>NW_023494807.1:1028574-1752324 GCF_904425465.1 Colossoma macropomum | reverse complement strand
ATTGTAGGTTTCAATTCTCCAATAAAAGGATTCAGTTAAAAAATGTGGCAACCCAGTGACCACAATATCTCATATTGGTGAAAACTGTACATCGCAGGATTGTACAATATGAACAGGACCTTCAAAGGTCCTTATGGGCAATAAGAATCAACACAATAAGACAAAGATGATTGCCCCTTAATGCTAATTGCAATATCATTAATGCATTAGCAAGCCCTATTTCCCAACAGATATCAGGCTATTAATTTTTCAATTACCACTTAAGCATCTGCAGCGATAAAGTCTGATATTAACACATAGCTTGATTAACAATTTTCTGCTTTTTAGATTTTCAACTAAAACACTGTAATTGATTTGATCAACTTTGGACAGGCCTTCTGTTCCTCTTTTACTCAACAGTCATTTGATTGAATTCTTAACTACACCAGAAAACTTTGATGAGTCTATGAAATTGTTTCGGCAGCCGCAGCATTGGCTCTGTATATACTGTGTTCTCAAGTCTTGATGCAGTGTTTGCTGATGTTTAGGACTCATGTGGCCAGTTTTATACTGATCTATTGCTCTTCCAGGCTGCACTGGACTTTCTTTGTTGTGCAAATCTGCCCCCTGCTGGACACTTAAAGTTAACACTCTTACTAATCAGTGGCACTTTGGTATCACTGGGCTCCAGAAACAGCTTCATTTGACCTACCAGTTGCATAACTGACCCAGCATAACATATTCGGTATTGTTTCACTAAAAGTCCTAATGCGACATTTCAGCACAAACATCATCCTGAAACTGTATGATGGCATACAGAGTGGTGTAACTACTGAGGAGGGCAGATGGGGGCAATCGCACTGGGGCCCATGGTGCAGAGTCTGCACAGGCCCCCTATAGTCTTAAATGGGAACACTCATATAGATACTGACACAACTGTACATGTTTCAGTTTCTTAACATGTCTCACCAGTTAGCGTCCATCAACACTACACAGAGAGCACTGATGTCTATTTATCTTCCTTCATTGTTTTCTAATGGATCTTTCACAACCTGCAATGTGATAAGTTTAATATTTACAACACTATATTTATAAAGAAATAATGTAAAAAAAATATACAGTATCTTATCAAGATATGCATGCCATGAAGCCATCTAATTTAGCTAGTGGCATGTCAGACAGCTAAATATGATTGCAATCCAAATAGGTAGTCTATCACTCTCAGAAATAAAGGTGGTAAACTGTCACTGGGGCAGTCCCCCTCTTGTCACTGGGGTGGTACCTTCAAGGGTACATCTCAGTACCTTTAGTCAGGGAACATAACTGTACCTAGGGCTGGGCGATAAAACGATAACGATAATTATCGCGATATAACTTTTCCTCGATAGAGCGATGCAACATGTTCGATAAATGTTCGATATAATACACCATTCTCACACCTCCACATTCAGCGAAAGCCTTGGTGGCGTTTTCTACTGCAAGGAAAGCGACACTACTCTGTTTTTCGACATGATTAGAGAGGGAGGGGGCCACGAGGAAGATGAGTCTTTAGCAACGGCTGAAACGCGGAGTTATACATTCCCTGTTTGAGCGGAGCGACCGGCGATCTGCTCTCCTGTGACCGAGTCTGAGTGAGGAGGTCAGTGGTGTAACTGTACTGTCCTACAGCGAACTCACCTCTTTCCTAACATCCTAACAGCTTTAGCAGCGTTAAATCACAATCCTCACAACTACAGCGCTGTTGCAGCGCTCGGACAGTCATATTTAAGTATGAGTGCATTCCCAAGCAACAAGAGTGAAAGAAAGAAGTGGTTCATGTAAATTACAGCCCTGATTTAAACGAAAGTAAACTGAGGAAGCTGTGAGGCATTCGAGAGCGGGAGAGCGCTAGTTTTCCAGGCTAGCTGTTTTTAGCAACTGGCTAACTTGAAGCAGCGCTCCGTCACTGCACAACACAGAGAACTGATGATACTGTGGATCAAACACGACACAAAAGCACCGCTTTCAGTTTAAACGTACCTAAAAGGAGGACTCTGTTTGTCTGGTGTTGATATTTTGCGGTTCACCGTTTAAACTACTACGATAGTATAGAGAAATCCAGTCGTCTAGCTGGTGACTGAATACTGTGATGTCATTTGTAGCGGGGTAGCCGAGCGCTCGGCACCAGCTAAACATAATCTGTTTTCTTTCTTAAATTATGACTATTACAAAATAGCCATGCTTTTCCAGCTGGCAAAAACAGCTCAGCAGACACTTTCTCCCACTCTCCCATGACAGATCTGTGAAATGTTCCACTGTTTGAGTGTTTGTCATGATCCGACCATAAATCATAGTTTAAAACAGCAATTAACCACCCAGGAGCAAAAATCAGCCTTCAAACTTGAAAGAAATAATGATTTGACATTTATCACGGTATGTATTGATATCGAACGATATAAATTTTGTTTATCGTGATAACATTTTTGGCCATATCGCCCAGTTCTAACTGTACCATAATCCACTGATATTATATTTTCTAAGATGTGTTGACTCCACACACCCCGTCTCGCCTCCAGACTTTTTATTTTATTGTTCTTCTTTAAGGTGCACAATTGAACCTAAAATCACTGTTGTACCTTTGCGGGATCATTTACACTGTTTGTACCTTGATGAATGAAAAATATACCTGCACAAAACCTTTATTTCTAACAGTGTAGCATAAACATTTAGGCTAATGTTAGATGCCAGTGGGTAGTGTGGTGTGCTTTGATTGAGGCATAATATGCGAGCATACAAGCAACTCATATTGTCAGTTTTTATGAATTGAAAGTCATTTTCATTCATTTTCTGCCCCTTAAGATTCTATGGGCATACAATAGCATGTGCTCACTAACCACTTTATTATGTATCTACACTGAACCTTTCATCAGGACCACTTACGATATAGGATTGCAATTAAATACCTCTTTTACCCCCTTTATCAGTGGTCGGATCGTGTGTTAAAAGCACAGAAGGGGGTTCTCACCCCTCCCTTCTTGTCCCTCATTGCTCATTTGCAGCTCAACACAGTCATCTCACTCACTACACTGGTCTTACACGGTTGGCCCTACCTTCAAGTTATGTTTCATATCTACTACAAAGTTCTAGGCAAGATCACTTAAGAAATTAAAAGCTCTTTATGGCCTGTTTCCATAAGATCTTACTGATAACCCATACAGATCACTTTGCTATGCTGAGACAGGCTTACTGCAAACTCTTAGTATCACTTAAGAGTTGGTGGAAGATCATTTTCAAGGGTTCTTTAGTAAAGAAAATGGTTCTATATAGAACAACGAACACTCAAAGAACCTTTTGTATAATTAAATGTATATGTTGTAGATGTAGGGTTCTTATATTTTTGTGATGTCAAGCTTGTAATAACAGAAGAACCCTTTATGGTGCTGTATAGAACACTTTTCAAAAAGGTTCTTTATAGAACCACATACAGCACATTCTCCATCAATCTGAAAAACACTTTCACAACGCAAACAACCCTTTATCATACAATGGGTTCTTTGAGTGTTCATGGTTCTATATAGGACCATTTTCTTTACTAAAGGACCCTTGAAAAAACACATTTTCACACGTGTAGCTCCTAAACTGTGAAAATGGCCTTCCAGTGAATATTAGGAGTGCAAGCTTTATAGATGTTTTGAAATCCAGAATAAAAGCATTTGTTTAGGCCAGTACATGTCTACAGGATTCTGCCTCATTTTCACCTGTTATTTTTTTACTTACACAGTATTTTTTTCCTTTCCAGGGTTTTATTTATATTCCTAAAAGCACTTATTTATTAAAACTCCATTTTAACTTCTGATAAACAGATGACTGTATTCGATTTTTGGTAACACTGTTTGGAGTGGTACTTTGTAGATGATTAATAAACTCTTAACAGAGTATCAGTAACACATCAACAACATATCAGTGAAGTATCAGTAGTGAAGCATCTGGATGCAGTAAAGTAAATATCTTGTAGATGTTCTGTTGACACATTACTTACATTAAGTAGATGTATAGTTGATGTGTTACCTTCGTTATGTAAAACCTAACCTTACCCAACACCTAACCCTCACCCTGGCCCTAATCCTAACCTTAACCTCAACCCAAAACTTAATCCTAACCCTGGCCCTAATCCTAACCTTAACCTCAACCCAAAACTTAATCCTAACCCTGGCCCTAATCCTAACCTTAACCTCAACCCAAAACCTAATCCTAACCCTCACCCTGGCCCTAATCCTAACCTTAACCTCAACCCAAAACTTAATCCTAACCCTGGCCCTAATCCTAACCTTAACCCCAACCCAAAACCTAATCCTAACCTAACCCTGGCCCTAATCCTAACTTTAACTTTAACCTCAACCCAAAACCTAATCCTAACCCTGGCCCTAATCCCAACCTTAAATTTAACCTCAACCCAAAACCTAATCCTAACCCTGGCCCTAATCCTAACCTTAACCCCAACCCAAAACCTAATCCTAACCCTCACCCTGGCCCTAATCCTAATCTTAACCTCAACCCAAAACTTACTCCTAACCCTGGCCCTAATCCTAACCTTAACCCCAACCCAAAACCTAATCCTAACCTAACCCTGGCCCTAATCCTAACTTTAACCTTAACCTCAACCCAAAACTTAATCCTAACCCTGGCCCTAATCCTAACTTTAACCTTAACCTCAACCCAAAACCTAATCCTAACCCTGGCCCTAATCCTAACTTTAACCTTAACCTCAACCCAAAACTTAATCCTAACCCTGGCCCTAATCCTAACCTTAACCCCAACCCAAAACCTAATCCTAACCTAACCCTGGCCCTAATCCTAACTTTAACCTTAACCTCAACCCAAAACCTAATCCTAATCCTGGCCCTAATACTAACCCTAACCTTAACCTTAACCTCAACCTAAAACCAAATCCTAACCCTCACCCTGGCCCTAATTATAACTTTAACCTTAACCTCAACCCAAAACATAATCCTAATTCTAACCCTGGCCCTAAACCCAACCCTAATCCTAATTCTAACCCTGGCCCTAATCCTAACCCTAAACTTAACCTCAACCTAAAACCTAATCCTAACCCTGGCCCTAATCCTAATCCTAACCTTAACCTCAACCCAAAACCTAATCCTAATCCTAATCCTAACCTTAACCTCAACCCAAAACCTAATCCTAATCCTAATCCTAATCCTAACCTTAACCTCAACCCAAAACCTAATCCTAATCCTAATCCTAACCTCAACCTCAACCTAAAACCTAATCCTGACCCATATATGTTTTTGACATGTTACTGAGAGTCAGTTGAGTGTTTGTTTAATCTAAAAACGAACATTATAAATGAAGTCTCACTGATTTTTTATTATTTTTTAAACAAGGCAAGTCCCATTGTTGTTGTTGTTGTTGTTGTTGTTGTTGTTGTTGTTGTTGTTGTTGTCTTCCTCTCAACAATATCTAGTACACCGTAGGCCTACTGAGATACACAAGACCCTTCTAAACAAATCTCAGGTCATTAAATGAGCACTGCAGTCACGTTTACTTAATGAGGATTATGATTAAAAAAGATGTTTACAAGGTTATCTCTGAAGGCCTGTGCAGATGCCCAGAGCGAGACATGATGAGTTGAATGAGAAATAGGCCCAAGTGTTGTTTCTGCTTTGTCCAGTTGGGGGCACACTGAAAATATTATTCAAAAACAATCCCCCTTTAATGATTTTATTACATGCTCAGCTGTGATTGATGTGCATTGACCTGGAAAGGGTTTTAAAGGAACTCAGCTATACATGGTAACTAACAATGAATGTTAGCCTGTGACCAACAATTAGCATGATGCCATTTTTACAATGCTAACTGGCAGCAACTCGCTTTCATTCATTATTAGCAGCAATGTTAACATTATTGATTGAACTGTTCCATTAAGAATTGTGAACTGTATGTGTTGGAAAGTGTTTGTGGGGCTTTAAATGTGAGTATGCAGGAGTGCAGCTGGCGCAGGCCGGATTAGCAGCCTTGCAGCCTTGCACCATCCGAAACATCAACACTAAAAGACCTTGACAAACTCTGAAATGCGTCCAATCGGAAGCATAATTAGATCATTTAATTGACAGCTAGATTTAGTGTGGGATGCGACCTTGTGACCTGAGAGAATTAGGCTTTGACATCCTTTCCCTTGACTGTCTGACACAGCGTGACGGACCGATTACTACCAATTTTACCCATGCGGTCACGTTTGCCTTCTACTTTTCAGGTGCAGCCGTCGCATCTGTGTACAAGCTTGGCTTTCTGGAAAACAGACAACATGGCGGAATCACTGTGAAGGAGTTTATTATTTAGTCATCAGCGGTATTCGATGTCCTTGAGTCGCTGTCATCAAAACACAGAGCCGATGTCATATTTCAGCTCAAAAAGTGCTTTTCTGTGGAAAAGAAAGTGATTTAGACATTAAAGGGCTCTGATCAGCGTAAATGAGCGATGATGAAAGGTCAGCAGGTAATGGAGGACAGATCAAATCAGCCGGTAACAGGCAGATTAAAATGCTATCACATGATGAATTAATTAGCATCCAATTACAGCGCGTCGGTGCGACACCTCAGAAGTCCAGACGGAATTCTGTCATCACGATTGGGGCACTATATGATTAATGCGTTTCCGCCAAGGGGCAAAAGGCCGGCGCTATTCGCATCATCAGCCGCAGGTTCCTCAGGCCTTCGCTGACGCAAGAGATGCTAATTTGCCGTCTATGGGGATTTCGAATTCAATTGCTGGATGTATTGTGCTTATCATACAATATAGACCTTCATATTGAATGAAACATGAACGGATTGGCATAATTTGGTGCTGAATCTAAAGCAGATCATATGGATCATCCCATTCGAGCCATTGTGAAAATATAGCAGGCTTTGGCCTCCATAAGATCAACAGCAATTTTGAATTTATTTAAAGTTTGAGGTTATTAAAGATCCCATATCCTACCTTTCTTGTGTAACTTTATGTGGGTTGTTGTACCAAAAACACTGATAATTCATGTTTAAGTCACCATTTCTCAACTTCTCATAATCTCTTAGAATTAAACAGGCTGTTCTAGTTACTTTGAGATATGTAAATGACCTCTGTTCTGATTGGCTGCCCTGTTTTACTGCTGTTTTAAACAACAGTCTAGTCTGAAACACTTCTTATAACTTCAGTGTGAATGGATGGGGCTAAACTGCTGTGGGCTGAATAGATGGATGTACAAAAAATATGCTGGATTTTGTGACATCACAAAAACAGTGAATTCAAAACAGGCTGTTTTTGCAGTTTAGTTCCCACACATGGACGAGTGAAGGAACATTTTCCATGATATGAGCCCTTTAAGATCATTCTAATTTGCAATTCACTGACTGGATATATACAATAATATAATTGTTATTCAATAGTAGCTTAATATTAACAGCAAAATTGGTTTTATATTGTTGAAAAACTTGAATCCAAACCTTTGAACCATATATATATTATACACGATTTAGTGTATGTATAATATGTTTCTGCAATATAAACGTATATCATGTCTAGGCTTTTTCAAGACGGCTGCTACCACTGTTGTTTTTAGCATTTTAAGTAACAGTACATAGCCTTTCGTCCATTTTATATACATAACAGTACATAACAGCGTGAGAAACCTCACGAAGAAGTCTATTTCAGATTCCTAAACAACTCAAAAACAAACTCGTGATGTTTGTGATGATTTAGGCATGCTAATTGTATAATGCTAACTGGTGAGGTATGGGTTTCCATTAGCTTGTTAGCTACATTAGGGTCGTAGCTCCAGCGCAGACATAAATAAGCAAATTTCAGACACAAAACATGTCTAATCTGATCAATGACATTTGAGCTCAAAAATATGGCTATGAACAAAACTCAGAATCATTATATATTCATCAAACAGATCAAAAAGTATTGATTGGTGAAGATACTGATCATTTTTGCTGGTAAGAAAATAGAAATCAATGCTCTCACTGTAAAGCGCGATTGATTATTGGCTTCTAATGTTTGTAAGCAATGTTAGCCGCTGCCTCGCAGCTCCAGTTCTAAACTAAAGGAGTACAATTTGGACACCAAACATGTGTTGGCTGATTAACAACATCTGGGTTTTTTACTGAACTGTTTACTGAACCCACAGAACTCTGGCCAGGATGGACGTGATGTGGCTCAGTCGTATTGAGCTGATTGGCTGGAGCTGGTAATGTAAAGAGCAGCAGTGCTGCAGTGGACAGACACAGATCAATATGAGGATAATCCACTGACCTGAGGAGCGAGTGAGCGAGTGAGCGTGGAGGAGGTCATAACAGTCTCTCACGCAGCCCTGTGTGATCTAATTACTTTAAAGCTCTCTCTCTCTCTCTCTCTCTCTCTCTCCTCTCTCTCTGTAACAGCACCATTGTCTCTTTTTTCCTCAGTCTCTCTCCCTCCCTCACTTTCCTCTCTCTCTCTGCCTCTCTGATAGCATAATTGCCTCTTTCTCTCTTTTCTTAGTTTCTCTCTCTCTGTATTTGTTTCTCTAACTGTCAGAGCAGCATTTTAACTCCTTTTTCTAGGTGTTTTTCTCTCTCTTACCCCTCTCTTTGTCTCTGTCTGTCTCTTATTCCTCCTCTCTCCCTCTTTCCATCTCTCTGACTCTACATCATCACTCTCTCTCTCTCTCTCCCTCTCTCTCTAACAGTATTATTGCCTCTTTTCTCATGCTCTGTCCCTCTCTCCTGCCTCTTCCTTTCTTTCCTTGTCTCGCTCTCACTCTCTCAGCATCATTTTCTCTTTCTCTTTTCTAAGTCTTTCTGTCTCTCTTCCTCTCTCTCATCCTCTCTTTGTCTCTTTCCCTCTCCTCTGAAATCCTGGCCTGAGTCCAGCTCTCTTACAGTGTGTCCATCCTGCTGTTCTGAGTGTGATCAGTAACCTTCAGCTAATCTTTTCCACTGCCCCCCCCCCGCACACACACATCCAGCCTGACCACCGCTGCCTCAGAAACACAACCCAGAGGTGCTTCTCCCACCAACTGACCAATAATGAGAGAAAACAAAAAGTGGTGGGGGGGGCAGAGTGGCCCCTCTCTGCAGGACAGTCTTCACTTTAAAGTGAAAATTTGAATCCTAAATGTAGTCCAGCAGCCAAGACCTGGCTGTGGTCTCAAGTCCACTTTTTGTACTGGACCTACAAGGCTAATGTAGCTAGTAATGGAAGCTTGTAGCCACCTATTAGCATCATGCTAGCCACCAGCCTAAATCATCCCTCATCCAAAGCATGTGGAGTTGAGTAATCTGTGGTTAGTGACACTGAAAAACATACTGTTGTCTTTAGAAATGGACGAAAGCAGGGACTTCATAACAGAAGGAGACTGTTGGTTGGTTGAAATATGATTGAGAAAGCCACACTCAACCTGGCAGATCTAAGTCCTGCTTTTCAATCAAAAAGAGCCAATCAGCTTGTTGGTGAAGCCATTTATAAGTCCCTTGTTGTGGATATATGTGCATGCGCAGTAGCAGGAACTACATAATTTCCAAAAGTCTGAAACAACATTAAAATTGAAACGTAATCTCAAATATACTTGTTTATGAGGTTTCCGACACTGGATGAGACTGTTATCTATAAAAAGAGGACAATAGTTTTATAACACTGGCTGCTTAAATAATGCAGGCTTCAAAAATATACCATGGAGGCCAAAGGTCTGAGACGGCCAACGAAAAGTCTTCTATGTTTGCATTCCTTTTTAATTAAATACAATGTTTTTTATTGAACACTCAAAAAACCCTTTGCTCTGCAGGATTAAAGGGGTCTTTGCATCATGAATGTGTTGTATATGGTTTTATGTGGAACCTTTTTGAAAAGGGTTCTATATAGCACCCAAAAGGGTTTTTCTATTGTTATGATGTCAAGCTTGACACAATAGAAGAACCCTATTGGGTCCTATATAGAACCCTTTTCAAAAGGCTTCTGTATAGAATCATCTACAGCACATTCTCCATCAATCTGAATGCAATGCAAAGAACGCTTTAATCACGCAACAGTTCTTTGAATGTTTGTGGTTCTGTACAGAATCATTTGCTTTACTAAAAACTCTTGAAGAACCTTTTCTTATGTATATATTTCTCACTCAGATTGATATTATGTGGATCAGATTGATACACATAATTTGTAATAATAGTAAAAAATACTGTATTCAATAAGAAAAGAATGCTAAGATAGATTGGACTTTAGACTTTAGAGGTTATATTGCATTAATAAAGCAGCCAATTTATCATCACTGTCTCATACAGTGTCAGAAACCTCATAAGCAAGTGTATTTGAGATCACATAGCATCTCTACACCAGTATTTGTGATGGTACAGGCATGCAGTTTGCACTACAAGGCTAACTGGTGGCTATAAGCTTCTATTGTGCTAATTTTTTAGCTACATTAGCATCATGGCTTCAGTGCAAGAGGCAAACTTCAGACATCAGACATGTCTAGGCTGATCAACTGCATTTGTGGGAAGGGGCAAAACTGTGTAAATTTGATTTTTGGCTGAACGGTCACTTTAAGAGGACGAGGTCAAAGCTGCAGGAGGTCAGCCTTTCTCTCCAGTGTGAAATCTGTCCATGCTGAATTTTTATCACCCTCTAGCAGCTCACCCAGAGTTGATTCGCTCTGTTGATACGCTGCATTCAACTTCATTGCCAAACCTGCGCACCACGAGGGAGCAAATGACTGGAAACGTGAGTGTATTCCAGAGACAAAGTGTGTCTTTCATAACAGAACAAAACAGAAGACAAATACAAGCACAGTTCAGTTTTACTACTTCTAGCCAAAAAAGAATCAGTAGTTATAATGTTTTGCACTAATAGCACTGGTGCAGATTCAGGGAGACAGGCTGGACAAGGCCAGGAGACGCTGACCAAGTCAGGCAGCTGCTCAGCCAGGCTTGTGTCTATGTAAGACCAAGGCCGACCTCAAAAGATTGATGTCGGCTGCCTCGAAAACAAAGTGAACAACTTCAGAATCAACAAACTAAAGAGTGGGAGGTGATCGAGGGGCTGCTGCCTTTACATCTTCATTTAAAACACGCCTGAAACATCCAATGATCCTGATGAAACTACTCTTCCTCAATCTGAGGAAGAATAGCGCAATTCTTTAGTGCTAAAACAAATAGTAGCAGTGGTAAACTTCTTTAGTAGGCCTTACTAAAAGAATTAGTACTAATAGTAATAATAAAACTCTTCTGCACACTCTACCAAAAGAAGTAGTATGAATACTAACTGTTAAATTCTTTAGATGGCCATATTAAAGGAATTATTGGTTGTACTAATAGTACAATTCCTTAGTACTGAAAGAAAATGGTAGTAATAGTAAATTTGTTTAGTAGGCTGTAGGAAATTAATCTGTAGTATTGCTACCCTTCCAAAAAAATTCCACATGTGACAAAACATATTTGTATGGCAAGCTATTTTAGCTTTTAAATCTTGTTTCCTTTTTTCCTAATTTCTAATGCAAATTTTTTAATATCAAGAATTCGGTTTATACATGTGAAAATTATTTTTTTTCTAGTAAAATTCAATTTTTACTAGTGAAAATGTAATTTTTGATATCAAGAATTTTATTCTTACTAGTAAAAATAGAATTTTTGATATTAAGGATTACATTTTTGCTAGTAAAAAATGAATTACAATTCTACATATGAAAATTAAATTTTCACTAGTTTTCACTTTTCAATTTTCACTTTTCACTAGTGCAAAATTGAATGTGTTCACGTGTGTAAATTGAATTCCTGATATCGAAAAAAAGGATTAAAAGATAAGAATGCTTGCCATACTATAGCTTTCGCACACTTCACATGTTAAAAAAGTGTTATCATATTTGTTTGTTCATGTGTGAAAAAACTTGTAAAAAACTGTTTACTTGTAAACACATGGTTTTTGCAAATTTTCACATATTAAATATAGGTGACCTCTCTGTCAGGGTAGTAATAAAATTCTTTAAAGGGCCTACTAAAATAATTTGTAGTCACAGTACAATTCTTCAGCACTAAAAAATGGTAAGAATGGGTCGTTGGGGGGAACCCTCAGGCCCTTCAGCGAAGGCCTATTGATTTCTGGGAACTGAAAAATGAATGTTTGTAATGTTTAGTTTTTATTCATGAGGATCATGCTTGCTTTTAAACTCTGCAAGTATTACAGGACAGATCTTTTTTTTCTTTTTTTTCATTGTTACGTTTGGAATAGAAACCTAAATTCGTAAAACGCTCAGCGGAAAACTGATCAATCAGGAATTGCTTTATTCCATAGTATCTAGGTGGACATATAAGCAAGTTCTCCCATTGGTTAAGACTTTAAGAGCTAAAGAGAAGTCCTAGCCAGTAAAATTGGTCAAAACGTGAGGAAAAAACCCACCTTAGTATAATCAGGGGAATCAACCAATCACGTTTTGATTTCCAGTGGATGCTGAATACGTCACTCTAAGACTTGAGAAGTCCTAGATGTGTCACTGACTGTGAATACGAGTGGCAGCCTAATAAATTAGTTGTTAGAAAAGGAAAACAGCAGCAACCAGCCTCTCTACAGCAAGAGTCACTGTGAAACTGCTACAAGGTAGAGTATATCGCTGTTGTCGGAAGAAAACCTCACATCACTAAAAATGGTAACTTTACAGAAGAAGGAAAAAACCTTCTTTACTTTCAATGTAAGTCAATGGAACCAGACATCTTTCCAGGTCATTTTAGATCATTTCTTTTGGTCGATTCATCATGAAATTCACATACAATGTAAAGGCCAGCAAGTATTTTTCAAATTATGTCAAAAACTGAAAAAACTACAAAAATGGAGATATGAGGTTTTCTTCTGACAACAGCGATATGCTAATATGTCTGTCACAAGCTGCAAGTGAAGCATGGAACATCTTTTAGAAGCTTTAAATGTCTGTGTATAATCTAGAACTGCCTTTTTCAAATTTTCCGTTCCACCTTAAATGCTGCATCAGTGCAGTACCGTTTAAAGTGGAAAGGAAAATTCAAACAAGAACTTCAGCCTCGTCCGAAAGTGGTCATGTAAAACCCTTTTAGCTTAGCACTAAAAACTATCATTGAGGTTTTGTTTTTCTCATGTTTTGACTGAGTTTTGATATTTATGCCTGAAACTGGTTCACTCACTGCTAATAATCATAGTAGGATTCTTTAGTAAGCAAGAGTGAAACAATCAGCAGTAATGCTAATAGTAGAATCTTTGGTAGGGGAAACTAATAGACTTTGTAGCCATAGTAATAGAACGGTTCTAATGCTAATAGAAATGGTGCTAATGGTACTGAACGGTACTGTAGCACCAGCCCAGAACCAGAACCCAACCGTACTAACAAATTAGTGCTAATAGTAATAATAAGCTCTACTTAGCCATACTAAGCAAATGAATGGTAGTTCTTTTACTCAGCATCTTAACACATGGAAAATACATTATTCAAATATTCTGAGCGCCAGTTACTTCAGCATATAAACATCTGACGGGCTGCAGTTTGCTTTGCATATGTTTGCATGTGTCTGCATGTGTGTAGTACAGTCACATAAATAATATGAAATGCCTTAATCAGTAGACTTCATATGAAAATAGACCAGTAGTTTTCTTTAGCATCAGCCTTTTATATACACATATCAGAATCACAGACCTGATACAGTGATGGAAATTAATATCAATTACTGCTTTCCCCAAAGAGAGAGAGAAAGAGTGAGAATGAGAGAGAGAGAGAGAGAGAGAGAGAGAGAGAGAGAGAGAGAGATTGAGAGGGAGTCTTGTTTTATGTATGACTGTAATGAAAGAGGTTTGCTGATATGAGTGCAGCAGATTTATGACAGTGTCTCCAGCCTTAAGCAAAAAATGTTCTTTTTTCCCCGACAGAATGAAATTACAGCGAATTATTACACATAATAACATAATACAATAACAGATATAGTCTAGGAGGATTCGACTGACAACATTCATTTCAATTTGCTCTAATTAAAAAAGAATGGAGAAGCACATACTGGGTGGCAGCGTTGGCCTGTTTCTGCTGCATAAATAAAGCTGACTGTTTGTACTGAAACTCTAATACATGATGATTTACATAACAAAGCAGATTGTCTGGTATACAGAAGCGTAGCCTGTTGTATTAATCCAAATATTAATGTCTCCAAACGAATGTTTCAGTCTTCGACAGACAGAAAACAACACAAAGTGTCTTAGTAAGGCTTTGGGCCTCCACATTGTCCACTGCAGTGCTTCTTGGCTTGAAGTCTACATGTCTCTGGCGCTGTACTGGGAGGGTGGAACACCATTCTCCCAAAAGACTGTTTTGATGAAGGTCATGGAGAGCACATCTTACATCATTTACATCATTTTCATACTCATCAATCCATTCAGTGACCCCTCATGCCCTGTGGATGGGGGCAACGTCATCCTGGAAGTGACCACTCCCCTCAAGACCGCAATGTTTCATCATTGAGGTGATCAGTAAGAATAACTTTATTGACATACAGTGACCCTGTAAGCAGACAAGTGGACTGACCCCCTCAACATAGGGGTCAAGCTTTCAGGCCTGTGATGGTGCACATGCACTCGCCCACTTGTGGAGGACGCTGTGAACTGCAGAACATCAGGATACAATTTACAACTATTTAAAAACAATTAAGGATTCACAGCATTGATATTTACAATGGCTATTTTTTATAATTTATTCAAATTGAGATAGTAATCTTTAAATAAGTAACTTTTCAGGAGAAGGCAAAAACACTCTAACCTTTCTATGTAAGTTAATGGAAAGAGATTTTATTCCAAGTGATTTTAGAGCATTTCTATTGGTCCATTTATCATGAAATTTTCGCATGATGGACAGGACAGCTGGTGTGTTGGAATGATGTAGGAAAATGAAAATCGACAAAAATGAAGATACATGGTTTTCTTTGTATATATATATATATATATATATATATATATATATATATATATATATATAATGGTCAGCCAAAAAGTAAATATTTAATGACCTTTGATATATATGGAATGAACATCGATATTTATGGAATGAACTTTTATATATATACAGTGAACTTTTATATATGGAATGAACTTTTATATATGGAATGAACATGTCAGTTTAAGTTCATTCCATATATAAAAGTTCATTGTATATATATCAATGTTCATTAAATATTTCTTGTTTGCCTTGCCATAGTGTATATATATATATATATATATATATATATATATATATATATATATATATATATATATATACTTACAAACACAATTATTGTTTATATGCTGAATTTAATATACTGGGAAAAATCTAACTGAAAAAGTGGCCTGTGCAAAAGTTATGGCACACTTTACATTTACATTTGACATTTTTTTAACTCAGCAAATAAATAGAAACTGTGCACTAAACTTTACAGGAAAATGTTATATTCAAGTACGTTCTTTTCAGATGGTTAATTTTATTTTCACTTAAAAATCAACTTTTAGCCTCTTGAGAAAGAGATTAAAGCTGCGTATCTGATCTGTAATCATTTATTTGACCAGAAAAAAACATTAATATGACAATAAATTCAATAATATTAATACAGTAATTAATGTTATGTATGTCAAACCTCTCGTCGCTGAAGCCCGTATTATTCGTTATGATTCCATTTCAGTGAAGTCTCTGTGATCATGGATCATAAACACGTCACAACATTAAATGTGCTCGACATTCCAGACGAGATTAAGATGGAAATCTGGAACATCTTTCTGTAGAATAGAAAAACAGTGAGATGGTTGAGGAGAAAGCAAAGAACACAGGAACCACAATCTGAGAAATACGTTCACTTTACTGGCGTCTCTTTATACGACGGAATATCTGAAACATTGTGCCTCCCTTTATTAGTCAGATTACAGATCAGATTACAGATCACACATTAGTCAGATTAGCTCACAATCAGAGGTAGATTATTCAAACAGGAGTCCGGTGCTATTTCTGCACAGAAGCGCGCGCTATAAAGACAGTGTTAATGACAGCTCGTGAGGATTAGCTGTATAACAGGAGACGCTACTGTATCCCTGTAATCCCCTCAGATTAACCGGCGGAATTACACACTATAACAGGCCGCCGTTATTCCGTTTCATTTCAGACGTCACTCTAAAGCCGTTAAACGACAGTTTTATTAAACAGCGCGCGCGCCTCACAATGGATTATATTCTGCTTGAGAAATCAAGGGAGAACGTGACAGCGCGCGGAGGTGACAAGTGTGTAAGTGTGTGCGCGCCACACCCCCGAGCAGGAGCGCGCGCAGACAGCCTTCTCCGCGCTGTCTGCGTGACATGAGACGCCTCCCTGCGCGCGCGCGCTCTGGAGAGGCAGGCCGCCCTGCTGCGGGGACTGACAGGTTAACCTTTGGCGCAGAGAATTCTGGGAGCTGCGCCAACTGTCCCGCCCAAAGACGAGCTCGCGCGGAGAGATGGGCGGTACCACCGTCTACTCCCTCCTGCCGATAGCTGAAATTATTTGGAAGTGGAATTCCACCAATTTCTCAAAATTTCTGCACAATTAAAGGGGAACTCCATCCATTTTCCCAAATTTTCCCCATGATTTTAATCAAATCAGAGGCATAAAATGCTCAGTTCAGGATAAATGAAAGAAATCGTTCACAGTGGTGGTGATGGGAACCAGACGTCTGAAGAGTTTAATGCCTCTAAAGCTCCCACATAGAAAGTTATTACATGAAATGGTTATGAATATGCTGCTTGGTGCCCGAGACGTTGTTTTACAATAGTTTTGACATAAACTTTTGGCTTAAAATGTACTTTTAAAAGCCATTCATGGCGGAGGGGTACATGCAAGGCATTGTGAGGCAAATAGTCCCAAAAAGTTCACTGGTGGTTTAGGATTGTAAATAAAATGGCTCTATTTGTATTTGGTTCCTATCTCCACTATAAAGAAATCAGAGTCTTTAATGAACCATTTAACATCAAACCACTCTGAATGGCTTTACATCTCAGCAATTGCATTGGAATTTTGAAAAATGGATGAAATTCCCCTTTAATTTGCTAAGACGTAAACATGTAAACATGAGACGTTCAGAGTGGTTTGGTGTTAAACGCTCCGTTCTAGAGAAACGTACAGAGTCAGAATTGTGCACAGTGGTGGTGATAGGAACCACCTTGTGGCTGAGACATGGCTTCGCGATTGATTTGGCATTAAGTTTTTCACCTAAAACTTTTTTAATAGACTAATGGCTGAGAGGTGCAGGCAGGACGTTGAATGGCAAAACAGCACCTTAATATTTTCTGATTTGCACTATTTTACCATTATCAACATCAGATAACCAGGTTCACTGGTTGTGGCTATATTTGCACTGTGGCTGTATAAGACTGTGACCCCTGGTTCCTATCACCACCACTGTAAGAAAAAAAATGAAAGATAACAAAGCTGGTTTCTCTATAATGAGAAACTTCACATCAAAACCACATCAAAACAACTAAATGATTAAAATATGCAGAAAAGCTGAACATTTAATTTAGCCATATTTTCTTTCACATGATTTCTGTTAGTCTGTGGAACTGTCCCACGATGCTTTATAGAACCATTTTCAGAAAGCTTCTACATGCAACACATGTTCACAACTCCATCAATTATTTAAGCAAGCATGAATTGGTTCTTCGAGTGTTCATGGTTCTATATAGAACCATTGTCTTTACTGAAGAACCCTCAAAGAACACAACCCATTTACATATATCCATCTGCGGCATCTTACATATGCAGCCTGCAGCAGTTTAGATCCGCCCATTTACACTGAAGTTATAAGGAGTGTTTCAGCCAGAACTGCTTCCTGAATCAAACAGAATACAAGGATCAGAACATTGAGGTCGTTTACATGTATCAGTCTTAAAGACACAGCAACAAAAAGAACCTGTCTGATTCTAAGGGATAAAGAGAGATTGGAAAATGAGTTATGAAATATTTTTCTCTATGAATTTCATTTCACATAATGTAACTTTACATTATTCATTTAATATAGTGAATAAGTGAATCTGCTTTCAAATTATATAAAAAAATAAAATTGAAATGGTGTAAACTAGGGGTGCGGGAAAAAAATCGTTTCTTAGATGCATCGCGATGCGGATGTGAACGATTCTGAATCGATTCACAAACGTCAAAAATCGATTCTTTAAATTTAAATTTTTAGCGTAATGTTGACGGAACGCAAAAGGCGTAACTTGGAAGTGCGGAAGTGCAGCGCCCAGACAGTCTGCGGCGGCACATAACAAAAACACAGCTGGATGAGCGAGAAATCCGACCGGCTCCCTCTGCATTAAAAGACAGACGCGGACTCTGCTCTGCTTTAAGCTTTAGCTACAGCCGCTTTCCTCCCGTCTCCGCCAGAAAACTTTTCCTCAGAAGTAAATCAGTTAAATGTCTCTCAGCATTCGACTGTTTTACGAGGCTGAAGTCGCTTCTTATTCTCCAGCTTCTTGCTCGAATTTACCTGTTCCACCTTAAATTCTGCCTGAGGCGCTGAATGGAAATGTGGCACCATTTAAGGTGGAACGGGAGAATTCGAAAGAGAAGCGACTTCATCTTCACAACTTTTGTGTTTGACAGTCTCTCGTTGCAGATTTAACATACCAGGAAACCAACTGTGCTGCTTATAAATGCGAATAACGCATCGCTGCTATGTGACCTGCAGTCTGCATGCCGGTTCTCAGTCGTTGCAAAACAGGGCTTTCGCTCTATGCTGCACACGACCCGTCTCAAAGATACTTTACTGACACAGCGACCCCCCCGCCTCCGTCTCTACAACGAGACCAAAACCGAAGTTATAAAATCACTGAATTAAATGGGCAGGACAGCTGTAACGCGCTGTGTGGACGTCCATCACCACTGGATCTTATTTCACCGTAACTGCGCATTTTATCGCAGATGAGTAGCAGCAGCGTCTCATGTGCTCCAAAGGCACTGAATGAGAGCCTTCCAGTTCACTTACCGCATCCCTTCCATTTGATTTATTAATAAAAGATATTGGAAGTAAATTCATTATGGATCATTATAAATACTTTGTTTTAAAACTACCAAGTCCTCACACAGTGAGAAAATAGAAGTCCTGTATAGAAAAAAGATGCATCGATAATCGTTTTATAATCGCATCGCAGCCTCTGAATCGTAGTCGAATCAAGAGGTGCCTAGAGATTCCCACCCCTAGTGTATACAGTCATATGCAAAAGTTTTAACACCCCCAGTCAAACGACATGCTTTGTTAATTTTCTAAGTGAAAATAAGTCACACACATGCTCCACAGAGGACACACTTCAGCGTCATGTTTTCCTGCCAGATTTACTGCACAGTTACTGTTTATTTATGTTTAGCATATTGGGGAAAAAATAGGACCTAAAACATAAAATGTGCCAAAATTTTTCCGCCACATTTTATGCTTGACTTTTCCCTCAATATGTTAAATCCAGCAAATAAATATTAATTGTGCATTAAAACGTGCAGAATTGTGTTCTCTGTAGAGGATGTGTTCACTTACGTTCACTTAGAAAATCAACAAAGCATGTGATTTGACCAGGGGTGCCTAAACTTTTGCATTTTAGGCCGTAGGTATAAATGACATATAGCGTGATATAATAATAAAGCATGGAAAGAAAAGTAGTTCCTAAACAATAATTTACTAATTTAAACTTTTTCAGCACAGACTATACTTTTGTTTTGAACATTAAAAGTAAAAGAATCCACTCAGTATCACTGTTTTTCAAAGGGGAATTCCACCAATTTTTCACAATTTCTGAAAAACCTCAGAAGTTCTTGAGATGTAAACAGAGTCATTCAGAGTGGTTTGATCCAAAGTGGTTCATTATAAAGAAAATTACAGACTGGTGTCTTCACAGTGGTGGTGATAGGAACCAAGGGTCACCATGACTACAACACTAATATAGCATTTTATTCACTATCCAAAACCACTAATCAACCTACACGTCTTCTGAGGTTTATATGGAATGCTGATGTTTGGAAAATGGTCTAGTCTAAGTTTTCTTTGGGGAACTATTTTGTCTTAGAACGCCCTGCATGTACACCTCCGCCATAAATGGCTTAAAATACATTTTTCAGCCAAGATGTTATCACAAAACTATCAGATAACAATGTGTTAGACATCAGGCTGAGTATATTTAACTATTTCATGTAACACCTTTCTGTGAGGGAGCTTTTAGAGGTGGACATCTGGTTCCTATCACCACCACTGTGAATGATTTTAACTTGAATTTGGACTTTAAATTTTACGTTTCTCTAGAACAGAGTATTTCACACCAGACCACTCTGAATGGCTCTGTTTACATCTCAACCGTTTAGTTATGTTTGATTGACCCTTTGAGCTCATCAGTAAGTTTTATGGTAACCTGCACTTACAGCCAACAACAATGGATGCTAGGCTGTTAAACAAGGACTACAAAAACAATGCACACACAGTGGAAAGTAAGTCAGGGGAAAAGAGGAGATAAAGAGGATGTCGACCATTTAATTATATAGAATTTTGGAAAAATCGGTGGAGTTTATCTTTAAGTGAGGACCAATTTTCAAACGGCAGGATGGAAAGTGTGCCTGACAGTGGAGCTCCTCCTTTGTGCCAGCGCTGCTCCATGCACGAGCTTACCTGCAGAGATCATGAGCCTGGTGTGTTGTCCACCTCAGGAGTCGGTTAATTATTGCTCCGCTCGAGGTGTTGATGAGGCCCCTCTTCTTCCAGCTTTTGTTGTTTATTTGTCAACGCTGCTTGGCAGGACTCTGAACTTCCAGACAGGTCTCAAACATCACACTGTGACCTACAACTATTCACAGTGGGTGCAGGCACGCTGCAAATGACCTGAAAGCAGACTGCAGGTAGTTTAGAACAATTTGAATAAGAAGGAAGCAAAATAAAGAGTACATTTAATACTGACTGTACATTTTCAAACTGTTCTGATCGCAGTTATGGCACCACTTCAACTTTTCAAACTCAGGAAACAGGTACCGCCTTCATTTACTTAACGTCCAGTTAAAATGACCATTAAATATTAGTTGTTCATTTTTCAGACCCTCCATTCATGTTTTACAGACCCAGGTTATCCTTAAACTTTGGCTAAAAAGAAAATTAACAGTTTAGTACAGTTTAGTACCTTTATTCTGAGAGTGTATTGAAAGATCTAGAGAAAACGAGATTCCTAACAACCACCTGCGAGACCTGGTAGACCACCAAACCTCTGACTATCAGATGAACTGTACTTAAAGCTTTTATCTTTAAGAGCAAATCAAGCTCGACTATTGCTTCAGGTCAACAAAACAAAACATCCTTTCACTGTGAGATGGCAATTCAACACTGTGGGTCTGAAAGGATGTGTAGCTGGAAATTTTGCTAATACAAAGAAGCTGCGGGTGTCCTCAGAACAATGGACTGACCACCCCAGAGCCCAGACCTCAATATGATTGAATGTGCTTGGGATTACTTGGATGGTAAGCAAAAAATACAACCAACTTTTAGGACTGAACTTTGGAGGTGTGAGAAAATATACCATGGCCCAACCTTTAATCTCTGACTGCAGCCTTCATGGCAGGAGTTTAGGAGCAGGGTGTGGGGGGGGTGTGATACAGTGAGGGTCTCCCTCTTAATTGGAGACATTCAAAAAATGAAGTGTTGGATTTACTCACAGCTGTATTAAGTAGCTTTTAAGATGCTCAGCTGAGTAATTTGTACTGACTAAAGTAGAAAAGAACACAGAGTTAATAGGTTTAAGTTTGATCTACATAATTTCATTATATTAATACTGTGCTACTGAGCTGTCATAGAATTCAAATGGAGTTTTACTAATTTTTCAAAATTTCTGAATAATTCAGTCCTAGAGATGTAAACAAAGTCATTCAGAGCGGTTTGATGTGAAATGGTTCATTGTAGAAAAACTTACAGACTCTGATATTTTTACAGTGGTGGTAATAGGAACCAGGGGTCACCATGCCTACAACACAAATATCCATTTTATTCAGAATACGAAATAACTAGTTAATCTACACGTGTCTTCTGAGTTTTTGCTGTGGTGTTAACATAAATCTTACAATAACATTTTTCTTTGGGGTTTATTTTGTCTTACAAAACCCTGCATGTATCCCTCCATCATAAATGGATTAAAATAAATGGTTTCAAATACACTTTAAGCCAAAACATCATCATTAAACTATCATAAAACAATGTATGAGTTTTCATAACCATTTCTTGTGAGAACTTTCTGTGAGGGAGCTTTTAGAGCTGGACGTCTGGTTCCTATCACCACCGCTGTGAACAATCCTGAGTCGGTGAGTTTCTCTAGAACGGAGCGTTTCACCCCAAACCACTCTGAACGACTTTGTTTACATCTTGACTATTTAATCATGTTTGATTTTTGAAAAATTGCTACCTTTTAAGCTCAGCAGTAAGTTTTATGGTCACCTGCACTTAAAGCTAACAACAATGGACGCTAGGCTGTGAAACAAAGACTACAAAAACAATGCACACACAGTGGAAAGTAAGTCAGGGGAAAAGATGACATGAAGGGGATGAGTCAGATAAATAAAACAATATGCAAATAGATGATACCAGCAGCAAATTGATCAAACACACACTTACACAGTGAATCTGACAACTGACTCAGTTTCACTGACTTCTGTTAAATAATATTAATGAGAGAATATTATCCTCCCAAACTCACTGTAAGTGATCAGTGAGTAGCCTGACTGCATGCAATATATTCATTTTTGGTGCCTACAGTTTTCAGATGATCATTGAGACACATCTGCAGTGTTATCCTGTGTGTATGATAAAGGTTTCTCATGGTCATGTGAGATTTACTGCATTCCAATTAATGGGCTCAAGAAATGACACCATTCTTTGAAAAAAATGAACAAAAATTCATTTAACAGTTAATAACAGGTGCTGGAAACACATAACGTGGACCACTGCTACAGAACCTGGCTTGTTGAGTTTACTCAAACAGTCTGTGGAAAGGATTTGCCTGATCTGATATTAAATAGTAACTTCTAATTGCATAGGCTAACATAGGTAACTAGCAACCCCATCTCCTTCCTCTTTTTCATACAAAGAGACAAACAAATATCGAAATGCATTGCATTCTATCATTTTGTTATTGCTAATAAAATATTGGGATAGTTTTACACCATCATGGCGTTAGTGAGTGGTATTTATCTTCATTTTTGAGTGTTTGAAATTAAATTGGTGCCCTCTAGTGGACCCAACGTGCATGTTGATTTTGAGCTGCATCTGCTTTCACCAGCGGTGGAAAGTTTACGTTCAAGATTAATGTACATACATTGGTTTTCTAAGTGAAAATAAGTGACACATCCTCTACAGGGAACACATTTATTTTGCTGCAAATTTTAGTGTCAATTTCTATCAGTTTATGAATTTTACATACTGGAAAAAAAACATAAAATATTAAATCGTTACTTTTCTATGTGCTAGTCTTTATATATTATCTTTGATTTGTTCATTTCATATTTTATCTGAAAAAAAAACAATAAATTAAATTCAACAAAATTCAAATAAACAATAACTCATTAAGAAAATCAACAAAACACGACTATATTTTCCACAATAAAAGCACCAAAAAAGACTGAAATTGAAACATTCATGAAACATGAACAGATAGAAATGTTTATATTCACAAATGTTTGTCTTGTTTTCAATCTAATGCCACAGATGTTTTGCCTGTAGTTCCTGACCACAGAACAGTGGCCAAAACTGGTATGATCTAAAGCCCACCATCCAACTGTGGGTCTTATATCGCTCATATCACAAAAGTGAGTAGCAAATATTTGCAAGGAAGCTACACACCACTTCAAAAGTTGCACAAATCAGAAATGATATCAGCATCTAATAAACCGCTTATGTGCCATTTGGACCTCCATCAGTTTATACCTTCAAAAAAAAACATCCAAAAAGGAGAGACCTCCACAAACATCCCTGTGAAGCTCTAGAGTCGGGCCTTCAAGTTCAGCGGATTTTGAAAATTAAATTAAAGGCTCAGTCCCCAAAGAAATCGAGAGCATATCATTAGGACAATTATTACTTTAATAATACCACGTTAATTGAAAACCAAAGTGTGACCTGCTGGAGTGCACGTTCTCCAACACCGTCTCTCATAAAAATGGCCTTTGGGTTGATTTTACAGTAGTACTTACATTGGGACCTAATCAGTAGATTAATATGGAAAAAAGCGGGGCAACTTTTTTAATTAGGGCAGTCGTTCCTGAGAACAACATACTTTGGAGCTGACAAGCGCTAAAATGACGGTCTGGGTGGAAGGTATGAGTGGAGTTAACCTACATAAAGGAATCTCGAACATTGGACTGAGCTCTGGTCATGGGCTTCAGAAACTTCTGTGGGAAGGCTAAACCCGTCAGTCCACAACAGTTCAGCAACAGGAGCAGGACATTTGGAGGGAAGTGACCAAATTTAACCCATTCGTGTCCAGCAAGTACATTTAGTATGGCGAGTCATACTTCTTTTCACAATCAAAATGGGATCTTCTTGTGTTTTGTTAAAAATGGGTGGTCCCATCCATGACCTGGAATCCAAAAGAGCATAACTAGCCCTGTTCTGTCTGAGTGGGCACTGGTAGGATGCCCACCCCCTCCCCCCATCCCTCAGCACAATAGAAGCACAAATTGGCAGCTAGTGTTCTCCTCCAAGCGTGTTGAGCCCTTAAGCATGTGTGCTGACTGTCACCCTCCCAGCTCTTTGAGCTTTGTGTTAATAGAGGGATATCTAGCTAAAAAGAAAGGTATGCTAAGAAAAATCATTCTTTGCCTGAATGTAACTGAGTTATAGAAGGATTTCCATACAATTAAATGTCTTTCTAAATAAGTCAATTTATGTTAATCCAACTCACTAATATTAGCTGACCTTGGTCTGCTGTCATATTTCCAGCTTAGTTCATTAAAGTTCTTTACCACTGAGTTGGCTAAAAAGTGGTCACTGCAATGTCCTACCGGTTTAGAACCACACTACACAATAGAACACATGGCCATATCAACTATAACTACACCACTGACCAAATTCTAGGCTCTCAGTATCCACATAATAGAAGATAAAAGAAAGACAACACAAAGATGGTAAGTAAAACAAAGTGCAAAAGACACCCGATATGCAAATAGATGGAGTCAGGAGCCAACAGAATCTGACTCCTGTGCCAATCTCTCCAATACATTGATTCAACTCAAAGATCCCTTTTAAATGCATGAAATCATCAAACAAATTCCCATAACTCAAAATAGTTGACTAGTGTGGGATACGGTGTATTTCAAGCACAACAGGCTTAATTTAAGGGCGAATGCGGCTGGTGACACCAGGTAGAAATCCAGTGAGATTTGGGAAACACAATTCATTTTGTTTTATCTGACTTGGCCTTGGGTTAACTGCTAATGCTTCAAGTACATTTTTAAAATGGGTCAAATAAAATAAACATGGTGTGTTTTTCTTAATACCTACAGGAAGCAGTTCTATGTTTTTGAGTGTTTAGTCTCATGTGGCCATGTATGGTCTCATGTTTTGACTGTATGGTTTGATCGATTTGAAAGAATTCCTTTGTGCTCGGATAAAAAATGGAAAGGGAGGAAACTTACTGTTTCAGATACGGACATTAATGGGTTAAGGGTTGGGACGTTCAGAACAAATCGGATACTGCATTTTTATGCCAAAAACACTACATTCTTCACCAAATACTCATCATTTAATGTTATTATTTTATAAACAATAAGTTAGGGTTTGTTTGTTTCTGCATAATTAAGTAGGGGAGAGGTAAAGTGATTGTTGAGATAATAACAGAGAAAAAGTTAATTGTAGAGAAATTCACCAACTGAGATGTCTTTACAGTGGTGATAAGAACCAGGGGTCACCAAAACCACCAGTGAACCTACATGAATCTTCTGAGTGGATATATGTAATATTGAGAATGGTAAAATTGTGTGTATATGAATGTCACGTTTGTAAGCATCTATAAACACATTTATAACGTTATTATGCCTTCATACGGCATTATAAACATGATTATAAACATTTATAAAAATAAATTACACTTTATAGCCATGTTTATTATACATTATGAATTGTTAATATAATGCATTATAAGTAGTGTTGATAACATGTTATACTGTCAGTGCCAAAGAAGTCAGTCCCAGCTTGGAGACTGCAAAGTAAAGATAAATACCAGGCTAACGGTGGTTATTTGTTATGATCAGTACTTATAATGTATTATGTTAACAATTCATAATGCATAATAAGCATGGCTATAACGTGTAATGCATTTTTATAAATATTTATAGCCATGTGTATAATGCCTTATGAATGCATTATAACATCTTATGAATGTGATTATAGATGCTTACAAAGGTGACATTCATAGAAAGTGTTACCATGGGGACTTTTTTGCTTCGCAACATCTTACCTGTATCTGTATAAAATAAGTGGAATACATTTTAGGCTACAAAAGTATCTTGAAAGGGAAACTCCACAAATTATCTAAATTTCTACATAATTTAATGATTGAGATGTAAACAAAGTTATTCAGAGTGGTTTGGTGTGAAATGCTGTTCTAGAGAAACTTGATCAGAATTGTTCACAGTGGTGGTGATAGGAACCAGACGTCCACCTCTAAAAGCTCCCTCACAGCAAGTTATTACACATAATGGTTATGAATTCACTGTCTGATGTCTGAGACGTTGTTTGATAGTATGTGACAAAGTTTTGGCCCAAAACGTCTTAATCCATTTATTTTAATCTATTCATGGTGGAGGGGTATATGTAGGGTGCTGTGAGGCAAAATAGTCCCCCCCAAAAAGTTTTTTTTTTTTTTTAATTGGTGTGGTAAACATGGCGACCCCTGTGAAGAAATCTGAGTCTGAAGGTTTCTCTATAATGAAGCATAAACAGTTAATTTAATTATTCAGATATTTTAGAAAATATGTGGAAGATTTGTCCAGATTTTTTTTCTGGCCGAGTTTTCGTGCATTTGGACTTACTGTCTTCATTAAAACATCTACCAAAAATTCACATCACTGTAAAATAATACAGGCTACGATGGTCTCACATTTCCAATGACACACTGAATAAAAACACCAGCGGATCATTACAAGCGACCCGATGTAAGATCAGAAGTAGCCCATATTTCTGGTATTGTAGGGGTGAAATATTGGGTTGTGTTTGGTCCATTAGCTAAATCTCCTTCTGAAAGGCTGCTTAAGGAGCTTAAGGATCTCCCTCCTGATGAGAGAGGGCAGTGGAAAGCGGTGGGTTCAGCTCCGCTGGGCCTTTATTGAGTTCTGTAGGTAGGTACCCTCTCCTCCCTGCACCCTGAGAGGGTCTCACTGCTGGATAAAAGAGGGAGGGGGCGGCATTTACCGTCGTGCACTGCTGAACTGCCTCCACTGTGTCATTCAGACGGGTAACAAAACCGATATTGCATATGGCTGCGAGCTTTGCTCCAACATGACAAACGTGACCTCAGTTTCATTTGTGACCTTCACTGCAGAAATAAAGGAAAGCCCACTGGACAATGTTGGTTTGGGAGTGAAGTCAGGCTGGGAGACACAGGGCTACTGCGATGATCTGGCCCTGGTCATGATTTTAACAGTCTAAGACGAGACGCAGGTCCATAGCAGACAGCGACTAAATCAGTTACTCTAAGCAGCGCCGTTTAGCCGTGTGTCTATGTCTCTCTCTCTCTCTCTCTCTCTCTGCCAGTAAAGCGGGAACAAAAGCGAACTTTTCTCGCTGTTTCAGGTGGTCGATGGTGCGTTTCTGCTACAGACCCCATGTAGTCCTGAGGAGGGGTTCGCCATGTGGCTTATGGGAGGAACAAGAACTCACAGCCTCTACAAACACGAAAGCGGAATGCGAGCAGAACTGTTCTGGACCAGTAATATTTAGTGTGCGTTTCGGGAGAGCTCGCGCAGACCTCAGAGTTCAGGACACTGCAGGTGAAGAGCAGCAGCTGAAAATGAGCTTTGCCTTACAAAGTGAGCTTTCGGCTGACTCTGCTCAACATGCCTTAAAAATAAACAGGAACTGGAAAAAAATGAATTAAAAATGAAATGCAAACGGATAGACAGAACACACAAACAGATAAATAAATAACTAGGCAAATAACTAGATAGACAGATAGATAGACAGATAGATAGATAGATAGATAGATAGATAGATAGATAGATTCTAAATAAGTCGATTTAATGAATAGATAAATAGTTAAAGGCATCACTTTTTCTAAAAAAATTAATGAAAAAATGAACAAAACTAGACAGATAGATAGATAGATAGATAGATAGATAGATAGATAGATAGATAGATAGATAGATAGAGAAACGAAGGAAGGAAATCATGAACATAAACAAATAAATAAATAAAAAAACCCAAACAGATATAGATAGATTAATAAATAGATATATTGATAGATTTAAATAAATAAATAAATAAATAAATACTCTTGTGAGAAAAACTATAGAAACTCTACAGAAATTTCTAAATGATTCCTGTAAAAATCTCAAATTCAGACAATTACAAAAGAATCATAGAATAGAATAAAACAGCAGGAATATTATGGGGTAAATCCTCCTGATTTAGAGCGCAGGACTGTTGGGAATCGTACAGTTCGGTGCAGAACTGCCGCAGATCTTTTTCAGACAGGTAATAAAACATACAAACAACTGGCGGCCGAGGAGCGCGGGCTGCGCTCCTGCGTCTTTATCAGCCCGCAGTTCTGCGCGTTTCAGCGCATTAAAGGCGTTTATCTGTCATAAATGTTTCTGCTGCTTCAGAGTGACTTCAGTGTTTTTGCGCAGCAGTTTTCGGGGTGGCGGGGGGCGTCTAAACCGCTCGGGTCCTCCACACCGCCTGATTCAGGGCCCGTGTGCGTCACTGGACGGCTTTGGAGGCGCCACAGCAAACCTGCAGGAGACGCAGGAGGCCTGGTGTTCAGACTGGAGGGAAGCGAGGCCGCCGGTGCGTTTATTCCTGCAGCTGGCAAATGATCACGCTCAGCTCACCCGAGTCACGGTGCTTAATCACGATAATGAGGCTGCAGTACAGCCAGCATCTCAGAGCGCGCGCTGCTTAAAACTTTATTAGATAGGCTTACATTCTGGTCACCATCCGCGACCACACTGACCCCGATTCACCCGGAAATCTCTCAGCTCGGAAAATTTCAAGATTCGTCGATTGTATTTTGTCGTGATATCTATTTTCATCCCTGCTCTACTGTGGGATCTAGGTGTTATCTAGACATGTCGTACGATCTTACAGTTCAATTTTAGGCGCTGGTTTATTTCAATCATATTTTAGGCGCTAATTTCTCAAAATCTGTCTAGCGCAAATTTTTTTATCGCCAAGTTTGGAGCCGCTCTGCAGCCGCCAAACTTAAAAAAAATCTTATTTCCACTCCTGATGTTTCAGAAACACAATTCATGTTTCACATGAATTCACAATTCAGAATGTAAAAAAAGTTTTCTAAACTTTTTACACTATAAACTTAAACTAGTTGATTAAAAAAATCTTGCAAATTTATTGCCTGAAAAAAATCTTAAAGCATAAATAACGTATATATGAGTTATAGTTACTTTCTAATTTTCAATTATCCACACTACTGCAGCCCAATTATTACAAATGGCTTCCACTTCTGCTTCATTCTGAATTATTCAGATTAGCTTGAATGGAATATTCTTCCTTTTGTAATAAACTGTCGTCAACTAAACAGCTCCGTTATATTAAATGGACTGTTTTGTAGAATAAGAAATAAATGGCTTATATAAGACTAGCATCTCCCATTTCTGAGAAACAGCTTAATGCATGTTTGCTATTCTATTAGCATTCATGGTTCCAGGCTGAACAGATAAAGCTGAACAAAAAACACCATCATGGTGAGAATAACAACAACAACAACAACAACACTATGTACAACTTCATATTTAACATGAGAGCATGCTATAACACCACAATAACATTATACAAAAAGAGTTAGATTAGAAGAACAGGAGCTCATGAATGCTGGGAAGATTTCTGGGCAACAGATTTTTAGTAGAATCCAATTTAACTTATATTAACTTAGTTACCTCAGTAACTAAGAAGTATATCGCTGTTGTCGGAAGAAAACCTCGTATCTCCGAAGCGACAACTTTACAGGAAAAAGAAAAAAACTACTTTACTTTTAATGTAAGTCAATGGAACCAGACTTTTTTCCAAGTCATTTTGGGCCATTTCTTTTGGACCATTCATCATGAAATGCACACACAATATGAAGGGCAACAGGCACTTTCAGATTATGTCAAAAACTGAAAAATGACAAAAATGGACATACGAGGTTTTCTTCTGACAGCAGTGATATGAGAAATTGTATGTGCTACTAGATTTGTATTAGTAATTTCAACCAATATGTAAAGTAAACCACAAAAAAAATTGCAATTGTACAAAGCCCATAATTACATTGCATTCCCTCGCAAACGTTTTTATATTCTTTCGCAATGATTTTGAGTTCTCCCGCGAAAAAAATGCAGTGAAATTTGTGAGGTACTGCAAAAGTCTTGTGAGGAAATGCAAAACAATTGCAAGGAAACACAAAATATTTGCAAGAGATTGTAAAACGTTTGCGACAGAATGTACAACCTTTGCGAGAGAATGTGAAAGGCTTGCGAGTGAACACATAAAGCTGTATTTATTATTATTTACTTTTTTATATACAATTGTTGCGTTACAGTATACACAGGGCTAAAATATGTGCTGTCACTGGGGTGTTGGGTAGTTCAAGTCTAAGTCTTTAGATCTTTTAAGTTAAAGAACATAATTCTATGTTTTATTGCAATTAAATTTAAATTTTGAATTGATTCTTTTTAATTTTTTTTGTAAAAAGTACACATTCCTTAAAAAAAACGTATTAACACAATTGCACTTCATGGCCACTGTACCTTTGAGGGTACATTTACATGATTTGTACCTTGATGAACCTGCACGGTACTCTTTTATCTTTCTTTATAAAAGAACATTTTGCAATCTAAAAACTCTGAAAGTTTGACATCGTTTAACCTTTCCAAGTTGACCAAGCGGGCGCTCTCCACGTGACCTCCAAACCAAGAGCTCTTCTCTAAATTGTGGGCGAGCGGCTCGCTGACGTGGAACCGCTATTGTTTTACGGGATTATTTTACATCTGATGGAAGCGACGGCCTTAATTTTTTTACGCTCGCGCTTAATATCCAATTTAAATGCATATGGCTCAAGTGACACCGAGCAGGCACTTTAAACACTACAGATAATGAGCTTTCGCCAGGTTGAAAAAAAATTATGATGGGTGTTTGAATAAAGATTAATCTTCAACTGATGAAAATGTATATGCTGCACATTTTCACTGCTGACAGTGAAACTGTAAAAGACACTTTAATTTTTGGCCAAAGGAATTTGAGAGGTCAGATTAAATGTAGTTTGTTCATAAGCTCTATAAAAGGTTAATTATTATTAATTTGCTGTTATGAGTCACTGTGGTTGGTGATGGTCTTTTAAAATAGAGGACTTTTATTTTAATCCCAAAAAGTCAAAATGTCAGAGAATTCAGTCTGTTTTTGGATAATAAAGCGGCTCATATGGGCCACAACTGTGTTATTTGATCCTGTTGGACAAAAGAAAGGTAGTGAGGGGGATTGGTAGGAGGATTGTTGGGGAGGGGGGGTGGCTGGTGGGGGAGTGGGGGTCTCGCCTTGACTTTTTTGAATTTCCTCAGTCACAACACAGAGACTTTTTGGTCTCTTTTTTTCTGGGTGTCAGCAGACAGGCTTTATCCCTCAAGGTTAAAGCATCACATCTGACTCTCTGCTGAATAGATGCAGCCAAGAAGCCAAGGCCAGAGCAGGAGGATTTTACGCTGGTGATGATGATTATGTGTGATGTCATTCCCCTTCAGCCAATTAAAGGCTTTTGTACCTTCAGCCATTTGGACAGCAGCCTGCCTGAGTGCAGTAACACAGGTCATATCTGTCACTCCTTTTACCATTTACTTCAGCTTCAGAAACTGTCCTAAACTCAAGAATGTGGAAAGTTTTCATGCTGCTGCGAGATCAGAAGCAATTGCTGCTGCTGTCACCAACAATAACAGCAAGAATTATACATTCAAATTACACTTCTCAGTGAAAATAAGTTGTCTACAGGGAACAAACTTCAAACAGTCTGCAAACTGTGATGCACACTTTCTGTTTCTTTGCTGAATTTAACATATTACAGAAAATTAAATGAATGAAAAAAAAAGTGTCATAACTTTTGCACAGACCACGTTTTCCTTTTTTTCCTTTCAGTAAATAAACAGTAATTCTGTATGAAAATGTGCAGAAGTGCGTTCCCTACAGAGGATATTTTAACTTTTACATTGCTTTTACTGAGATAATCAACAATGCATTTGACAAGGGGTGCATTCACTTTTGCACACATGTGTGAATGTATATTTATATACACATATATATCGTCATGTGTTGTTTTCATTCTTACCTTAAAGTGTTCTAGATACTAGAAAACTAAAGGTTATATGACTTTATCATTAATTTTTTTAAAAGATGCCACAGAATGTTCTTTGAGTGATGCCAATCACTTCTGGTTCCTGAGAGAACCAAGTTGTATATTTGTTTGTGTGAAGAACCTTTTAAAGTTTTCTCATTATGTAAAGGTTCTAAGCCAATTTAAGGGTGCTTCCTAGAACCTTCACATCATGTGGAGGTTCTTTAGATTTTAAAAAGGTTCTTCTATGGCACCTTTATTTTTAAGAGTGAATCAGAACCCTTTTAGTGATATATATATATATATATATATACAGTTTCAAAAAAGGTTCTTTAAAGAAGCACGAACATCTTTTCCTTTATAGAAAAGAACCATATAGCCATAATCATGATGCAAAAATCAATTTATATTTTGTATTTACTAAAGAACATATATAATAAAATAGATATGGTAATTATTATAATATATAATATTTTTTAGATTTTTTTACACACACATAAAATGAGAAAACCATAACAAAAATTCGTGTTTTTTTATGTATTAATGAAATCATGCAATTTGTTTTATATAATTTAAAATTATTTAAATTGGGTGAATTTAAAGGAGACGTGAGGCCTGAAAACGTCCAACCAATGGTTTTGGCCAAATGTAGGCCTGGAGTCTGCTATTAACCTAATTGTTTAACCTAACAGAACTATATATATATATATACATATACACTCTGTAATAGCCAATTGGTTTGCATATGTAATACATACACTATGCATACTTTAAATCCCAATATATAAATAATTAAAATCAGTCCTACTTTTTATTCCACTACGGACTACATGTTACTTAGTAATGAAAGAAGCGGCCAACTTACTCACAGACTTTGTTCTGGTGGTCCCAGAAGCTGAAATGTGGCCAGAGGCTTCATTTCCTAAACAGATCATGGCGTGATGTTGTCGGCTCTGAATGACACAACCATGTTCTTCCCTCCCCACTGAGCATCGCCGAGTCCTTTCACTCATATTATTATCCGCATCTGGGTCACTCATTATTGTAGTCCAGAGCAGAACAAAACCAATGAGGGGGGGGGGTATGTGTGTGGGTACAGCAGCAGACACAGCACTTCCTCTCCGCGAGCCTTTCTCAATATCCAGCCCAAAAACATTAATATAGATGTCCAGAATTGCCCGGAGTGGCTTTGGCCCGCGACAAAAATGTACAGGCCGCGCATTAACGCGGAGCCCGAGTTCATGAAATGAACTGTGAAGAGAGACAGCGCGGCGGAGACGGAGCGCGCGGAGCGAACGACACAGATTTATATGACTTTAAACTTGAATGATTGAGAATGTAACGCGGAGAGAAAGAAGAAAGGAGACAGCCCCTTTTCACTGAGCGGGACTCTCCATTCTCTCTGATCACGCAGCGTTACCGCCATTGTGCTGCAGTCGGTTATGCCTGAGCTCAGGCTTACAATAGCAAACCTCCCCAAAACAATACGCAGAAAGGCTCGCCTTCCGCAGGAGCCTCGCGCTCCTTCTCCTCGCCCCCTTTCACGCTCTCTCCGTTCGTCCGCACGCGCACATTTTCACACAACGAGCGAGTTCTGAAGTTTTACGATTTTACAGTTTCTTCTTGGTCCCGGGAGGAATTGCTATGTTTCAAAAGCAAAAACTCAGAATTCAAAGGGGAACTCCACCGAATGTCCAAAATGTCTGCGTTATTAATTGGCTAAGTTGTAAACAGAGCCATTCGGAGTGGTTTGTGTGAAACGCTCTGTTGTAGAAAAACTTGCCGAGCCAGAACTGTTCACAGTGGTGGTGATAGGAACCAGACGTCCACCTCTAAAAGCTCCCTCACAGAGCTTTTAGTTAATTTTACTTATTACATGAAATGGTTATGAATATGCTGCCTAAAGTCTGAGACATTTTTGTGATAAAGTTATTAATCAATTTTTTTTTATTTTAGTTCCCCCAAAAAACACTATTTTATCATCATCAACACGTATAAACTCAGAAGACTCGTGTAGGTTCACTAGACATTTTGGATAGTAAATAAAATTGCTATATTTGTGTTGTAGTCATGGTGACCCCTGGTTCCTATCACCACCACTATGGAAATCAGGGTCTGTAAGTTTCTCTACAGTGAACCACTTCACATCAAACCACTTTGTTTACATTTTAACCAAAAAATCATGCAGAATTTTGGAAATAATGGTGGGATTCCCCTTTTTAACGTAACGAAAGCTTAACGTAGGCATTTGTGGTATGTGTTCAGCTTGGAATAATAAACAAACTATAGCTTGAAATGATTACAAAACCACATTAATTCTTATAATAATTAATAATATTTATTCACGTGTTTGTTGTGATCGTTCGCATTAGTTTTTCTCAGATAGACACAATGTATGTGTTGCACAGCAGTGACTAAAAGTTGGCCTTTAATATGTTATAATCACAGCTCCTCCCTCCCTCCGCTCATCTGACTGATATAGTCAGATAGGCTGTTTTAAATATTTCACTTATGACTCCAAACGGACATTTGTGTCACTCAGGCTGTCCCCCTTTTTAAACTAAAAGAGGGCGAAAGAAAAATAAAAGGTCCTCGTCGTGTTTAAAACTGACCTCTTCAACGACTTTTCTATGATGAACAATTAGCAAGACATGCGCTGCGTCTTTCACTGGCGCAGTGATTGATGGGTCAGAAATGCGCCCAGTGAAGTGCAGGTTAAGATGGAAATGAAGGGGCTGACATTTATTTGAAATCCCTGATTTTCTGGCGTTCAGGCCCAGTTCAGTGAAGAAAGCCCTAAACAGGCTCAGCTCTCCTGCAGTAGAGAGTGGATCGCAGGCCTGAGTTATATGGGGTTATGATGGAGGTTCATCTGTTCAAAGTGTTTTACCTCGTTTAATGAATGCAGAGGTAAAGAGTTCGACGCTGATTTTGAGGATGTGGGGATGTGGAGATGTGAGAAGGGGGCTCTTCAGGGGTTCTTTAGGAAAGGCAATGCATATGTGTAGAACCTTCAAAACTTCGACTGCTGAAATGGTTCTTCTCCATGATTAAAAGATGGACAATCTGTTGCATATTGCTTTTTAGAGAAAAAATGATTCTATATGGCACAAATAGGGTCTGCTTTGGTGGGATAATGAAACTGCACTTTTTTGCTGTTTTTCTTTGTCGGTATCATTTAGAAGAGAGTAAGCAAAGGCTATTGGTCCCATATACACACATACATGTATATATGTACTCTATCTATGTACATACACACACGCATATATATATATATATATATATATATATATATATATATATATATATATATATGAATAGATAGAGCCATTATGACCATAAAAGCCTTCGTATTGTAAATGTCCGATTTGTGTTGTTGATAAATAAAATGCAGCATGTTCTATAGGTGGTAAAACATTTCAAATATGTAATCTCAGAGAGACAAATCTGGGATAACTCCTTTAATTTTCTAAAAAAAAATGACGGATATTTGGCTGAAAATGTGACGCCTGGATTTTAGACGTAATAACTTCATCAAAATGAAGAAAAAAAGGAAAAGAAAGAGAGAAAGAAAGAAAGAAAGAAACTCTAAAAGCATTAATAAATAAAATTACTGAAGGACCACTGCGTATGAAATTGTTGCCAAACCGATGAGAACTGAATCTAACACCGCACCTGTTGCAGAGCAGCTGGTTTTCGTCCCGCTGTGGAACTGAGAGCAAAAATATTGTTTAAAGTCTGTAAACTGGCCTAAAAATGTTGAGTAAACCGAAAGAGGAGTAAATATCAAATAACCCAAACACATAACTGAAGCCCAGATTATAATCTGAATCACACCGAGGAATCAGAGCTAATATAGAAGGTTCTTAATCTCAAATCTAAACCAGTCAATTCTACAGTAATCATTTCAAGACACGTGGTGGAGATACGACTGAATTTAATAAGGAGTGGCAGCACTTTGTATTAAAACTGAAGTATTTTTCCGCATCAGGGTTAAAAGGGCCGTTCATGAAAAGGTTACTTCCCTGACATTCGGTCAGTTTTTGCAGTCCAGATCTGTTTCTGTGAGTTCTTCATGAATCTATTTGAGCTCTACGAAGTGTTGAACTACTAGACCTGTTGAAGACTGACTAAGTGATTCTTGGGTTGTTCTGAAGATGCGATTTCAGAAAAAAAAAAAATGATGAGAGGCAGTGATTTTAAGCCAGAACTCAAAGGAGCCTGTTGAAGTTGATGAGTAAGGCACAGTAATGGTTGTTGCTCTGGTTGTAGGTTCCACGACCTTAAGGAAAGGTTCTATGTGGAACCAAGGAAATGTTTTGGAACACAGTTTAAAAAGATGGTTCTTTTAAGTGTTAGCAAAGAGTGCTAAATAGAACCATTTGTGGTTCTTTGCATAGTGAAATGGTTTTTCAGGTGGTTATGATTCTGTATAGAACCTTTTTGAAAACGGTTCTATGTGGCAACAATAGCAGGTCATTTTTGGGCGCTATATAGAACCACATACAGCACATTCTCTGTCAGTTCTACCATGCAAAATAATAATAATAAATAAATAAAGCATGCAAATGGTTCTAGAACCATTGCTTTTACTAAAGAACCTTTTAAAAAAGAAGCTTTTTTTAAGAGTGCATGGCTCTTCAAGGAACCATCCATTGAAAGGTTCCTTATGGAACCAAATGTGGTTCTTCCAAAGGAACCGTTATTGCCACCTTTACTTTAAAGAGAGTGCAGACAAGCCTTAATCTAAAACCAGGCGCATTAATACACTGAGGCTCTAAACACAGAGCTGCGGTTTAATCCCGCTCTATATGAATGTGTGTATATGTCACCCAGTTCAAGCTCCTCAGACCCAAATAGGAAATAGTCAGTAACCTTTATCCCCATCCTCGCGCTCCCTCAAGGTCTTTTTTTCTTCTTTTCTCCATTTCTTCAGTTTGTTTTCCAAAGGCCAACAGGAAGCTGGGAGATCCCGGGTGACCCCTCCATTGTTCCGGGCCCGATATCATTGCCTATTGAATGGGCCACATCTGCGCTGCTCATCTCAGCTCTATGATCTGTGAGCTGGCAAAAGCCCTCGCGCGCTCATTCACAAAAAAAATCCCTCTTTGCTTCTGGCTCGAGACCTTTTGTGAGTGAGGCAAAACAAATGAAAAAATGTGATGCGCGTTATTTTCATCAGGTTTGGTGCTGTTTATTAGCAGAGATGGTCAAAAAAATGGAGCTACAACTGTTCTAACTTATTGTTTTGGTTTGCTTTACTGACCTGTTAAACTCACTGATGCAAATATGTTTCTTGTATTACATCGAAAAAATGATTTAATTTTGAAAACGTGAAAAAATTAGTGATCTGATGGTCTTAAAGTGTTGAGTTAAACTTCAAGGTAACATAACGTAAAAGAGAGTTTTAAGTCAGAAACTTTGTAAAACACTCATTTTTAACGGCTGAGAATGATGTTGAGATTTTGCCTAAAACGCTTCCCGGTATTCTTAGCGGTTTTATCGGTTTTAAGTTAATTAAGTCAAATTTTTTTTCTCATTTATCATTACTTCTCTTTGCATAATGTTATTTTTACGTTGTGACACACTCATCATGCTAAAACACGTTTGGATGCATTTGACGTTTTTTTTTTATTATGATGATGTTTTGTGTTCAGATTTAAATATCAGCCTTCCAATCGTTTTTAAACACAATGGCACAAATGCATAAAACCACTTGAGTCCTCAGAAATCTTTGGTCTTATCTGAGCTGTTTGTTTATGACTAGATGAAACAGTCCAGTTATAATACTCCCTTTTTTTAAATGATACTTTTATCACTTCTATGTTTATGGAGGACCAACATGGAAAAGGATCCACTGTAGTCCTTCACCTTTAGTGGCCAATTCGTTTTTTGGGCTTCTGCCCTGTAGGTTCAGCTCCCGTTCACTCATTTCAAAGCTCCCACCAAACTTTTACTTCTACCGTGTCACTGTTTCACTGAAACACCCACTCAAAGATGGATTTACGCTGCTCGAGCTCTCAGTTGGTCTGATGTGGAAACAGTGACACACTAAAGAGCATCTTAGCAGGGCTAAACGGGGATTCCAGCAATTACGCAGCACAAAGACCTGACTAACATTCATGAGTCTAAAACTGAGCGGTGGTGAAGGAGCCGAGGCGGGTCGGCGGGACAGGCCCAGCGTCAGGAGCGGGGCTGCACGATTAGTGCGCAAGTTGATCGTAAGATGCAAAAGGGTTTTAAAAGAGAGTGTTAATCCCGAAGAATTTCTCCCGGATTAAAACGTGTGTATCTGATTACCGTGACCTGCACTGTGGGCACGGTTAAAGTTTCTAAAACAATCCTTGTTATGGCTGTGAGAGCGGGGTTTTAATGGGGAAAACTAAACGCCTCACGTGGTATTAGCCTTTTTTGTGAAGCGATACTGCTCATCAATTTAACCGTGTTAAATATAATTAGCCAATGAGCTGACTGAACTTACTTATTCAATATATATACATATATATAAATGACATTTATTATGTATAAATAAAACACACATTATACGTATATACATGTATATAGACATATATACACACACACACACACACACACATATATATATATATACAATCCCTTTTTAAGCAAAAAGCAACATCAACACCCACTAAAAATAAATAAATTAAAATAGAAACTACTACTACTAATAATAATAATAATAATAATAATAATAATAGTGCTGGTGCTATTTTAAATAATATTTTTGTACTTCTAATAAACACTAGCGCACCTACCACAAACCTTCGATTTGATAACAAATGTCACAACACTGATTGCTTGTAGACTCTCCACTGCTATACAGCACAGAGCCTATTCTCGTTACACATCACTGTCCAGCTTCACAGTTAGATTACATTCCCAGGAAATGTTCCTCCTTACCTCCACAGCTCAGTCTTGGGGCACTTCTACCGCAGCCTGCTCTAAGACGCCGGGTGCTATGAGGGGGTGGTGGTGTGAGTTTTGGAAGTGCAGCAGATCATGACGAAGCGCTTAAAAAGCCAGAATAACGTGGTTTTAATGGGGAAATGCTATTAAGTGTGATTGCGGGCGCTCAGAAGGTGCAGACACAGTGCTCTACACACTGTGTTGTTTGTCGTTGAGTATCTGAGCCAGTAGCGCACTTTACTACTTTACTACTACAGGCCCAGCCAAACAGCTCAAGCTGTAGTTGTTGCCGGCCTTTTCCCCAAAACACAACAGCATAGTTTATATTCAACATTCAGGACTTATATTCAGTGGGATTCTGCCAACTGGACTGTTTTTACTCTATAATCATATTCATTACATCTTAAAAAAAAGAGGTTCTTTAAGGGTTTCTTAATGAGGAGAACCATGACAACTCACTTTCTCAAAAATGGTTCCATTCCGTTGTGCCAAAAAGGTATAGAACCTGTTACTGATACTATACAGAACTATGGGCTGCATCTACGACTCCTCCAAGACTAATCAGTGTTTCCAAAACCCGCAAATGCCCAGGAGATCGTGACCAGTTGAAACGGACGCAGTTGTTTGCACGTTATCCTGGCTGTGTTTTACAATATATTACGAATAAAAAACAGAGCTATTTTCACGCGATCCTCTCTTCTCAGGAAAACCTGCAAGCGCGTGATTCGGCTGCCCACTCAGCTTGACAAACACCGTCACAACGTGGCGAAGCGTCCACAACCGAGGTCTATTAAGAGAGCCTGGCGGGCTCTGAAGCGTCCCATCTCTCGCAAACTGCGGGGATTTGTTTCATTTTGGCGCTGCAGAGCATCATGTGCGCCGCAGTTGGTTTGGCATCACTGGTTTCTTTTAAAGAGCCACCAGCCCCCTTGACTACTCGACCCCAGTGCCAGAGCCCTCTTAACCCCACATGGGAAGGCATACAGTGTCTCATTGAGTCTAAAAGGAATACCAGCGCTGCGTCCCACTTTATTTGATAGTAATTCATGGATAATGGTGGTCTAACTTCTAGATCTCTAGCAGGAGACCTCACAAGTAAAATAACCAAAGGAGAACACATGACTAGCTGTGCTTTATTATTAGCACCTTTAGACGTCACCTCTACGGTGGTCCAAATGTGGTGGGCCGAGCCTGTGGAGGTATGCGGCCATTTATTTAGCTCGCTCCGGGCCATGGTCATGTAGGAGGACACCACAAACCATCTCCACCCCAACCACGGAGTCAGCTTTCAGGGGGTCTGCTCCACCAATTGACTGGATAACCTTCATGAACAGCCCAAACGAGCGACAGCTAGATGGTTCTTCAAAGGTTCTTTGGTAAAGACAATGGTTCTATGTAAAACCTGTTTGAAAAGGGGTTCTTCATTGTTAGCTTGAGATCGTAACAGTAGCAGAACCTTTATGCGACATAGAACCATTTCCAAACAGAATGGTATACAACACATTCTCCATCAATCTGAAGAAGCATCCACTGAAGAATGCACATGGTTCTTGGTGTGTACCTGGTTCTATATAGGATCACTGTTTTTGCTAATGAAGAACCAAAAGTGTAGGTCAAGCCAAGGGTGGCCTGATTTCAACCCTGAAGACCACCTTTTCTGAATTCTAGCGTGCTGTAGCTTTAAATCCCGAGATCGAGGCGAGGTTGGGGTGCTGTCACTTAGCAGAGTCAGTGGGTCACGTGGCAAAGCCTCCTCCTTCCTATTGGCCCAAGGCACGTGTCTAGGATACCGGGAGTGCAACGTCACCGGTGGGAGGGGGGACGAGGTGGGGGCTCGTATTAAAAATAAGAACAAAAATCCGTAGTGAAAGTATTTCAGAGCCAGTTAGCACCTCTTTATTTACCCCGAGCTTTGGGCACTGAGGCACAGCGCTGCGTCTACAATAGTTCCCTAAAGTAGCCTTATATTCATAATAATAACTCGAATAATAACAAGAAGTACAATAAACTACTCCGAGGAGCTCAGAGTGGGATTAAATTCTGAAATTATGATTTTTCTTTGTGAGGGTCGCGGTGTTTAATCGATTTTTTTTTTTTTCTCTCGACTTTTATTCTTCGTTTTTTTCTCTTCTCTGTCAAATTTATAAAGAGACACAGATTTACACGCAGAGAAGAGGGAGATTTGTTTAAAGCTGGAAGCGGGACGCTGCTGTGCGGGGCAGAAAGGGGTTAAAGAGCTGCGAGTTTGGGGATGGAGGAGAAGGACCGGAGCCCCAGAGGCGCGGAGGACTCGGGCGACGAGTCGCTGCTGCACGCGCCGGGCAACCTGCACGCCCACCGGGTCACCAACTTTTACATCGACAACATCCTACGGCCGGACTTCGGGCGGAGGAAAGAAGGCATCGCGGCCAGCGACCACGACCATGACCACCACCATCATCATCACCATCACCACAACCACAACCACCACAACCACCGCGCCGCCGTCACCAGCGATCCCTCGGCGGCCACGGAGCCGGTGGGCGCGCCCGTACCCGAGGAAGGGACTTCTGGACCACGGGCGGGGGCTGGGGCAAAAAGGACCCCGGACGGAGCACGCGCCGAAAGCGCGGACCAGTGCCTGAGCTCGGACTCGGAGTGCTCTCAGAGCAGCGCGTCCGCAAATAACCAGTCCATGCTGTGGCCAGCCTGGGTCTACTGCACCAGATACTCGGACAGACCATCATCAGGTAGGCGCGGACTTTATATATTATATATTATATAGAATTATATAAATGGAATTACGTCCAGAACGATCTCCAGCGTTGCGGTCAGAGCTCGGTTATTTCCAGAGCTACAAAATGTTGAATTCCCTCTCATAGTGTTGATGCATATTGATTTATGATCTGGAATATTTTCAGATTGGTTTGAGCTTCTTACGTAAAGTAGAAAGCGTAAAAAATCGGATTGTTCGAAATTTAGAAAGCTCGTGCAGCCTAGGCCACAACGGCCCCTAAAAGCCTGACCTATGAATAGGCTACTAGTTCTCGTTGACCGTGACACCGCCCGCCAAGAGGAGTTTAGTCCAGAGTTCTTTTTCTTTATCCATTTTTGAGCGAAAGCGTTAAAAAATTAGACGTTTCTAAAAATCGCTAAATAGATCAAAATTGAATCGTTCAATTTGAAGAAATTGGTGCGAATCAGTTCTGAAAATAAAAAGAAAAATACTAGGAAACTAAAATAGGTCTGGGAACTTTAATTCGGTACTCCTTTATTTCGTTATTATTACAATTTTGTTTGCATTAATTTTTTAGTTTTGGGGTTATTCGAGGGCAGCGAAGACCAAAGTGTTCGCTCTTTGCCGGTCGTTCATGACAATTTCTGACGAAAAATAAACTACTTAGTTTCAGAATTTCTCAGCGGTCGAAAGAAAAAAAATACACTGAAGTTGAAAAAAATATTTCGCCCGAATTTTTAGCGAAAATAAAAAACGAAGCCAAGTTTTTTGCACCTGCATTGTTCCATGGCTGTCTTTGTTAATATTTCATTAGCATATTTTTGACAATGGAGTTGAGCCAGGCTACGTGCTAAAGCACATATTTTACTCCTGAAGACACTCTTCCTTCATTCGCCATCGTTTCCCACAATTAAATTTGAGGTTTATGTATTTTTTTGCGCAAAGCGAGTTTTTCTCCTTTTGCTAAATTCAGAGCGAATTCGTTAGGAAAAAGTAAATTCAGTGGCTGAAAAATGGCTCTGCTAAGCTACACAGAGGCAAGTTTTCCTCAGAGTTCTTCAGTCTACAAACTGAAATCAAGGCTTGTTATCCATTAAATGGTTTTCAAAAATTTGACGAAAAATTGTGCCGCAATTTAATCGCCTGAATTTCTAAAATATTTTTTAACCTAAGAAATGTATAATGAGGCCATGAGCGTATATTAGAGCCTAAATCACTGACGTACGCATGGTTTGGCTGAATGGACGGACTGTTTGAAACATTACTAACGTTTAAAACATCACGAAGCGATGCGCCGAGGCCTTCTACACGTACACATCTCTCAATAATGCCAGCACATAAAAGGATAATCTGTTTAAAGATCAGGCCGAGGCTGCAAAATATGTCTGGAATGGCTAATAAAGGTCATAATAAGGATGGGTTCGTCTGTACTGCTCATTGGAAGCATTGATCTTCGGACTGGGATCGATAGGAATTGCTCGGCGGTGGCTTCGGTGTAGAATGAGATGTGCTACACTTATAACAAGTTTATGAACAACACGCAGCCTTATAAATGTGGTTACTATGGGAACAGCGGGAGAAAGGAGCGCCTAACCCCCTCATGCCCCCCCCCCACCCCTTACACCCTCCCACCCTGGCACTCTCCCCACCCCCAACCCCAAATCCAGCGGGCCTTCTTAGGCCAAAACTCGAGAAGACCTATTGAATTATGGCTCGTATGCAAATGTGAGAAGCTTTGTTGGCAGATTCTTTATTTAAAGTTAAAAAGTTGTAAGTTTAAAAATCAGAGCTTAGCCACTTGCTAATGATGGAGATCATTTACTTCTAAACCTATTACTACTACCACTACCATTCATTATATTGAGGGTTATTTTTATTTGACCTACTACTATATTTATAAAGAATAATTGTTATTATATTATTACTAATATGTTACTACTACAGCCATGTTGTTGATGGCTATTATTATAATATACTTCTACTACTATAAGGATGATGATGGTGATTATTAGTGCTACAATACAAATGATTCTTATCATTATTATTATTATACTATACTATTAACAAGACATAGGTGATAGTAATGATGTGGGCCATCATTGTGATTATTACTATTTTTATTTGTACTAATTGTATTGCTCCTGCTAGCCTGCTACTATGATGGGGATGACGACGATTGTTATTACTATAATGACGGGGACGCTATTACATTATTATTACTATTGAGTGACGACTGATCATGGTGCTTATTACAATTACTACCACAGTTGCCACTGCTACTACTACACTATAATAATGCTATTACTATGGTGATGATACTGTTATATAATTAGTCTAACGTGACTGTTATTAACGTTATTATTACTACTACTACTGCCATGCTACTACCCCTACTACTATTACATTATTATTATTATTATTATTATTATTATTATTATTATCATTATTATTACTAAAGCTGATCCTAAGGTCATGGCATTAAGCCCCCCCTCCAAAAAAACCTCCTCTAACCCATATGTGTGCACTGACCAAACGCAGGGCCAAGATCCCGCAAACCAAAGAAGAAAACTATGAGCAAAGAGGACAAGCGCCCGCGCACCGCCTTCACAGCCGAGCAGCTGCAGAGACTGAAGTCCGAGTTCCAGACCAACCGCTACCTGACCGAGCAGAGGCGGCAGAGCCTCGCGCAGGAGCTCGGCCTCAACGAGTCCCAGATCAAGATCTGGTTCCAGAACAAGAGGGCCAAGATCAAGAAGGCTTCAGGGACCAAGAACACGCTGGCCTTGCACCTGATGGCCCAGGGCCTGTACAATCACGCCACCGTCACCAACAAGGAGGACAAATCAGACAGCGACTGAGCGCGAGGAGGAGCAGGAGGAGGACGTCTATACAATTACAATGCAATAATTAAAAGAGAGAAAAAAAATAAAATAAATAAAAGGGCCAGTGTACAAAATACCAGCAGAAATGGAGTAGACTCTATGGACGAGAAAGCACTCTGCAATATTTTAATATTTTAATATTTTAATGTGGATTGTAATTTTGCATTTTGCGTGGGGTGTTTCTTTTTTTTGTTTTTAATATTAACACTGCTGTCCACAGTCTGAAAAAAAAAAACGCTTGGTGAAGAAAAGTAGGCAACGTTTTCTTATTTTAAAAAAGAAAAAAGAAAGGAGTTGAGAGAGAAAGAGAGAGAGAGAGAAAGAGAGAGAGAGAGAGAGAGACGCGCTTTTGCTTTTGATTGACACTTGACGTCGAGACACATGATCGTCTTTAATCCATGCTGAAGTCCAAAGATTTTTTTCCTGCTGCATTCAGGCAACTGTGATTTTTTTAAATAAATAAATAAATAAATAAATAAATGGCAAAACTTTATCTTAGTTCAGTGTCCAGTTTCCATGTTTTTTTGTTTTTTTTTAAAGGTATTATTTTATTATCATTTTTTTTAATGTTCGTTTTATGTTTTCGGTCATTACTTTTGAACGTAACGTTCAATCATTACGGCGTGCAGTGCTTCAAACAAACAGACAAACTATCGTATTTATAGATCTATTTAACTCATCGCAGTCAAAACCCATCAGGAAGAAGTTCAGACACGTGAATGGCGAACAAGCGACAACCTCTGAATGACGGAAGACAAAATAATAAATAAATACACATATTTAAGGGAGAATACTTGACCCAAACTGACTCTGTTGAACTTTTCGAGACGGGAATGTACAATATTTTTTTTTTCCTTCTTCTTCTTTTTTTATGCTGATGTCTTGGCAAAGTGTTTTCTGAGAGTGTCCGCTGTCCTCACGGAGCAATATCCTCCTGCCCTTCGTCTGTTCCTGCTTGTTAAGTGAGAAATCATGATCAGAGCTGTGAGAAAAGTTTGAGGGCTTTTTTGTATTCTTATTTATTCCATTGTGTGTCCATGTTGTCATGCAATAACGCGCGAGGCCTTTGCATGAGAGCTATGAGACGACGAGAAGTAGTTCTTACTCCATACCAAATCGATGGTGTGAACCGTGTTGTCATTGTACCTACGTTTCAAAACAAACAAACAAAAAAAAGAAGAAAAAAAAAGTGTGCGCGTGCGTGAATCCTTTCACCAAACAAACGCACTTTTGCCTTAAAGTTCTGAGAGGAACTTTCTTTTTTCTATATATGAGTATATTAAGATATCTAAGAACTGTGCCAGGACGGGATGGACACAAGCTCAGCAGCTCCAACAGAATTTACAGCAGATTCTACATACAAAGCATATGTATAAAAGCAGAAAGAGATAATTTAAGTTTGTTTTCTTTGTTTTTGTTTTTTTTTAATATCACGTGGTTCTCTTCTGAAGTATCCTTTAAACAGATGTACATAATTTGTATCATGTTTATTTGTGTAATTAAAACCAACCCAGAAGTGAACAGGTCAATAAAACGATGCTTATTTGTACGTTTGACTGACCCTCTTTGTAAGCCTTCCACTGGAAAAGTGACCAATAGTCACTTGCTTTGTTGCTTTAACATAAAATTAAATGCCTATGAAAAAGTTAAAGGGGAATTCCACCAATTTTCCATTTTTTTAAAAAAAATAATTCAGTCCTTGAGATGTAAACAGTCATTTAAAGTGGTTTGAGGTGAAATGCTTCATTGTAGAGACTCAGATTTCTTTAGAGTGGTGGTGACAGAAACCAGAGGTCAGACATACATATAGCTGTTTTATTTACTATCCAAAACAACCAGTGAACCTACATGTGTCTTCTGAGTTTATATGTAATATGTATATGGAAAATAGTCACAATTCCTCATTTTTTTTTGGGGGGGGGGGTTACCACCATGAATGGATTCAAATAAATGGGTTAAACCACATAAGATAACAATCACAAAACAATAAAACAATGTGTCAGACTTCTGACAGCATATATATATATATATATATATATATATATATATATATATATATATATATATATATATATACATTTACATGTAATAACTTTATATGAGGGAGATTTTAGAGGTGGACTTCTGGTTCCTATCACCACTATTGTGACAGTTCTGACCAACTTTCTCTAGGATGGAGCATTTCACACCACTCTGAATGACTTTGTTTACATCTTAACTGTTTAATTATGCAGAAATAAGGAGTTCCCCTTCAAGATATACAGTGGTTTGATGTGAAACGCTGTATTCTAGAGAAGTCTAAATAGTTCACAGTGATGGTGATAGGAACCAGACGTCTTAAGAACGTAACTGAATGAAATAGCTATTACGTTGTTGCCTGATGCCTTAGTCATCATTCTAGGATACTTTTGAAGTAGGATTTTTGCTTTAATGTATTAGTCCATTTATGGTGGAGAGGGGCATGCAATGCAAAATAATAACATTATCACTATTTCACTATTATCAGTTTACTCACAAGACGCTGTCCTTTTTGGACAGTAAACAAAATGGCTATATTTGTGTTGTAGACATCCTGACCCCTGGTTCCTATCACCACCACCGTAAGTTTCCCATTCAGTGAACAATTTCACATCAAAACAACAAAAATTGCAAAATCGGTGGACTTTCCCTTCAATATAAATTTTCCATTTTACAGCAGCTGGGTCACTAACTTTAATTTTACAGTTTTGTTAGAATGGTTGCACTCAGTTCAGAGGAATGTATAGAAGGTTTTATTTTGAAAAGAAAGGGACGGGCAAGAGAATTTTAAAGTTTAGCTTTGGCTCAGTCATTGAAAACCCACACTGGCACAAAAAATGCAAAAGTACTGAATGTGCATGCGGGGTCTGCTCAAAGTTGCTCTCCAAAACTGCTTTGTTAGGCCAGACAGAACATTGCAATATATTGCATTTGGGCAAGTTTAGTTTTTCTACCACATATATTTGTTTTTAATTTTTAAGCATGTTTTGTGTTTAACAATTTCACAAATGGTATTGATTAAACATATCGAAAAAGAAATAAAACATCAAATGTGGCCTGTGCAAAAGTTATGGCATATTCTATATTTTAAATTTCAGCAAATAAATAGAAATTGTGCAACACAATTTGTCAAAAATTGCTAAATTCAGGTTTCATGTAGAAGATGTGTTACTTTATGTTCACTTAGAAAGTCAACAAAACATGTCAGTTCAAACTTTCACCACTGTATATTATTGTTACTTTTATGCCTGATGGGTCTCAGCTTGGTTCCCATCCTCGCTGGACGTTATCAGGCTCATGCAGGCCCCTCATACGTGGAGGGACGCAACAAATATTCCTGGTGAATATCACAAATGCTAGAAGCGACAGAGCTTTCAAGAGCATCTTAATATTTCTGACTTTTCTACTGTTGATAAAACTTCAGCTAAAGTTTAAAAAGTGCAAACAAGTGTCACACAATGTCACGCAAACTTATAACTTCTAAACTTAACTTTAAGTTTTGTTTACATTTAAAAACAACTGGCCAAAGTTTCCTCCAACAACTCCATTCCATACCAGCATAACAGTTTCACGCTCACTAATCATTCTCAAAGGACATGAAGCTTAATTAGATCATACAGTGGGGTCCAAAGTCTGAGACCACTGGTGAAAATGCTTCTATTTGGCATTCTCAAACTGCACTCTGCAAGTTTGCGTTAAAGCCTCTGATAAGTAGATCAAGTCCACCTGAGAGTCTGAAGATGTATTAAATACATACATACGAAAAAAAGTCCTCAATATGGTCAAAATAACAAATTTGCTTATATTTGAATAGCAACCCAGTAATAATTGTATATATCGTTGTCATTTGACTTGTTATAAATTTTCTTTGCTTGAAACTTTTCAAAATTTGAAAACTTTCTATTGATTCTTTCCACGTTTTTAGATTTCCATAGGCTTTTGGATCCACCTGTAGACCTGCCTCAGACATAAGACTGAGACAGTGCCATAAAATGTTTTCTACTTTGTGTACTCATAACTTTTTCTCTTTGGTCACGTCAGCTTGGACTCCTCAGTGTACCTCAGATCCGTCATGATCTGGGTTTGTGTTCTAAACACTTAATAACAAGATTACTGGAAAAACAACATCATTTTTCTACACTGTTGAGCAAAAACGGCTAAAAAAGAAACATGTTTTGTGCAACTTTCATAGCCTATTGGGCCCATCCATTGAAAAGACTTTCCTACAGAAGCGCAGACATTAGAACTCCGAACTTTCTTGTTAGGGTGCCTTTGTGCACATGGAGAGCAGCACATGCACACACCTAATCACCCTAATCACTAGTTGCAGACTTTGCAGCAAACAGTTACATTATGCTATGCGAAAAAAGCTGTGGAGAAAGTCGCAGGGGTGAATAGGGGCCGATACAAAGGGGAAGCAGCGGCCCATCTCTGAGAAGCGATTCCCAGCATTGACCTGCGCTCCTCAATGCCGCAGAAAAGCTCATCTGCATTTCTATTCCTGCCCGGCTTGTATGTGGAAGTAACGCCCAGCGCCCACCGACCTGCCCAGCTTCTGCAAGCGGAGATAGGGCCGGCGGCGTGGCTGGGAGACCCCGTTAGAGGTCAAAGCTTTCCACCCCAGCCGCAGGAGCCTGGACGTTTCACCTCCGAACTCGACTGGAACCTCTAACTGCTTTGTGGAGACAACTTTCTGTCCTTAACTGCTTAGACTGTAGACTTTCAGTTTAGGCTTATATGTAGTTTAGTCTTAACGCTTATTATTATTACTCAGCAGCGGACAGTAGTTTTCAGCCACACTCAGTTTAAGACTTTCCGTAGAGTTTAACAGAATAGTGACTCAAGCGGAAGTGAAAGTAACTTAGCAAAAGGTAGAAATCTTTTTAGTATGTCCAGCTTTTATCAGCATCATCAAGAGAAGTGTAAGACTTTTCTTTTTAGTCTAAAATAAAATGCTAAATCTCCAAAGTAAGACGTGCACAACAGCAAAACAGTCCAGTTGCTGAACCAACACAGGTAAAATAGGTATTCCACAGCTACATTTTTGCACCTCATGGTACAAACAATGTAAACAGACCCTGTAAGATTGTCCTCAATGTCCAATTTTGGAGTGCAGAACAATGATATTAAATGTAAAAGTGAATTTGTAGCTAATTGTGAATGGCTAGAGTGGAACTGAGTAAAAAGTAGATTACCTGCCTCACAAATATACCTGAGTCAAAGCAAAAGTATTTTAAAACACTGGAAAAAAGTAAAAATACATAAAGGCATGCAAATATTTGCAAGTGAAAGTATATATTTCTTTACAATGTTATAACTGAAAATAAGTGAACACATCTTTTCCAAAGAACAAGCTCAAAAATAGATTTTTTTCCTGCAAATTTTAGAGCACAACTTTATTTATTTGCAGAATTTAACATATTAAAAAATTGAAACATACAACATCAAAGGTGTCAATTTATTTATTTTTTCCTCAATGTGTTAAATTTAGCAAACAAACAGTAACTGTGCATTAAAACGTGCAGTATGTTCTCTGCACAGGATGTGTTAACTTATTTTCACCAATGAAACATGTCATTTAATAAGGGGTGCCCAAACATTTGCAAACGAATACATATTTTACTTTGAAAAAAGGAACTGGTTACTACTCAGCTCTGGTAATATAAACGTTTTTGACCATTTCTATGTAGCTATGTCAGTTGCACAGGTACAACAGTGACCAGCATAAGTGTGGCCCATATACGATGGGTGAACCACTTTTATTCCAAACGTCTAGTTTCACTCAGGACGGTCCTGACAAGGCTGCCCCCACTACGGACAAAAACATCTGCCTATTGTGATTGAAAAAGCCTCTCTCGCTCACACCCACACCCAAAGCGTCCTACCTTCCTTCCTTCAAGAAGTCCAGCCGTCTTGTCACACAGAGACCCATGCCCCAAGCTGAACTCCAACAAATGGCGGAGGCAAAGGCCAGTCACACTCCAAAAGAAAATACATATCAGAAAAGTATTGACGTCTCCTGTTGGCCCCCTCATACAAAGGGGCCCCCGTCCTGACCCCTCCCCCACTGAGTTATTTATCTATAGTTTTCGAAAAAACGCTTCCTAGTCAGATTTGAATATGCAATGAAGCGCCGGAGCTTTGTGGCGGAAATATAATTAAGGCCGGTGAAAGATGGGCGAAGGTGAAGAATGGGGATGACATCAGGCTAATTTCACACTCGCCCCTCCGATGGCCAGCCCATAGCCGGGCCCTCGCCACACAACACAGATCAAAGCGCGCTTGCTACTGCCGAAAAGGCCAAAGGAGGACTTAAGTATGCTAATCTCCAGGACAAATATATTTTAATCTTGTTAGAATACAAGTTAATGCTAGAGCTCACTGCTGAACTTAGCCGTCCACTCTCTAGCTTATATTTGTGAAAGAAAGTGGGCTCTTCCTGCTTCCAGCCTGGTGGACTTTAGGCAATTTTACAAAATGCTTCATCATCCAGTCCGTGTAGTGGGCATAAAGCGGCCGTTCCACCGAGGGGGTCAGAGCCCCCCAGGAATGCGCGGCCACCTTCGCCCAGGCGCCTAGAAAGCTGTGAATGAATTGTAATTTTCAGACTTAAAAATGAAGGTGGAAAAGGGGGTTATTTGGAGCCGTACCACGGAAGAACCACCTTTTATTCTCTAAAGAACTTTTCAATAGATGGTTCTTCAAGGAAACTCCAGCTTTGCCTAACCTAATCTCCACCTAGGGCATCTGTAGCACACGGCTGACTGCCACAGTCATTCAGACTGTACTGAATATTCTCAAGGGCACCAAAGGTGGTTCAAAGAACCGTTTTGGCAACTGTATTTTTAACAGTAAGGTAACTGGGCACCACCACAAAAATCAACAGCAGGTCATTTGTAGGCTTTGTGAACTACTGTGCAAAAGTCAGAGACCACCGTTTATTTACTTCATTTCCAGTCAATACTATGACTACGCACCAGTATCATACATATATGATAATTCACTTTCTCCAAGTCCTGCTAGACCACCTAAACGGTCACCATCAGATAAACAAAGACAAAAGAAAAGCACGTCTCACTGTATTTGGATAGTCCACTATAGCTCCCTATAGTTTTCTAGAGATGTTCAAATTGTTAACAAACTATCTGTTGAAACTTGTTTCTAAACAGTGGTGAGGTTAGGGTTAGGATTTGGACCAGGGTTAGGGCTAGGGTCAGGGTAAGGGTTGGGTTTATTAGGTTTTGGGGTTGAGGTTAAGGTTGGGGTTAGGATTAAAGCAGGTTTAGAGTTGCGGAAAATTATGGTCAATTTAGTAGATATTTAGTTGAATGTGACTTAAAAGTAAATTAAGTATCTACAAAGCATCTAAAGTGGACTATCCAAATAAAGTCTTACTGTAATTCAAGTTCCACTCTTGCTGCACATCTGACAAGATCCATTTTTGTCCATCCTTCCACTGTAAGAAGACAACTTAACACTATGGGTCTGAAAGGACATGCAACTGCCAAGAAGACGTTACTGAGAAAAGGAAACAGATAAAAAGAAGAACATTTTTGTCAGACAAAGAAGCAGCTGGTTTTCTCAGAAAAGAAGAAGAAGCAGCAGAAAATGCAACCAATTTCTAAGACTGAGCTTTGAAAAACAGACAGTCTCCTTTGGAAAAATGGAAGCTGTAATAAAGGCAAAGTGTAGACACACCTGACACTAAAAAAATGATATATTTAGTTTTTGAGGCTTCTTGTATTTTCTGTTAAATATCCTTTTTTTCCCTGATACTGAAAAATAAATAACATGTACTAAATAGTCATTTTGATGGGAAATTCAATAAATGAAGGGTGGTCTCTTTTGCTTTTGAGTACTGTGTTAGTGTGGCCTTCACCTCCTTTTTTTGGTTTTTGTAATGTTATCCTTAAAGTCGACGCACGAAAGGAAAAGTGAACACTTGGTCTTCTGTTACACTGTTTAAAGGTTCCTATATGGTTTTTGGCTTGGCTGTACAGTTGTAGGTACAGAACCTCTAACTTGTGGTTCCTCAGACATCTCATTTACAAAAATGGCTCTTAAAAGAACCATACAAAAGTAAAGTGGCTCCTCTGTGGCTTCGCTCCAAATCACCCTTTTTGGCTCCTTTATTTTTAAGAGTGTAGGTCGCCCTGCACGCATAGGAAATGAGCCTTCGGTTTGTCTGGTCACTTTGAGCCCTTGCCAACAGCACCTTGGTAACCCTTGATCTGTCATGTATTTAAGCTTAAGTCGGGGGGGTGAAGAAACAGCCAAGCACAAAGGGGAAAAGCCACTTTCTTAGGCCGCAAACCACCCCTTACATTTGAAAACACGGACCAAGCAAGCTTCCTGGAAGATGAAAAGGAGCGAGAGGAGAGGAAAAGAAGGCTTAAAGTTAATTACGCACTTTTGTCGCAGGGCGAGGGCGAAAAGGTTCGTGGACGGCAACCGAGTTTTTGGAGGAAAGGACATCTGGACCAATAAGGCTCACATTACAGCTTCTTGCTGGCTTACTTTCTCCATTAACTTCACTTACGCACTACTACTGTGCACCACTATTGGAGCTTCCATTCACAGTATGAACTCCAGAGCTCTTATGTTCTTGCAGCCTGAAGATCACAGCCATTCTTAACTTTGTGAATGTCTATGCTGAAAAGAAATGACTTTTCTTAGGGTTGATTAAAAGCCTTCAGAATAAAGGTGCCAAAAAAGGTTCTGTGGAGTGAAGCCATAGAACAGGGGTGTCAAACCCAACCATTAAAATGGCCATATTAAAAAATCTCAACCAATCCGGGGGCCAGAGGGTGCCTACGTTTTTACTGAATTTTTATATAATATTTTAGTATAACCTTGAGGGATCATTGTTTATTAAAAATATAAATGTTAATATTGGTTGAACTGCAGCTGAAACGCAGCAGGTGTGTTTGGTGATGTGACTTATGTGACAGAATTGAGGTTTAACTGCTGTCCTATAGATTGTTGTTGGGGTAGCGGAGTGAGCACACATTACGTTGCAGTGCATGCTGGGGACTGTCAATCCATCTGAAGAACCCTTACAATACAAAGAACCATTTAATTATGTGAACGGTTCTTTATGCGCTCATGGTTCTATATAGAACAATTTCCTTTACTAAAGAACACTTGAATAACCTAATATTTAAGTATGCATAGCTTCGATTTTCCCTTATGTTAATATAATTACCATATAATTATAACGGAAGAGGCTTCTATCGTTACTCATATTACTACGATTTATTTTACCAGTTAAAAAGATGGTTCCTTAAGGGTTCTTTAGTAAGAAAATGGTTCATTAAAACACTCAAAGAACTCTGTGCATGATTAAATGGTTCTTTGCATCATAAAGCATTCTTCAAATATGTTACTTATGGTTCTGTATAGAGCCATTTTTGAAAAGGGTACTAAATAGCACCAAACAGGGTTCATATATCCTTACAATGTCAAGCTTGCGACAATAGAACAACCCTTTTTGGTGCTATATAGAACCCTTTTCAAAAAGGTGCTATTTAGAAGAATCTACAGCACGTTCTCCATTAATCTGAAGAACCATTTCACAATGCAGAGAACCACTTAATCATGCAAAGAGTTCTTTAAGTGTTCATGGTTCTATATAGAACCATTTTCTTTACTAAAGAACACTTGAAGAACCTAATATTTAAGTGTGCATAGCTATGATTTTCCCTGATGTTAATATCATTTACCTATAATTATAATGGAAGAGGCTTCTATCATTATTCATTATTTTATCACTAAAAGATGGTTCTTTAAGGGTTCTTTAGTAAGAAAATGGTTCTATATAGAACCACGAACACTCTAAGAACACTTTGCATGATTAAATAGCTCTTTGCATCATAAAATGTTCTTTTTATTGATGGAGAACATGTTACGTATGATTCTATATAGAGGCATTTTAGAAAAGGGTTCTAAAAAGGGTTCATCTGTTGTTCCGATGTCAAGCTTACATCAATAGAACATATAGAATATTTAGAAGCATCTACCGCATTTTTTCCATCAATCTGAAGAACGATTTCATCATGCAAATGGCTCTTTATGAGCTCTGGTTCTATATAGAACCATTTTCTTACTAAAGAACCCTTGAAGAACTATCTTTTTAAAGAGTGTAGTTAACGTTCACTCTGGTTATCATACAGTAGCACTCAGAGTTTGCTTTGTGAAAGAAAATGTGACCAAACCGGTGTGTTCGCACTCTTCTTCTAGACCAGCTCGACTATTTTACTCCCTACTGGAGAGCAGATCTCGTTTACCAGAGCTTGTTAAAGCTGCATATTTCCCAGCATTCTTTGCCAGACTGAAAATCTGTTATCCATGATTTTCCTGACCTTAACATTCCCTTTGGTTCGTAGCCAAAGCTGGTTTTTGGCTTCCTGTAAGTGTTTACGTTCTGAGTGAATTAGTGGACGTGCGCTGCTGTTTTTCTTGTTTGTTATTTGTTAGTATTTGGTAGGTAAAGTGAAACTGAGGTCAGCTATACAGACATATTGAACGACATCACCTGTCCTCAAGGTGTAGATGGTGAAGAGCTGCGGAACTCCAGAACCACAGAGGCGTATAATAACCAACAAAGACAGCAAGTTTGTGTAAAGCTGAGGTAGGATCGAGTCAGAGCATCACCGTCGGTCGCTCATGCATTGCATGATCGGGAGCCTCGTGGAAGGCAGGGACAAGCTCATAGAAATCCTATTTGCTCTACAGTCATAAAACAGACGGTTCTTCAGGGGTTCTTTAGTAAAGAAAAAGGTTCTTGATCACTCAAAGAAACATTTGCATGATTAGAGTGTTCAGATTGATGGGGAATGTGCTGTAGATGGTTCTATATAGCACCCAACAGTTTGTCTATTGGTACAGAACAACAGAAGAGAACCCTCTTGGCTGCTTTATAGTAGCCTTTTCGAAAAAATTCTATACAGAACGATCTAGCACATTCATCCACATTCTCCACCCATTGAAGAACCCTTTATTAATGCAAAGGTTTCTTTGAGTCTTTAAGGTTCCATTTAAGAACCATTTTCTTTACTAAAGAACCCCTGGAGAACCTTTTTTAGTGGGTATATTCTATTTGTATGAGCAAACATACACCCTCTTTGGAGCATGTGCCAGTTTTAAAGCTACCAGTTTCCTTTCCTTCCTCTTTGGCACGGAATGGAACACACAGGGCGCGGACACTGAGTACGAATCTGCTGCTGTACTTTCCAAGAACAACTTTTTTGGCATCACGTCGAGCCTGAGCTCATGTTTGAACCATGTAGTCCACACCAGAGCCAACTTAATTTCTCTCGGGTTAGCACTACTGTTATTCTAGCGCGACCGGAAACTGGCAGACATTAATAGTGAGGCGTCATGGCAGCCCCTGCTGGCTTTTCAGTTTTTCGAAATTGTGGAAAATCTTTCCATGTGGCGTTCAAAGTATGTATATGTGTAGTTAATAAGTAGGTGATGCTGTTTGCTTCGTCTATCATGACGTGCAAGTCTATTTTATATGTTTTTAAACTAGGCATAGATTAGAATGAGTGTGTAAGGGTTAATGGTTAAATAAAGGCAAAGCAAAAAAAACAAAAAAAAACCAAAAATGAATAAAATTAATGTATGGAAGGTAAAATAAACCCTTTAAGGTGCCAAAAAAACACAATAAAGCGTTCTCTGCAGTGATGCCACAGAAGATGTCTTTTAATTCTGTAAAGAAAAATGTTTGGAAAAACAGATTTGCATACCAGAATAACCTTTTCAAGGTTCTCAGAATTTTCACATAATGTAAATGTTCTTTACCAATACAACAGTTCTTTCTAGAACCTTTAAACGGCGGTTCTTTAAACTTTAAAAAGGTTATTCACATTAACACATCATCTCGTTTCCCTGAACAGTTCTACAAGGCATCATTGAAAGGTTCTTTACTGCACCAGAAACGGTTCTTCTTGGGCATTGTGCAAAGAACCTTTATTTTTAAGAGTGTATGTGGTTCTTCTACTTTTTGGAACCATACATTAAAAGGTTCTTAAGCAACTAAAAGTGCTTCCTCTACGGCAGCGGTTCAAAGAGTCTTAATCTTAAAAATAAAGGTGCCAAATGGAACCAGAATGGGTTCTTTGGAGGGACGCCCACTTTTGGTTCCATGAAGGACTTTTTTCTGAATGGTTTACTGAAGATGCATTTTTGTAAATGAGATGTGAAAGTGTGGAGAACCTTTTTAACCCCTTAAATGGCCAGGGCCCAAATTTTTACCACACACTTCTATAACCTAAGAACAGCTCAGCTGCACACTTGAACCAAAGAACCAAAAAGATGGTTCTTTAGTCAAGAAAATGGTTCCATGTAGAACCGTGAAAACTGAAAGAACCCTTTGCATAAGTAAATGGTTCTTAACATTGTAAAAGCGTTCTTCAGATTGATGGAGAACCTTTTTGAAAGGAGTTCTATATAGCACCAAAAGGGTTCTCCTATCTAAGCTTCACATTGTAATGACAGAAGAATCCTTTTGGGTGCTACATAAAACCCTTATCAAAAAGGTTCCAAATAGAACCACAAACAAAACACATTCTCCATCAATCTGAAGAACCCTTTAACGATGCAAAGAACCCCTTAATCATGCAAAGTATTCTTTAAGTGTTCATGGTTCTATGTAGAACCATTTTCTTTACTAAAGAACCCTTGATGGACCATCTTATTAAAGAGTGTAGTTTGCATTGTAGTCCCTGGAGTTGCTGAATAATAAGCTGTAATATGTAATAAGCCTGGGATTTTAGGGGGTTAAAGCTTGAAGAACCTCCATATAATGTAAAGGTTCTGCACAAATTAAGGGTTTTCCCTACAGAACTGTCCAGCCAAGCCAAAAACCAGAGGAACCTATATATATTTATTTTTTTAAACAGTTTGTTTGCATAATAAGCTGCTTCACATTTACAAGCAGTTTGCACCGTGTTTGCGCTGCATATGTTGATTATGACAAATTAAAAAAAGAAGCTGCATAATTTGCATGAAAATTAATAATCAAGGTCATGTCCAATCACCCTGCAAAAGCAAGTGGTGCGTTACTTAAACAAGCGACATCCAACCCAGCTGCACTGTTCAAGCTTTCAGGTGCCTCTCAGTATTTCAGCTTGAGCCTCCACATCAGCTTGATTAGCCGTGCCAGTTAGAGGCCGCAATCACTCCCCTCTATAATAATCACTCCGCTCTATAACAATCACTCCGCTCTGTAACAATCACTCCGCTCTGTAATAATCACTCCCCTCTATAATAATCACTCCGCTCTGTAATAATCACTCCGCTCTATAATAATCACTCCCCTCTATAACAATCACTCCGCTCTGTAATAATCACTCCGCTCTATAACAATCACTCCGCTCTATAACAATCACTCCCCTCTGTAACAATCACTCCCCTCTATAACAATCACTCCGCTCTGTAATAATCACTCCGCTCTATAACAATCACTCCGCTCTATAACAATCACACCCCTCGATAACAATCACGCCGCTCTATAACAATCAGTCCCCTCTATAACAATCACTCCACTCTGTAACAATCAGTCCCCTCTATAACAATCACTCCCCTCTGTAATAAACACTCCGCTCTATAACAATCACTCCGCTCTATAACAATCACTCCGCTCTGTAATAATCACTCCCCTCTGTAATAAACACTCCGCTCTATAACAATCACTCCGCTCTATAACAATCACTCCCCTCTGTAACAATCACTCCCCTCTATAACAATCACTCCGCTCTGTAATAATCACTCCGCTCTATAACAATCACTCCGCTCTATAACAATCACACCCCTCGATAACAATCACGCCGCTCTATAACAATCAGTCCCCTCTATAACAATCACTCCACTCTGTAACAATCAGTCCCCTCTATAACAATCAGTCCCCTCTGTAATAAACACTCCGCTCTATAACAATCACGCCGCTCTATAACAATCAGTCCCCTCTATAACAATCACTCCCCTCTGTAATAAACACTCCGCTCTATAACAATCACTCCGCTCTATAACAATCACTCCGCTCTGTAACAATCAGTCCCCTCTATAACAATCACTCCGCTCTGTAACAATCACTCCGCTCTATAACAATCACTCCCCTCTATCACAATCATTCCGGTCTATAACAATCACTCCCCTCTATCACAATCATTCCGCTCTATAACAATCATTCCGGGCTATAACAATCACTCCGCTCTATAACAATCACTCCCCTCTATCACAATCATTCCGCTCTATAACAATCATTCCGGTCTATAACAATCACTCCCCTCTATCACAATCACTCCGCTCTACAACAATCACTCCCCTCTATCACAATCATTCCGCTCTATAACAATCATTCCGGGTCTATAACAATCACTCCCCTCTATCACAATCATTCCGCTTTATAACAATCATTCCGCTCTATAACAATCACTCCGCTCTATAACAATCACTCCGTTCTATCACAATCATTCCGCTCTATAACAATCACTCCCCTCTATCACAATCATTCCGCTCTATAACAATCACTCCCCTCTATCACAATCATTCCGCTCTATAACAATCATTCCGCTCTATAACAATCATTCCGGTCTATAACAATCACTCCGCTCTATAACAATCACTCCGCTCTATCACAATCATTCCGCTCTATAACAATCACTCCCCTCTATCACAATCATTCCGCTCTATAACAATCACTCCGCTCTATAACAATCACTCCGCTCAATCACTCCGCTCTATCACAATCACTCCCCTCTATCACAATCATTCCGCTCTATAACAATCATTCCGCTCTATAACAATCACTCCGTTCTATCACAATCATTCCGCTCTATAACAATCACTCCCCTCTATCACAATCATTCCGCTCTATAACTATCACTCCCCTCTATCACAATCATTCCGCTCTATCACAATCACTCCCCTCTATCACAATCATTCCGCTCTATAACAATCACTCCGCTCTATAACAATCACTCCGTTCTATCACAATCATTCCGCTCTATAACAATCACTCCCCTCTATCACAATCATTCCGCTCTATAACAATCACTCCGCTCTATAACAATCACTCCGCTCAATCACTCCGCTCTATCACAATCACTCCCCTCTATCACAATCATTCCGCTCTATAACAATCATTCCGCTCTATAACAATCACTCCGCTCTATCACAATCATTCCGCTCTATAACAATCATTCCGCTCTATAACAATCACTCCCCTCTATCACAATCATTCCGCTCTATAACAATCATTCCGCTCTATAACAATCACTCCGTTCTATCACAATCATTCCGCTCTATAACAATCACTCCGCTCTATAACAATCACTCCCCTCTATCACAATCATTCCGCTCTATAACAATCATTCCGCTCTATAACAATCACTCCGTTCTATCACAATCATTCCGCTCTATAACAATCATTCCGCTCTATAACAATCACTCCCCTCTATCACAATCATTCCGCTCTATAATTATCACTCCCCTCTATAATTATCACTCCCCTCTGTAACAATCACTCCACTCACTCCACTCTATAACAATCACTCCGCTCTTTATCAGAGTGCAAAGAGAACCACTTCAGCAGCTCCATTCACATTACCACACGGCACAGCAGCCTAACATCATGCTTCTTAGCATCATATACTAAACCGGCACTGTGATGTAACAGAGTGATGTCACATCCCGCAGACAGTGGTCGGCTGGCACCCGAAACCAACCAACATCACAAAGCCGAGGCATCATGGCGTCGCCGACAAGGAATCAAATTCAACTCCCCACACCCCCCTTACACCCCCGCCTCAATCCAAGCCAGGACAGGACCTGCCCCCCTGCGCACCGGGATGCGCAGGCGCAGTTCCGCACTGGGGGAACTAAGAGGGAAGGGCGTGAAAAAAGACGGGCCACGGGACGGGACGCCCAGCGGCCATGTTTAAAAACCAGCCCACTCGCACACAGGACGCAACAACAGAGCCAACGACCCACGCAGGATGACTTAAGACGGGAAAACAAAATGTTTTTTTTTGGTTTTCTGCATCTTTACATTCTTTCCCACCTAGAAAATGCTTCTACTTATAGTTAGCCTAACAATAATAATAATAATAATAATAATAATAATAATAATAATAGCACATTAAGTCAAACTGTGTTAAACTAACTAGATGGAGAGTCATTTATAGACCTGTCTTATGGTATTACCACACTGCTCTGCTGTATCCAACAGAAAAAGCTAAATTTCTTTACCCACAACTGAGCAGTTCTAAGCCACAATACAACATCAAAGGGAAACCTTTTCTAGATTTCTGCATAATTACATGGTTGAGATGTAAACAGAGTCATTCAGAGTGTTTTGGTGTGAAAAACTTGCCGAGTCAGAATTGTTCAAAGTTGTGGTGATAGGAACCAGACGTCTGAAGAGTTTAACGCCTCCCTCACAGAAAGTTATTACACAGAATGGTTATGAATGCACTGCTTTATGTCTGAGACACTGTTTTATGATAGTTTTGAGATGAGGAGCTTTTTTAAACATTCATGATGGAGAGTTATTTTACACAGCACTGTGTAAATAAAATGGGTATATTTTTGGTTCCTATCAGTGTAAAAAAATGAATGAATTAATTAATAAACAAAAAAAAACAATCAGTCTGTAAGTTTCTCTACATTGAACATCACTGTTTACATCTCGACAAGTGAATTATGCAGAAAGCTGTTAGGAGTATGGATGCATGATGACGTTGGAATCACATTAGTACTGGCTGATAAATGTACTGTGTTTTTTTTCCTTTTGTTTGGTTAAATTGGCCTCAGACTGATCTTTAGATCTGACCAATACTTTAAAAAGGTTTTTGATGCATTTACTGTATCGTGGAACAACAGTACTGAGCCACTGTGCTAAAACCTCTGCATGAATCATTTTACTGCATCAACAAATAAAGGTTGCTTTTCTCTATAATTTGAATCCAAGCAGATTTAGTCCCAATTTCTAAATTTTATAAATGTTTATGTATGTATGGCACAAGCTTCGACAAATATGCACACGGAAAATGGACTATATAGGCCCAGAATTCCAAACAGGCGCATATCCTAGTTAAAATAACACTGAAATTCCACTTTAAACAGTGAATACTGAAATTGCACACATAGTTAAACAACACAGTAAACCTAAACTGCTCAAAATGTCTTCTAAATCATATAAATCAAGTGAATTTTACTCTGTATGCAATGTTATGAACCATACAGAACTACTGTGGGTTTTTTACACGGCTTCCAAACTGCTTAATTTCAAAATATATTAATATTTGAAATACAATTCGAATGTGGATTTACAAATTATACTGAATTAAACTCCTCTTGGGAGAGTTCAGGCTATATCGCATAGACTTAGACATGTTTGTTACTTGGTACATTTCTCTAACAGGTAAACTGAAAGGTTTATCAATTAAGAAAAACAACAAAGCACAAAATTTAAAAAAAAATAAATAAATAAAAATAGCAATAGACATTGTCTATCCACCCAAAAACATCTTAAAAGCACACTTAAGGTTAAAACTAAGGTTATAATGCATGCAAAAACATCAATGTTCAATTGCTTTTCATTTTTCTTGAGCAACTATAGAATTAAATGTCCAAATAAAGAGGAAAAAGTCATGTTCCATTTAGAAAAACACTTTATTATCCATTATGAAAATATTACAACTCAAAATTAGAATAGAATAGAATCTTATAAAAACATTTTTTTGCTATTTATTAATTTATTTCAATTCTAGTATTTATCTGGTCCACGGTTACCATTCAGGTTCTTTGGGCGTTCTCCAGCAGACGGGTATGTAACACTACAGCTCACCATGCTGGAATACACTGCTTTTACAGTGACCTAAGTATAAAACACAACAAGATTCTTGGTTTTACTAAAACAAAACATACAACACAGACTAACAACAGCACAAGAGCTTTGGGTTACGCTTGCATAGAAACAAGCAGTAAATATGAGCTTCTAACACAACTAATGCCTTCCTTAATAACAAAACAAGCAGAACCCTGCATTTCGAAGCACCGTGGCTGCTCTGTGCATGTAAAAAGCTTTCAATCTCTTTCATCTGTGCTGCTGTCTGCGGAGCCAAATCCTCGGCACAGTTGACGCAGGGTTAAAACAAAATGGCGGCATTAAAGAGTGGGGGCTCATACGGTGGGCTAGAAGACAGATTTAGAGATCACCAAGCATTTCCGTCTCAGTCTGAGATGCAAGAATACTAAACGACTCAAGTCTCAGAGCAGATATGATTCAATAATAAAACAAACAAGCACTTAAATGTAGTTGCAGGCTGTTCACTAAGCACTTTGACACTCAATACTGGAACAGACTCCGAATAAAAGGAACGCCGTACTGATATGCAAGCACTAAGGATGGGCAATAAAACAATGAGTACGCTGATTTTTTTAATTCAGTGTAGGCAAAAATGCTGTTTAACCTCGCACCCTGTTGCCTCAGGGCAACAAACCCATTTTTCTCACTCTACAAAGCAGTGATACATATTTAATGCCAAAGAAAGGGTTAATTATGAAGCGAAAAGTTTGAATGAACCAAAAAAAAAAAAAAGGTCTTTGTAGGTCACTTGTAGTAAAAAGTTTGTAGTAGGTCTCTTGTTGGGCATACATGTCTTTTTTTTAATGGCACAGCTTGTAAATGACGTTTTAGCATCGTACAATTTCAAGCTCTCACATTTTTTATCCATCAAATAATATGATTCACGTTTGTTAGATTCTCAAGTTCATCTTATAACATTTAGTATCATATAAATAATTATGTTATTTAAAAATTCTCTAATTTAGGATTGTTGCCCAGAAGCAACATTGTGCAACAGTGGACTGGATTTACTCAAATAGCAAGTTATTGCTCAGTTGTTCCCTTTTAGAATTTATTTTTATTTAGAATTATTATTTATTTATTTTTTTTGTTTTAAGATTAATGTGTATGCACCTTTAGTGGCTGAAATCTCATTAAAATCAATTCGGCCATGTAGCAGTCGGTATGCATTAGATTCTACTAATGTCATTATAATTTGTGTTTAGACAATGAAAGCCAATTCTGACCACTTAAAAATTACTTTTTTTAGTTTTTTTTGTGGTTTTAACTTGCAAGTGGGGTTTTAAATAATTGTTAGGTAAGTAGGTATGCATGCATTGTGGTAATGTGGTTTCACTGGAAACAGCATGAAACAGAATTGTTCTCTCCCTTATTGCATGAACAGTAAGTACGTAAATATCAAAAAATTGTGCAGTTACTCTGTTTAGATCTAAATATTTAGATTAGAAAGATAAAATCCTTTTCCTGATTTCTGATCTGTCTATTCTTTCAATTGCTGCATTAAGTTACCTCAAGGCAACAAATGCCAAAAGGCACGCAATATTTAAAAAAGTTTTTATTTTAGTAAATCCTGTCCATTTATGTAAAAAAACATTTTTTTAATGGCTCATAATTTTTTAACTCATAATTGGGTGCAACAGCAGGTTAAGAAGGAAAAAAAAAAACGATCAGTAAATATAAATTAATATAATAAGATTACGGTATAATGTGCTGTTATCAAATCAGCTACTTATTTTCTGGTATATGCAGTTATTATACACTATAAACAGCAACAACAACATAATTTCATATTATATAATTACTATAATCTGCCCATGTGGTTCAGTGCTCTAGAAATACTAACGATGCCTGATAAACACTCATAAAAACCCACTGCGACGTGATTTATCACAATATTGTGAACACATCGTCATATTGCCCATCCCTAGACAACACAATCTTAATGTAGCCTTGAGACTCTAAAAATTAACCACAGTATCTCAGATACTGGTGCAGCCCAAATGCACACTTACTCTAATGTCAATCTCAGCGCATCGAGGCTTTTTGTTTAAGAGCTTAGTGCTCACGCTAGAAGAATGGGGTGAAGTGAGGCAGCAGTATTAGTGTTCGTACCTGATACTTCACTGCACAACTTCAGAGCCACATGCTCCTCTTCACGGGTGAACAGAGAGATGATATCCTCCTCCAACTCCTCCACAATTGTTTCACACTGCAAGAGACAGGAGCAGTGGAGAGTTAGCTGCCTACCACAGAGAGCGAATGGTCACAGACTACGTAAAACACTTCCTAACGTCCTAAACAACGTTTAAACATGAGCTGGCAGCCATCTTTAGCAACCTACCATTGACAGGTTGGCTGCCATCTTGAAAAGCTCACAAGGCAGTAGCATGGTCATTTATATATTAGTACTGAAATACTTATGAATTAGGTTATAATGATTTTTTAATGGATTATTACACTTATACTGGTTAACGGCAGTTCATAAGGCTTATTATACAGGAAAAAACTGGCAGAAATGGTGGGTAAGTATTCATGAGGATTTAGATATTATTTACAAAGAGCATGGTGTCAACTCTGTAACATTATACCAATATACATGTTTGAACAATTGCAATTCATCCTAAATTGCTGCACTGTAGCTGTTCATTACCACTGTGATAGTGATGCATTATTCAAAAATGAAGAGCAAAAGTTAAGAAAGTATTTCGGAGAAGTACTTGAAATCGTGACGTAGCAATTTTCCACCTTTTATAATTATTATTCAGTAAATATCTGCACTACAATGCTAACTTACAAAAGTGTGTAATGAAGTTTGGACCTGCCAGCAGTTACTGGCCATTTGAGGGGTTATATCCAAAAGCATTTAGTGGACAAAACAAGTCTTTCCATGTTTTACAAGCAAACTAAAATGGCTGATGTGTAAGAAACCAAAAATAAAGAAATAAGTAAAATAAAATTGTGTTCTATCGCTTTTTCAAACTCTTCAATTTCAGTTTAAACTTACAACCAAGGAAAGAGAAAAACACGTAAATAGCACATTAAATAAAGTACTCACAGCAAATTTCAAGGAATCGGAGCCCTCTGGTCCGGCAAATTTAAAATTTTTGAAATCCGGAAAATTCCCGCCATCGCTGCTTCTCGGGGCGAACCTCTTGTAGCTCTGCTCTTTGGTGTCGGGGTCCTCGTAGAGCGCATAGTCACTCATGTTATTGCAAACTCCATCCAGCAGCTCGGACAGGTGCGTCTCTGACCTCGCAAGCGGAACCTAGCGGAGTAGAATTAGTGTTAAATTAATTAATTGCAAAATTTTCTCCATTCAAAATTATTTTAATTTTTAAAAATTGGCCCCCCCCTTAAAAAAAACTTTCATAATGGAAGGGCATCCAGGTCGTGTTGATGACCTTTTTTCCTTCCGTTCTCTTAAAAAGAAGCGGAGGGGGGAAACAAAAAACAAAAACTGCCCCAGCGCCGCTACCGCTGACTTTTAACCTGCGTGTCTAAAGTTGGAGAACGCAGGTCCCCTTGCCTTGGCAACAGAACAAAACCACACAGTGGCGTCTAGACAGGTCAAGGTGCACCCCTGCACCCGCCCTCGTGGCCTCCCCCGGAAGGGGAAAGGGGACGAGGGCGCCCGGAGGGGGGGTGGGCGGCCTGTAACAGAATGGGGCGCGGGGCGGGGGGTAAAAGGGGGGTAAGCAGTGGGGTGGGGGAAGTTGTCAACAGCAGCCAAGTGCAGGGTAAAGCAGGGTAAACAGCGCAGAGTCATCCTTGTGCTCCTCCTGGGCCGATCCCTCTCTTCCACCCTCCGCTGATCAAAGCAGGAAGTTTTCCCCTGTCAGATCACTGAAAGGGTAGCAGGGGGGAGGAGGGGGGTTAAATTGGGAGGAGGGGATAGAAGGAGAAGGAGCCGCAGCAGAAGTGGAGAAGGGCAGGTTGCAGATGAGCTGGATTTGGTGCTGGATGTAGATATATGCCCTGACCCCTCTGCCCCCTTTCAAACACAGTATGGACCCTTCCGGTCTCGCTCATTACATTATGGAGGCACTTCTTTTATTTGCACCCCCCCTTCTTTTTTTTTTGTCCTCCTCCGAGGCTCCAGGACACAAAGAGGCTTCCGTGGCTCACCGCCATCTGGTCACGAATAAGACAAAAGGTTCTATGGAAGGAGAAGCGACCCGTCCACGCATCCCTCCCTGTTTTTTTAATTAAAAGGCGGTGGGTTGAACACGCAGAGAGAGATAAGACAGGATACAATCAACTTTGGGCAAATCTAGATTGAGAATTAGAATTAAGAGACCACTGCCTCGAGTAGCATCAGAGGATAGTAATTACCGAACATAAAAATGAGTAAATAAATAAATAAATAGAGATTATTGGCATCAAACAATGCGTCGGAAACACAAGGCCAGAGTTTGAATCGCCTTCAGCAAAAGAAAGAAAACAGTCCAAATCTTGGCCAATTATGCACTGAACTCATTAAACTGGACAAAACACAAAACAGCAGAACAGGTTAAAAAAGTAAACAAATAAATATAAAAATAAATAAACAAATAAATACATTTTAAGGCAAATAAAAACTTCCCTCTGGATCTCAGGCTTGGCTTCTGTGCTGCATCCTCTTGCCTAGTGCTTATCATGCAATCCTGAAAATGGGGAATTAAATTCCTACCCGTAACAGTCTGAGGGGTTTGAATAGGACCTGTCAATAAAGAATTTCTGCTGGAATAAAGGAGGAGGGGGGGCTCGAAAGCGCAGCAAGAGAAAAGGCTTCTCAGGGATGCCATCCTCCACTGACTCTCCATTGGAACCAGCATTGAAGGTTTAGAGGAGCAGGTAGTCAATATATGTGGCCTTAAAAAAAAACAGCAGCCTACAAAATAGTCCAAAATTTAAAAAAAAGAAGATAAATAGAAACAGCTGGACTTCTGTAAACAAAGCTCACATTACAAACCTGAAATAGATCAGCGAGTTGGGTCACATTTAACAGAGTAAACAGAGTAAGGTCATCTTTGGCGAATATGCTAAGATTATCACTGAGGGACCCCTTAAACAGGCTTCAGGCCAAGAGAATGAAGCCCCCTGTGGTTGCAGCAGTAATTAATGTTTGTTTTTAAATGAAGCAGAGCTGCACAATAATAGAATTATAATAGATTACGAACCGATAACGTGATCCTGGATTCTGTTCAATCTACGAATCGTGAACAAACCATGTTCAAGCTATAAAGCTTATTTATAAGTTGGCAAATCACAATCAGAAGACAATTGAAATCACCTGCAAGGGCCATTTTAAATCAAATATGTTCATCTGCACTGAAAAAAATCACAGGTGCTGCACTGATTTTTCAATATGTCTCCATAACACAATCACTAAGATGTAAACAAAGTCATTCAGAGTAATGTAAACACAGTGCTGGTGATAGGAACCAGACGTCAATCCCTATAAAAGCTACCACACAGAACATTATTACACTAGATGGTTTCAAACATTGTCTGATGCCTGAAATGTTGTCTTATAATAGTTCTAAGATAAAGTTTTGGCCTAACACATAATTTTAAAGTCCTTTTCTGGTGGTGGGGTACATGCGGGGTGTTGTAAACATAATCCCCCCAAAAAACTACTTTTTTTCAGATTTACCACTATTTAACCAGCACTACATATAAAAACTCACATGACACATAGGTTCACGTGTCATTTTGGATAGTAAATAAAAAGGCTATACTTGTGTTGTAAACATCGCAACCCCTGGTTCCCATCACCACCACTGTAACCAGTATGCATGACTTTGTTTACATCTCAAACATTGAATTATGCAAAAAATTTTGAAAAATTGGTGGAATTCCCCTTTAACTATTGTACACCTCAGTGCTTTCAAAGACAATACAATAAACACCCTGACTCTATGCACTTTAAAACTGACCAGAACTGTCTGTTCTGGGCTTTGTACTTAAATGTGTCACTCAATGTCGCTCATTCTTGGCCATTTCTGTCTGTTTTGATGGTGTCAACATGAATGTCAGCCAATTTCAGACTCTGTTGAGCTATTCAGCGATTTTTTGTCTGTCCTATGTAACGTAAACAAGCCCGGTTTGACTTTCACACGCAACGGCTAAAAGCCAGAGCTTTCTCAGCTAGAGTAAACACTTGTTATTAGTCAGTGGGTACAATCAAAAGGAGATTAACCCCCAATCAATAGGAGAGTCAGCCACCTAATGACGGTCCCTGGATAGCAGGGGTCAGGGCTTTGAGTTCATTGGGTCTGACCTTTAAATACTGACACCACAGTTAAGGAGGAAACAGTTAAAACTGTCCCCTTTAGCCAAGCAAGCATTACGAGCCCGTCGAAGCCTCAAACATCTGCAAAGAGGCACAGGAGTGAGGGTAATGTTACACAGGGCTTACCTTTTTTTTTAAGGAGAGGTTGTCCCTCGGAGATCAAAAATAAATAAATAAATAAATCAAGGGCACAGTCCAAAATGCACAAATATTTATAGAAACTGTCAAATATATAGAGGCACTTTCAAGACATTTAGCTGTTAACAATAAACACTATATTGAAAAATTTTGGCACAGCCAAAAAGTTAGGGGAGTTTTTTTTTAATGTAGGGGAGCAGTTAAAAAAAGTAGATGAACAGTGAAAGATGTAGGTGAACAGTTCAAAAAACGTAGGAGGAACAGTGATGAACGTGGTGACTCAGTCAAAAAGTTAATTAGACGCACATTCAAGAAACTTATGGGAAAAGTAAAAAATAAATAAATAAAGGAGTAAAACCAAAAATTTAGAGGAACAGTCAAAACTGAAAAAAAAAAATATATAATAATAAAAATAAGGGGCACTGCCAAAAATTTAGGGGAAGACTGCAAAAAATGTAGGGGAACAGTCAAAATTTCAATGTCAGTCAAAAATTTTTTCAAAGTAATTTTTTAAAAAGATCATAACGGTAATGCAGCACTATTTTAAAATGACACCTCTTTTGTAACGCGCTAACCTTTCTATTTTTTCCTAATTGGCTTGGAAGGAATTGGATGAAATCAGCCAACTGTGATGTAAACTGTAACAGACACAGCTTTGCTGCATCAGGGAGGAGATTTATTCTCAAACGTCCATCGCTATCGTAAGGAAATCTATTATCCCCAAAAGGGTAACTTTACAGGCGATGAAAAATAATGTTCTCGACTTTAATGTATGTTAAATTTTATTTGAATTACGGACTCATCATGAAACGTTCACGCAATGTGAAGAGCAGCTGGTGTCTCAAATGGTGTTTAAAAAAAATTAAATTAATAAAAATAAAAAAATGACATGGTTTTGAATGACAGCAATGATGTACTAGTTCTAAATTTTCAGTTGGGTATTAAAGGTCACTTGCATAATTCTTTAATATGCACAGAGTAATGTTCACTGATTCGCTTTCAGTGTACAGATCTGGTTACAGCTCACGACACAACACAATCACTCATCATTTAACCAGAGAGGAAGGCTCATTCCAGAGCCAGATACAGTGTAACCTTAAAGCAGGTCTTTGAATAAAGGCAGATGATTTTCAGAAACTGCTACTCGTTCTGCACCGCAGGGCCATCAGAGCCTTCACCAACAACAAATACCACTGATTTACACCAAGCATGTAAATGATACCAGGCTGAAATAATTGCGCCATTTTCTGAGTCGAAAGTGAAACGACCTCTTTGGTTGCGGTCAAAGTTTGCCGAAATGTTTATGAATTTGGCCCTGCTTCTCTCCTATCGATGAACCACAACCTCTGAACTCCTGCAGTGATGGGAGTCATTACTGTAAAAACAGTGGGGAGGGGTTAGGTCCGCCGAGGACTTTCAACAGAAAATGCTTCCAAAAGCTGCCAAACTTTTTTGGCTCTGTCTACGAGGGGAAAAAAAAATGGAAAGATCAAGGTAAGTTCAACAATATTTGTGCATTCATGAGCTTATGTTCTGCATACATGCTTCTCACAGTGGTGCAATAACACCAAGTCATTTAGAAGTTTGGCCTCTCGCTCATTCCAGCTGAGCTTAATTTCATTACAGCAGGAAAAATGTGATATGGCTAGACTGGGATATTGACTGGAATATTTCTGATTTGAATAGCTTTGATGTTATGCTTGGTATACTTCACAATAAAAACACCCTAAAGCTTTAGGAATAGCTCCTAAAAATACATCCTAAAATAATTAATAAGCATAGTACATATATAAAAATGGCAACAATGGCCTGTTGCTTGCCAAATAGTGACCCCACATTCATCTACAGTTGCAAGGGTATGCAAAAGTTTGAATATTTCTATTTATTTTCTGAATTCAACATATTGGGGGGGGGGAAGTAAACACAAGTGCTATAACTTTTGCACAGCCACATTATGTTTTTTTCCCAGCCTGATATTTTAAATTCAGCAAAGAAACAGTGATTGTGCATTAAACTTAACTGATTTTTCACTTAGAAGAAAAATTTAAACACATTATTTGACTGGGGCGCCCAAACTCTTGCATGCATCTGTATACTGTTAAACCTCAGATCTTACTGGCTACTCTGTTTTCTCCATCAGCTTCATCAAATATTTATATTCATGTGTTATAACAGCTTATTAATGATTCATTTTTAGGCGCTTGACCTCATTAATAACCCTTGGTCATTTTAAACTATTTATAAGTCAGCATTGAAGATAAGATCATTAAATTAGTACATTTGACAAAAGCAATAGCCTTCATGGTCCCACAGCGGCAGCAGGCTGTTTGAACAGGAGGCCACATCACCTACTCTGGTCAAAAAGGCCACTTTCACCAGTATAACAGAAATATCATGAGGCAGAAAACAGAAACCAGTCCATAAAGCAGCGTTTGGCACTGATATTAGCTGTTAAACACAGATTTTAAAACCCAACATGAATTTGAAATTGTATGTTTCTTCCATATCGTGACGTTTTCTGAGTGAAGCAGTATCAGGGAGGGGCTCTGAGCTAGCTGAGCATCATCTCTAAATGATAGGTGGGGGAGGGGAAGCGTGATATTATTGGCCGACATTATTTTCCCGCCCACTGGTGCATGATGATGTAAGACGTTTCAGACGCAAGTAAGTCAATTCAATTCAAACAAACTCGTTCAGAGGGGTTTGATAGGAAATGCTCTGTTTTAGAGAACCTTACTGAGTCATCGTTCACAGTGGTGGTGATAGGAACCAGACGTCCACCTCTAAAAGCATTCCTGAAACATAGTTCTGCGACGATTATGTCCTGAAGGGATACATGCAGGGTAAAATAGCGCCGAAGAAAACGTGAAAAAAATAAATAAATACAAATTTTACCACTATTTTTCCATCATCAACATTACATATCGCTGCTGTTGGAACAAAACCTTGTATCTCCAAAGTTGTTAACTTTACAGGAGAAGGAAAAAACATTCTTTTGAATGGAAGTTAATGGAACTACATTTTTTCCAAGCACTTTTGGAGCATTTCCGGTGGTCCGTTCATCATGAAATTTTGGCACATTGTAAAAATCGGCTGGCATTTTCAAAGTATGAAACTACAACAACAAAAAAATGGAGATATGAGGTTTTGTTCCGACAGCAGCGATATATAAAGAAGACGTGTTGGGTTCGCTGGTTATTTTGGATAATAAATAAAATGGCTATATTTATGCTGTAGATGTCACGTCCCCTGGTTCCCATCATCACCACTAAAGAAATCAGAGTCAGTTCGTTTCTCTACAATGACTAATTTCACATAAAAACACTGAATGACTGTTTACAGCTCAACAACTGAATTATGCAGAAATGCCCCTTTAAACCTGTTAGGAGTAGAGATGCTCGATGGTACTGGAATCATATGAGCATCAGCTGATAAATGCTCAAAAGTTTTATATATTATTTTTTCCAATATGCATTGGACTGATATTTAGATTTGACCAATAAACCGATATTTGATGGTGCATTTATTGTATCGTGGAAGAACGATGTGTTTTGGCAACCCTCTGAATCTCATTCATTTTACTGCGTTTGTCAGCCTTTCACAAATAAAGGTTACATTCCTCTACAATTTGAATCCAAGTGGATTTAGTATCAATTTCTACTTCGTATAAGTATGTATGACATCAGGATCTATAGATCTATAGACAAAAATATCAGATAAAGGCCCAGAACTCCCATATTAATGCATCCCAAGTTAGAATTACACTGAAATTCTAATATGAACTGTGAATACTGAAACTGCACCTATAGATGAATAAAATAACCTAAACTGCTCAAAATGTCTTATAACTTCTGATTCCTATTACTACTGTAAAATCCGGGTCGATACATTTCTCTACAATGAACCACTGCACATAAAAACACCCCGAACGACTGTTTTCATCTTAACGAGGAGATGGAATCGTGTACATTTTGGGATTCCAAAAAAAATATGAACTTCTTCTTCTTTAATATAATAGCTTTACTTAAAAGGGCATATGAAGAAGAATTAAATCTTGAAAATGACAGCTGCTACTACCACACTAAATCCAAATTTTTAGATCCCAAACACTTTTTTGGAGCAGTTTTTAAATACGTTATTTTGCTCCATCTAAGAATGACCTGAGCGAAAACCTAAAAAGGTTCTCAAACAGGAGAACTAAACACTGCGAGACCTTTAAAAAGTGCTCCAGAAAAGTCTAAACACTCGCATTTACAGTGTAGTAGCAGCAGTATATGTAAAACACCTCTAGTAGAGTGCCAAAATGCTAAAACACCCCTCCGGCAGCATGCTTGAGGATTCCAGTGTGCGGCTGAGGTGCTGTGGCAGTGCAACTTACCGTTTTTTCAGTCATACTGCCATCAGGGTTGAGCCTGAACCCTCCAACGTTGACTGTCTTTTTCGGATCAATCTGGCCGATTGAGTAGTTGAGCTCGTCTGCGATGGCGATGCAGGCTAGAGGAGATGGAAGATCGTTGCAGTTTGCTTAATTGCTTCACAGTGCATTGGCAGCGGAGAAAAGAAACCGAATAAGTGAAATAAAATCAGAAAATTAAGATCTAGAGGTAGATTTGCGCAGAGGCTAACAGCAGGGTGCTTGGTGAGGTCGCTAAAATTCACCAACAGACTGGCAACGGTTGGCATCTTGATGCAAACAGCATTCAGAACATACTATACTGGTCATCAAGAATCAATTAGAAGGGCAGAAGGTCAGGAAAAACACTCAGCAACCTTTTATAGAAAGAAATGTTTACAATAATTATGTTTAACTGAAAGAAAACAGCACCAAACAGAATAATGAGGGGAAAAAATAGTGACTTGACTCCTATAAATAAATAAATAAATAAATAAATAAATAAATCCACTGGTGTAAGTTCTTGCTGAAACGCTGGGCTTGAGTTTGCTAGTGCTTAGTCATGCTTGATACATCTCCATGGTAACTGCCAGGCTTGGGCGGCGCTTAAAACAGCCTTTATCTGGGCTGAGCTTTCGGCCTCCTTGAATGCTCTAGTGTTTGATGCTAGCTTTGTAACTGCAGCCCACAGCAGAATTATCGTCCATCCACTGAAGAAAGCAGCAGCACAAACGATTACAGTGCGCCTTTGAGAGCTGCAGCTATTTTCGTAATGACTTTGCCGATCAAACAGTACGTAAACACCAAATTCATACTAGTTTGATTGACTACCAACATAGTTCTGATGTACATTTAGAGTAAAAGCTTTAACAGCCTGTCCACTTTTATCTGCACCCACAAGATTGTTTCCCCAACAAGCACACGGCATAGAAAACCCTCAGATAATCCAGATGGGCAAAAAAAAGATTGTAAAACGGCCATGAATGGGTTTGAGTTTAAACCTTCCGTATGCCCCTCGGAGTCATTCATAAATCCTGATGGTACAAGAATCTAAAACTGTACCATGTGTTAAATACACGAAAATTAAACGAAAATATCTTCAGCTTCACCCCACGGCTGTGGAGTAGCATCATGATTACACTGAGTAGGCTGATAAGCTTACAGTAAATAGAACCTGAACGCTTTTGTTGTCCTAGCAACAATCATTCTCATGATTCATGACAAGTCAGTAAATGCTGCCACCTACGCTAAAAAAACCACACCGAATCTCAGCACAAAACAATGGCTGCTGGCGGCTCAACGCCATCCCTCTTTGCGGGACCGCTTCAAAAGGCGAAGTGCCCTGACGGTCCAGCTCCCACACAAGAATGACTAAGTTTGTGAGCCAGAATCGTTCCTTAGAGGCAGCTGTGTGAGGGTTATGGGTTGAGGAGAGTTATCAGAGTGCTCATGTGCACAGAATTTTAAATGTTTTCATTTTTAAATATGACTATTAATCGCAAAGATGCAGCCTGCCATTGTCCGTGGTGGATACCGGATTTAGAAAACTGACAGAGTTTAAGATCAACTGGTCAAAAAAACTGTGAATATTATCAGAAAAGTTGATTGCGTGTAGGAAACTGGCAAAATGGTCAAGTGGGGTCATGAAGTAGGCCATCGATGCCACTTAGACTGCACCCGATTTTGATTTCTGCAGCAGAATTAATTGCATATTCATTTTTGTGAGTGCACCAAGTAATATCACGCTCCTCAAACAGTCCAGTGTTCTGACCAAGTCAGCATAAAGTATTGCGTTACAAATAAGATGTGAGATGATAAATAACGATTAGCATTCACAATAACACACACGAGCAAACAACAATATCGTTTGTTACAAAACAAGGCCTAAAGCATTCCAACATCTATTTTAATACAAAACTGAGGAAATATTCACTCATAAAATATTCACTGCTTTATAATGTAATAAAGCAGTACAATATGAAATCCAGTATGAACAGCGTTTACGTGTATAACATCTACAAAAAAATTAAAACATCACGCCAAAGCCACCATTTCTGTCATTATTAATGTTATATTTGCATCATTTGAGCTCATCCTATCTATGACTCAACTACACAGCTTTTGAAGACTGTTATTTAAATTTTTACACAGTTAATTCAACTGGAAAATTAAATGTTGTGTCGAATATACTTTAGTCAGTTCTTAATTGAGAGTTATGAGATTATTTTGTCTTTCTTTAAACACTGAATTATATTTCCACAAAAAAAACACTTCCAAGCAATCTACTATCTTACTAACCTCACCACAAAAGGTATGCATTGTCATTCTCTCCAGGATGCTATAATTTATACCACGAGACATTCAAAATGACTGCCAGCATGACTTCTATAAAAACGCAGTAAATAAACTACCACATCAAAACGAGAACAACAGGAAAAAAAAGTCGCGAACCACTTTTTCCAAAACTGCGGCCGATTCAGCTGAAGCAGTTAAACGAGTCTAGTGCACCATTTGAACCATGTCGTTCAACCACCGACCAAAATTATTAACCAGCTACGGACATTACTTTTATATCTCCCACCAATACGGAGGTTAAACCCTTGTTCCTCGTGAAACGGAGGCCAAGCTGTCCTCGCGGATGTCCATCTTTGCTGTTACCCAAACCTGCACTGCTGTATTGAATTCAGCACTTCCAGCAGAAGCGAATAAACCAGCTTAAAGAGACTTGGCCGTCTGCCACTTTGTATTTAAAATGTCATTGTATCTGGGATGCACAGTGCGCCACATCGATGCCAGACAGGGGCTGGGATTGGTCGCTTTTAGAGGAGAAATAACAGCCTGTGGAAAACTGCATCCAGGACGGAACCGCACTGGTGTCGCTATTGTGCTCGAAGGATAAAATGGCTGAAATCAAAGCGTACGTTTATGCTGGCTTTCATTTCTAAAGTCAATATTGGGTTATAAAACTATAAAGGTTAAAAATAAAGATGTATTCAGGGCTGCTGCAGAAACCTGCTTCGCTTTCATGTACATGCAGCCCTTTCACTTGCTTAATTTCCAATAAAACAGCCATTAAGTACAAGCAATTTATTTTCAGCTTCAGAAAAAAGCGAGAAACATATTTTTCATAAAGCAATAAGTGGAATATCAAATCTGTCGGTATTTCATTCGTCAACTCTTTATTTTGTGCACTTCACCTCTTCCATCGTTCCAATCTTAAAAGCGACCAGTTAAAGCTGTGTCCTTCCAACAGAAGATCTCCAAAGGACATTATGTTCTAACGTTCTCTAACGTTCACACAAGCCACTGCCTGAACACACCTTACCGCCTTCAAAGGTCTCTCTGAGCATCTGAAACGGCTAAAGGAGATATTTCTGAGATTAGATATAAGACCATTCATTTGCATAAGGAAGGAGAACATAAACGAGTTTTCAGAACTGGAGATCCAAAAATGATTAACAGATACAGAGGAAATGGGACTCCTAACAACCGTGCAAGACCTGGTAGCCACCAAAACTGTCCCCATCAGATAAACAGCACTTAAAGCTTTCATCTCTGAGAGAGAGGAGAAAATCAAGCTGCTTCAGATCTGAAAACATCCACAGGTGTTTCTGTCCATCCTTCCACTGTGAGAAGACGACTCAGCGCTGTGGGTCTGAAAGGATGTGTAGCTGTCTAGAAGCCTCAGTGATAGAACACTAGAACACTGAAGATGTGGAGTAGGACAGTAATACAGTATACCGCAGGATGTAAAAATGACATTTTAAAAATATGACAGTATTTCAAAATTATGAGGGGTCAAATTTCTATTCCACGTCTGAACGGAAAAATAAACACATTCCAGCCGTTTATATTTTAGAGGGCTCACCGATTGGTGGTGTGGGCACTCACTTATAGGTGGCGCTAACAGAAAAAGAGGGAAAATAAGAGCCAGGAAAAGCCTCAAAAAGCCTCATGAGAGGCAGAAAATGCAACCAACTTCTAAGACTGAACTTCAGAGGACACACTAAACACTGAAATCATAGACATTAACTTAGTTGTTGAGGCTTCTAAATAAAAGTAAAAAAATTAATTATAATTTAAATTATATAATAAATTAAAAGTATGCTTTTAACTTCCTTTTTATTTTTTTTGTGTTGTACTTTATATTTGCTGATGCCAACACTGATACATAAACATTTATAAAACGCAGAAATTCATACTAAATATACTGGGTTTTACATTACATTTGAACACAGTAATTCTGGAGAAAAAGACATCAAACATATATAAAAATATCAGTCAAATCAAAAGACAATAATATTTTTAAAGCAAATATCTGTCGATACTGATACTATTCCAAGATAATTGTGCGGACTTAATAATTATTATATGGATTTTGAACCATCAAACATAAACAAACTAGTAAAGGTGGGCGATGTGGCACAAATACCACAAGATATTTTCATGATTTCTTATTTCTTATTTCTTATTTCTCGGGTTTTTTTCTAAAATTTTTGCAAACAAATTTCAAACGGACATAATAAGCAAAACTGTAGTGACACAGATGCTATGAGATCTTATGAACAATGTTTTTTCAATCAACAATTGCAAAAATAACCTATTTAAAATGGAACAAGTGGAAAAGTCCAAACAATTGAAAATGTGATAATGTTGTCCAATCTGTTACAATGACCTTCATGCGTTTACTTAATCTGTCAGGTGTTGTTTTTCAGACCTAAATCTGTCTTTTTATGATACATAAAGTTGTTCAGTGTACTAGAAGTGCAGACTATTTCCATTACATACTCAGAAAACGTATAATAAGTTTATCACAATAACGTACGGCCAAACGGGCCACTCCTACGCTTCTCCAACTTTTTGGCAAGTGCTACAGACCGATCCACTGAGATTAAATAACTGCAAGACTTCTTTTTCCATCTTCATAATAAAGACGTTACTGTATTTCAGAAGAATGTGTAAGCTCACTTAGGACCTCAGTACTCTCAGCATGTGGATCCTTTTCAGCACATAGCACTGTTGGCACAAACACAGAGCTCCTAGTCACTTCCACTGATATTCAAATGTCCATAAAATCTAAGCCTTCATAACAACATGACATCATCAAATAACTCTGCCCTGGTGCGGTTGTAAATGGGTCTAAGTCAAGTTGCTGCTGGAGAATCCTTAACAGCGTGCAGGGCCTGATCTAATTTTACGTTGTCTGTAACCTTCATTCCCATGACGTAACCTGGGAACCCAGCACATGGTAGCCAAAAAAAACCAAAAAAAAAACAAACAACGCTTTAACTGCACTTACGCCACTTCTACTTCTTCTTTAGGAATATTTAACTGGAGGTTTCTACGCAATTGGACATTGGGACGTTTTATGATATTTTAATGTAATGAATTTCAAACATTTTCGGGTATTAATATGAGGATTTCTAACACTTGAATGAACAATTTTCTGTGTTACGTAGAACTTTTGCTCTAAAAACACACTTTGCCTACGTGTGTTACCTGTTTCAACACTTTTTGTGTCGTATTGTTTTCTGATTTAACACATTCTGCATTAAACGCAACACAAAATGTGTTATCTGTAAGTGGGCTCTGAAATATTTTAACACATTATATGAAAAAAGTAACTCAAAATGTGTCATCTGGAAACTGAACACACTGTTGTGTCTAGGTAGAGACGGGATCTGTTGTTTTTCAACACATCTTTTTTTTAGAACGTAGTTCTAAACCTCTGTATAATTAAATTATTAAGATGTAAACAAAGTTGTTCAGTGTGGTTTGATGAGAAATGCGTTGTAGAGAAACTCGCTAAGTCAGAATTGTCCACAGTGCCGGTGAGAGGAACCAGACATCTGAACTTTGTACACCACATGGGTTTGTCTACATCTCCTGATGTCTGAGACACCGTTTTACGAGAGTTCTGAGATTAGCTTTTGGCCTAAAGAGTATTTTTAAAAATACATTAATAATGGAGAGGTACACTGAGTGTCCTAATGCAAATCAGTACCCAAAAAATTGGTTTTCCAAATTTACCACTATAACATTACATTTAAACTCACATGTAAGGTCACTGGTTGTTTTGGACGGTAAATAAAACAGCTATATTTGTGTTGAGATGCTTGGTTCCTATCACCACCACTGTAAATGAAAATCTCAGTACGTTTCTCTACAACGAACCATTTCACATCAAACCCGCCTGAACGACTTTGTTTACATCTCAACAACTGAATTAAACAGAACTTTTGAAAATTGTGAGATTGTGTTTATCTTGTGTACATGGCTGTATATCATTTTGTAATGCCTAAGCTGGGGTCAAATACAGCCATCAAATATTCATTATGAGAAAAATATGAAAGGCAACTATGAATAGATAATCATGCCAATGCGCTTCCGGGTGGTGATGTAACACTAGAAGTGTTGGAGGTCACAAGAATGTGAACATACATTTCTGCGTACTACAGAGAGACATTCAGAAAAATCATATTTTATTGACTACAACTGTCCAATCCTCATATCAAGACCAATCCAAACATAATTTCTCTCATGTGTGTGAACTCCACCTCTGAATTGGGGTTGAACAATAAATTATTTATCACTGCAATGACAAAAGAGAGCAATATCAAACGGGACCTCTACTATCATAGTTTCAGACGAGTGTTTCTGTGGGCGATCTGAAGAAGGCACTCGTGTAATCCAACAAAAGTAAATTATTTTGGTAAAGCTAATCTTCAACTGTGTCAAATTATTGATTCACCAATACATTATTAATATATTGCAATGGCTATTGCAATACACAGCTGTAGGCAGGTCAAATTACACGTGGTGGAAAATAAATCAAACATCCTCAACAAGAAACAAACTTAAACATGACATTTTCCTGCAAACTTTAGTGCATAATTTCTATTTATTTCTCGAACATATTGGAAGACATACTGTTTACTACTAGAACTGCAGTACTACTTTTATTGACCTTATCAATTCTCCAATGTCCACAAACATATTCAGTACTGACTTCTTTAAAAGCAAAATCTTAGGCTTCATCACTGATAATTATCTGTAAGTAAAACTCACCAGAGCAATATAACACTTCATCTCTCTTCCCCTCCGCTCTTTTAGAAAAAACTGCCATCGCCACGAGAATAAGGCCAATCCATGGTGCCATAGTGGTCTCCTAGGGAGGAAACAGATGTAGACGTTTGACTAAAAATCTAATTGAACCACCAACTAAAACATGTCTGGTGTCTGAAGTTGGTTACTTTAGTTTTGCGGTGAGAAGCTAACAAGTAATGAGAGCTTACATGCCAGCAACTCCAAACTGTGTGAATTTGACACCAAAATAAATGTCTGCTCACGTCCTTAAACCACATCAGACCAGGTCAAGTTACAGGAAAGATTTTAAGATTTTGCTGAGAACGGCCTGGAGCGTTTTCCCTGTATGAACTTTTACATTTAAGCACTGCCACACCTGCAGAAAGTGATACTCTGATGATATTCAGATCGTATTAAAACCATGAAGGCCAACTAATGGCTTCAACTACCTTGCAATAGTGTTAAATCAGATTGTGAGCAAACTTGGGCAGAAAAATCCTGCACTGCTTACATCCATATAAACACTAAGTCCTTGCAGTGCAATCAGACATGCTAACATGGCTAACAGTGAACAGAAGCTATAACCACTCTTTAGCATGGTGCTATTTGCATAAGGCTAACTGGTGGCCACTCATTTTCATTCGTTGTTGGATATGTTGCAAATTAGGCACTCAAAATGGAACTGGAGACAGTATCTTAACTGTTTCAAACAGCATAACCGCAGATATTGTAACAGAACATGTGGATAATTTAAGAGGAAAATCAGAAAATGTACACTTTAGCATCAGCATAAAGAAAGTATGACAGTTTAGTATAAGGAAAATGCATTTTGTTCATGTTTTATTTGCTTGTATTTAAGACAAACTGCTCTAAATCGTGGATTTTCTGCTTAATTCCCATCTTGCAGACATTAAAAGTGTGGCAGGAGCTATAATATGTTTCATATGGTGATGCATTTAAAGGAAAATTCCACTGATTTTTCAAAAAAATCTACATAATTAAACGGTTGAGATGTTAACAAAGTCATTCAGAGTGGTTTGGTGTAAAACGCTTCGCTGCAGAGAAACTTACAGAGTCAGAACTGTTCACAGTGGTGGTGATAGGAACCAGACGTCCACCTCTAAAAGCTGCTTGATATCTGAGACGTGTTTTATGATAAACATCTTGCCCTAAAACATATTCTAATCTCTTTTTTTGGTGGAGGGATACATGAAGGGTGTTCTGAGGCAAAATAGTCCTCAAAGAATTTTTTTTTTCTTCAGCTTTGCTACTATTTTACCATCACCAACATTACTCATGTAGGTTCACTGGTGGTTTGGATGGTAAATAAAATGGCTATATCTGTGTTGCAGACATGACGACCTCTGGTTCCTATCAGCACCGCTGTAAAGATATCTCCAGAGTCTCTACAAATGAACCATCTCAGGTCGAACCACTGTGAATGACTGTTTACATCTCAAAGACCGAACTCCTCAGAAATTTTTAAAAACGGGTGGAATGCCCCTTTACCAACACGTGGTTCCCCATCATGGCTGCTATCACTTACAATGATTAGCCACGTTCATTTCACCTCACTGAGGGGTCTCCAGAGGCAGAAGTTAGAAAAGTTTTAGATGAACTGGCGCCCCCAGTTGTTCGTCACCTACAGAAACACGTAAGGCGCTTTAACTCAGCAGTGGCCTGTTTTGTCCGTGTATTGTCTGGAAATTGTTCAGTGTACTTGCTTACTGCGTTATAAATGAAGCTACAGCTCAATCTTGGTTAAAAACAGGGGGTGAACATTAGGAGTATGGAGGACTAGCTGTAATTTGGCGTCGAACATATTTGCCTTATTTGACATATTGTTGGTGAACATGTCCTTTATAGAGGAATAACGTTAGTCTTCATACATTTCCTACCTTTAACCTCAGTGACTCTACAGGCGAGTTGTTCGTCTAACCTTAGCGGCGTTTCTGATACACATTCAGGTTTCCTGGCCGAACAGGTGAGCAAGATCAATAACCAACTTCTCATTCATCTGTTAGCTAATAAGACTGCCCTGCCGAACCGACCAGACATTACACCTCGCCGGAGAACCTATAATCATATCCCATTTTACACCTTAAAGTGCTATGAAGCGTTCAGTGCTCCCAGTTGAGGATTGGTGGTGGTGTTGTTGTTGTTGTCTTACCTGACGCGCTACGTGAGGGTAAACAACAGCAGGTGAGCGGAGGGAAAACTTTTCGGCTCGAAAACGTGAGCGATGAAAACGAACTGAAACACGGAGCACAACCACAGCTACCGGCCGAGATAATAAGGTCCCGTCTTTGTTCTTGCTGTGTTACTGAAACAAGAAAGACAACTTCTCTGTGGAGATATTGCAGGCCACTTACGTGCCGGTCTGTGGCGCTGCCACGACCAGCGAGCCCGCCCACAGCACGGAAGATTGACAGGGACAGCAGCCAATGGCGTAGCGCTCTGTAAATCTGCGACCAATTAGAACACCGACTGCACAAGCGCCGCGTACCCGGATGGACGGGTTTCCAGACACTACAGTTATGTGGTTTTGCGCAGTCATGTACAGAGATAGTAACACGTAAGAGTCAGGAGACTGCGTGGTGGAGGAAACTGATCAAGGATAATAATAATAGGTAAAGGTATATACATGCATGTAGACATATTTAAAATGGCTATGTTTTATTCTTATCTTTATTATTATTATCAGCATCATTTATTATTATTATTATTATTATTATTATAGCGACGGCACAGAATAAGACCCCAGCCAGGTTCTCCTTAGGAAAATGCTCTTAATTGCAAAAGCTGGCAGAGGAAACTGACTCATTGGGGAAAACTAAGGACGGGTCATCAAAAGGCAAACATAACCCAATGATGGTAAACACTTCCAGTGCGCTAATTAGCTGAAAAGGACACAATTTATTACAACTATAACACTCACACATCTCACCATTAAAACAACAACATTTAACATGCACCATGTTCCTTACGGCACCAGCTGCTCCCACATGCGGTGCAGTATCTTGTCATGCATCCAGAGGCTGTCCCAGCTGGCATGGAGCACTTTAGTGGTGGGCCCGTGTGGCGATACATCTGCCTAAGCTGGTTTCTGTTTCACCTGGAGCCATCTGCATGCCCAAGAGAGCACCACTTCCACTTCCTGGCCACAGTGGAACTCTTCACAGATCACAGCCTCAAGTCCGATGCTACTAGGGGCAGTGACAGCAGCAGCAGCACTCCTCTCAACCACCTTCTGCCTTGTCGTCAACTGTGTCGTCGATGCTGGTGAGGGTGCTGCTTGTGTACGCTGTCCCACGGCCTCCGGGATCCATCCACCGGTGCTGGTGCTGCGTGTTTAGCCCCTCCAGCATTGGTGGCTTCACTCGTGACAAGCTGTGGCACCCTCGACCTGACAGCATGCCCTGCCTCCAGGGATCCGCCAACCGGCTCTGATGCTGCATGCTAAGCTCTTCCAGAGCCAGCAGCTTTCCCCACGGGGAACGAAGGCCTCGGTGCAGCGAGCAAGCCTAGCCACGCTGTTTCCTTTGCTGTTGTCCCCAGCCAGCAGCTTTACTCTTAACCTGTCTGGGAAGGGGTAGGCGTAGTGCTAGGTAATCCTTTCTCCAGGCTGTGTGTTCTTCACTGTCTGCCTTCAAGTTTGCTGAGTTACCGTTCAATTTCTTCAAGCTCAGTGGCCGTATCCCACTTCTGGCACTAATGTAGCATTGGCCCAGGAGAAGACCTGGAGTCTGCCATTTTCTCTCCAGGAAAATGCTCTTTATAGAAACTGCAGGCAGAGAGGGAAACTAATTCATGGGGGGACACCAGGAACAGGTCATCAAAAGGCCAGCCTAATACAATGATGGTAAACCCTTCCAGCATGCTAATAAGTGGAAAAAGACATGATTTACCACATCTCAACTTTATAATAACAAAACGTAACACATTCAATTTTAACTAGAAAATGGCTGCAGAGAGGTGCACAGCATTCTGGGAGTCCGCTACATGCTCCTCTCTTCTCTCCCATTTGTCCCAAAGTCATACGACTGGTGGTGGCGCCACATTATTAAAGGGACACTCCAGACAAAATGAAAAAGCATTTCTACATCTGTGCCTACTCGCATCTTACAGTGATGCTGCAGTATTCTCTAGAGCAGTCTTTCTCAACCCTGGTCCTGGAGGCACACTGTCCTGCAGTTTTTAGCGTTTCCCAGCTCCCAACACACCAGATCAAACTAATTAGCTCATTAACAGTCCATTATTGTGTTAAAGTGGCAGGAAAGGCATTAAAATGTGCAGGACAGAGGGCCTTTACGAACAGAACAAAGAAACACTGAGATTTTCCAGTTTAAAGACTGGGGAAAACCCCCTTCTGATGATGTATCTTGAAAATGGGAGAAACACTACTACATAGTCTTTAGTGCAGATACTTGAGGACAAGCTGTTTATTTTATTTTTTTATCCTTGCTAATGCAGAACAAAGGCAGATAGGTAACACTGTATTGGTCTGTAATTTTTAGCCTATAAATATTGCATAATATAAATATAATATAAATAAAATGTACATATTGCATAATATAAATATGGTATAAATATTACATAACATGACAAATAATAAATGTTAATTTAATCTACCTGGAGATTTGAGCTCCACTTTTAAAATATGATAAATTCAGCATATTAATTTTATCTTACCTTGGTATTCAGTGCTATACAACTTTATCATTCAGGACACATAAAAAAATTTCTTAACTTTATAAACACATTTCAAAAAAGTTTGGACGGGGCAACAAAAGGCAAAAAGTTATGTAATGCTACTATGAAATGCTAATGCTGAAACATCTCACAGATAATTAATTGGCAAGAGGTCAGTAACATGATTGGTCTGAAAAGGGCATCCCAGAGAGGCTGAGTCTTTCAGAAGTAAAGATGGGGAGGAGTTCACCACTCTGAGAAAGACTGCAGGGGAAAATAGTGCAAAAATTTGAAAATAATGTGTCTGAACGTAAAATAGCAAAGAACTTGAGGATCTCATTATCTACTGCATATAACATCATTAAAATATTCAGAGGATCCAGAGAAACCTCTATGTAAGTGACAGGGCTGAAAACCAATATTGGCTGGCTGTGATCTTTTGGTTCTGAGGTGGCACTGCATTAGAAACAGACACAAATCACTGCATGGGCTCAGGAGCACTTCTGAACACCACTGTCTGTGAACACAGTTCATTACTGCATGCACAAATGCAGGTTTAAACTCTACCATGCAAAGAGGAAACCATATACAAACAGGATCCAGAAATGCTGCCGCCTTCTCTGGGCCCAAGCTTTTTTATGATGGACTGAGGGGAAGTGGAAAAGCGTCCTGTGGTATGACTAATAAAATTTTGAAATTCGATTTGGAAATCATGGACACTGCATCATCTGGGCTGAAGAGAAGAGGGACCATCCAGCATGTTATGAGCACACAGTTCATTTTCAATTAAATATAGGGTTTAAATGATTTGCACCTCATTGCATTCTGTTTTATTTACATATTCCACAGCATCCCAAAATTTTTGTGCATAGGGTTATAAAATAAACGAAAGATGACAGCTGCATCCAAAACTGCGTACTACCATAATAAATAGTATGTCAAAAATAATACACTACAAATACACAATACTACAAATATGTTTTTCAAGGGTTCTTTAGTAAAGAAAATGGTTTTATATGAAACCATGAACACTCAAATAACCCCTAACATGAATAAAGGGTTCTTGAGACCGACGGAGAATGTGCTGTGGATGGTTCTACATAGCACCAAAAAGGGTTCGAGCTTGGTTCAATCTCGACATCGTATCAATAGCGGAACCCTTTTTGGTGCTACATAGAATGGTCTACAGCACGTTCTCAATCTGAAGAACACTTTCACGATCATCCAATCATGCTAAGCGTTCTTTGGGTGTTCATGGTTCTATATATTCAACCAATTTCTTTACTAAAGAACCCTTGAAGAACCATCGTTCATTTGTTAGTGTAGTAGCTAGTATAGTAGTATGCGGTTTTGGACGCAGCCTGCATTTTACAGTCTGTTTAACGCAGAACGCTCAGCCAGCTCCCACACCTGCTATAATTTACCACAGCCAGTTTGATTTCACTCCTTATTCCTCTTCTTGTCCTTTTTAGCCTTACATCACTGAAAAATGGCAGTGCGAACCGCGGCCAAGTTATTCTTGCATGTTTCCAGTTCGTGTCACAAAGTCAAAGGTAATTTACCTCAGGTTAACGTTAGCCTAGCGCGTGTTTGCTAATGTGCCTTTCCCCAGTTTAGAGCCAGTTAACGGCTTAACACACGACGAATTTGGCCGCAGTGTTGCTGCTACATAAGTAATGTCTCGAACCGAACCGCTTTTAGATGATTAAGACAAGTAACTGTAGGTTTTTTGTAGGTTAAGTAGCGAATTTCGGCAAATTTGGCTAGGCTGATTAGCTAGCTAGCGCTTTTCTAGCAGTGCTTCGAAAACGTATTAGTCACTAAAAGTTTGGTCATTTTAAATCCACATTTCTCGGTTATCTTCTTATTATTGGCACATTTCAAGTCAGTATAGTTAATATCGTCTTAAAGACATATTAGCCACATGATCAACGAGCACTTCTGCATAGTTTAAGTTATGTGCTTAAAGGGGAATTCCAGCGATTTTTCAAAAATTCCGAATTTTTCAGTTCTTGAGATGTTAAGATACAGGCAGTATCAATTATAGTCGTTTGATTGAGAAATTCTCCATTCTAGAGAAACAGAATCAGAATTGTTCACAGCGATTATAATTGGAACTTGACGTCTAAAGAGTTTCATGCTCCTAAAAGTTTTCCTAGATTATTATTTTGATATATTAAAGAGCAATTCCACCAATATATAAAAATTTCTGCGTAATGCAGCTGTTCAGGTGTAAACAGAGTCATTCAGAGTGGTTTGATGTGAAATGGTTCGTTGTACAGAAATATACCGACTTGGATTTCTTAACAGTGATGGGTTTTAAATATGATGTCAATGATGGTAAAATAGCTGTTAATCTGAAACAAAAATGTTATTTTTTAGGGTATTTATTTAGGGAATTTAAAAATATGTTTAGGCCAAAAACATATGCCCAAAACTATTGTAAAAACAATATCTCAGGCAGCAGGCAAGGCCTTCGTAACCATTTTTAAGTAGTAACCTTTTGTAAGATAACTTTTATGGGCAATAATCTCTGTAGGCTTCTGGTTCCTATCACCATCGCTGTGAACAACTCTGACTCATTTTTATAAAACCACTCTGAATGACTTTGTTTACATCTTAATGACTGAAAGTAAAAAGGTGGAATTCCCAATTAATATGCTAAAAAGAATCTCTGCATTAAAGGGTCATCTTTTTGGCAGCTGTCTGTGTCTATGACCAGTAATTTGTGAAAGAGATCTGGTCTGTCTCCAATTTTTTATCACATTAAAGGGTAATTCCACCAATTTCTCAAAATTTCTGCAGAATTAACTTGCGATTGGGAGTGGTTTGATGTGAAATGACCATTTCTAGAGAAACAGAGTCAGTACTGTTCACAGTACTCACCAGACATCTGAGCCATTTGATGTCTCTAAAATCTACTCCACAAAAAGTCATTACATTACTTGGTTACGAATACGCTGCTTGATATCTGAGGCACTGTTTCACAAAATTTCTGAAAAGGTTTTGGCCTAAAACTTGTTTTAAAAGCTGTTCATGGCAGAGAGGTACATGCAAGGTGCTGTAAGGCAAATGCATTTCTTTAGATTTACCGCTGTTTTCTCTGCTTTGCATATAATGTCATTTATGATAATAAATAAAGTAGTTTGTGTTGTAGACGCTGCTACTACTGGTTTCCTGTTGCCACCATTGTAGAGAAATCCAGTTGATAAGTATCCTTCTGTCTCCTGACAGATGATGAGTAACTCATAAGGTGTGTAGTAAGCTCCAGGAGGACGACAGGGCAAGAACATGGACAGGTGAGTCTGCACTGAACAGGTAAAGCTTACTATTGCGCTCCTCACTAATTGGTTTTGTTTTGTTTGTTTACTGTGATGGGATTACCCTTGCTCAATTATGTGAAAACCAGCCATGTTAGCTTAATGTAATTGTTGTCGGCCCCTAAAGGGAGCTTCAGTTTACACAGGCGTAATTGTTTTGTATCCAAAGCGGGTGCTGATAAAATTAAGTTGTCTTTGGTTTGATTATAGTCCTACTTTTTCACTGTTTCACTGGGCTACTCTTAAAAAATAATGTGCCAAAATGGTTCTTTGGAGCATTGCTATGGAAGAACCACTGTTGGTTCTCTAAAGAACCTTTCAAAGGAGAACTGTTTTTGTAAATGAGATGTGCAAGTGTGAAGTTTAAAGAACCTTCACACAATATAAAGGTTTTATACTAGCAAAAGTTTTTTTTTTGCCTTGAACCATGCATGTGGTGATATCACAAAAACAGTGAATGTAAAAATGGTACATTTTGAAACTTTTAAGTGTGGACATACTCCATTGAATTCCTTTTATTTAAAGTTTGTTTTTCGTGAGATTGACCCTCTAAAGCCTCTGAACGCAACATCACAAAAAGTGATTGCACTAAATGGTCACACATATACAGTCTGTTGCCTGAAATGTTCCTTTACAACAGTTCAGAGAGGATTTTGGTCTAAACTGTACTTTGTGAGTCCGTTTATGGCAGAAAGATACATGCATTACTTTTTGGTGGAGTTCCTCTTTATTGGTAGTTTGAAAACCAAGCTGGAGCGAAGCATCAAGAATAGATGTAAGGAAAAAACTGAGCTTCCTGGTTTTGTTTTGTCTCTTTTCTTTTACCTATAGTGACATTGAAGATGACATCCTTGAAGACAACTTGCTAACAGCTCTAAAAGTGAGTATTTAATACCTTAAAGAATTCTCATATTTTGAGTTCATGTACTTCTTCAGCTTTCTTGTGTAGGAGATTAAGTTTTAGAGCTGTCACTATGTTATTATATTAGTAATTGAGTAAACTGCTGATTATTTTAATAATAAATGGAGGAAGGAAAACACACTTCTGTGCTTTTTATGCAGAGTTATTAGGAGGCACAGCGGCACAGTGGGTAGCATTGTCGCCTCGTGTGAATGTATATGTTTGTGGATCCGGCCTCTAATGAACTGGTAACCTGAATGACCTTCCGCACAATGAACCCTGGAATTGGCTCTAGCGCCACTTAGATAATGTGCGTGTGCGTTGCTGACTTTAAGATTAGGGCAAAATGTAAAGATTTTATTTTTTTGTGTTTTGGTTTTCTATTATGTTAAGCTCAGTACATAAATAGAAATTTTGCACTAAAATTAGTAGAAAAATGCCATATTTGTTCTTCGTAGAGGATGTTAACTCATTTTCTTTCAAAAACATCCTCTTTTACTGGGGATGTTCAAACAGAGAGAGCAGTAGGACATATGCATTATCATCATGCACACTGCCCACTGATCACTGCTGATTAATTGAGAAAGCTTTTTTTTTTATATATAAATTATCTTTTTTAATCAAGTTTAATGAAGTATCTGTTGAATTTTATGAAAACCGAGCAGACGGATTACCTGCTCTTAGTTTACAGTAAGCCAGTCACTAATACACGTGTTACAAGGGCAGGTGTAATGTAAAATAGCAGGTATCTGTGTCACGTTGCCAGGTCTAAGGTAAAGGTGTCACATTCTGCCTCAGGACAGGTGACAGGTGGTTTCTTGGCAGGGGAAGCCGCTGTACTCCTCGGCAGTAATGGCATATTATCCACACACCATGTCTTCCAACAGAGATGCAGTGTGCGCTGTAGATGGAAAGAGCTGACAACACTAAAACCAGTACCAACTGTGGCAGGGCTTCAAGACTAGCCTGGTTTTATGTCAGGGAACTGCAGGGCATTCACCTGGCTAGCACTGTGATTGAAATAGAACATATATAACGTGGCAGCGCTTTGTTAAATGAAGTGATAGTCCTTAGTCATCAGAATTAAACGCCGGCTCTGGTGAGACTATTGTCAAATACACTGGTGGGTATTACTCAGTTATCCTGACAAGCCTAAAGTCAGTTCTGTCCAAAAGGAGAAGAGGTTCATTCCTCAGTACCCACAGATTTCAGAACTGTTATGAGTGATAAGCCTAGCAAAAACCCACATATTCTTATTTTAGAGTGGCGTTTGTTTTATTTATGTATTTACAAAACCTGCAGTAGCCATGCACTGTTTAAGTAACACCAGCTGCTGGCAGCTTTGGTGGTTTGTCACTAAAACACAGCCAGGTTGAGGTGCAAAGAGGCAATGTGTATGCAGAGTTAGAGGCCAGTTCTCTCCCCTTAAAGCAGCCTAATATTGTTTTACCGTTATATCTTGCGCTCAGTGTTAAATCTCATTGTATGAAAATGGGTTACTGCAGCACATACCAACAATCTGATTGGCCGCCGCTCCATTGATTTGCATAAAGTTTGTCCAGAATGAGAAAGAATAGAGGGAGAATGTGCCAGTTTAGGTGTCAGTTATATGTATATATTGTAGTCACTTGCCTCATTATAGCACCTTATGGTGTAAAATATAAAAAAGAAAAGGAAAAAGGAAAAAAAAAAACATTTTGCATTACATCATCGTTCACATGACTTATGTGCTGCTTATAATTTAGCACCCCTGACAAAAAAACCCTTCACATGACCCTGCTGTGGGGTGAAATGTCTGCAAGGCAAATATAGCATATATAGAGTTTTATATGTAATGTCGATAATGTTAAAATAGTGATAAATCTGGGAAGTTTTTTTTTTATAATGCATCATTGTAAAACAGCATCTCAAACGTCAGGGAGCGTGTATTCTTAACCATTTCATGTAATAACTCACTGTGAGGAAGCTTTTAGAGGCATTAAACTCCAAAAAATGACTCCACTATAACGATAGAAAACAGTTCATTTTGAGGAAAGCCCATGGACATGGCTTTGGAAATCGCTTGCAGTCTGAAGTTCCTCCAGCAGGGAGCGTTATTATTAAGCAAGTCGCCACAAATCTGCACCAGAAGAAGCTCATTAATGCAAATATTTGCAGTAATTAGCAAACATTAAACAGCTATTAAACGATGGATGAAGTATTTTTTTAAAGGATGTCGGGTAACTCAGTATTACATCATTTTATTTGTAATATTAAAGATTTACATTAAAACTTTCATATTTTATTAGATATAAAAATCTAATAAAAGTATATAAACTAAAAAAAAAGCTGCAGCGTATGTATTCTGGTATGATTGTGCATTCCTACTATATAGTAGACCTGTGGGGTAGGTGTTCCTAATAAAGTGACCAGTGAGTGGAAGTACAATGTAGGTGTTTCTAATATAGTGGATGGTGAATGTATGTGAGTTTATGATTATTTTGAGGGAATCAAAATGCTTGAACAAATGACCTACTGTAAGATGTGGGTTTCGAATGTGTGCAAATAGTGCTGCTGTGTTTCTCAGGACGTCTGGGATGAAGAGCTGAATGATGACCTTTTGCGTAGTGATGAAGAGGACGTAACTACCAGGTAAGGTGAACTTTTCTGCTCCACTCCGCAGTCAGGCATATAGGGAAGCTGTTAGCTGAAAGGTTGATGGTTGAGGTCTTCTAGACCTCTAGAACAAACATCACTGCACGGTTCAAACACTGGAGAAATCACTCATTATTTATTATTTTACAACACCAATTCCAAAGTTGGGACGCTGTGTAAAATGTAAATAAATCTGTTAATATTTTTCATGAAATGATAAAATGTCTCACTTTCAACATCTGATATGTGTTCTATGTTCTATTTTGAATAAAATACGGGTCTATGAGATTTGTAAGTCATTGCATTCTGTTTTTATTTACATTTATTTACATTTGAGGTCTCAGCTTATCAGATACACCTACCTTTTACCTACACCCATTCTGTATTTTATTACCTAACATTAAAGTGCACTTTGTTGACAGACAGTTACTGACTGTAGCCCATCTGTTGATGCACAGTTTATCAGCCCCCCTCTGCCTCGTTCATCAGTGGAAAGGGACCACCATAGGACCACTGCTGAGCACTTTATTATTTGGATGGTGTCTCTAATATTGCAGTGCTGAGAATGGTCCACCATCCGTATAGTGCCTGCTCAGCGGTGGTCCTGTAGGGTTCCTGACCGTTGATGAACAGGGTAAAGTGGGGCTAACAAGTTATACAGAGAAACAGATGGGCTTTAATACACAAACCCAGTTCCAAAAAAATGTTGGGACAGTCTGTGAAATGCAAATAAAAACACAAACAGTGATTTATAAATCCATTTTGACCTGTAAATGAAGGCAGTACAAAGACAAGAATATAACGTTCTATCTTAAGCTGTATTGTTTATTTTTTTTTATTTTTATTTTTTTTTTGTAAATATATCTTCATTATGAGACTGACACAACACATTCCAAAAAGGTGCAATTTACGACAAGGAATGTTGTTAAATGTTCAGAAAATCATGCTTGAGAATGAAAAGAGCATTCAGGAAAGGGCTAATCTTCTTTGAGCAAGGACGGGTTGCCACAAAATCAGCAAATAGTCCAGCTGTTTAACAGCACTTCCTCAACACGCATTTGCAGGGATTTTAGGTATTTCGCCCTCTACAGGTTAAAGATTCTGGTGATCCAGAAAAACCCTTTGTGCTCAAAAAGCAAGGCCAAAAACTAAAACTTGAATGCCTGTGACCTTCTGTCCTGCACTGCATTAAAAATCATCATGCTTCTGTAATGAATGGAACCACATGGGCTCAGGGAATACTTTAACAAACCGTTGTCAGTGAACAATGTTCTTTGCTGCATCCACAAATGCAAGATACGACTGTGATATGCACAGTGAAAATCATATGTCAACAACGTCCAGAAACGCTGCTGACTTCTCTGGGCTCAAGCTTGTCTGAAATGGACCGACATACAGTGGAAAACGTATTAAAGTCTGATGAGTGAACCTTTCAGATTGTTTATGGAAATAATGGACTCGTCTGTCATAGTATTAGTGCCCATGGCATTGGTGATTTGTGGCACATTCATGAAAGTGCCATCAATGCTGAGATATGTTTTCATATAGATTTTAGACATATGTTGCCTTTTTGACACCATCTTTTTAGGAACGTCCCTGCTTTTGAACGTGACAATACCAAGAAACATTCAGAGAGTGAAGGTGCTGGACTGGCCTGCCTCTCTTCCATCGAAAGCTTGTGGCGCATTATGCGAAAGGCCAAATGCAGCCTGTACAGTTGCTCAGATGAAGACTTATATGAGTGAAGAATGAAAAAGAATGAAAAAGAAAAAAATTGTGTACAGAACTGGATTAATTGGTGTCTCCATCTTTAGTTCCCAAGTGATTATGAATGCGATGTAACACAATGGTAAACATGCTCCTGTCCCAACATTTTTGGAAGGTGTTGCAGGCAACTAATTTGGAATGACCATGTATTTGCAAAAATAAATAAATAAATAAATTAATTAATTAATTAAAAATAAAGAGGCAAAACATCAGATATCGTGTTTTTGTACTGTTTTCAGTTGAATACAAGTTAAACAGCGTTTGCTAATCACTAATCAACTTTTTTGGAATTGGGATTTGTAATTGTAGAACTACAAAGTGCCCCTGTATGGTAATAGATACCTTATATTACCTTGTATAACAGGGGTGTCTAATCTCATCAGCAAAGGGCCGGTGTGGCTGCAGGTTTTCACTCCAACAAAACAGGAGATCACCTGATAAAATGTTTGAAGACTAAGACCAACTGATTAAAACAAGTAGAATCAGCTTGTTTGGAGTGAAGACCTGCAGCCATACCGGCCCTTTGTGGATAAGATTAGACACCCCTGTTGCTAGGTATGTGTACCTAATAAAGTGGCCAGTTAATCTGTGATAGGTGTTTCTAATATAGTAATAAGGGTATGTTCAAAGTAGGTAATAAATTGGCAAAACAGCGCATAAAAGACTGTCTGACATTATCATGTACTGTGTGCTATTTTTGTAGCTGTCAGGAGGTTAATATCCTTCCTGCCACTGACCTCACATCATCATGTGACCCCTGTGGACCTTTAAAAGAGTCTGACTTTGTGGCTAATGAGAAAATCCTTGGACCACAAGAGCAGCTGTTTGTAAGTAGCGCTGTGATCAAAGTATTACTGATAAACTGTTGGCAATATTTTAGTCAGTACAATCATGGCTGGATCGATAAGTCTTAATTAGCTTTCATATGGGGCATTTAAATACGAGAGAAACCTCTACTGCTTTCACATATGAGTTCATGCCAAGCCTACTACACAGAACTACAGTTCTGTGCAAAAGTCAGTGATTTTATTTACTTAATTTCCGGTCAGACAGCCACTAAGTACAAGTTATTCTTTTTTCAGGATATATTTCTGATGAGATTAGATATAAAATAACCCACTGGCTGTTGAAGCAAAGTCAAAGGAACTTCTATTTGATAAAATAGACTATAACAAATTTCCTGCATTTGGGATTTGAAAGTAGCACTCTTTTAAACTGTGATCTGGATTTAAACATGATACATTTTTCAGTTCTATCCAGACAACCATGCAAGACCACCAACACTGTCCCCATCACATAAACAGCATTTAATACTCTCATCTTGGAGAGAGAGGAGAAAACCAAGCCGCTTCAGATCTGAAAACACCCGCAGGTGTTTCTGTACGTCTGTGAGAAGACGACTCAGCGCTGTGAGTCTGAAAGGATGTGTAGCTGTCAAGAAGCTGTTACTGAGTAAAGGAAACAGCCAAAAAAAGGAAATTTGCTAATTAAACTGGTGTTCTCAGAACAGTGGACTGGCCATCCCAGAGTCCAGATCAGCATCGTTATATGTGTTGTTACTTTGATTGTGAGAAGAAGAAAATGCAACCAACTTTTTTTGACTGAAACCCCCAGAAAGAACAGAAGCTGTAATAAAAGGCAGAGTGAACACACTAAATACTGAAAATGTGGTTGTATGTTTAATTGTTGGTGTAATTTTTTGTTAGATGTTTTACACTGAAAGATGAATAACTTGTAGTTAATGACCATTTTGACTGAAATAAATGAAGGGTGGTCTCTGACTCTCACAGTACTATATAACAAACACTTCAACATAGTGGAGCAGGTGACCCAAACTAATGTTTATTTATATATTTTTCTTTTTTTTTAAATAAAGGAATTTGAGGAGGATGTGCCGCCTGCAGCAATAGCAGCGCTCAGGTAAAATACCAAAGACAATGTTAGAAAATGTCAGTTGGATGTCTTGTGCTGTTCTTTGTCGTATCATGTTGTATCACAAGGCTTGTATTTGCAAGTAGTGGTGTGGCCTTACATCTGAAGTGTGAGCATGAAGATGGAGCCCCACAAGTAGCTGAGGAACCGAGAGGATTCACTGGAGATCAGCAGGCAGGAGAAGAACCGGACCATGGTGAAGTTTTAGACATCCAAATCAATGGCCCTGTAGGTGATGAATTTCAAGTGAGTCCTCTCTCTATCTCCTTAGATAACATTGTTTTTTTGTGTGTGTGTTGGTAAGCCAGCGCTTTGGAATCTGTTCCCCTGGGGCGCTGAAGGCTTGGGGAGTGAAGGAGAGGTGAAATTAGATCTATTATCGCTCCCTGGCAGTTTATTTGTCCGCGCCCTGACAAAGTTAGTGCTGACAGCTTGTTTGGTGGGCGGTAAAGCCCCCCTGTCGACTCCGCCGCACGTTTGAGCGCTGACCTTGAGGCTCGCATCCCCGCGGAAAACAGAACGCTTTGTGACTCCCTGCCAATTATCCAGCACGGATAATGCATGAGCTTCTGTCCTCGTTTCGGCCCAAATCTGATAACGGCCTGTGTAGGTGAAAAGATTATTGACCTTTTTAAAAGATATCTGCGGGGCTTAAATATGGCAACGGTAATTGATGCTCTTCTTCCTGTTGTTTTTCTGTCTACTTGATAAACTGAAGAAAGAGATTATCCCTCAGACGGGTGCGATAAGGTCTAGTGCGGTCAGGTGGAGTGGCACTTGTGAAGGACGTTGGGAAAAAAGACATTTTCCAAATAAAGCTGTTCTGCTCTTTACTGTATTACTGACAAACAGCCTCACACAGCCTTTTTCTTAAAAGGAACACTTCAGAGTTTTTTGACCTGATCTTTATGTACTGCATCTGTCGCATAGGGTTGATTACCACAGGTAGTGATTTCAGAGCAGTTCCTTGTACCTAGAAGAGAACAGACAACTCACTGACTTGAAACGGGTTTATAATAAAACCAGTGGGCAGATGCTGAATTTTGTGAATACATGTTTTTTAATACCTCTCACTCATCATCTAAGCCGCTTATCCTCCTGGGCCGTAGGGGTGATGGAGCCTATCCCTGTGCTCGTTGGGCTGAAGGCAGGAAACACCCTGGGCAGGTTATCAGTCACAGGGCAGTTTAGATCAGTTCTCTTTATTAATGTGACAAAACATTATCATAATTATTTACAGATGAATGACACAGAAAACAACAAACATGGAACAGCCATTTCATCACTCCTTTAGAATGACAATCGATGGTCTAACACATTAGTCCGCATATTTTTCTAGAAAATCTGCATCCTGGAACAGCAAAAAATCCTTTTCCACATCACTTTAGTGCCTCCATATTCTGGTAGTAGAACTTTTTCACCAATTTCAATACTGACAGGCGTTACATCTCTACTCTTGATAACGGCTCCTGGTCCTACAGCCACCACTGTGGCCTGCAGCACTTGAACTTGTGACTTTTCTGGAAGCATCATACCTCCTTTAGGCCCGATTCACATATACTGCGTCTTTGTGGCGTGAGCGATGCGGAAAGTCTTGCTTTTCTTTTCGGTGCCCATGTTAACTGGTCAGCGCTTTCACACAGGCTGCGCATGCGAAGGAGCAGAGCGTCCCAGACGCCGCTCTGAAGCAGCGCGGTATTTAGAGAATAAACTTGGCGGCTGTGTTTTTCCATGCGCTGCACACATCACGCAGTAAAATAGACTAAAATAAGACATGAGAATCAGTGAAAATTAAACTGAACACTGTATACAAACTTCAAAACTTCATTTTTTTAAATTTTATTTAATTCATGATGAAATACTAGTTAAACATTCTGTACCGCAGACAGGTTTCCCGGTTGGTCTACCAACTTTTGTCAGAATGCTGTCAAGGACAAACAAATATACCGTGTACTTTCATAAATGGTATTTTTATTGATCAGAGTGACTGATGTGACTATTTATCCGTCTAGAAAAAGGAGTGTCTGTATTACCTTCTGCGCCGCAACACAAACACTGTATGTATAAAAGGCCAGCACGTCATGCTGCCGCTTCGCTCACGCCACGCAGTAGCAGAATGTGTGAACTAAGCCTTAGTCAGTCTCTGCTGCTAACCACTCCACCAACACACGGCTGGGAGAAATTTCCCGAAAGCCTTAGTCATGACTGTAGTTTAGGCGCTGCAGCGGTGGAGTAGAGCGAACGAGCCACACTGAGCACCCGTTGTGAATATGTGACTGTATAATGCAAATTAGAAACTGCTACTGTTGCGCTTGTGCGGTACAGGCGGTGTGTTAAGACAGACATGAGAGAATATCTTATCAAAGCTGTTCTTATGAAGTTTGGAGCAACACAGAAAAAAAGATGTCAATTTAATTACTTTTGCTTTATTTAAGGTTTTCTGGTATCCATGTCCACAGTTCACAGGTCGCTTTATGTGAGTAGAGTCGAATCTTCAATATTCGGGATTAAGCCTTGTAGAAATGTAGATGTACAGCGTTTTGCTCCCAGTAGAAAGAGAACAAGCTTAGCATGACTAATTGAGTGGAATGATTCTTACATGCGTCGTCCAGCAGCTCAGTCTGTTACATCAAGATGTCACGCGTCACATTGACATTTGATACAGATGCTGATGAGCTTTTCCTTGTTGGTGGAAGATACATGTGCATAATGTTAGAGGATTCTCAAAGATAGACGACAGGTGAACAATATACAGTCAAACCTGTGGTCTGTACGCAGAAGCACCCAGCAGCTTCTCTCGCTCCAAAATGGTGCTGAATGTGTGGAGTTTAGTAAATATCACTTGCTTTTTCCAGCTTTGTTGAAACGAAGGGCCGCGACACCCTGCTGCTGAGTAATACAGCTGACCAACGGAGGTGGCGCACAGGTAGGGCGAGTGCACACAATAGCCCGGCTACCAGGCTGCTATGCTAAATGTTAAAGGCTATCATTACTCATCACTCCAAGAGTCCAGCGGTTTCTTCTGCCCCCTTAAATAACAACCTGCACTACATTAACTCAGACTGTAAGTGACTACACAGCAGCAGATGAGTGATTGGCTGAATCTGGCTTCTTTCAGTATTCAGGGCTCCTGTTAGCGTATTTTTCCGGTAAAATACTGACGTTACAGATTTTGCCATGAGCATTTTGACTGCTGCTTGTCGTTCGACACTGCTGGAGTGTAGTTAAGTTTTGTCCACTGACGCACCTGCACTTGTCAGAAATTGCTTAGGTTTTAGGTGTTGGTATCTCCATCGCCAGTAACGATACTGTGCCAGTAAGTGCCAGTATTGACTCCGATACGGTATCCATATCAGTGCAACACTAGAAATTCATCTGGAGCTGTGATTGGACAGGATTCTCACAGCTTTGTTATTGGGGGCTTGTTTACATACACACATTTCTATGGAAGAAACTTGGACGACTCAAGGTTGCGGCCCAAAGGCGACGAGAAGAAGCGCTGCCTCTCCATCGCTAACAGCTAAAAACACAGCCATCTGCTCTGCTCCGGAAAACCCACCACTCCACCCATATTCATGCTCTTCAACATAAAAGTCCCTGTACGAATGAACGTAAAATAGCCCAAAATATGTCTTCTCTTTAAAAAAAAACAAAACAAACTACTTATAATGCAGCGAGGCAATACATTGTCAGCACATTTATCCCACTCACAGCAGTGAATGTCATGCTAATGCAGTGCTAAACAGCAAGTATTCCCTGAATGGCTGCAAACAGTGCCCTGCCATACTATTTCTGATTTGTAAATAAGTTGAAATGGACAAAAGGCCAAGCAGTAGTTCCATATTTAAAAACTAGGCATGAACTGAACTTTGGTAAACCCAAAATTCGATTTTGGTCTGAAAGAGAATAAAAAGATTTTGTCCATTGCCAAAAAAACCCCAGAGGAGTTAAATAGGGCTACAGCTAAATGTCAAAATATAAGACTACAAATAGTTTTATTGGTAATGAAAATAACCAGTAGTGATTGCTTCCTTCGCTCTCCCGTGCTGGAGGTGCACTTGGTGCCTCCTGGTAGACCAGCTCTGGGCTATTAACCCCTAGTCAAGAGATTCAGATTTTACAACGGACATCTGTGGCTCTGTGAATGTGCTTTCAGCTGGGTGTCAGATGTGGATTTTCTCAGCAAATTTCTCAGCATACACAGCACCCCGCCACCCCCGACCTTGGCAGGGCAAGGATTCAAATATTTGCTATCGATTAGTGCCGAAGCTTTTTAAAGCCCAAAAAACGGTATTCGGGACAGCCCTAATGGCTAGACACACGAGGGAAGGTAAACGAAGGCAGACACGGACAGAAACGGAGCATGGATGCTACGATACACAGGTTGTTGTTGTTGTTTACAGTCTGTCTTCTTGACATGACATGAAGTTGTTCAGTATATGAAGCCTATGATATTTAATTAATCTCATTTGTAATAATGTATAGGTTCCTGAAACAAAAATCAGCATTTGCGCAGCGTGCAGCAGATGCAGTTGGTGATTTATCTATAATAAATATGCTATAGCTAAGATTCTCCCCCAGTTATCAGTATGCTGTCAGCGCACTCAGCCAGGCTAATCATTCAGCTAACTAAAACGGTCCTGGTGTAACATCTCTCTATTAATTATCATCATCTGTTGCCCGTGATGGAGCTCTCTATTTAACGGCCAGCGGATGGCTGTCCAGCGCTGAGGCCCGCTAACACACACACGCTGCAGATGGCGTCTGATCCGCGCTCCGATTTGCACGCTGGTGGTGATGCGGGCGCTGTGCCGAGCCTGTTAGCTCCCATCTGTGGCTCTGGGTGCCATTGTGTGTCAGAGAGGAAGAGACACAAAAGGGGGAGAGAGGGAGAGAGAGAAGTGGGGGGGGAGTGTTTTCAGTGGAACTGAACAGGGGTCTGGACCTCTATGGGCAGACTGGTCACTTCATCAGTGTGGCAAGAAGAATTTATTTTGAAATTATTTTGAAATGATTTCGGTAAGCAGTTATGATATTGGAACGTATTTCACACTTTACACATTTTTTATTTATTATTTATTTATTTAGCTTATTATTTTAAAGCTCTTTCCTCTTTCAGACAGTTGTTGTTGTTTCATTGTGTTTACATTAGCAATTATGTTATATGACAATAACAATCATGTTTTTCTAATCAAAATGAATGAAAAGTATTCTTTCATCTTTTTTTGCATTTAAAATAATCTGTTTGGGTACAGGGGCACAATTAAAACATCACTTAAGGCGAAATAGCCCCGATTCCACTACTACTACTGCTGCTAATAGTAATCATAAAACAATGAATAACAATAATAACAATCATTATAATACTTTATATTTGTATATTCTATATTTTTGTGGGGCCCAGTGTGACCTGTGGTCCCTAACTTACTGCTTATGCCACTTATATATTTAATTCAGTTGTAGTCAAGCTTACTTCTGAACACTTTGCTAGTGTTAATTCTGAATTTTTGTGATTAGTAGTACTAATAAGCAGTAATAGCAGCAGTAGTAGTATGATGTTGTTGTATTATAAATTGTTTTATATTTATTTTAGACTAGTTGTAGCTTGGCTCATTTTTTTAATTAATGTTAGTGCTGATTCATTCAGTAGTAGTAGTAGTGGTAGTTGTTGTTGTTGTTATTGTATTAATTTATTAATCATATTTATTTTTATGTTAGTTGTTGGTGGTAGTGTGTTATAGATTTCCATATTTGTTTTTATACTAGTAGTATCTTAGTTTCTTATGGTTCATATTCTTATTATAATTGTAGTTTATAATATTTTTCTGTCACATACAGATTTCTTTCACTTTTACTGACACAGAGCACGTTAATAACATAAAAGAACCTTGTTAGTGGTTGGACAGCAGCTTGTAGTGACCGTGCTGTGATTGGTTGTGAATGAAGCCTATAATTTTCACCTTCCGTCTGATAGGACAAGCCCAGAGAGCCGGTCAGGCTGAAGGAGGAGGACTCGACCACAAAGAACAGAGATGGAGAAAGCTGCGGGTTCCGCTTCAAAACTGAGAGAAAAGCTACCGCTACTGTAGTACGCTTGTCAAGTGCAGCTGGCAGAAAGAGGGCTTTAACTGAGACGCTGGGTAACACTACTTTCTGTTAACTACCGCTGCACTGCAAGCAGCGTTGGTGCTGTACACAGTACTTTTAACCGTGGCAACACCAGAGAAAGAAAAATAAATAAATAAAAAATGACTAGGGCTAAATTGACATTTCAGTTTAAGTTACAAATGTAATTTCCCTTTTGTCAGAAGTCATGACCTTCTGTGACAGCTTATTTCTATGGCAGGGAAAGCGCTCCATGGCTGCTGATTGGAGATGTCACCTGAAAGCATTCTGTTACGCCTGATGGTGAAATTAATACTGACACCTAGTGTGAAGGAGAATAATTGCTGATTCACAGCCTATTGAGAGAGAGAGAGAGTGGGTGCTTGAAATGAATAATTTGATACTGTATGTTGGTTGATATGTATATCAACTTACACAAGCATCGTTTTCAGGCTGTAAGCACATAACGTGTACATTTTGAAGCTGAAATGTAACTTAATGTAGGAGGTATAAGGAAAGGCAGACATACGCCTCTTTTTTTATGGCTACGCTTTGTGTGCTGTTCATCAACGTTAGGCTTTAGTCACTGTGCCACCTGCCTGCCTGTGATTATTTGGGATTTAAATGCCCAGAGCAAAACGCACAGAGCAGCTACTCAGGATAAGATGAAATATTCATGGGTGCAAAGCAGATGTTAGCCTGACCCACAATACACTGACAGTGCTTAGCTTTTTAGCCTGTGAGCGTGTGGGTGTTTTGTCGTGGAGGCAGGGGTGTATGATGGTTTCCACATGTGTTGTTTGATTGACAGAGCTTTGTGAAGAAGCCAGACCAGCAGTATGGAGCCATGTGAATAAACTCAGGCGTCCTGGAAGAGGGCGAGGTGGAACACAAGTGGACACGCAGGTAAAAAAACAAAAAAAAGAAAAAAGTGGACTAAAATTAAGCAGTTGGAACAGCCAAAACTCTGTCTGCTCTCAGTTAAGACCTAATTCACTGTTTAAACATGACTTCAGGTCCGATTTCAGATCGGTCACCTTTTTACTACATGGCAGTAAAGATGTATTTTCTTTTCATCTACAATTACAAAGGTTCATAAAAGCTCATACAGGCTTGATGTACAATGGTATACTTTCTGCTTGCATGCATTCTTGTTGAAGTCTGGAAGTTTTACACACATCATGACACTTCTAAGTGTGTGTAATTCAGTATTATTTATAACCTGTTTATATGCTATTGGGTTCATATAAAATGATAATGAAATAATTGTTGCCATGTGGTGTGACATTCGAGCTTCTATCTATAACGCAGATTATAACGACTTTTTTAAATCATTCTAATTATTTTCCTGCTGTTTTGTATTCTTAAAACATTGGTGTATATACAGTCGTATGCAAATGTTTATGTAACATAGGAGGCATTGAGGCAGGATGCAAGTGCGAGTTGCTTTTATTTAAATGAGAGCCAAAAGTCCAAAAACACAGAGCCAGAGGTGAGTGGAACAGATAAATCTATGAACAAAGTAAACCAGAGCTACACAACAGGGTATATAGACACAATGCAAGACCCCGGGACTGAGCAAACACAGGGTATAAATAAATACCAACAGAAAACGAGAAACACCTGAGACCAATAAGAGGGCGGGGCAGGGAGACAAAGAACAGGTGAAGACAGGGCAGGACAGGGGAGGAGCCAACATGACAACAAAAGCACATGGCAAAAGAAAACAAAAGCACATGGCAGATAAACAAAAACACACAGCACTAGGAAACCAAGAAAAAGGCAAAAACACAAAGACCAGGAGAAAGAGTGAACGGATGTTACAGTTTAGACGTGTAGAAATGTTTAGAAGTGTTAAACTCGGCTAGTAAGTAGGTAAGTAAGGAAGTTTCCTACAGTTTGCAGAAAAATGTCGTATGGCTGTTGTCAGAAGAAAACCTTGTATCTCTAAAATGTTAACTTTACAGGGTAAAGAAAAAAAACTACTTTACTTTTAATGCAAGTCAATGGAACTAGAATTTGTTCCAAGTCTTTTTTTTTCCTTTATCATGAAATTTACCTACAATGTAAAGGGCAACAGGGATTTTCAAATTATGTCAAAAACTGAAAAACGTCAAAAATGGAGATACAAGGTTTTCTTCTGACAACAGCGATATATTTAAGTGTGCTTCAGTTTGCTCCCCTAGAAAAAAATACACAACGTAATTTGACTGGAGGTGTTCAAACTTAACAAACTTGCATTAACTGTGTGGCCAATAGGTGCATTTCTTGCCTGGCTGATGGCAGAATATTGGTTTTGCTCCCATTTTATGCATTACCTCTTATTTCAGTTTTATTTTTTTTTCCATTTCTGTTCATTCTGCTGCGTTTTAATATATATTTTATTATCAAAAACACTGAATAAAGTATGAAACTCAATGCTTAACTGCTGATAAACTAAAATAGGGCTGACATTCAGCACATTATGAATTTATTCAGCCAAAAATACTTCTGCCTTTATTGAATAAAGTATCACTGTTGGGGCAGGACTTTAGATCTGATTTTAGGTCTGTATTTAAAAAACTTAATTCTTAGTATATCCATATTAAACATCATAATCATATGATGGTAAATGCCCTTTGACAGTGATTACTTGTTAGTTCTTCAACCATGATGCACAAACCTCCAGCAAAATATCCTGTGTAGGTGTTTTTGATTACATTTATTGCTGCGTATTCACTAAAAAAAACATGTATTCAGTATTTCTATTTATACATTCATGCACACATTTATCTTTATCATTTAGCATCTCAGGTCTTAACTTATACTGTGTGTAGATAAAGGATTTTGATGCTTTAGAGCTCCACCCACATTTTGCTCCTCTATAAAAGCATTTTTTTTCCTTTTTTTTCTGAAAGCTGCTTTCCTCCTGTAATGTCATTGCAAGAGCACGGCGAGTTTGCTCAGGAGAGTGTTTGCTATCCACGCTCTGTGCCCTCCTTTATCCGTGTTGATATTTGGATTATGCTGAATAACTTGGCAGTTGTCCATTCTGAGCCAATCACATGAAATTAGCTCGGTGTTTAGTTTGGGATTTAGCACATTGCTCTCCATTCCTAAGCAGATGGGTTGTGATGAGCTTCGGTAGCGTCTCTAAAATTACAGCAGGAGTTAAATAAAGTTAAGTAAACTGGCTTTTTTTACAAATTACTTTCTACGACGCAATCTGTGCATGTGCGTGAATGCTGTAACAGGTACAGTTATGTGCAAAAGTTTTGCCCCCCCCCCTAGTTGAGTGACACGTTTTGTTGCTTTCCTGAGTGAAGATAAGTAAAACATCCTCTACAGAGAACATAGTTCTGCACAATTTAAAGCACAATAACTGTTTATTTACTGAAAGTTTTGAGAAAAAATAAAAATTGCCATTTTATATATTGTTTTTATTTTTCCAATGTTAGAATCTGCGCTGTAAGATAAGCTTATTTTCCCTTAGAAAATCAACAAAACTTAATTTGATAAGCATTGAAGCTTTTTCCAGGGCGGCACGGTGGCGCAGTGGGTAGCGCTGGCGCCTCACAGCAAGAAGGGCCTGGGTTCGATTCCCGGCCGGGTGACCAGAGTCATTTCTGTGTGGAGTTTGCCTGTTCTCCCCGTGTCTGCGTGGGTTTCCTCCGGGTGCTCCGGTTTCCTCCCACAGCCCAAAAACATGCAGTCAGGCCAATTGGATGTGCTAAATTGCCCGTAGGTGTGTGTGTGATTGTGTATGTCTGTCTGTCTGCCTTACGATGGACTGGCGACCCGTCCAGGGTGTATCCTGCCTTCTGCCCAATGACAGCTGGGATAGGCTCCAGCACCCCACCGCAACCCAGAAGGATAAGCGGTTTAGATGATGGATGGATGAAGCTTTTGAAGGTACATACAGCTATGTGCCAAGAGTAGAGCCGCATAATATACAGTTATATTATAATAATATATTGATATTGACTGCAATGTGAAAATGTGCCTCTAATCAATTACAGTGTGTTTTACTGTATCACAGTCGCGACAAAGAAACATCCTAAATCTTACGTTTAGTCACGGTGACAACTTCAGTTACACTCTTAAAAAAAAATGGTGCTTCAATATTTTTTTTTAGTAAAGAAAATGGTTCTGTATAGAACCATGAACACTCAAAGAACCCTTTGTATGTAATGTAAAGGGTTATTTGCATCATGAAATGAGTCTTCTGATGGAGAATGTGTTGTATATGGTTCTATATAGAACCTTTTTGAAAATGGTTCTGTATAGCACCAAAAAGGGTTCTTCGACACACTCAAAAGTGATGGTTCTTCAAAAGTTCTTTAGTAATAAAAAAATGGTTCTATATAGAACCATAAGCACTCAAAAAACCCTTTGCATGGGTAAAGGGTTCTTAGCATCGTGTAATGGTTCTTGAAACTGATGTGGATGTGCTGTAGATGGCTCTGTACAAAACCTTTTTGAAAAGTTTCTATGTAGCACCAAAAAGGGTTCTGCTATTGTTATGATGTCAAGCTTGTAACAATAGAAGAACCCTTTTTGGTGCTATATAGAACGCTTTTTAAAAAGGTTCTAAATAGAACCATCTACAGCACATTCATGCAAGTTTTTCATCAATCTGAAGAATTTTTTATCATGCAGAGAACACTTTGTGCTCATGGTTCTATATAGAACCCTTTTCTTTACTAAAGAACTTTTGAAGCACCATCTTTTTTAAGACTGTAGGATTATGACATTACATATTGTAGAATAACAGTTTTTAAGTTAATGATTTTATCCTTCAAATCTGGATAGGAAAACAGTATCACACAAACATCCTAAATAGACTAAATTAAAATACTGTCAGAACTTTAGGATAAACTCCTTTTCAGGCAGCTGTGACAGACAGCGTAGTTCACTATAACTACAACTAGCATGATAGCGGTCCATTTGTTCATATTGCAAAATGGTTTCAGTAGTAAGGTTTTTTTTTCGCTATAAAAATGTCGGACCTTATTACCTTTATGTGTTCATATTGATGAAAACTTGTCAAATACAATATTGCGACGATGACAGTGAATAATGAGGAGACAGAGTTGAATGTGTGGCTGTTTATTAGGAGGAATATCGTTAGCGTGGTCCACATGCCGACAAAAACATTGTAAAATACGAACTGAAACTGGCAGGTGGTGACACTGACGAACAGCAAAGGGCACCGTCACAATATTACTAACTTTCCGTTTATTGTACTTTTGTTTTGACCTTTGTTTACATCGATATCGAAAGCTTTTTTAACATTATATGGATTATGTGTTTACGTTTCAGCTGTGCGAGTATCGTCGGTTGCTCGGCAACAGACTTAACAATTGATTAATAAACCTTGATCGAGTAGTTTAGGATTTCCTAACTTGAGATAAGATGCTGTAAGATGAGATATAATATAAAAATGAAGATCTGTAATACGAATGTATGGAAAAACATATCTTTACTTTGTCAGACCTTTTGTGGCCCTTTTATTACTCAAGATATTTGTGTTCTCCAAAAAAGTGACCTATTTTGATTAAAATAACACAGGCTAATCTTTAGCCATGTCACGTTAGTGATTACCAGTGTGTTTTTAGCGTGTCAGAATCGAAATATGTAGCGGTATAGTCACAATACTGGTGTTTTGTCCATATCGTGCATCCCTTGTCTTTTGCTCTCTGTGTGATGGCAGTGATTCGTGGCCAGATTAGCTCAGTTAATGAGGAAGGAGACAGATGACTGCAGTTAAATTATCCTCACCATCACCTTCATTGTCTTTTATCTAACTTAATGATAGGTTTCACTCTAGTGCTATAATCGGAAAATGCACATGTTCATCTCCTGGTCATTCAAACTCAGTCTTAAGCCATTAATCAGGATGTGGGGGTGAATAGGACTTGAAAAGGATACGGCCTACCGCACACTCAGCATCTTACTATCACTGTACTGTATTAAACCCAGAACACAAAACAATTATATGTGACACATGGACACATTTGGAGTTTACTCCCAAAAGGGATCAGTGTAAACACCTTAAGATAAACAGAGTCTGTTTTCACCTCCGCTAATGTTAGCAGTGTTTTGGAAAGAGCACATTTGAATCCGGTTCGGTAAGGAATAGCTGTAGTATTATAAAAGTATTATAATTATAATATAAATAATAGTTATCAGAAGAAAACCTTGTATCTCCAAAATGGTAACTTTAACATACTTTACTGTTAATGTAAGTCAGTGGAACCAGACTTTTTTCAAGTCATTTTGGGCTGTTTCTTTTAGTCCATTCATCATGAAATTTACACACAACGTTAAGGACAACACATACGTATATATACTGATAAGGCTTACATATATAAGGGCAACATATCACTGCTGTCAGAAGAAAACCTTGTATCTCCATTTTTGTCGTTGTTTCAGTTTTTGTCATAATTTGAATTACATTGTGTTTAAATTTCATGATGAATGGACCAAAAGAAACAGCCCAAAATTACTTGTAAAAAAGTCTGGTTCCATTGACTTACGTTAAAAGTAAAGTATGTTTTTTCCTTCTCCTGTGAAGTTACGATTTTGGGGATACGAGGTTTTGATGTGTGTGTGTGTGTGTGTGTGTGTGTGTATATATATATATATATTATATATATATATATATATATATATATGTATATATATATATTACTGTTAAGGCTTAAGCTAAATAGTTTTTTTTGTCCAAAAAGAATTTCTTGTGCTATTTTCCAAACAAAAAAAGTGTGGTGTGTTGTTTATTATTATTTGTGTTGTGTAAATAGCTTATATAGTCGCATTTACATACAAGAGGGGCTATTTGTTATGATTTGTACCAAAATAAATGATGCATTTACTTGTTGAATGATCATAACTCCATAAATCCTGTGCATGTGCTTTCTCTCTCTCTCTCTCTCTTCTCTCTCTCTCTCTCTCTCTCTCTCTCTCATGAATTCATGGCTAATCTGTGATCACAGCTCTAATGCACACAGACAGGCCCTTCCCCCCTCCTCAGTGCTTGAGTCATCACATTTATTGAGCATTCAGACTGAGACTGCTGACCCAAGAGGGGCTCACACTGTGTCCAGACCAGATAACTGTATTCAGGAAGACTGAACAGATTCTAAATCAGTGTTTTTATTTTATGCATTTATTTGTTTGTTTTTATTTTTAGATAAGCATCAACCTTTCAAAGTCTGGGTAGAAAGCTGTTGAAATGTATTAAATTGCCATTTGCTCAAATGATGTTTACCACTTAACTGAATTACTCTGGAATTGTTTTCACACTGATCGTCCTGTTTAAGGCAGAAAAAGTATTGCGTTTCTCAGACTGTGCATTGTGAGTTGTTAAGTAATCTCAAATACTTTGGCTTGTGTGGTTACTGATGATATGTGACATACAAAAAGATGGCTGCTACTGTTTTTAGCTATTACATGTACTATTTTCTGTAGTTGCATCCATACAGTGGGTTCCGTTGTCAGACATCTCAGAGTGAACCGGTTCTCCAGAGTGATTACGTTTGTGCTGCTGGTCAAAACTGCGCTTACCTTTACCCACAGAATGCCCTGAGCGTCAAGACCCCTCGGGTGAGGCCACAGCGCCCCCAGACTGAGGCCTACAGCACCAACCAAAGCCCCGTCTCTTCACTGCCCTCTTTGGATGGGTGGGCTGCAGTCTGCAGGAGTCTCCCCCCAGAAAGGTCTGTCCCAACAAGGGCTCTATTTGAGTTTTAATGCGTGAGCATCACTAAAAATCATTCATAATGAGAGACACTAGTTTCTTAGTGCCAATTTAGACCACTTTTATTAAAATCTCTCACAAACACGACAAATACTGGAACCTTGAACTTGAAAAATTTTAGATGACTAAAGCTTACTATTTTCTTTTTAATAATTTTGAATAATTTGAGTTTTAATTTTTTTTTTCCGATTAAAAAAAAAGCAAAAAATATAAGTATTGGTAACGAGAATTGTGTTAATATTTTTTATCCCCATAATGCTTATGACACTCTACGGAGCCTATGAAAGCTATCTGATGCTCTCCGCTTAGTATCTGCTACCCACCTGATAGTATATGGTGCGCACCACATAGTCTCTGGTCCTCACCTGATTTTTCCCCAAAAAAGGACACATCCTTTCAGAGTCTCTGTAACACTCCAATGTTTATGGATGTTTCGTGAGAATGCCTCCACTGCTGTGATATCAATTTTCTTTTTCATTTGAAAACACCTACTGACCTTTACACTGTGTGAAACATTAATAATGAATGGACCAGAGATATAGCTTTGAATAAAATATTTTTCCGTCACACTAAGGTTAAGAGCATTGTCTTGTTACCATTTTGGAGAAACAAGATTTATAACAGCCTGGTCATATTTTTTAAAACCAAACCAGAAACGGCTGATTCAGAATCTTGATAACGATCTTAATTAGTAAGCTTTTAACTGTAACTGGTCTTTTCTGATTTATGCTGTAATTGGAATAGAATTATGCTCTGTGCTACCACAGTGCGTCTTCGTGTGGGCTAGAAACCTTTTTACTGTCCCATGATTTTATTCATGGGGTTTATTTGTTGCCTCCCTGGCCTCGGCCGAAAAAAGTCCCTAAATCTCTGAATCCAGCATGGCTTTCATCTGAGCAGGGAGAGGCCTGTTAAAAATAGCATGCAGTGCCTGTTCTCTATAATAATCAATACTTTATTGAATGCTAGGTGTGTATCATTGCTGTCATATTGTAACTTTAGAGAAAATGGAAACTTTACAGAAGAAGGATTAATGTACAGTATTATGCAAAAGTCAGAGACCCTTTATTTATTAATTAATGTTGGTTAAGTGCAAGTTTTAAATTTGTCAGCATCATATAAAAAAGCAGGAAAAATATATTTAACAGAAAACAGAAGCCTCAATACATTTTCCGTTATTAAGTGTGTCTGCCGTTGTTTACATCTTCTGTTCTTTTCAGGAGACTAGCTTTCAGTCATTCAAGTAAACATCCAGGAGTATTTTTCCACCCCTCTCTTTTTTTGCTTCCTGACATCTGTGCATCCTTCCAGACCCATAGCGCTGAGTCGTCTTCTCACAGTGGAAGGATGGACAGAAACACCTGTGGATGTTTTCAGATCTGATCAGCTTGATTTTCTCCTCTCTCTCAAAGATGGTAGCTTTTAGTGCTGTTTGTGACGGTTTTGGTGGTCTGTTGGATCTTGGATTGTTGTTAGGGTAGGACTGAAAAATTATCATTTTCATGATCATCATTTATATCGAAATCACAGTTTTAGATGCTGTTTTCAAATCGCGAGTGTTGGAAATTTATCATAGTCTGTTTTATCAACAATGTTGTGAATTTTAAGTGGGAAATTTTAACCCAATATCATTGAGCTTGTGGGCTGCCTGTAGATGGGTTAGGCCAATTAGAAGCAACCAAATACTCGTGCTGTATACATAACAACACAACAACAACTAACTGGTGCAGTATGTCCAGCATTCGAGTCTCATGAGCCTCAAAATGTGGAGATTTACTAAAATAATGGGCTTAAATCATGTAGAAATTGCAAAATGGGTCAGAAAATGTACAATTAGATTTTCTCCAAATTGTTCAGCCTTATCCCACTTTTTGTGAATTTGAACGTCTGAGTTTCGGAAACCATTTTTTCACCTACTTTTCTTTGAATTTGAATTTGAAAGTGGAAGTGGATTATCTTGAAGGCCCTTCTAACAAAGGTTAAAGAACAGAGTGAAAAGGTGGAACTTCAGCTCAATATGAAGAAGACTAAGGTTATGACAGCAGGACAGACTGTAAACTTTACCACTGATGGAGAAGATGTGGAAATGGTGGACAGCTTTTGTCTTCTCAGATCAATTATTAACAAAAGAGAATCCAGCTCTCAAGAAATATGAGACAGACTGGCACTCAGCAGAGTGAGGATGAGGGAGAGATTTGTTTCTGCAGACAAAGATCAGAAATGTCCAGGCTATGGTCTTCTCTTTGGTTTTTTATGGATCTGAAAGCTGGACAATAAACAAGCAAGGCAAGAAAAATGTTAATGCCTTTAATGAACTTCGGTGCTGGCGAAGACTTTTGAGTGAACCTTGGAAGGAAACGAAAGCAAACAAATGGATCCTCAAGCAAATCAGGCCTCACTTCTCACTCAAAGCCCAGATAACCAAACTGAAGCTCTTATTTTTGGACATATTCTGAGAAGAGCCAGGTTATTAAAAAAGACCATTATGCTTGGAACTGTTGAAGCTAAAAGAGGAATAAGATGAGCAGTTACAAGACGGATGGAGACAGTCAGAGGAATCATGAACCAGCCATTCAGAAGCCCAAACGTCAGCATTAGAACATCAGCCATGTGGTTGGCAGGAGTCGGAATTGACTTGACAGCACTTAATAATCTGCTCAGAAGAATCTCCTGAAAAATGAATAACTTCTACTTAATGGCTGTTTTGATTAGAAATCAGCATAAATGAAAGGTGATCTCTGACTTTTACCCAGTGTTGCATTCAGTAATATGGTTCATTATAATAAATAAAAAAATACACTTTCAGAATACAATTGGAATACATATTGATAAGGCAGAAGAATGAGGATATTTATTTTTTGTATTCTGAATTCATGTTCCCAGCACTTGTATTTTACATCTCATCCCTGACTGTATGTTAATGTGGCAGGATTTTATTCCAGGTTATTTTGGGCCATTCCTAATGATCCATTCATCATGAAATATTGACACAATGTGAAGGGCAGCTTGCATTTTCAAATGGTGTAAAAACACTAAAATGCAAAAAAGAAAAAAGTTATGAGGTTTCAGTATGATTATATGATGATGCGTGTGTGTGCATGTGTGCATGTGTGTGTGAAGTTGGTTCCATTGGGCTTTTATCCTCTCTTTGCAGTGCCCTTGACGTCTGCACAAAGCCCAGCCAATCCTGCTGTGGATCCCTCGAGCCTCCAAGTGAGTAGCAGCTGCTCACCTCGTGTGTGTTTGTGTATGCGCACACATCCGTATGTGCGGTGTGTGTGTGTGTGTGTGTGTGTTCACGCAGGCATGTGTGTTCTACAGCTATTAACCATCAGTGCCCTGGCTAAACACTGTTTGAAATTCTGTAAACACTGATAGGACTCCCCTCACAACTGGAAATGTTTGATATGAGCTTTATTCACTTATGCTTATTGCATTTCTGAGCAGGAGGGGCTTAGCGGTGGGCGCGACGTGAAGTCATGGGTTTAGATCCCGCAATATGGACCCCAGCTAAAGTAAACATAAATATTTCCACTTTTGCCAAGATTAGGTTTTTTTTTCAGTTTTGTAGGGCATGAAATATTCTCCTGTCGAAGGAATGGCTTGTTCCTGTTCTCAGACATTTTAAATATGATTATAAATTATCAGCATTCACCTGCTGGACGCTGTGCAAGAGTTTTACAGCTCAGATGGTGCATAGTGCGTATATAATGCATAAATAATATTGCATGGTCACATGGTAATCAGAACTGACCATTATGTCAAAACTGACCACAAATCAATTATGACCATTAAAGCCTAAACTACAGAGGGAAAAAACATGGTTAAAGCGATTGTTTGTCCACAAACAAAATTTACCCAATTTTTTTAACCCCCTTCTTGGCTTTTTTAGCTTTGCACTGAAGCTAAAAGGCTAATGTAGCTAACTGTAAAGGAAGCTTATGGCCACCCGTTAGCATCATGCAAACGGTATGCCTAAATCATGACATACTTGCCTTAAACCGTGTCAAATTAAGTAATCTCAAATACACTTGCTTGTGTGGTTTCTCCAAGAAATGTCAAAAGTATTGGTTCTTCAATGTTAAATCAGTACCAAAATTGAAAAACATTCTGCTCATATGCTATCCTGAGACCTCCTCCTGACAGCAATTGGTCCTAACATCACATTGTCACATCACAATACAGAGGGCCAGTCGTTCGGTCTCCATACATAGATTTCGCCATGTGGTGTTTTTTTACCTCCATCATAGTGAATATGATGAGTTGCTGATTTGCGCACATACCAAAACACGTGCAATTGTAGTAGAAGGTAGAACAACATTCTGCCCTGTTCACTCTGGTTCATTGGGCTTTCTAGTTCTCTTCCTGAACATTGTAAAGACTGCCAAGATTACTCTATTGAGGATGGTGAGTTCGATCCCTGGTGATGCTACAGCCATCCGTGGCTGGGAGTCCTAGAGAACTCAACTGGCCTCGCTCTCTCTGGGTGGGTAGTTTGGCCCCCCCTTCTTTCCCCATCACTAACCGCGATGCTAGTCAGCGCAGGCGTCTGTTAGCTGGCATAACAGATCTGGCAATTGGCGCTTTCCTCCGAGCGCGTTCGGCTGTCCAATGACGTGTGAGCGGCAGTTCGAAAAGATGCGGTGGTTGACTTCACAGGTCTCGGAGGAAGCCTGTGCTAGCCTTCACCCTCCTAGCCTGGTAGTATCGTGTGACTGGGGGAGTCCTAACTAGTGGGTGGAATTGGGGAGAAAAATTGGGTAAAAAAAAAATAAATTGGTTGGTCGATGGGCTAAAAGAATGCAAAGTCTAAATTTTGTTTCTTTAGTGTAGTGCTAGAGCTATGAAGCTAACTTGGCTAACATGGTCTAGACGTTCTTCATCACCCAAAACTTCTCTCAGCCTGGTCCCAAACCACATCTAAGTCTTCATTTAAGGTGCACTATATGATTTTGGAGAACAATTGTTGATATTTGATCTCATCAGCAAAACAAATACACCCCTCCCTTCAGTGCTCCTCCAGAAGCTCCGCCTCCCAAATTAATGGTTGCGCATTGCCAAGGCAAACAGCGCTTTTTTAGATCTTTGGGGTCATAAAACCCTTTGCAAATGTTGTACAGACAGATATCACAGTATGACGTTAGAGCGAACGACACAGCAAATAATGGAACTGACGTTTTAGGTAGCGGGTTAGCAAACTATCGCTACAGTTGCTGCTGTGAACCTAATCAGTTGCTATCACAAACGGGACAAAACAATACTGACATATTGATTCTGTGAACAGCAAAAATGAGTTAATGTTATCCACCTGTCAGTCAGGAACAGCCTCCTCATCCCTTTTCATGCATTTCAACTCTAAATAAGCTTAAGTCAGCTTCTGTTTCGCCAGCTTCTTTTTTTAATTTTCCCGTTCCACTTAAAGTCTGCATGCACAATGCTGTGTGTGGTCGCTGTCTGGGCAGGGCAGAACAAAACGTGGAGAGAGCCGATGTTTTCACAGGGCGGGACTAACATGCATGCGCGGCCGGACTGGCAGTGAAAACAAAAACACAGAGAAACTCAGCAGCACACAGGGAGGGGGCGTGACTTCATTCGCTTCTCATCACCCCATCACTTGTCTTTATATAGAAAATAGTTGTTTGCTGCTATATTAATATTTAAAATGTGGTGTATATATAACCTTTAAGATCAAACAGTCTTGTCCATGCAGTTTTGGGCACACCACGTCATCAACAAGTCAACCTTAATGAACATCTTTATGAACGACCAAAATGTGGGTATTGTGACAGCTCTAGTTTCTGACACTGTATGACATAATGCTATCTATAAAAATGGACAAAACTACATTGCATAGCTAAAAACACTACATTGCATTCGTCTTTAAGGCTGAATTTTGCCCTTACTGTTGTCCTCTGATAAATTAAGTACTGCACTTTCAGAGTAATGAGCGAGTTGCATGATCTGAGATCAGAAATGGGTTTCATAGTTTTGGCCCTCTCTTGTTTTCCCCCCCCATCGTCTCTCGCACCCTTTTGCCCTTCAATCTGCTCTTCTCCAACTGGCCTGCCAAACCACCAGCGTCAAAGGTTTCGGGTGACCCGAAACATGCTGGGCGTTTTTTCCATGTGTAAATGGAGCTCTGCTGCGAAACCATGTGGCTTCCCCATCGACCAATCAAAAAAAGAAAGCATGTCCAGGACGAATATGATGCCGTTTAGAATGCAAGTGACAAAAATGCCCCCCGGAAACTTCCATCCACCGGCGGCCATCTGATTAATCGCGATTATCATACCATTATCATGCAATCACCCTCTAATCGTACGTGCAGGGTCCCATCTGCGGGGTGTGTGTGTGTGTGTGGAATATCTTCCATAAAGAGAGCCGTTTAAATATTAATCCTATCTATAATTTCTGAACTTCATATTACAACTGCATCCAGCTTTTTCGCCTGAATTGGAATGAATGGCTCTGTCGCAGTAAGAGATGTCATTAGCTTCATTAATTGTGGTGCAGAGGGGTTTTTGGGGTTGCAGGCTGCTGTTTGTTTGCACAGACTGAATGACAGCGCTGATAGGCAGAGCATGAGATAAAGACTCTTTGCCATGGATCGCTGCCTTGCCCACTGGTTTTTAATTCTGCAAAGCCACAATGCTTGAAGGTGAGCTGCTTGTGGAAAGGAGAGAATTGCTTGTGCTGTATTAAACAACACTTCCATTCAGATGTAGACTAAGAAATATTAATTATAAAATGTGTTCCTTTTATGTCTCTTGCGCTTAATTATACTTGGACAAACACGTATGTCAGAAATATAAGATCATGATACTTTAATGCATTTTCATGGTACACATAGTAACTGGTCTCTAAAGTGGAATGGACAAAAGGCGCCAGAATTACAATAATGCCACATTAAAAAAATTCAGTGGAAAAGCCAAAGTAAGCTATATAAGGGGTAGGTTTTTTAAAAGTTTCTATTTATTAATTTCTTTATTTTTTCAAAATGTCTCCAAAATAAAATCATTGAGTGTAAACAAAGTCATGAAGAGAGGTGCTGATAGGAACCAGGCGTCTGAGGTGTTTAATGCCTCGCATGAAATGTCCCCTGTGAATGACATTGGGCCTCATTCATGAATATTTTCATGATTTTTTTTTTTTAATTTGTTCTTGAGAAAGAAAAAGTCTACGTCAGATTCATGATGTGTTCTTAAAGCGCAGAATTGTTCACACCTTTGCACTCTCGAGTGTGTGTAGATTCTGTTCTTACCTAAGAGCAAATCCCAGATTAAAAAATATTGATGAGAATCATTAAAACTGTGTAAAAAGGTTTTAGGAAGAAATTTCGTCTTAAGAGAGGAAGCTGAATGAGGCCCATTATTTACAATGATCTTTGGGGAATTCCCCTTTAACAAAGAACAGGTGTAAAACATTTTAAGAAACTAGTGAGCATCAAATCAGTCAAGGAACACTACTGTCATGACCAGTCAGTGCATTCCAATACGTTATTAATATACATATGGTTGTTGTTGTTTACAGGCTCTGTATTATTAATCTGCATCTGTTTTTCTTCTGAACTATGGTTCTTTATTGTTCCACTAGTGCTGACGCTACCCGTAATACTTGAACATCAACATATAGCTCACCTTTAAGATGGATTTATATGATTGATATTTAGATTAAGCCTTATGTTTCTAGACGTTATGTGAGCTATATATGCCCAAATGCTTGTCCAATGTACTTATATGTCTGTCTGCTTGTTTAATTGCACTGTTTTCATAGTGTTTTACCAGTTTAATAGCTTCAGACAAGGAATGAACCTAAAAGGCAGCATGATATGGACAATATACTAGTACTGTGATTGTATTGCTACATATAGCAATACACTTCTTGATATTGATGAATTAATAATCTGACAACATTAAAGATTCGCCTGCATTATTTTAACGAAAATTGTTTAGTTTTGTTTACTCGGATTACTTCATTCATTAAAACACCCACGAAAACAACCCTATAGAATTGTTAATAACATTGTGATTGGTTGTTTGGGCTCATTTGTGTTAGAGTTGGATGGCATCCACTCCAGCACCAATCAGTCTTGTCGAAGCATCAGTTTGCTGGAATCTGACCTGTTCAACAATTTGTAGAGCTGTTAATGTGTGCTAGCACCACACCCAACACCCTTCCACTGTCCCAGTTAGCACTGCACTACATTTAGTAGTTGTTGTTGTTAGATTAAGGTATAAGCCACTTGAGGCCCTACAGTACTGCGTTTTTATCACAGAGAAGGGTGTTCTTTGTGCCTAAAAGCCAATTCCTTGCGATAAAATTGCAGTAACGCACAGCCTCAAGTGCTTTTATGAAATGGTGGCCAACATAAAATATAATAAAATACACACAAAAAAAAATTATCATTAATAATAGCTGACATTAACAAGTATTCCACCAATAGTTTGTTTAGCGTATGGTATCGTTGTTAAGCAACTATGAACTGCCGAACGAGGAGAAGAACATTTGGTCTGCCATGACTGTACACTGCGGTCATTTCACTGGCCAGTATCATGATAACAATTAGCAGATGATATATTGTTTAGCCCTAATGTGAATGTTATGCTGGCCAAACTGGTTGGTTATGATTACACACTAATTGTCCTCTTTTCACCTTTTCAAGGGCCCAAGAAATGGAAAACTGAGTCTGATGTGGTATTTGTTAGTAGTAAGTGATGCGGTCCGTACAGTCCATATCTGGAAACTTAAGCTGCAAAACCTTGTTTTTGTGTTCTCACGAAATCAACAGGGTTACATATTTCAGCCAGCTTATATTACCTATTTGGCCTGCAGCAGTTTAGCCCCGCCCATTCACACTGAAGTGTTTCAGCATGGACTGCTTTCAGAATCAGAACATAGTACATTTACGTATCGTCGCTGTCCAAGGAGAAATGTCTCCATTTTTGCCAATTTTTTATTTTACATCATTTCAACACTGCAGCTGTCCTTTAAAAATATGTGAAAATTTCATGATGAGTGGACCAACAGAAATGCTGCAGAAACTCTGGAGTATATAAAACCTTTTAACATTTACTTCCATTGAAAGTGAGGTTTTTGCACTCTCCTATAAAGTTACCATTTTAGGGATGCGCTTTTCTTTGGACAGCGACGATATATGAGTCTTAAAGGCACAGTAGAAAAACAGCCTGTTTAATCCTAAGGGATAAAGTAAGGTTGGAAAATGGTCATGTAAAAGTCAATTATGACTGTGGTGGCATATCAAACCATGCAAACGTAATAAGCGGGCTTCGGGGGCAAAAATAAAATACGAGAAAAATGTAGGATGTTGATCTGAAGGAATAAATGACATTTGGAATTGAGTTCAGCTGATTCAAGATCAGATTGTCCTTTCTGGACATTCTCCAGCTACGTTTCAAACGACTTTACTTTTCTTTGCTGCCAGTTTGACAGCCGTTCGCTCCATACAGCGTGAGGGGAATATTAGCATTCGGAGGTTTTGCCTTTTGGCTTTGGCTCCATATCCAGCCTATTGTCTCTCTCAGTTGCTGTCGGCTCCTTTCTGCCTGCGCCGGTCCCTGCACTGAGAGCGCGAGACAACAGCTCTAATGAAACATCCTCCTATTGTTCTCTTAATTGCCTGCGTTATTGAATGCAGTGCAATCCACACCTGGCCCCAGCCCTGGAGAGCTCCGTACTGTTCCTAATGTTGCTCTACGCTCCCTCTTTCTCCTTCTCTGGCTTTCGCTATCTTTTTTTTTTTTGGCCTGCTTTCGTTTCCATGTCACACACATATATATATACACACACTCAGACACTCGCTGATGCCCTTGCACACGCTCTCTTCGCCTCTAAATGCAGGATTAGCCATTGAAGGGGGGGCATGCACGGTTATCAAATTCATACAAGCTGCCCCGGCCATTGTGCGGCTCTTTTTAATTAAATCCTACTGGGTGGCAGGAACTGACCTTTTGAGTGCGGAGCTGATTAAGTGCACAATGGTCTGCTATTTCTCCTCCACAGTCTGCTGCGTAGAGCCACTGATTAACTTTCTGTTTGGAAGCGAGACCCGTTCGGATCGAGGCTCATTCACACCAAAGCCGAGGAGGAGGAGGAGGAGAGGGGAAAAAAAGAAATCAATTCTGTTCAAGAATGTAGATTAGCGCCGATAGCATCGGGGTAATTAACAGCAGGTAGGAAGCTGGAAGCGGCCCAATTTGCACAAGTATGCTACGGTGAAAAAAAGGTCAATTTGTTAACCGAGATGGATATTTAAGAGGATAAAGGTGAAATTAGAGAGGTTTCGTTTTCGTTCGAAAGGATTAGAGGGTTGTTATCGTATTCTCTGTGTGAGGGGCTTGATGGGATTGCGCGAGGACGTCACGAGCGATGCGCCATTTCGGAGTTCAAGAGCCTTCAGCAAGGTTAAGCTCACCAATCAGTCTTAAGTCACAGGATTTAAGAAAAATATTTAACTACTAGAGTGATAAGTGGAAGAATTAAGGCATTCTCTTCAGTTAGTATAGATCACTCTGCATCGAATCGCAGCATCACTCACATTTTTATGTGAAAAAACTAGCAGAATTTTAGTGTTGCTACATATATAAAGAGGTGTGCGCGAATGTGTGTGTGAAAAGGAGCTGGTCTTCACTGTGTGTGTGTTTTATACAGTGCTATGCAAAAGACAGATGTTTCATTTCTAGTTAAAATGGCCATTTTTTAGTGTTAAGGCTGAAAACGTGATTCGAAAAAGCCTCAACAACTTAATATCAGTATTTAATGTGTTCACCCTTTGCCTTTATTAGAGCTTCCATTCTTTTTGGGAGACTTGCTTTCAGTCTTTCAAAGAAATCTGCAGGGATATTTTTCCACACCTCCAAAGCTCAGTATTGGAAGTTGGTTGCATTTCCTGCTTCTTACAATCCAAATAATCCCAATGACTAATTTCGGTGTAACCCTTACTCCACATCTGATATGTCCAGTTTCAGTGTTCTAGGGTGACTTACCTTCTTTATCTCCTTTTCTCAATAAGAGCTTCTTGACAGCTACACATCCTTTCAGACCCACAGCGCTGAGTCGTCTTCTCACAGTGGAAGGATGGACAGAAACACCTGTGGATGTTTTCAGATCCGGAGCTTGATTATCTCTCAAAGTTGAAACGCTTTAAGTGCTGTGTATCTGATGGGGACAGTTTGGGGAACACCTATTGTTGGGAGGTCACATCGTTTGATTTAAGACTGGAAGGATAGAAGAGTTTAAAGATATTATTAAGTAGTTTATTAATGCGATAACTACTGTGACTCAACAGTTGGGACACTCAGAACTGGGCAGTTAATTGCTGTCTATAATAATGTCAAAGTCTTAATGAAGTAAATTCTTAAATATCATAAAAGAGCACAGATTAGGCATCAGGTATATCAAGTACATATCGAAGTATATATTGGTTATGTAGTATTTGTGCACTTACAAAGCTCTTAAGAGAAAAGTGTGGACAACCTTACAATAAAGGTCACAAAAAAACATTAATAATAAAGTTAAAGTAATAATTTAAATAATCTATCTATCTATCTATATATATATATATATATATATATATATATATATATATATATGTTGAAACTAATGCATTAGAAGTGAAGAAATGCACGTATGCTTCTTGAAGAGAACAGAAAAAGCAAGCATATACATGAAGACAGTGAAGCCCATTCACAGATCTCAGCCTTTACCAAGAAGTCTTATCTTAGTACATAGATGATTGTTAAATAGTAGAGCGAGTATTTACTGAATACTCTCTCTACCATACCAGTCAAGATGATCTTAACTCTAAGCTCAGTTTAGGCAACCACCAAATTGCACAACTATCTGACAGTCTGCCATCTTCATCAAGTACTTCAGTTGGTACCTTAATATTTATTTAATTACTAAATATTACCATTAGTTAATGGCTATGTGATGGTTTACTTTTAATGTTTGTCCTGGTGATTAAGTTACTAAGTAAGACTTTTGTTTGACATTCAGTAAACTGTTCATTAGTGCATTAGCGCATTAGTAGTTCTGACTGTCCCAATTGTTGAGTAAATGAATCAACAACAACTACTGAATAAAACTAAAACAACGTAACTTAATAAAATCTAAAAATAATTCTAGTTCTTGTTTCTATCAGTAGTTAATGATTAGTTACATTATGTAATCGTTCAGTTATGCTTATAACTTAATGTACTGTTGATAAATGTACTCTTGTAAAGTGTGATCACTTGTACTGAATTGTTGTTTTGACTGCAAATGAAACAAACAAAAGTGTGATCTGTGTTTTTTTTTTCAAACTGAAAGAGTAAAAGCATTTCTCTTTGGTTACTGAGGCTGAAGTTAGGTCTAGGGTTGGGCCTAATATTCTTATTACACAAAAGTACTAACATATCGTTGCTGTGCAAAAAAAAGTTTGTCTTTTTTGTTGATTTTTATTTTTCTACATCATTTGAGTGCCATAAGAGTCCTTTACACTGTGTGAAAGTTTCATGATGAATGGACCAATAGAAAAGCTCCAGAATCACTTGGAATAAAACGTGTAAAGATACTATTTTGTTGCTGTTTTTCTTTGAACAGCAGCAATATGTATAAAACATATGAGACGTATTATTACTGCATGTAGATTCTTACATATATAATACATGTGGAATATAAGTGTGTCCTGACTTTTAAACAGACGTGTGTGTGTGTGTGTGTGTGTGTGTGTGTGTGTGTGTGTGTGTGTGTGTGTTCTGGTTAGGATGTAGCAGACTCGTCCAAGCTTCTTCATGTGCAAACCAACCAAACAGGAATCCTCACAGGTGAGACTAGAATCAATATTTTTCTTAGTTCGCAGGTCTTACACACAATTACTGCTAGTAATTGTTCCTTTTACACTCATACAACACATTTTTGCAATTTTCCTTTTCACTTTTCTTTGTGTGAGACGGCAAAATACTTTTGATCTCATCAGTTGGGATGGTTTAAGTATGACCATGTGATTATACTTCTAAAAGGGTTAAACCCCTTTAGGCCCCTTTTGCCTTCATAACTACATAACTTAAATAAGTTATAGGAATTACTGGCTAATAAGTCTTTAGTTGGTCCCTTTTTATTCATATTTAATCTTCATTATCATATCTGGGGTTCAAAGGGTTAATACTACGGACGGGCATTTAAGTTCAATTTGATATTCGATTTTTCACAGAATTATTTGAATAATATTCAATGAATTTTTGCCTACCTGGCATTTTATTTGTCATTCATTTTTATTGATCATTTACAAAAGCACAGCATTTTAGATTGTGTTTTTTTTTTCTTTTTTTTCTTCCTGTTCAGTCCTTTTTTGTTTCCTGTTGTTATTGTTGACCATTTGAAATGGGGCAGTATATTAACCCTGAACATGAGAATTCACATTACTGAGACCTGTAGCTTTTACTGTAACATTTTAGTGTAGCACTATCAAGCTTTACTTAACCTGCCTATGATTTGTTTTTATTAAGACTATATGGAGTATATAAAGTATGCGGACGAGTTCAGGTGTTTCAGCCACACCCATTGCTAACTGGTGGGTAAAATTAAGTACACTATATTGCCAAAAGTATTCGCTCATCTGCCTTCACACGCATATGAACTTGAGTGACATCCCATTCTTAATCCATAGGGTTTAATATCATATCGGAGTGTGTTTGTGGGAATTTTTGACCATTCTTCCAGAAGCGCATTTGTGAGGTTGGACACTGATGTTGGACACTGATGTTGGACGAGAAGGCCTGGCTCGCAGTCTCCGCTCTAATTCATCCCAAAGGTGTTCTGTCAGGGTTGAGGTCAGGACTCTGTGCAGGCCAGTCCAGTTCTTCCACACCGAACTCGCTCATCCATGTCTTTATGGAGCTGCTTTGTGCACTGGTGCGCAGTCATGTTGGAACAGGAAGGGGCCGTCCCCAAACTGGTCCCACAAAGTTGGGAGCATGAACTTGTCCAAAGTCTCTTGGTCTGCTGAAGCATTAATTTACACTTGGCACAATGCAGTCAGACAAGTACCGTTCTCCTGGCAAGCGCCAAACCCAGACTCGTCCATCGGATTGCCAGATGAAGAAGTGTGATTGGTCACTCCAGAGAACACGTCTCCACTGTTCTAGAGTCCAGTGGCGGCGCTTTACACCACTGCATTCGACGTTTTGGCATTGCGCTTGGTGATGTAAGGCTTGGATGCAGCTGCTCGGCCATGGAAACCCATTCCATGAAGCTCTCTATGCTGTTCTTGAGCTAATCTGAAGGCCACATGAAGTTTGGAGGTCTGTAGAGATTGACTCTGCAGAACGTTGGCGACCTCTGCACACTATGCGCCTCAGCATCCGCTGACCCCGCTCTGTCATTTTACGTGGCCGACCACTTCGTGGCTGAGGTGCTGTTGTTCCCAATCGCTTCCACTTTGTTATAATACCACTGACAGTTGACTGTGGAATATTTAGAAGTGAGGAAATTTCACAACTGGACTTGTTTCATAGGTGGCATCCAATCACGGTACCACGCTGGAATCCACTGAGCTCCTGAGAGCGACCCATTCTTTCACTAATGTCTGTAGAAGCAGTCTGCAGGCCTGGGTGCTTGGTTTTATACACCTGTGGCCATGGAGGTGATTGGAACACCTGAATTCAATGATTTGGATGGGTGAATGAATACTTTTGGCAATATAGTGTATATAGCCTTGCAGTCTCGATAGACAAACACTGACATTAGAATGGGTCGTACTGATGAGCTCAGTGACTTTAAACATGGCGCTGTCATAGGACGCCACCTCTGCTACAAGTCAGTTTGTGAAATTTCTGTCCTGCTAGATCTGCCCCTGTCAACTGTAAATGCTATTATTGTGAAATGGAAGCACCTAGGAGCAACAACAGCTCAAAAGTGGTATACCCTGTAAACTTACTGAGTGGGGCCTCTGAGAGCTGAAGCGCACAGTGCCTGTTCTGTCTGGAATCATTCACTAAAGGGTTCCAAATTGCTTCTGGAAGCAACATCAGCAAAAGAACTGAGCATCAGGAGCTTCACAAAATGGGTTTCACTGGACGAGAAGCTGCACACAGGCCAAAGATCAAAATGCACAATGTGGTTTAAAGCATGCCTCCACAAGTCTCTGGAGCAGTGGAAATGAATTCCGTAGAGTGATTAATCAAGCTTCTCTATCTGGCAGTCTGATGGACTGATAGAATGCCAGGAGAACGTTACCTGTCTGACTGCATTGTGCCAACTGTAAAGTTTGGTGGAGGAGGGATGATGCTATGGGGTTGTTTTACAGGGGTTGGTCTAGGTTTCTTAGTTCCAGTGAAGGGAAATATTCATGCCTTAGCATGACAAGACATTTTAGACAATTGTATGCTTCCAACTTTTTTTCCAACAATGCAAGGTCCGTAAAGGCGTGGCTGGGTGAGTTTGGTGTGGAAGAGCTTGACTGGCCCTCACAGAGTGACCTCAAGCCCATCAAACACCTTTGGGATGAACTAGAATGAAGATTGCGAGCCAGGCCCTCTCGTCCAACATCAGTGTCTGATCTCACAAATGCTCTTCTGGATGAATAGGCAAAAATTCCCACAGGTACACTCAAATCTTGTAGAAAGCTTGTAAAGGTGGTACCAATTCCATATTAATGCCTATGGATTTTAAAGGTAGGTGTCCCAATACTTTTGTCCATATAGCGTATGTCTACATGCTCTGAAACGAGTCAAGAACGAAGCAGATTAAGGACCCGTGCTGTGGATGTGGCTGACATGCACAAGTAAGCTCTTGCTAACTGTGCCAATTAGGGACAATAAATACTTTTTTTTAATTTATTTTTGTTTAGTTATTAAATGTTTGTTGTGACTGTAGCCATTACTGCCTCATGCATTTGAAATGTAATACTGGGTGTGAGAACAATCCTAATGTTTGATGCGTTTTTCAGGCTTTATTTTGAAATTGGCTAATCGTTAATCGTTCCCCATATGGGAGAGCAGGATTCAATTCCAGCACAGAAAAGCACTCGTTAAGGTTTGTGCTAGTGTCTCTCTGGCACAACATGTATGAGGTAATTTGTTGCAGAAACATGCATCGCGATAGCGATAAAATTACGATTTATTGTCCAGCTCTAGCACCAATTCAGCAGTCCACCAATTTGGGGGATCCTTGTGAAGTAGTATGCATACTGCAGTTCTGGTGGTGGTGGATTCCGTTGTTTTTGTGTTGTAATCCTCTCTAAACACGACCACTAGACCCTCTGACCAAAACATAGGTTTTACACTGCCCCTGGTGGAGTACAGTCAGACATGTCATGGTAAAATAAAGTATGAGAATGTTAGAAAAGCTAATTTGCATATAACCGAACATTCTAATTTTCTCGACTGTGTGAAAATTCATCTTGAGTTAATACTAGTTTGCACAGAATCATTAATTAATATCCTGATAAAACGATAAAAGTTTAGCAACTTGACATCTAAGACATGTAGGTTTGGGTGCAAGTGTGAAATGGCTTTATTGGATCTAGACGGGGAGCTGCAGTAGGATCTGCATGAGGAACCAGTGCTGGAGAAACAGCAGCTTGGGAAGCCAGCACCAGATCAGGATGGGGAGCCAAAACTGGAGCCACACAGAGAACCAGCGCTGGAGGAGCAGCAGCAGCAGCTTAGGAAGGGGGCACTGGGTCAGGACAGGGAACCAGTACTGGAGGAGCAGCAGCTTAGGAAGCTGGCACTGGGTCAGGACACGGATCCAGCACTGGAGGAGCAGCAGCAGCTTGGGAAGCACTGGGCAGAGCCTTAAGGGCAGGAGTTGATCAACCAGTGCTCTCTGTAGCACTGGATGGAGCCTTGGAAAAAATTCCTTGCCACCTCCTCTCTGGGCCATTGGGCCAAAGGCAGACTGAAGAAGGCCCCAGAAGTTCTCCAGTGAGTGAGGTGCCTCACCATGTGAGGCCCACATCTGAACCACCTAGTCTGTGGCAGGCTCTCCCAGTGACAGGACTGCGGCCACTTTAGCTTCCTCAGACTGGAACGACTTATTAAAGTGGGCCAAAGAGCAGAGGCACTCACCCAAGAAGGCCCCCCGCAGCTCTGGCTCCCCGTAGTAAAAGCTGGGGGACGCTGGCAGCGTGTGGGGGTGTGTGAAGCCTCTTGCTGCAGCCTTGATTGGCAAAGTCTTCTGTACTGTCAGATGCATGTCCGTCTGTTGCAAGTGTGAAGTGGCTTTGTTTGGGGCAGTCCAACACTCGGAATCACGACAGGCAGTGGTCAAATCGCAAGCAGGCAACAAAAGAGGCGTATCCGTAGTCAAAATTCAGGAAGGCAATGCAGGGGTCAAAACAAAGCAAAATAATACATAGAAAACAGCTTAGTCCTCAGGTTTCCAACACAGAGACTTGGCAAAAACTAAACCAAACGAAGGGGTTTATAAAAGGAAGTACTGAATCCTGAAATCACGTGCAGGTATGAGTAGGCAGAGCCAGGGAGAGTGCAAATGTAGTTTCATCAGAGGGCCGAGACTACATGGCAAGCATTAACCAAAACAAAAAGGCAGAAGTGCTTAATATACAATGCATTATATAAACATTACAGTACAAATACACTCACACAATGCATGGTCATTTCATTAAATCCAAAATGTGAGGTTGTTCGAGATCAAAGTGCTTCCCGTTAAGTTTTCTGGTTGGAGCTGCTCTAGTAAAGTACAAAACCTTCACCTGCTAGGAGTGGAAACGAGCATGTCTAGGTCTGGACTTAATCATGAATTTGGAAAAATGTTACCAGCTTTTGTGAGAATTTAACTGAATACTTGAGTGTTTTATACTATACTGTGAAAAGAACAAAAAACCTTTTGACTTGAAACATCATAGACATAGAAGCCATTTGGAAGGTTATGAAACACCTATTCAAAGTAAAAGACAGTTTAAGTAACATTTCTGCTTGTTTTCTTTGTGTTTTGATAAATGTGTATAGTGAAAAACACACAGTATGAAAAGCATGAATAAAAATGCTTCTACAGTGATGATTATACAAGGAATCAATAATGACCTCAGGCCACAATGAGACACATACTGAGCTCACGATGGTGTTCACAGTGCTCACACTGCCCTGTTTGTGTAGTGTGAGGGGTGCATTTCTTTAGTCTGGGGGGGGGTGTTTCTGCAGTGTGAGGGGGTGTTTTTGTGGTGTGAGAGGATGTTTTTGAATTGTGAGGGGGGTGTTTCTATAGTGTAAGTTGTATTTCTGTGGTGTGAGTGGTGTGTAGTGTGTGTGAGGAGGGTGTCTAGTGTGAGGGTGTGTGTGTGTGTGTGGGGATTGTCTAAGTGTGTGGTGGCTGTGTCTGTAGTGTGAGGGGGTGTGTCTGTAGTGTATGGGGGCTGTGTCTGTAGTGTGAGGGGGGTGTGTCTGTAGTGTGTGGGGGTGATGTCTGTAGTGTGTGGGGGTGATGTCTGTAGTGTGAGGGGGCGTGTCTGTAGTGTGGGGGTGATGTCTGTAGTGTGTGGGGGTGATGTCTGTAGTGTGTGGGGGTGATGTCTGTAGTGTCTGGGGGTGTGTCTGTAGTGTCTGGGGGTGATGTCTGTAGTGTCTGGGGGTGATGTCTGTAGTTTGGGGGGCTGTGATTCTGTAGTGTGAGGGGGTGTGTCTGTAGTGTGTGGGGGGCTGTGTCTGTAGTGTAAGGGGGCTGTGTCTGTAGTGTGTGGGGGTGTGTGTCTGTAGTGTGTGGGTGTGTGTGTCTAGTCTGATGGGGGGTGTGATTCTGTAGTGTGAAGGGACGTGTCTGTAGTGTGTGGGGGTGTGTCTGTAGTCTGAGGGTGTGTGTGTCTAGTCTGTGGGGGGCTGTGTCTGTAGTGTGGTGGGCTGTGTCTGTAGTGTGGGGGGCTGTGTCTGTAGTGTGGGTGGGCTGTGTCTGTAGTGTGAGGGTGTGTGTCTGTAGTCTGATGGGGGGTGTGATTCTGTAGTGTGGGGGGCTGTGTCTGTAGTGTGGGGGGCTGTGTCTGTAGTGTGAGGTATGTGAGAGCAGATACACACGCTGTTCTGTTTCCTGTAAGCGTCCTGGCCATCTGCTGCCTGGTGGTCACCCGAGGCTCCAACGCGTTTAGACGGTCGAGCCGCTGATACTGAGACACTGATACTGAACGAGCTGATCAACACAGTGACTGCTTTAAACACGCTTCAGTTTAGGAGAAAATCAAGAAAATAATAGATTCATAAAAAGCAGTTTTTCTATTTATGCTTCTCTGCTTTCTTTCTTTTGTTCTTTCTTTCTTTCTTTCTTTCTTTCTTTCTTTCTTTTTTTACACACCTCTTGCTCTCCCATTTTTCTGTCTTTATCTGAGATGTACCGTCAACCTCTTTCTTTCTCTTTCTTCCTTCCTTCTCTCTATCTTTCTTTTGCTTCAACTTTTTTCTCTCTTTTTTGTTTCTACTATTTCTTATTTCTTTTTGTTTTCTATTTTTCTCTTTGTCCTTCTTTGTTTTTTTCTTTCTTTCTTTAGTTTTCTATCATTTCTCTGTCCTCTATATACATTTGATTCTTTTTATATATCCCTCTATTTATTCTTTTTTTTTGTATTCTTTGTCTTTTTTTCTCCATCTTCCTTTTTATCTTTCACTCTATCCTTCATTCTCTCTCTCTCTCTCTCTCTCTCTCTCTCTCTCTCTCTCTCTCTCTGCTCCTGAGGAGCTAACAGAAGTAGAGTTGTCACATTAGATCAGCAGAAACGCAGCAATATGTTCACTTCCTGTTTTTTTTTTTCCCTGTCTCTTGTCTTCTTCCCCGGGATTCGCAGGACAGCATATGTTCCATCAGCAGCACCCCACCTCAGAGCTGGACAGTAGTCCAGTGCTCCATGGCCCTGTCCCCATGGGGGCTGCTCGGCGTCCCAAATATTCAAGGGACCAGGGGAGGCCCGACTGCTCTCCACAGAGAAGCCTGGGTTTACCCAGTCCGACAAAAACACGCCCCACGTCCCTGTTTGTCCCAGGAGGAACATCCCTACTGCCAGCATCCAGCAGCACCACTCACTCTGCTCTGCAGGAGAAGGTAATGGTGCCTGTCTGTATCTGTGTGTGTCTGTCAGTATTACATCCAGGGAGTACTCCTCAGTATTGTTGTGACTCAATACAAGTAATTCATTACAAATTCCTTCCCTCAAACTGTTTTTTAGGCAACTTATTTTTTAGTAATCTCACTCATCACTTTACTTCCATGTTACTTTCTAAAACCTATACAAGTCTATAACAGCTAAGAAGTAGAGAGAAAAACCCAGGTGTCCTTAATTTATTTATTTTTTGTTTGTTTGAAGGAAGCCAGTCACTTTAACTTCACTAAAGTACTTCATTTTAGTCTCTATGCCAGTCTGACACGGTCAGTTATGCTTGATTTCAATTATGAATGGTTGATGCTGTTTGAAATCCTACAAACTAGTCATCCCTGTAAGAAAAGTCACATGAATAAACGTGTTATTTGCACACCTCACATGTCAAAAAACAAGTGTGATCATGTGATATTGTAAACGTGGTTTTTGCACAGTGTCGTATGAAATATATGTTTATGAATAAAATGTAAAGCTTATTGTTTAGCTGAGTGGTTGGGCTCGCTCGTCTTCACTGTGGGAATCTTTTCCTTCAGTTTTCTTATTAGCGTGATCAGGTGCTTCGACAGATTAATTGTGGAGTTTGCAGTGCATCCCACACTCATGCAAATTAAGTAAAAGGACAGGCATGAACGCTGGCTGCACTGTATTGTGCCACATTCAAACAGCAGTCAGGGCTGAAACACTCCTCATAACTTCAGTGTAAACGGTTGTGCTAAACTGCTGGATGCTGAAAAGGTAGAGATATATGTGTAATATATAAGTGTTCCAAAGCTTAGTTTCCTTATATGGACTGCAGAGTAAACGTTACCTAATGAAATTTAAACAGTGCTTACGTGCTACACCAGACTCAAATTTCAAAAAAAGTTTTCCAAGTTATGGGCCTTTTAATCTCTTTCTGTCAACCCCCTCGTTTCAAATTAAAATGGATATTTTTGAATATAATTATATATTAACAGTAATTAAAATATTTTTCCCCATAACTCTGTTATCAGTTAAACTAGGACACGGTTGTCTCTGTGTATACGAGTTGTTTTGACCATTAACCAGACAGAAAGCACATTTTCAGAACACATTTCTAGAAAGGAAACTTGCTGCTTGTTTGTGGTTTGTATATGGAGCGTTCTACAGAATTAGTTGCTGTAGTCCCACAGTAGAAAAAATAATTTACACGTTAAATATTTACAATGATTGTTATGATCTGTTTAAACTCACAGTATTTATTAAGATATTAGTAAGTTAAATATATACAAAATCATCATTTATACTTTCTGCTGGGTGCTGTCTGTCTGGCCGTGTTATGATTGCTTTGTTATTGACAGAATGGAATGAACCATTTTCATAATTCATAAACATAATTAAGGTATAGGGTCATTCAAAGCAAAAGGATTTTAGTCTTAAGTCCAAGTTGGTTAAAAGTCCGAAATGTGTTTTGAACTTGGTGGAATGAGCCATATATCTTTAGGAACAGTCTGAAGCATCCAGCAAATGACCTACATTGCGGTTAATTTTTTGTGATCTATCAATGTTGCTAAAAATTAAAAATCAATATTGTTGTGATGACACCAATACTGGTGAAAACTGCACGTCACCCGGCTGTAACTGCTCAGCCTTCACCGGAGCTCCTATAACAGATCATTTGTGTGGACACATGTCTATGACTGTCAGTACTACATCAGAGTACTGACCTCACTGATGGGTTAGCTTGTGAAATGAGATGAGAGACGAGAAATGGCCTAAACCTGCATACACACTCCTTTATGCAAAAGTTGGACCACTATTTTATTAAGTGTTTGATTTGCACATTAAATTTTATGTATTTCAGTGTGCATGTTTAACCATTTCCAAACCTCTTCTCAAGAAAGTTCAGATTTATTTGGAGTTATTATCTTTCTTTTTGCTGAAACGGGAGCGCTTTTATTTAACAAACACATCCAGGAGAAATCTGGAACCAAACTTTGTTCTAACCAGCTTACAGGACGTCAACTTCTGTGAAATACTAGAAATCCTGCATTACTGCATAATTGTTTGTTTACATTTATTCCAGTGATTGCTTAGGTGCCTAAAACGTCCGGTAATGTCAGACGTTTTCTTCACAACACTTACTGTTGTTGCTGTCGGGACAAAACCGTATCTCCATTTTTTTTCTTTTCTTTTTGACATAAATCGAAAAGGCCACTTGCCCTTGATGAATTTCATGCTGAACAGAAATGGTCCAAAAATACCTTTTTTCTTTCCTCCAAAATACCTTTTTGGAGATTTAAGGTTTTGTTCTGGCAGCAGTGATACGTGTGTTGCCGTTTATGAACAGATTGCATGACTGATCAAGGTTAGTCTGTGTTTAGTGGTTCACACAAGCAATTGGACTACGCTATAGGCTGCAGTGCCCTCTAGTGGTTGAGATTCTGGGGTCAAAGGCATTTGTAGGTTCAGGCAGTGCCTGGGAATAGGATTTCTGAAAACGTCATTGTATTTCATTTAAAATAATTAGACATTTTCACTATTAGTCTTGAATCAAAGGTGAAGTTCCCTTTTTATTGCTTTTATGCTTTGATTACTTATTTTGTTTTTGTGTGTATGCCTCCAATACATCTTTATTGTTAAATACAGGAAAACAACAAGCATGACAACATAAAGACTTATTATACCTTGGGTATGTTTATATCACTTGCACCAGTTGGTCATATGCCACCATAACTGTGTTGTTATAAACATATCCTGTACATTATTTTACACACTCATATTGCATTGGTATTTGTATTGTTTTGTCAGTTAATCTGTGCATCTTTTCTACTGAAACAAATTTTATTTGGCCACTGAAGTTGTTCTGATTCTAGTATTTCTTTTCTAAGGTGCCGTCCGTCCCTCGGCAGTCTGGGAACCAGCGTTTCCCTCCAAATCAAAACCTGCTGCTGTCTCTACCAGAACCTCTGCCTGTTCTCCACCCAAAACCACAGAATAGCCAGTCGTGTGCAAGCTCAGTACAAGCCACGCCTCCTGCCTGCCTACATTCTCTGAGCAGTGAATCACAAAGCAGCCCTCACAGCCGAGTCGCCCCGCTATGCTGTGCTGTCATCAGACCCAGAATGGTCAGGAATTTCATTTGACCATGAAAACTTTTTTTCTGTGTTTTGTTGTGGCGATGTGTCTTCACTCTGTTTAGTATTTAGTAATTTAATGAAACAGGGATGTTGGAACATTGCTGTAAGTATTTGATTGCATTCAACTCCAACTCCCACTGCTCCACAGCCCAATTCCAGTGTGGCCCAAGATCAGTTACAGATCCGTTTAGTGGCCATGAAATTTCATGAATTCATGTGTTTTTTTTATTTTTTTATTATTTTTTTATAATAATGTTGTTATTATTATTCAGTGGTACCACGGCAGCAGCGCCAAATCGGAAGTTAGTGGCGGTAAACGGTGCAAAAGCATCTCACCCTTTTTTACCTTCATCTCACTCTCATAATGGTCGACTGAGAGCTGTTCTGCTGGTTATTTTGTTGTTGTTAAGGCCATGACGCTGGTTAGGATCTGCACATTTAGGGAGTTTATGGACTTTAGTTCATTCACATTACTGACAGGTTTGAGTCCCACACCTACACAAATGTGAACCATCATGTTAGAAAGATTGGATTTGAGCAATAAATAGATAAAAACTGAGCAGTAAGGCTTGTAAATTGAACATTGAACAGCCTGCGAAGATTGTACAGCTGCACAGATAAACAACTCTGTCAGCAGTGGCTGCACCCTGACACTGAACAGCAGCTGAATTCATTCATTTGAAGGGGACTTGATTCAGTGCATGTACACTAATTTGTGTGTGTGTGTGTGTATATATATATATATATATATATATATATATATATATATATATATATAAAATAAAATAATAGCTCTCAATGTCTGTGTGTTAAAAAAATAAAATGTAAAATTTTTTCTTTTCTTTCTGCTCTGTCTCTTTCTAGCAGGTCCAGATTTCTCTTAACTGCAGCCGAGCCCTGAAGAATCCTCCAGTTTTGGCCCATAACAGCTCCTTCATTAACGCAGCCCGTCCCACGCCTACTCCTGCCGCGCAGGTCCGGCCTGTTGCCAGGGCCGTTGCCACGGGGATGCCCGGCGCCGCTAGGCAGCAGGCGAGTGCCAGGGCTGGAGCGTGTGCCAGGACTATGCCAGAGCGAGTGCTGGCGGGGAAGAGTCGAGGTCAAGAGGTCAAGGAGGAGCCCCAATCTCCTCTGAGTTTACTCTCCAAGAAAGAGAGCGAGAGAGCAGAGAGGGAGGAGGTGAGTTAGAGAGAAAGAGAGCGGAGGAAGAGGAGAGGGAGGAGGTGAGTTAGAGAGAGAGAGAGAGAGAGCAGGAGAGAGAAGTCTTCCACTTGAGACTTGAGTACCCTATAATTTGCTTTAAATGGTGCAGAGGGACCAGTGGTTTAAAAGTGAGAACTTGACACCTGGCAGATACCTGAATATCTCTCTCACTCGCTCTCTCTCACTCTCACGCTCACTCTCTCCCTCCCTTCCTTGGTCTGTCTCTCTCACTCTCAGTCTTTCTCGCTCTCTGCTCTCTGTGGATTGCTGCCTTTTTTTCCTTTAGCTCAGTCTGCCACTCTCTTGCTCTAAAGCAGACTCTCTTTTGTTTCTTTCTCTTTTCATCTCTCCCTTTTGCTCTCTCTTCCTCCTTCCTCTTCCTCCTCCCTCACCTTCTGTCTCTCTCTGAACTGATAGCATTAATAGAGCCTTTTACTCCTCTTTCGCGCTCTCTCTCTCTCTCTCTCACACTCTCTCACACAAACATACACACACTTTATTTCTCTCTCTCTCTCTCTCTCTCTCTCTCTCACTCTCTCACACATACATACACACACTTTATCTCTCTCTCTCTCTCTCTCTCTCTCTCACTCTCTCACACAAACATACACACACTTTATTTCTCTCTCTCTCTCTCTCTCTCTCACTCTGTCACATACATACACACTTTATTTCTCTCTCTCTCTCTCTCACTCTCTCACACAAACATACACACACTTTATTTCTCTCTCTCTCTCTCTCACTCTCTCACACATACATACACACACTTTATTTCTCTCTCTCTCTCTCTCTCTCTCTCTCTCTCTCACTCTCCACACATACATACACACACTTTATTTCTCTCTCTCTCTCTCTCTCTCTCTCTCTCTCTCTCTCTCTCTCTCTCTCTCTCTCTCTCTCTCTTTCTCTCTTTCTCTCTCAGCTCAAGGTCAGGGCAACTCACTGAAAGCTGTTCATTACACCCAATTATTAGCCTGGACAATGCAGCCCCTGCTGGATCAATAGCTGCTGTCAAAGCTCTTTCAGATGCTCGAGCTGCAAATCAATCAAGCACTATCTGCACTTTCTCCTTTAGTTATGCCCAAATATCAGTGCCAGCCTTTCTCTGAAGTACCAGCAGATCTCAGCATGGATGGTTTTCTCCTAATGAAGATTCATTTATTTAAGCAGTTTTGCCGTCAGTAAGACCTACAGTATGTCAGTGTTTCCCAACACAGGTCCTGGAGTCCCCTCTGCCTCTGCCTTTTATCTGCCTTCACAAAGATAATCCAACAAATCAGCTCTTTAAAAATTTTTACTCATTTTTTGTGTCACAAATTGTCCAGTAACGTGATATTTATTTCATAATGTCCACCTCAGTTGGGAACCATTTCAAATAAACTGAGAACATCTCAATGCGCTGCTTTAAATGGACTCATCTGCGCTTTATCCAGGAATGCATAGATAAGCCATAAGCTAGACCTACGTTACATGATTTTTAGCCTGATTTGTACTTGCCATCAAATTTTCACAATCTGAAGCGATTTTCCAGGTTGGAAGTGATTGATGGCGGGATAGTCTGACTGTGTGAGAGTGGAAACAAGTCAGCGTTAGCCTTCCGGTCAAGCTTGAAAAAATGGGAGGCCCTCCAGTATTTTTAGATGTTTGATTTTTACAGCTCAAACATTCATGAATCCTGTAGTGAGATGGTCAGTGATGTAACAGAACGAGTGATTCAAGTAACAGCCAACGAGAGAGCTAGGAGAGAGAAAAGAGGTGAAGATGCGTGCATGCACTCCGCCAAATGGGACAGCGGAACACGGAGACAGAGGAGCTGCTTGTTGAGTTCGTGCAAATAATCGTTTTCTTTACAGTTTCAAGTCAGCAGCCGGATCGTAGTAAACGTTTTCTCCAGCTCTGACTGTTATATCTGCATTTCAACCACATATTCATGCATGTTTGCTACTCTTCTTATGCGTGCATAAAAGCACAAGCAGGTTCAGTCCAGGTTAGCTTTCTTTGTATCATGATATCTGGGGATATCTGAGATTTTGGGTGCTTTTTTGTAGTCGAAACTCGTTCTGTGTGTTGTGCCCTCTTTTTTTGGGTCCTCTTTCTCCGGACTGAGGCCACCTTTCACCTTTCACTCGGTTTCACAATGATGGAAAAACCCGGTTTAAAGTCCTGGAAAAAAACGCCACTGGAAATGGGCATAACAAGGTATCTCATGTCACAGCGTCCTTCTCAAGGAACTTGCAAGCCTCACAGAGACACAAGCCTAAAGAACTTATCTTAAAATTTCTTTAGGAAAAATATTCAAGATTTAAGAGATGCAAATTTGACTACAGGAGATAATCTCTATCCCTTCAGGACACTCTAACGATAAACAACGTTCTTTCCTGCCTTTTTCTTTCAAAAGAAAACTGGCTAATTAAATGAAGCTAAAAAATTGCCCATCAGCCAGCTTGGATCAATAATAATCCATGACCTTTATAAAGTATTGCAATTGTAATGTGCAGTGTGTTTCTCTCTGCCAGCGTCGGGCTGATGAGGATGAGAAAGACTCTCTCCGCCAGAGCGAGGCCGGTGAGGACGATGATGGTGATGGTGTTTCTGCCTGGTACAGGCTGCAGTTGGAGAAGCAGAAGCAACTCAGGGAAAAGCTTATGAGTCACAAGGAGAAGAGGAGGCACCTCCAAGCCCAGTACCAGAGGAGACAAAAGCAGGGCAAGCTCCATGAAGTTCACCTTATGGGAAAAATCCTTGATGGAGCACCCCAGCGGTGTCCTCAGCCATCACAGGTCAGCAAACGGGCTCAGAGCACCCGGAAACCCACACAGAAAACCAGGCCCTCAACCTCAAATCTACCCCAGCGTGACTCAGAGAGTCGCCCAAACCTCCAGCTGTGCCAGCAACAGCAGCATGGGTCTGCATTACTGCCACCACTCAAACCTCCATCTAAACCTGCCTACCCTCAGACACATTTAGCACAGTGCTCTGCTGCTGCTGCCCCAGTGAGGCGGGCTGTGCTGTGGCATAGGCAGAGTTTTCATGGACAGAGGTTTTTGGGGCATGACGATGCATCTGGAGGGTCTTCAGGAGAGCTGGGAGAATGGCATGGGAGGACGAGGAAGATGAAGAGGTTGGCGAAGGAGCTGCCGTCCAAATTGAAAGTCGTTAAGCACGTCAGAATGGAGGTAACCAGCCCTGTCTCTCTCTCTGTCTCTCTATCTCTCGCTCTCTCGCTCGCTCTCTCTCTTTGAATTCAGATTCAAATGGATTTACAGCCATTAATTGTAATGAACAACTGTTCCCAATTTGGTGAATGGAATACCCCTAACTGGGGAATCTCACTGAAATTTCTGCATAATTCTGTTGTTAAGAGATAAACAGAGTTATTCAGAGAGGTTTGACATGAAGGGCTCAGAGAATCTTACCGACTCAGAATTGTCATTACGAGAAATGGTTATTCATGTACTGCCGGATGCCTGAGACATTGATTTTTAACATAAATATAACATATGGTTTTGACCTGAAACGTATTTTTCAAAAATTATGCTGGGTAGATGCATGCAGTAGGTTGAATGTCAAAATATTACCCAAAAAAACTTGTTTCAGGCTTCCCACGGAGCTGCCACGTTCCGTAGTAGTAGTGGTAGTAATTTTGTAGTAATTTGTGTTTGGGCGCATTGAACAGGAATTTTTATGACTTTGGGGGGCTAAGCCTTTTCTTTTTACCCGAAGCTCACACTGTGTGAGCTGAATGAACACATGAAACACACGTTCACAGGGGTGTCCAGTCTTACCTGCAAAGGGCTGGTGTGGCTGCAGGTTTTCAATCCAACAAAGCAGGAGCATAAATAGTCTGTTGTCAGTCAACTAGTTGCATGAAAGTTTCACTGTGCAAGGCCAGCCTAACAGATTAGACAAGTGGAATCAGGTGTGTTCCCACTAGTTTGGCATGAAAGCCTGCAGCCACACCAGCCCTCGCAGATAAGATCGAACACTCCTACACGACCACATTTCCAGTACTGTTTATTAGCCAAAGTCGCAATTTAAAAAACATTGATTGCTCTTTAATGGGTCAAACTGGCAACAGCATTCAAATACAGCACAAGTGCACCTAACCTGGCTTGCATTGTTTAAGTCTTAAAATAACTTGAATCGGCCAAAATTTAAATAATGAAATGGCCAGTTGACGATTGTAAGATCTTTGCCCATTCTGATCATGCTTCCTTAGTTTGTGTTTGTTGTGACTTGACAGAAACAGATATTCGTTTAGGTTTTATTTGTATTTATTTAATTTTGTTTAAGTATTCATTTTATAGGCAACTTAGTCATGTAAAAATTCTGTTACCATTGTCGGTTTTGTTTACCGTAGCATTTATATTATAGCATTATTATTTAAGTATAAATCTTTTTCATTTCTTCACTCCAAATAATATTAGTGGGGGTTTGAATGTCACTTGGGGCCCTGATATGCTCAGAAACTGCCCTGCAGCTCAGCCGTGATCACTTCAAAGTAGAGGGTGACCCCTAGAGTCCACCAGTCCACCACCACCTCTCTTTATTCTCCAAAACATAGACCATAGAACATGCTGAAGTTTGAATGTGGCAGTGTTGCGATTGTTTTGTTCTGTAATGGAATCTTATGAAAACTAGTTAGCGTTGCGCCAACAGTCATGTTTTTGCCTCAAACCATATAGTTTTAAAAAGTCATTTCAAATGTGTGATGATTTAGGTGTGAAGTTTTTTGTCACATTAGCCTTGTAGCAAAACTAAAGACACCGAACATGACTTGGCTGATTGACTTCATTTGCTTTAAGGAGTAAACTGCGTAAATTAGATTTTTGGCTGAACTATTGCTTTAAGCTCTTTCCGCCTCTGTTTTCTCGCCCTCTTCTGGGACAGGGCTTTGTGTAGCGATGAAGATAACACAGTGTCAGTCTTAATAGAGGTGGAGGGGTGTTTTTTTATTTTTTTATACAGAGAAAGCTCCACAGACAGCAGGATCGATGTGTCTGCCTCTGCGAGTCTGTGAAAGCAGGATCAGAGCAGTGCTGCCCCGGGACGTTGTTTCTCCATCATTCTGCGCCGCTCTAACAATGTTATCTCTCTCTCTTTCTTTCCTCTATCGCGGATCTTTCAGGTGTTCTGTAATGGACGTCAACCCCCAAAGACATGCAATTAATCTTTAAAGTGTGTGTATGTGTGTACGTGTCTGTAGGAGCATGTGTGTGTGTGTGTGTGTCAGTGTGTCAGTAATACCTGCGAATAAAGAGTTGCCAGTTAGGCGGATTTGGCTTGAAGAGCTTAGCTGCAGATAAGGAAAATTAATTATTTTTGCGTCAGGAATGATGGCGCTCTCACTAATGGAGGACACAAAGCAGTGAGTGAAGGTGGATGGGGAATTAGTGGAGTGTTGTCACTCCAGGATAAAGCTCCACGGCCTGTGACTGCTGTAATGTATAGGGCTGTGACGATGTAACTCTCAGTACCGATTCCGATACCTCGACTCTGGTACCAATTCGATATTTGCTTCCTTTTTGATTTAAAATCTGTATACCACACATAACATGCTATTACAATTGATGAGTTAAAAGTTGAAGCATAAAATATTAAATATGCCATCACTGTGGCACAGGCCACATTTTATATATATATATATATATATATATATTTATATATATTTTTTTTTTTACTCAAATATGTTAAATTCAGCAAGTGAAAAGGATGTGTTAACTTATTGTCTATTGGAAAATGAACAAAACATGTCATTTGGCCAGTGGTGCCCAAACCCTTGCATATGATTGTATACATACATCATCTAAACCGCTTATCCTACTGGGTCGCGGTGGGGTGCTGGAGCCTATCCCAGCTGTCATTGGGCGGAAGGCAGGATACACCCTGGACAGGTCGCCAGTCCATCGCAGGGCAGACAGACAGACATACACAGTCACACCTAGGGGCAATTTTAGCATGTCCAATCAGCCTGACTGCATGTCTTTGGACTGTGGGAGGAAACCGGAGTACCCGGAGGAAACCCACGCAGACACGGGGAGAACATGCAAACTCCACACAGAAATGACCCCGGTCGCCCGGCCAGGAATCGAACCCAGGCCATTCTTGCTGTGAGGCGACAGCGCTACCCACTGCGCCACCGTGCTGCCCTATATGATTGTATATTTATGTATATTTATTAATTTCTTTACTTTAATTTTAAAGTAAAGAAATTAATCATTTAAATTAATAAGTTAATAATTTAATAATTAAATTAATAAGTTAATTTTAAACAAAGCTCACTGAACATATATCTAGTATTCAACCTGTATATCTCTAGACAAAGTCTAGCTGATCACTGTAGACATATTAACTATAAATCTGGCAGTTTTTCTTTTTTAGCCTACATTAAATTGCGAAAAATTTGAAAGTGTAAAGTTTTTGCTGGTGTGACACACAGCAGGATTGGAAAAGCTCTCCTGCACGGGCTTTTTTTCCTGTGCATTGTTGAACACTTTAAGAGGGACTTTAATTTAGCTTTGTAGAGATACACATGGTGCATTTCACATTTGCAAAGAAACATTTTCATCTCCATAAACAAACAGGTTTGCCTCTGATGTGATTATTCATGATAATTAGTGGTATATAGAACATTCGGTGTCTAAGAAGCAGTACCGATAGTGGATCAGTCCCGTCTGGCCGACACTAGATCTGTTTAAAAAGGTCACTATCGGTACCGTTACTAGTATGAAGAGCAGTTGGATCATTACCTTCCACAGCCTGAGATGAAGCTAGATAACAGACACTATTTGCACAAAAGTATTGGGACACCTGCACGTGGCTCACCCAGCCATGCCTTTATGGAGCTGCTTTGTGCACTGGGACTGGGTCATGCTGGAACTGAAAAGGGCCTTCCACAAACTGATCCCACGAAGTTGGAAGCGAACAATTGTCCAAGATATCTTGGTCTGCTGAAGCATTAAGATTTTCCCTTCAGTGGAGCTTACCTTTATGTGGTCTGACACTTCGTGGTTGCGTTGCTGTGGTTTTTAAACGCTTCCACTTTTCAGTAATACCACTCACAGTTGATCGTGGAACATCTAGGAGGAAGGAATTTCGCGAACTGACTTGATGCAACGCTGGCATCTTATTACAGCACCACACTCTAATTCAGTGAGCTCTTTAGACCCATTCTTTCACAAATGTGTGTAAAGGCAGTCTGCATGGCTAGGTGCTTGATTTTGTACACCTGTGGCAATGGGACTGAACGAAACACCTGAATTCAATGATTAAGAGGTGTGTCCCAATACTTTTGTCCATATAGTGTATAGTCTATATTGCCTGTATTGTAGGGCCCAATATTCAGTTATTCGTTTGTAACATTAGTATTCGATTCTGTGTTTAGTAGGATGTACCGATATGGAAATTGTGTATCTCATATTTTTCATATGCGTATCTTCCGATGCCGATACATAAACATTTATAAAATGTAGAAATTGGGACATGATGATGATGATAATAGTAAGTTTCTTTTATACAAGGCCTTTCTGAAACCTGGGTTCACTTTGTAGTTTTAACAATAGACTTACAATAACACACATTAACTGTAGATAAAACATAAACGCGCTCTCAGGTGGTTACACAGACTGTAGTGAGGGCAGCAGCTCAGAGAAAGTTCATCAGTCTGAAGAAGATTTCTGCTGCTATGGAGTTACCTTGTTGGTGGCTGAGAGAAAAGTTTCTCAGTACGAATAAGATTTTCACTTGCTGCTACGGAGTTAGCTCGCCGCTGGCCGAGATAAAGATCCTCAATCTGACGGAGATTTTTACTTGCTGCTACCCACTGTTGGCTCACTGTGACAAAGTTCTTTATCTGAGGGAGATTTTTCAAAATTCTGTCTGAAACTGGCCCAACCTGAACTACACCATCCAGATTTGAGTCTGAAACTGACCCAAGTCCAGCAAAATTCTGTCCAAATCTGACCCAAACAGCCCAAATCACAGTACCAAAATTAAACATATTTGTCTGGTTAATCTGCAGTGTACCAACAATAATAGCAGTCATCATAAAGCAAATCAAATAAAAAAATATATGAAATATGGTCATCAAATAAGTTGTCCAAAATTAAGTATAAAAACTGCCCTAACAAATCTACTCATCCATCAATGCTTTTGAACAGAAGTTCTTCATAATTCATAAATGCAAACAGCTGCAAGTTAACAACGTAGTGTCAGCCTTTTAAAAAACCTACACACTGCAGGATTTTCTTCAGTTTAAAACACAAAAATACCCAGATATAAGATACAAGGCACAAATGTGTTCACAGTTATATTGAACCACTGAAATCGTGATCTAAAAATCTTGACATTTGTGTGGATTTATGTACAAAAACAGCTGCATTTCATTTTTACATGCTCAACAAACTTTTCCCCTATAAAAAATGGCTGTACTATTACTGTACACATCCTGCCTTCCGCCCAATGACAGCTGGGATAGGCTCCAGCACCCCACCGTGACCCAGAAGGATAAGCGGTTTAGATGATGTATATGTATGTATTACTGTACACTCTTAAAAAATGTGGTTCTTCAAGAGTTCTTTAGTACAGAAAATGGTCCTGTATAGAACCATGAACACTCAAAGAACCCTTTGCACAATAAAAGGGTTCTTTGCATCATGAAAGCGTTCTTCAGATTGATGGAGAACGTGCTTCTGTATGTCAAGCTTGTCACAATAGAAGAACCCTTTTTGGTGCTATATAGAACCCTTTTCAAGAAGGTGCTATGTAAAACAGTTTTATTTTCTAAAGAACCCTTTTCTGTTCATTTATATGTCATATATAGATGTCAGTGTACATCTGATACTTCATAACAAAATATATGATGTGTTAGAGGCCCGTTTAACTGCCCTAACAAATCTACTCATCCATCAATGCTTTTGAACAGAAGTTCTTCAGACTGAATAAACGTTCCATAACATGCTGTTCTCACACTGTGCTGTGCTGTTATAGCAGGTTTTTAGCCCTCACTTGTTTAATCCCGACACTGTTTCTTCACTTACAACGGTCTGCCAAATCAAATCCAGGCTGAGCCGCAGTGTTTTGTGGGTGATGTGATGAATTGAGATATTCATATAATCCAACAACAGTAAGTGATTTTGGGTTAAAATGATGCAGGCCAGTCTTTAACCATGTCACATTATTGATTCACCAGTTGCTTTTTAATAAGACATATTGCTGTATGTAACAGCGTAACCACAACACTCGTATTATGCACCTATTATGCAACCATAACATTACTTTTTATTTTCATTAATACTTACATGAGCTTCACTCTGTATTTACAGGAGGAAGAGGATGGTGTGAGTTTGAGGTTCCCAGCCCAGGTGAGCGAAGGCTCCAGAGTGGTCACTTTCACTCGGACCACCTTCTGCGGACCCCACGCGCTCAGACAGGTGTGTCCAAACCTGTGGAGAGGGACTGCCTCCAAAAAGCGCCACGACAAGGTGCGTCTTTTTGGGATTACTTAACAAGTCAGCACAATTTGAGGCAAGCGTGTTGGGTATGTGGTTGACACAGTACCTAATGACTGTACAGTTGTGTGCAAAAGTTTGCGCGCCCCAGTCAAATGATGTTTCGTCATTTCTAAGTGGAAATAAGTTAACACATCTACAGAGCACACGCTTTGGTTGATCCGCTACATTTGCGCTAAGGGAAAAATTGTGTATTTGTCGTTATTACGGCTAAACTGTCGCTTTAAAGCAGGCTCGTATGTACTGCAGCATTCTGTCTGTATTGAAACATCAGCAGACGGCAGAAGGGCAAACTAAATTGGTGGAGTCTGCGTGGGCCCGCCGCTCGCCGCGGGTCGCTGTTCAGGGGCACGCCGGAGCCGGACCGGGCCAGATGGGCAGTGCCCGAGCCGTGCCAACGCAGACAGACGAGCAGGCGAGCGGGTGGTGTGTGTGCATGTGTGCCAGGTTGCTGTCCCTGTGTCAGTTGAAGGGCTTTTCTTTGTCAGCCGCTGGGGTCCGTCTGAAAAAGCTGCTGATGTTCGCTCAGGTAGAAGTCTTACTCTCCTGCCCCATCACTGCTCACTCTAGCAACAGCCTTTGTGTTGCGGCCCAGTAGGGTGTAGTGATGGACAACATTAACAATTTTATTTATAGTTTTTATGCCATAATATTGTACACTTTCAGTACAAAGGTAAAAAAAAAAAATATTTTGGATTTTTTTTAGATATGAAGTAGCTCATGAGATTAACTCGCTCATATTTAGAAGGCTGAAGATTATCCACAAGGGGGAGCTATTAGCGCTCCAGTATTTTTTCTTTATAAGAGAGGTCCTTCACGTCAAAGGCACTGTCAGTTTGCCAGAATGATACTGCATCGCTTGGTGGAAACATAATTATCTCCAGCAAATATTTTTAAATATATATGCACACAAAGAACATTATTTCAGCATGCAAGTGTAAATAAACAAACAAATGCAAATAAATGTAGTGTCTCTACATTTCCACAGTATTTGGGGTAAAGAAAAGCTTTGACCAGTATAATGGCTAACACTGAACCCTGCTAAATAGCATAATGTCATGGTGGATGTCTTATGCTGTCATATCTTTAGAATCACTGAGGTATTTTTAGTATTTGCAACCAAGGTGACGTCCCATTCACAAAAAATGAGTGCAACACATTCTCATGGCTCTGCACTCTGATTTAAAAGTAAAGCCAGATTATGTATCATTATTATTATAAACATGCTCATAATTCCCAGATCACCCCTAAATCGTTGAACAAACAGTTAAATTCTTCATAATTCATAAATGCAAACAGCTGCAAATTAACAACGTGGTGTCAGCCTTTTAAAAAACCTACACACTGCAGGGTTTTCTTCAGTTTACAACGCAAAAATACCCAGATATAAGATACAAGGCACAAATGTGTTCACAGTTATATTGAATCACTGAAATCGTGATCTAAAAATCTTGACATTTGTGTGGATTTATGTACAAAAACAGCTGCATTTCATTTTTACATGCTCAACATCCTTTTCCCCTATAAAAAATTGGCTGTACTATTACTGTACACATCCTGCCTTCCGCCCAATGACAGCTGGGATAGGCTCCAGCACCCCACCTCGACCCAGAAGGATAAGCGGTTTAGATGATGTATATGTATGTATTACTGTACACTCTTAAAAAATGTGGTTCTTCAAGAGTTCTTTAGTACAGAAAATGGTCCTGTATAGAACCATGAACACTCAAAGAACCCTTTGCACAATAAAAGGGTTCTTTGCATCATGAAAGCGTTCTTCAGATTGATGGAGAACGTGCTTCTGTATGTCAAGCTTGTCACAATAGAAGAACCCTTTTTGGTGCTATATAGAACCCTTTTCAAGAAGGTGCTATGTAAAACAGTTTTATTTTCTAAAGAACCCTTGAAGAACCATCGTTTTTGAAGTGTGTACCTTTTCTGTTCATTTATATGTCATATATAGATGTCAGTGTACATCTGGTACTTCATAACAAAATATATGTTATGTTAGAGGCCCGTTTAAAAAAAAATAATAATAAAAAACAAAAGGAAGAGAAATCCTCCAGGTCAGCGTACCCTCTCCTCCCCGAACCCCTGCCACTTTTTGCCCACCTCCTACCTGTCCCGAATGCTGTTTTTAGAGATCACATGCTGCTGCCTGGTTTAATGTAGCTGCCTGCTCCCCCTGTCTGGGTGCTTGATGTGTGTTTCTGAAGGTTGTCATGGTTGAGTTATGATGGGCTGTCATGTCTAGCAGCGCTGCAGCGATTCCTCCTGCTAACGTTTCTGTACAGACAGCCAGGCTTCATGGCATGCCCTCCAGCCATGCCTGCATGGCAGCTGTCTGGGCTTCTGTGCTTTCGCCGGTGATGTCTTGTTTTTTTCTCTGTCACGCAAGTGGGTTCGGGGTTAGCTGGCCACCATGTTTGTCTTACTTGCTTATATTTATTGCTGAACTGCTGATCTGATGAATTACTCCCTTTATAAAATCATTTTACATTTATTAGCTGAGTGATTGTGTTGCTGTGTTGCATCTGCAGAAGCCCACTTATGAGCCAGCTTGACTTGTGTTTTTTATGATGGTCCACTAGAGGGCAGTGTTGGTCATTTGTCAGTGGTGATGAAGACACGTTTTTGCCAGACAGCAATTCAGTCAGCATGTTTAGCACAACCCATTATTACTCAGTATTAATTATAATTTTTCTTAGAATTTAATTTTTTTCTTGGCAGAATAAAAAAGACCAATATAAAGACCATAGACTATAGAAGTATCACTGCAGCTCACGCTGTTCTGTATTTTTCTATTGGCATATTGTTCATAGCAAGCAGAAAAATAATATAGACTCAAAGTGTAAAAGCTGCACACTCACATTTTGCGTGCGCATGTTGTGACAAAAGATTGCTGATTTATATAAGATCAAAACACTGACGTTGCAGATATTACAAGCCGTCATTTTCCGCTTTATAAAGCTTCCACATTGCCTATAGCTAATCTATCGCATATCAGATCCCTAATATTTACTAGAGCACAATTTTATTGTAGAGCTGCACAATTGCTTATATTGTTGCATATTGTAATTGCTGCACACGTTGCATTATGTGTAAAACATTTATTGGTGTCCAAAAGTCTGAGACCACTCGTGGAAATGCTTGTATTTGGCATTCTTTTGTAATTTAATACAAATTTATTTCTTTACAAATTATCATTATCAGCATAAAATATGAGCCAGAAGTAAAACCTGTAAAATATTTACATGAATTTCAGAATTTGTTCTGCTTTTATTCCTGTGATGGTGTGACCTCGTGGACAAGTTTATACCAAAGCCTCTGATGAGTAGATCAAATCCTCCTGAGAGTCGTCTGAACAGAACTTCACTGGTAGAGATGAGTCAAAGAAAACAGGACCTTTTTATTAAAGGCCTTTATTACGATTGGTCACAGCTCACAATACAAGAATGAATAAACATTGGTTGATTTAGAGGGCTCATTTGCATATTTCAGCCTTGCACCAATATCACAATAACAATCATCAAACGATGTATTGTGCCCGAGAATTCACCTTCAGTATTGCTTCGGTGAGTTTTAAGAGAGAGTATGATAAAAGTCCAGGATCTAGAAACATTCCTGGAAGTGTTTCCCGTTTATGGGTTAGTTGTTACGGCCTGTAGTTGCCACGGTAGCATACAGTAACCGAGCAGCCCATCAGACAGATTGTTAAAGCAATGGGCCATTACACGCAACATTGCGTCTCAGTGGTCTCTAATGAGCGTGCAGATTTACGATGCTGTGACAGTTCCACAAACTCTGCACACACTGACAAACTGCAGCTCCAGCAGCACCACTTAACCGCACTGAGAACACAAACAGGACCCTCCACGTCTGCTCTCCCAGGGTTTTTTCCACAATGAAAGCCACACATGTTCCAACTTTGACTTGAAGTGATGACTGGTCTCCACTGCAGGTGAACTGTCAGTGATGATCGAGGTGCATGATCCAAATTGCCCAATATTTGCTTGTATTTGGTCTTTTTTATTTTGGTCGATCTGCGTTATGATTTTTTTTTATTATTATTTTATGTGTCTACCCGCCAGCCTATGTTTCAGCCAGCATGTTTTGCCAGAAAGTGTTAGCTTTGGTAAAAAAGGAAATAAACAGTATTTTTTTGAGGGCAAAACAAAATTTAACTAATAAACTTGAAACCAAAACAGTCAAATTTTGCTGTAAATATCAGAATTAACCATAACATTTCACGATCTGTGCCCTACCATTAAACAACTCACACTGTGGTGCACATTGTGAGTGATATGATTCCCCACAATATTCAACTGCAATTTTTTTGATTGCCCTTTTTTATTATTAACCTTTACTAGCTTGAGGCTTGACCCCTTAATGTAGTGAGCCAGACTGCCAGTAAGTTGTGGTTGCAATGGCACAAAACATGGAGGTTCGGTTCCCTCTGATTGGTCTAGCTTATGTAGACAGTTCTCAAATTTGACGTTATTTGGTTAAATTTTTTTTAAAGCTTAGGACAGCGTTTTTTGATGATGTGGGCTATAATTTTTTAAAAAGATTTCAGCTCTTGCAATTTGAAAATTGCACTCCTAGATTGCAGTTTTGATATAAAAACAATTCATCTTTCAGCCCCTTTTTATAAGAACTCCAGCATCTTCTTGGTTTCATTTGCACTTGCATGATGCTTTTCTGGACTCCAGTTTTGGAAACTCTTGTTTTTTCTTCTTTGGACTTTCCTCTTCGCTATTCGAGTGGATTATCTTACATATAATCATGTCAGGAAAGTGGGTAATGACTAATAAAGTCTCTTTTAAAAGGTGGGTGGCACTTCATTTGTGCTTTGCTTTGTAATTGTCTCTTTTGTCTGCAGCAGAATCCTGTTGTCCACCGAACTTGGCCAGTCAACCTTGCACTGTAGCTTCATGCTAAATGTGCATGTCACCTCATATGTGTCTTTCATTTAAACAAATACCCTCCGGCTAATGTGCATCATGCTAATGGATTGCTGTTCAGTTGTATTTATCGGTAGCAACGTGCTTCTTTGAGTGAACTATTCCGTAGAGTGAAATCTTGAATATCGGTCAATGTCGATGTGACATTTTTTTCTTTAAAAAAGCTTTAAAATGAGCTGTTTTAACTGAAACACCTAAGATGAGCATCTGGAAACAGGCTTTCATGTCCAAACTGTACAGCTCCAGAGGAAAAACTGCACAGCTGACATCACATCACATTATGTGACTGAGTACTATTTCAGGACAGATTTGTTACAGGATTGAATGACATTCATTCTTTCTTTTCCTTCCAATATCAAATCCTTTTCTGCTGGTAGCAGCTCTAACGCTGAAATGCAAGGCATTGGATCTCTGCCATCTTTACTGCTGCTTTAAGCCAGAAACATACTCAACTCAAGAACACAAATGGCGACGGCTGGCCAGCACATTGCAAATGCACTGTGGTGCTGTACAGACTTGTGCTACATTTCCTCTCGCAGTTTTTCTTGCCACATTCTGCTCCGCTAGATCTCTTCTTCCCTGCTGCTGGTAGACATTTCTGTATCATTATGGAAGTGAGGGAACTGTATTGAACATATCTGGGGCAGTAAACACTGATACACTGTTTCCTGTTGCACAGAGGCTTACAGTGAGACTAAGGCTAAACTACAGACGTGCTTTTTATGCTTTGTCAGATTTAGAATACATCAGTCGTCCACACAAGCAAGACAATTAGCTCGTTCAGTCTCACTACCGATCTCAATCTGACCTCAGCTGGTAACCTTCAGATCATCCCTGTCAGTGGTACTGTATAAAACCAGATGTTTTCATTATCATGTAAAACTGTCATGGGTTCCAAGAGAGCGTCATCACCCTTTCGGAGGAAGTTGTGTTTGCCGTTCCTGACCAAGATTCCACTTTTACCTGATTTGGCTAAACACAATGTGGCAGCCACACTCATTTGCATGAGCAAGTCAGATTTCATAGCACCGCAACTCACCATGCACACCATGGACACATCGTTACCCAGGCCCAAATCATCTCATGGGTTGTATGGGCACTTGGCGCAAGGGTCCTAGCCACTAGAGGGCCCCCACATGCAGTTATGACAAAATCTAAACATCAAAATCTAAACATCTTTTGACAGTTGTATCGCAACCAAAAAAAGTAACTTTCTAAGCCTAGTCGTTGTGTCACAGCCGACCACGATCCTGACGCTCTCTACGTTTTTCCTAAAGTTCTTCGCTTTCTCTTCCAATCACTGCTTGGCAACCATGCTTTCACTGTCTGCCGTCCTCTGGCATGCTTTCTTTTAGCAGTAAGCCAGCCTGTGAATGTACTTCGAATGCGAAGCAGCACATTTTCATAATATGTACCAGTGGCATCTGTAAAACCGAGACCTGATGTGCCGATAAAATAGAGAATACTGGTTTCAAAAGCCAAACACAAATTGAAAACGTCAGTCATTGTTAAAGAAAAAAATCTGTCGTTGTCAGCAGTGATCTGCCAGACATAAATTGAGAACGTTTTCCATGCCCGCGGTGGCAGTATGCTTTAGCTTGGGTTGCTTGACGGTTTCAGTTTGCTGGTGTTTTCTTCATCTACATCTCAGCTGTCCGATTTAAACTGATGCTTTCAAAGTAAGTGTTGCATTGATTGTTGGGTTTGTGTTAATTGTTCCTTATTAACGTGTGCCTATAACTTCGTATCGTATCGTGCCGTAGCACACAGCATGTTTGGAAAATGTATTGTTCGGCAGCTTGCAGTTGTCTTCGTGTGATGAGGCCGGGCCAACACAATAGTCTGGATGACAACAAAATAACTGACTATCATGTTTTATATTGTAACAGAAATATTAGATTCAAGAGGTTTCTTTCTAGAACACTTGGATAACCTGATTTATAGGTTTGCATACTCCAAGCCTCAGACTTTGCAGCTTGGTCAGATGGTAATGTGCCCTACATGTATGTTAGTATGCTGCCACTGGGTGCTGCCCAGCCCTCATGGAACCTGCTCTGTTATCACTAAACGTGCAGCTCATGCACTCAGTGCTGAAAGGGGTGATAGAGCACAAATCATTATTCTGACAGCCACGACTGCGCTTTATCTGTTCTATTGGAATGAAGAATTGACAATGTCTGTTCGCCTGTCTGTATTTTTAATTGTGTCCATATCTGTCTATCTGTCTGTCTGTCTGTCTGTCTGTCTATCTATCTATCTACCTGTTTGTCTGTCTGTCTGTCTATCTATCTGTCTGTCTGTCTCTACATCTGTTTATCTATCTATCGGTCTGTCTGTCTGTCTGTCTATCTATCTGTCTGCCTACATCTGTTTATCTGTCTGTCTATCTGTCTGTCTGTCTGTCTGTCTATCTATCTATCTACCTGTTTGTCTGTCTGTCTGTCTATCTATCTGTCTGTCTGTCTCTACATCTGTTTATCTATCTGTCCTGTCTGTCTGTCTGTCTATCTATCTGTCTGCCTACATCTGTTTATCTGTCTGTCTATCTGTCTGTCTGTCTGTCTATCTATCTATCTATCTATCTATCTACCTGTCTGTCTGTCTGTCTGTCTGTCTATCTATCTATCTGTCTGTCTGTCTCTACATCTGTTTATCTATCTGTCCTGTCTGTCTGTCTGTCGGTCTGTCTGTCTGTCTGTCTGTCTATCTGTCTGTCCATCTGTCTGTCTATCTATCTATCTGTCTGCCTACATCTGTTTATCTGTCTGTCTGTCTGTCTGTCTATCTGTCTGTCTGTCTCTACATCTGTTTATCTATCTATCTGTCTGTCTGTCTATCTGTTTGTCTGTCTGTCTGCCTACATCTGTTTATCTGTCTGTCTGTCTATCTATCTGTCCGTCTGTCTGTGTGTCTGTCTATCTGTTCTCCTTTATATGTTGTGTTGGAATGAAGAGGCAATAATGTGTTGTGTTTTTATGAGCGCCCCCTGCTGGAACACTCAGAATACAGTTAGCGCTTGCACTGAGTAGCTTGAAGCGTTTGTGTTTGTGTAAAGTGTTTTGTGTTTCTGGCCTAAATTGCACTTAAACTGTGAATCAAAACCACTTAAGTATTTGCACAGATTTTTTCTTTGCAGGTTTCAGCAACTATAATGAATTGATTAGGCCTGTTTTGTTATGTTGATATATATATTTATATTTATATTTATATATATATATATATTTTTTTATAGGGTCTTAGATTCTGGAGTGCAAGAAGAACCTGTCACTGGTCAGACCAGCACAAACTGCATAGAAAGGTTTGACCATTAAAAATGGCGACAGAACAACTGGACATGCCACCTTTGAAGATTCTGTCACGTCAGCCGGTGGATGCAAGTGGTGATTAAAAATATGTTCTCCTCAGGAATAGAGGTGAAAGACAGGAAGTAGGCTGTAATTGTGTTTAAAATAAAACCACAAACCCAGTGTTTGGTTTGTATCGCATTAGTCCAGAAGGTGGTGAGTTAAATCCAAAAAAAAAATGCTTTTGGTTTGCAGTTGTGCATATTTTGAAGAGACAAATAGAGTACTTAGTGCCTGCATTATGAAAATGAATGTTCATTATTTCCAGCTTTATACTCTTCCTTTATGACAGTGATTCTTGCTACATGCAGTATTTTGTTCCATTAAACTTTCAGTGTTTTGTTCTGTTATTGCACAAAAATAGCTCTCTGATGCCCCCTAGTGATTAATCTTGGCACACTTGGTTTATTTACCAGATTTCGTTCTTTATCTGAGCCTTAAGGTTTGTGCAGTAACTTTGATTACATGTGCCTTGATGCTGTTGAGGTTTTGGGGGGGAAAAAAAATCAAAGTTGATTAAAAAAACCTTTCACAATTCATTAAGCAGTGCTTTTCCTCATTGTTACTGCATGTTCTGTGTTGGAATGTGTATCTGTTGTCATGTTACCTTCCAGTTTGTCAACTTGCAGAATAAACAGAAAGAGCATAAATATCTCTGGATGTGTTTCTATGATGGATCTGCTGATCCTTTGCAAAGAAAGAAGCAGGTAAGAATTTACCATATTACTGTTGCATCTCACAGACATTACACATTTATAACCCCTTTTGTGGAAAAATAAAATTCATATTGCATAAAGTCTCATATTTAGCTGACTGGTTTTTCACTATATGTGGTCTCTGTAATGAATCAGTCTACTATACTGTATAAGTTAATAATTAATAGTAGTCTGAAATGATGTTGTCTTTCTTTTGCTCCACTGCTGTTGTTATTTCGTCTAAAACAATAGATACATTTGTATAATATTCACAATTACCTGATGATCTTGTACATTTTTATTGCTTCTCCCAGTGTCTGCATGTTATAATTCGATTCAATTAAGATTCTTTTTGCATTTAAATAAATCTCAGAAATCAGCATGATCCAGTGTGATTATTTGGAAAACATCCTCAAAATTGTAATTCGGTGCATACATCAATTTATTGAATATTAATTTAATAAAGTCACATATTCCAAAATTGGTGTTCTTGAATCAGCATCTTTAAATGAATGCATCACAGTGCATCAGTGCATTTTACACACTTCTGGTGTCTGTCTATCTATCTATCTATATATCTGTCTGTCTGCCTGTGTTCATGGTTCATGTTCATTTTTTTATGTACGCGTGTGTGTGTGTGTGTGTGTGTGTGTGTGCGTACACATATATACACACACACACACACACACACACACACAGTCATATCTAGCTGTCTGTCTATGAGTCTGTCTATCTCTCCACTTATCAGACTTTATATATCTATATCTGTCTATCTGTATGTATTATCTAGTTGTCTATCTATCTATCTATCTATCTGTCTATCTATCTAGCTGTCTGTCTGTCTGTCTATCTACCTATCTGTCTGTCTATCTATCTATCTATCTATCTATCTGTCTGTCTATCTATCTATCTATCTACCTATCTGTCTGTCTATCTATCTATCTAGCTGTCTGTCTGTCTGTCTGTCTATCTATCTTTCTACCTATCTATCTATCTATCTATCTATCTGTCCGTCCGTCCGTCCGTCTATCTACCTATCTATCTATCTATCTGTCTGTCTGTCTGTCTGTCTTTCCGTCTGTCTATCTATCTACCTATCTGTCTGTCTATCTATCTATCTATCTATCTGTCTATCTGTCTATCTGTGTGTCTATATCTTACTGTGTTGTATATATCTACTATCTATCTATCCAAAGGTTTATTGCTATATATCTGTCTATTTATTTTTCTCTCTGTCCATTTCTGTATCTGTCTATCTATCCAGCAGGTTTAAATAAACTTATTCTTGTTTTTTATTTATACTTTACCTTAACTAGCACCCTGTTATTGCAACTTCACCAACAGCGAATACCTTCCACCTTGGATCATATAGACCAGAGAAAGGTTCACTGGCTGTTACGTACAACATGGCTGATTCATCTATTGTGCGTTTTCTTTGCTCCTGTCCTGGCAGCAGACGGGTAATACTGAAATATTTTCCGAGACCCCCTGATGCTTCGTGTTTGCAGAATGTCAACATTTACCCAGAGTGGACTGTGTACTGGGCGAGGGGATTAGGGAGGCTGGTTTATTTTCTTCTTTGGAATGTTTCTTTGTGCCTGCGCGGCAACCTTTAGCTCAACATCATCCCTCCGTCTGCTTTTGTCCTCCTCCAGCAAGTCTGAACCGCGCAGAGTCAACACCAAACCGGCCCTCAAAAGCAACAGCCTGAGTGGAATTTCAATCCCTGTCGCAACAGCGCTTTAAAGCCATGTTACTTGCTCTTCTCATTAAGCAATTTGAGCCCAGACCCCTCCAACTTGGGGTCATGTTTGAGTAGAACCGTTGAGAGAGGGAGAAAGCTGGGCTGGAGTGTTTATTCCAGCCTGTCTGCATCAATCGTCACACCAGTCTGACTGATGTCTGCTGCTCGATGCTCAGAGTATTTGTGTCTTTACTGACACTAGACCCACTGATGCCTCACAGGTCACCATCATTCATCATACGCACACCATTCAAGAGCTGCACAGCACTGAAATGCTCTTGAATATTTAGTAACACCTTGTGATGCTTTGTAGATGCTCGTCTTACATTTAACGTTTTTTTCATATGAAACCCCATCTGATCAGTACATTCTGCTACTCTATGTACCCATTATTAACCAAGCTTGTATAATCTCCATAGAAAAGCATTGCCAGTGGTATTAAATGCCGTGGAGCAGCCACACATGAGCCTAAGGTCATATTTTGCCCAATGCCAAACATCAGCTAGAGGGCTATAAAGCCTCCCAACTGCGTTCTCTGTTGTGTTGGAGCTCCATCCAATATCTACAGGATGAGTTGGAGTGGGGTTCATGGTCGAACACCAATCATCCAACATCAGTACTTCTCGTACTTGTTCGTATGACTGAATGCATTCAGATCCTCACAGCAATGTTCCAACATCTGGTGTTAAAGCTTTGCCAGAAGACTAGAGGCTGTTACTGCTGCAAAGGGGAGAGAAACTCCCTATTAACACCCTTCATTTCAGAAGAAACATTTGATGAGCTGGTGTCTACTAACTTTTGGACATACGATGTATGAAGAACAAAGTGAAGATCTAAATTATTCAGTATTTAAATCCAACAGAATCTGACTTTAACTAACTATAAAGAGCATTGTACGCTTGATAGGTGCATCAGGCTGATTTGAAAGAACAGTTAAAAATTTGCCGAGTTTCCAAACAAATTGAATTTCGAATGAGTTGCAGGATGCAAGTGGAATTTAGTTTCATGTGGATTTCAAGCAACTTAAGTTCATTAAGGTTTCACCATGTAAAGCCAGCCTTATAAGTTGTACTTTTATACAGTAATACTTTCAAACATCGTCATTGCAGTGCGGAAGAGTGTTAGCTTGCTTGTTGCATGTATGAACCAATAAACAACAAGGTTGTTTGTAAATTACCAGTAAGTTGTTGTTTAGAGTTTAAAATCAAACAAATTGAGCAAAACAGTCCAGTCAACACAAACCATGACGACTTGCTTTTGGCGTGAAGTAACAGTGCTCCAGACAAATTCATTAACTATACTAATGCTAACTTGAACATCACCTGAAATCAATATATTTTTGGACAATATTATGATAAAATTTAGTATCTATATCGTCTGGCCCTTATATAGAGGACTATCTAAGTAAAGTGGGACCGAATACACTTTCTAATGGCTAAACCAGTGGTGTGTTTTGGGCAGCGTAGGCCTACTTAAAGTGATAGTTCAACCAAATGATGCATCGGTGCAGTGATCCCTAACATCTCTCTGTCCAACTGCCAAGAGAAACAGATTCACAGTTTATACGTTTGGAGGGGGAAGGACAGTGTAGTCCTTTTTTTATTTTTCGTCAAAATTTCTGTTCGAGATCGATTGGCTTATCACTTCTTATTGTTATCAGTTTACCAATTCCGGCTTCATTATAGTCTTAAAAACCTTTTTAATTAGACTGCTTTTATTTTCCGTTTTGACAGTGGGATGACTTAACCTTTCACTTGCAAGCTTATTAATTTCTTAGTGTTGTGTTTTTATCAAATAGTAACCGAATGTACAAACTAATTCCACAGTGGAAAACTTAAAAACGTTCATTAAAAGTCATTACATTGTTGATTTAATGTAGAAATGTAGTATCTAATAATGTGCAAATTAATATTAAGATGTAATCTTAATCAATATTGATCTTGTGGAAAGTCTTGGCGGCTGTCCTGTGCAAACCCGGCCACCAGATGGCGTCAATATACCAGTATTACATATAGCATTGTATTTGTAATTAATTGATGATTGATGTTAATTGATTTGAGACATAATTACAGGACAACAGTTCATTTCTGAGCTGCAGTTTGCTAGTCTGCAGTCTGCTCTTATAATAACAATGTAAATATAAGAGTATGAATAAGACTGAGTCTAAATCATATGAACAGATAACAAACTAATAGCATTTGATCACTAAATTTAAGTAGAAGCTGCTTACATCATAACCTAGCCTTCAAAATATGACTACAGTATGAATCTAATATGATCACATACTGGGGAAACATTGGGGTGGCATTTCAAATGCTGCTATCTCGCCCAGTGATGCTCCAGACATGGTGCATTTTGTCCAGTGTGCATTTTTCTCCAACATCTCATTGGTTCCTCTGACTTACAAGATCATTAAGGAGCTGAAATGCTAATAATACTACATGCAAGCTAACACCGACGTTATAAGCCTGGCACCCTCACCTCAATACCCCACGCAAGCCAGTAAGCTTTGTTAAATGTGGTGGTCAACTTGTTTTGGCTTTAGTTGTCTTGAGTAGCTGCTGGTATGTAACAGTGTTGAAGCTTAATAGCAGACTATGCAGTCACGTGTCAAAGCTTCAAAAGAAGGGCAAAACATTAGATGCTCCAATGAAATTGAGTATTGTCAGCAACAGGGTAGCCAGATAACTGGTGTAGATTTAATCAGCTACTGTGTCCTCATGTTCACTAAAGCAGGCCTCATTTGAAATTAACAAAGTCCTACTTTATTACAGTTGACTGTATGAACAGCCACGTTATCAAGTTGAGGACACCATCCCGACTTTCCGAGTGGGTATTCCCATTTGAGGGGTATTTTCTTTGATTTTTCCTAGTCGGAGGTCAGAAATTCAGAGTAAGGCTGTCTTTACATGGTAAAACTTTCATGCAGCTAGTTGCATGTTGTAAGTTGCCTGCAACATAATGTCCATGCAACTTGACAGTAACTTGCACACAACACATTAACATTCCCTTGACTCTTTTTTGATACACTGTATTATTCTTGTGAGGTGCTAGTTACATATTTAAGCAATCTATTCACCTAGTTAAAGCAGCTGATTGTAGAAACATTAGCTTTGAAAAGCTATTGAAATCAGTTGTTTGAATGTATGTCGGTTGAGGAGGTGATGTGATTGCCGTATTGATTGGCTGTTTCATGATACTTGTTTGACCATGTTGAAACAGTTGCAAATGTGGCTGTGTTTTAAATTAGCTTCTGGACACTTTACATTATGCAACTCAAGTGCAATTTAGTTTCATGTAGGTTTCAAGCAACTAAAGTTGCATTAAGGTTTCACTGTGTAAAGACAGCCTTACAAGTTGAAGTTGAATACAGCAATACTTACAAACAAAATTTCAATGTGCAAGAGTGTTAGCTGGCTTGTTGCATGTATCTACAAATATTTACAAGCTTGTTTGTAAATTACCGACAATTAGTGGTCCACTAAACAACTTCGTAATTCAGAAGATTCAGTAACAATATGTGTGACATAATGTACAAACATGGTTTCTGAAATGCTAATAAAAACAAAGTATAAATAACTGTTAAATTATTAAAACTATCTCACCTGTATTACATTGAAAACGGTACAAAAACATAATATGTAACGTTTTATCGTATGAACTTCATTGTTTTTGTAAATCTGCACTCAACATGTTTGAAAAATGTTGGGACAGGTGCATGTTTACCCATGTGTTACATCACTCAATAATCAGGGACTGAAAGCACCCATTGATCAAGTTTTGAAACCACCTGCACACTCTGATTACGCCACCACGCTTCTGTAATGTGCAGAATGTGCCTAGGTGTTGTCATGTTGATATAAGTGTGGGTGTCCCGAAAAAGACTGCATCTAAAAGGCAGCATAAGTTTCTCCAAAATATGTTCACCCTTAATGGTGCTTTCACAGATCTACCCACTACACCCCACAATACCATTACAGACCCTGGCTTTAAACTTTACGCTGGTAACAATCTGAACGGTCCTTTTCTTCCTCGGCACAGAGAACAGGAGGTATATTATTTCCTTAATCAATATGAAAGGTTGACTCATCAGACCACAATTCAGGATTCCACTGTGCATCAGTCCATTTCAGACAAGCTCAAGCCCAGAGAAGTCGGCGGCGTTTCAGGATGCTGTTGACTTATAACTTCCACTGTGCATAGTACAGTCTTAACTTGCATTTGTGGATGCAGTTCAGTTCAGGATTCATGAGCTCAAACGTGCCATTTTTTAATGCAGTATCGTCTGAGGTATCGAATTTCTTAGGCATTCTTATGTGGTTTTCAGCCTTGTTCTTTTTATGCACAGATATTTCTCTGGATTGGCTAAATCTTTTGATATTATGCACTGTAGAGGGTGAAATACCCAAAATCACTGGCTGAGAAATGTTATTTTTGAACTGTTGGATTTGAAAGTGAAATTTTGGCAAAGTGGCGAGCCTTGACCCATCCTTGCTCATAGAGGTCTAGGTCTGTAGGGGATAAACCTTTTATTGCATCACATGTATAAGGTGTTTGTTGAACATTTCACAGTGTTCCTAGTCTTAAATTGTCCATATCATAACTTTTTTGGAACGTGTTTCAGACATCATTTTCAGAATGAGCATATATTTACAAAAAAACAATGAATTTTAAAAGGTTAAATATTCACAGTCTTGATTTTGTCCTGTTTTTTGTTCAAATACAGGTGCAGGTAGATTTACAAATCACTGCTTTCTGTTTTTATGTGCATGTTTCCTATTGCCCCAGCTTATTCGGGATTAGGTTTGTAAATATGATCAGCTTTGGAACAATTTTGTTACCCACAGGGGGCAGCGGTGATTTCTGAAAACACCATTCTTTTCCCTGTTTAGTTCCTTATATAGGCATATCTGCAACTACTAAATGAGGCACGACCTCAGAGATCTACTGCAGTTCTCATTTTTGCAAAGCGTTTTATGTACAGTACATTGTAATTGCGGTTGCTATTGATGGTTATTATTGGGTTTTAAAAGATCAGAAACCTCTCTTTATTACCACCACTTTATTTTCGTATGTTCTCAGTGAGTGTACAGGTGAAACGAAATAACACACTACTGCTGTAAACACACACACACACACACACACACACATGCAAGGTTGGGCAAAATACTTTGAAAAAGTAGTAATGGCTGAATACTAAATACACTGTCCTAAATGTATTCAGTAAAGTATTCTGTTACAATACTTCTTGGTATTCAAAATGGTTACTGGTTGCCAGTTTTCTCCATGTAATTATTCTGTTATTAGGTTTCATGAAAAAATCCTTATCATTAAAAAAATCCTTTAAAGAAATTGCTGAATTTCTTTTTTCTCAATGTCTGTTTCAGTCCACTTCAGTGCACAATTTCCCAAGCAGAAGTCCAGAACAACACTGATGCTAAACTTATCACTCACAAACACATCCACTAAAAAAATAGAGTTTAAGCAGTCCTTTGAAACTAGGAGTTCAATAGCTGACCAGTAGATTTATCAGTCTACTCAGGCTTTAGCGGAGCTCAGTAACACTGGGATCAATAACTGATCATCACATTGATTTATCAGTCTACTCAGGCTTTAGCGGAGCTCAGTAACACAGATTAATAACTGATCACATTGATTTATCAGTCTACTCAGGCTTTAGCAGAGCTCAGTAACACTGAGATTAATAACTGATCATATTGATTTATCAGTCTACTCAGGCTTTAGCGGAGTTCAGTAACACTGAGATTAATAACTGATCGCATTGATTTATCAGTCTACTCAGGCTTTAGCAGAGCTCAGTAACACTGAGATTAATAACTGATCATATTGATTTATCAGTCTACTCAGGCTTTAGCAGAGCTCAGTAACACTGAGATTAATAACTGATCATATTGATTTATCGGTCTACTCAGGCTTTAGCAGAGCTCAGTAACACTGAGATTAATAACCGATCATATTGATTTATCGGTCTACTCAGGCTTTAGTCTTCTGTGTTCGTAAAGAAGGCATTGATGGAGGTCTAATTTAGAATTTGTCCAACATGCCTGTTTGCTCCATGTGCGCTAATAATTAAATAGTTTAGAAACAAGCATTGATGATGTTTAGGATTGTATGTTTTTATTTAGTGGGTAAATATTCTAAAAATATTCTCCTAATCTCTGTTCTGAATATTGCCTTTACAAAATGTAAATTGTACTGGATGCAGATTATTTTGTATTGGTCTTAATTTTTATGTTCTGAATAGTATTCCCAATACTAATGTGTTCCATTACATCCCAACCCTGCACACACACACACACACACACACACACACACACACACACACACACATTAGCAGCTCGTTCGCACCTTCTTCAGTCCAGTGAATTCAGGTCCGTATCACTGACCCACACGAACAAGTGGGACTCTTTAGATCCGTCACAGAAAACTCTAATATACAAATCTGTGTATAAAAATATAATTTAGAGTGTGAGTGTGTTATTCAGGAAAACAGAGTCCACGTGCGCGTTTCCACGGACAAAGAAACGACTAAAGGAACAAAAAAAAAGAAAAATCACAAAAATAAATAAAAATACAAACAAATAAACAAAAAAACCCTCCAACTGCTAAATAAATTACAGAACGAAACGCGTTAAGGCTTCTCATTAAGAGCGCGCGGGGGAGGGGGGAGGGGGGGGGTTGCTGCACGTGATCGCATGTCTCTCTCAGCTCGCGCTGGTCTCTGTGTCTGCGAGCCCAAGTGGGTGAAATGAGTCTCGGTGCAGGAGCCACGTGCCCACCCGCAGCAGCGCGCGCGCGTACCAGTGCATCCCCTCCTCCTCCTCCTCCTCCTCCTCTGTCTCCGGTGTTGTCACGGTGTTGTTTTTTGCCGCGCGCTGCCAGTACGGCCGCATCCACGCCGCCAGCGCGTGGCTCAGTCTGGCGGGCGCGAGCGCCCAGTGCGCCCAGCGGTGCTGCTCCACGGCCGCGTAGCACGAGGCCAGCACGCGGTCCACCACCACCGTGCCGTGCGCAGTCACCGGCGCGTACGCGCCCTCCAGCTCCACGGTGTGCACGCGGGTCACGCGCGCGCTCCGCAGACGCCCGTCCCCTTGCTCTTTCTCCTCGGACACGAACACCTCGTGCCCGGGACGCACGCTGCTCGCGAACCTCGCGGACATCAGCGGAGAGGAGCCGGTAGAGTTTCCGTTGCGCACGAGCACGAGGTGCGCGGCCGTGAGCGTGAGCCGCCTCGCGGGCGCCACCGTCTCGATGACGATGAACTGTCTCCGCGCGCGCGGCTCTCTGTCCATGAACATGATGAAGTCGCTGAACGCCGCGCGTCCCCTGCTCGTCCGCCGCCAGCACGCGGTCACCCTCGCGCAGATCACGCACGAGCTTCGTCCCGCCGTCCTCCAGCTGCACCGTCGAGGAGCCCGGGAAACAGCCGCCGGACTTAACGGCCACCGAGTTTTCTAACGGAGAGAAAAACATCAAGACGTGTTAGACTGACCATCAGGAAACACCACAGATCTAATCCTGTCGTCCAGTTGAAAAAAGTCATCATAATAATGACGTACTATCTCATAATTATGACTTACTATCTCATAGCATCTCATAATTAACTGTCTCCTTACTAAGTCATAATTATGAAATAGTAAGTCATTATTATGAGATACTAAGTCACAATAATGAGATTCTAGGCTATAAAGATGAGATACTAAGTCATAATTATGAGATACTAAGTCATGATAGTGAGATATTAGGCAATAATTATGAGATGCTAAGTAATTATTATGAGATCGTAAGTCATAATAATGAGATATTAGGCCATAATTATGAGATACTAAGTCATAATAATGAGATTCTAGGCCACAATTATGAGATACTAAGTCATAATTATGAGGTACTAAGTCATGATAATGCGATATTAGGCCATAATTATGAGATGCTAAGTCATTATTATGAGATAGTAAGTCATAATAATGAGATACTAGGCCATTATTACGAAATACTTAATGATAATGAGATATTAGAACATAATTATGAGATGCTAAGTCATGATTATGAGATGCTAATTTTGAGATGCTAAGTCATACTTACTAGACAGGATCTTATTATTGTTAGAAAGTCATATTATGAAATGAAATAGTTATGAGATACTAAGTCATTATTGACATGCTGAGTCATAATTGAGTTCCTGAGTCATAATTTCGAGATGCTGAATTATAATTGATATGATAACTTTTAATGTGATACCGAGTCATAATTATGAGAGAATATCTATTATGAGATAGTAAGTCATACATTTGAGATAAAAGTCATAATTACAGAATCTCATTCATATGACATAAGACATAATTCTGATAGTATCTAATTTTTATAAAATAGGAAGTCAAAATTATGAGATACATAGTCATAAGTAAAAGATAATGTCATCATTAGGACAGCATGTCAATTATGAGATAATAAGTCATAAGTATTTGAAATTTTCTCATTATTGTGACTTACTAAATATTTATGTATTTTTCAAGTGTAGAAACAGACTTTCATATAATCTAGATTAGGAGTGAACAAATGTTTAGACTTGAGTCACTTTTACATGCTTGTATAATCTCCATAGAAAAGCATTGCCAATAGAACGAGGTCAGAAGGTCATTATGCCCAGTGCCAAGTGTTGGCTAGATGCTCTTGTGGCTGACAAATCCTCACAGCAATGTTCCAACATCTGTGTGTTGGTACAGATTTTTGGAATAAACTGAAATGTCTGTGGTGATGTGACTGTATTGACCCGATTTAATCCAGAATAAGAATTAATCCATTTTTTGTGCAGCTACACATTCAAACACCCAGCTATAGATGAAGCCAAAACCAAGACCGATTAAGGATTTCTAATGTTGAACCACTATTGGCAATCCAGTTTACTCAAAGACTAAACTTAATCCAAATCCAATAAACCAGTCAGTAGAGGATATGACTAGGATCTGATTTAATCCAGCCTGAAAGTGAATCCACATTGGCACAGCCCATCCTAGCACTAATCTGCAGCTGAAAGGTTTATGTCCAAATTATTCAAGTCTTTACAATTAGCAAATAGAAACATGAATAAAATGATCTGATTTAATCCAGATTAACGTGAATCTACACTACTGTAAACCATAATTAATCTCTCAACATGTATAAAGGAGTAGCCTGAATCAAAGCCTTAAGTCAATAATGTGTTGGCATTGGCTGCGTTATTGAATGTAGTGTTGAGCCGGACTGAAAAAAAAAATCAATATCACGATTTCGTTTTCCAAGTTAATCATATTTAAATTAGCATTAATAAAGTTAACGACCCCTTGCTTCCTGATAACTGCCACTCTATGCTAAACAAAAGCCTTGTAGACCTGACATTGTTTGGACTGTTTTGTAATATAATGTTTTTATTTGTATTCACAGTGTCATAAATGTTAACCAGATGAAAACAACCAGTCAGCAACATAAACTACTGTTCAAAAGTTTGGATTTCTAACTTATACAATGTGAATTTAAAGATTTAGATTACCGGCAGATTATTATATTATCTGGCAAAACTCTGGCGTTGAACAGCGATAGAGTCAGAGTTAGGACCAGGGCTAAATTTAGGACCAGGGTTGGATTAAGTTTAGGTTTTGGGTTGCAGTTATAGTTAGAAATTAAGATTGAGAGTTAGGTTGAGGTTTTGGGTTGAGGTTGAAGTTAGGGTTAAGGGCCAGTTTAGGGTTAGGTTTAGGTTTTTGGTTGAAGTTAGGGTTAAGGGCCGGTTTAGGGTTAGGTTTAGGTTTTTGGTTGAAGTTAGGGTTAAGGGCCGTTTAGGGTTAGGTTTAGGTTTTTGGTTGAAGTTAGGGTTAAGGGCCGGTTTAGGGTTAGGTTTAGGTTTTTGGTTGAAGTTAGGGTTAAGGGCCAGTTTAGGGTTAGGTTTAGGTTTTTGGTTGAAGTTAGGGTTAAGGGCCGGTTTAGGGTTAGGTTTAGGTTTTTGGTTGAAGTTAGGGTTAAGGGCCAGTTTAGGGTTAGGTTTAGGTTTTTGGTTGAAGTTAGGTTCAGGGTTAGGGTTACATTTAGGTTTTGGGTTAAGGTTAGAGTTAGGATTAGAATTAAACTGAGAATTAGGGTTTGGATTTAGGTTTTAGCTTGAGGTTAAGGTTTTGAGCTGGAATTAGGGCAAGTTTAGGGTTAAGTTTAGGCTTTTGGTTTGTGGTTAGAGTTAGGATTAGAATTAAGATGCGTTAGGTTTAGGTTTTGAGTTTATGTTTTGGGTTGCGGCTGAGGTTAGGCATGGGATTAGCGCCAGTTTAGGGTAAGGTTTTGGGTTGAAGTTAGAGCCAAGGTTAGGGTTAGGTTTAAGTTTTAGGCTGAAGTTAGGGCCAAGGTTAGGGTTAGGTTTAAGTTTTAGGCTGAATTTAGGGCCAAGGTTAGGGTTAGGTTTAAGTTTTAGGCTGAAGTTAGGGCCAAGGTTAGGGTTAGGTTTAAGTTTTAGGCTGAAGTTAGGGCCAAGGTTAGGGTTAGGTTTAAGTTTTGAATTAAGGGTTAGGATTAAGATTAAGACCAGGGTTAAGGTTGGGGAAAACAGACATTCATTTGAAAGTTAAAGGCAGGGTTAGCATCTTCAAAGCATCTACAGTCGTCTGTGAAGTGTTACCGAATTCTGTGAACAAGAAGTGAATATACTGTAAATGCTAATTACCTGTTTATAATACTTTCTGAGATTTAATCTCCACTTTTGAAATATGAATTCTAGATAGATTTTTATTATAGCTTAATTATCAGTATTATTGTCTTGCAGGTCATTATCATTCACCCAACATCTTCTCATTTTTATTTATAGCTGCCTAAAATAACCTGAAAACAGACAACTAGAATAACAGAACCTTAACTACTTGGCGACAGGAACATTGCTAGAGTTGTACACAAATGACATTATGTTGATTTTCTAAGTTAAAATAAATATACATCCCTGACAGAGAATGCACTATTGTAATGTACACTGTTTATATGCTGATTTTCACATGTTGGGGGGGGGGAAATAAGACCTGCGCAAAAGTTATAGGACAATTTTTATTTTATGTTTTATTTTTTTCCAATATAATAAATTTAGCAAATAAATAAAAATGCTGTAATTCATTTGTTCCTTGTAAAGGCCGTGTTAACAAATCAATCATGTCATTTGACCGGGGGTGTTATATCATGACAATATAATGCTCATTATCTATCCAGTATATCACTAAAACTGTATAGAAATATCAGATTATGTCAGCATAAACATATATCAGTACAGACGATATATGTACCAGTTAAGCATAGTTGAAATGTAAATGTTGCACGTTGAGTTGCTAATTGAACAGTGGAGGCGTATTGTCATTGTAATTGGCTCTCAGTCTGCTCAGACACTCAGCCCATTTATTCAGGTGCTTGTGTGTGTTTGCTCAGGTGCAGCAACTCCTACGTGCAAACTCACACACACACACACACACACACACACACTGAGCGCAGTGCAAATGCACCTTACACGCCGCCGAAACTCTGCGCATTTGCATTGTAGGTGGAGACCTGAGTTGCGTATCAGATGTTTTGTGGATTGAGAGGCAGCCTTTCACACCCAAAATCCCTTAATCCTGGATGCAGCTGGATTAATACAGCCGCCGCTCAGTAACCCCCCCAGTGTTAAACTCAACACCTATAGTGTTGACTACTGTTGTTCTCACATGTAGCTCATTGAAACAAGCAGAGAAATGCAGACTCTAAACTTCCAACCCATGTCTTTGTAATTAGAAGAGCAGATCTTTATTATGATCTGAGTTTGATGGAAAGTTATTGTTGTGTTAAAAGTCTTGCTTTGCAGGAAAGAAAAGCCATCCTTTAGATTTTTGTGAGAAATGCAGACTCAAACCTGCCCTTACAGAATGTTGATTATAGCAACACAATAAATCTAGACTTCTAAGGGTTCGTTTAAATCCAGCTGGACACAAATGAAACATTCTAAGAATGTATTCAACACTGGGGATTTTGCTGTGTAAAGTCCATAGTGGGATTATAAAAGGTGCAGAAATCTTAAAGAGCACATGCCATTAATTTTTTCCCCTTTTTTTAAAAAAATGAGAGTTTGATGTACTATTAAATTTAAAAAAACTACTTCCCCGGCCACATATATATACAACTAAACTGAAACAACAGCCTGTTTTGAGGTGGCTGCTTTTGTAATGTCACAAAACATTTACTTCATGTATTCCTGGTCAAATTACATGTTATTTTCTATTGTTTATCAGCTGAATTTACCGAAGTGGGTAAAAAAATAAACGAAACATGTAGGCTGTGCCAAATTTCTAGCACATTTTAGAGCAAATAAATAGAAATTGTGCACTTTTAAAAACAATTTCTTATTTTTCTCTGTTTCAGATGGATTTTCACCTAGAAAATCATTTGACCGGGGTGCAGTTTAGCCCCGTCCATTCAGGTCAAAGTTCTAAAGCCACAGTCACACTACACATTTGCTGTTCATGTGACCAAGACTGGACTAGAACATGGCGGAAAAAAAAAATCCTCCATTTTATTGCAGCTAGCAAAGCTAACTAACTTGCTAAACCATAAACAGTGAATACAGAAAAGTAAAGATAGTTACGCCAATAACTGTATAGTTGCACAGGGCTGTCGTTGTAGTAAATACGTAGGTAGCTGGTGTGGTTAGAGGCAGTGGTGTGATTCATGTGTGCTGCTGCATTTAGCCAAGCAGCTAACATAGCAGTTGGAAAGCTGGTTAACTTGCCTATCATAAACAGTGAAAAACTAAAGGTGTAGATCAGTGGTTCTCAACCCTGACCCCAGAGGCCCACTACCGTGCACATTTTTAGAGCTTTTCCTCTTTAACACACCCACTTTAACTCAATAACAGCCTGTTAATGGGCTGATAAGTTGGATCAGCTGTGTTGGGAGCAGAGAAAATACTAAAAGGTGCAGGGCAGTTTGCCTCCAAGACCACGGTTGAGAAACAGTGGTACAGATAATTATATCGTCTAATACAGTCTCCCAACAGACGGTGTGTCATACAGTCTCTACTTTGTGTGTTTATTTATAGCCAGTGGGGAAAGAATGTGTAGAGGTTCATGCTAATATGTGCTGTACAAAACCAAACCAGTGGCACTATTGGTCGAAGACGGACATTCGATTGTCAACCAAAGTTGAATTTGATGTAAAATTTTGCAGTGCAGCGTCCACTGAAATGAATGTATGGCTGCATGCAAAAGTTTGGGCACTCCTGGTCAAATTACATGTTTTGTTGACTTTCTAAGTAACGTCTGCACATTTTAATGCACAGGTACTGTTTATTTGCTGAATTGAACATATTTCTAATACGTCATGTTTGTAAAATTTGGCCTTTCCCCCCCCAATATGTTAAAATTTGCTCTAAATTTACACTAAACTTAGCTGAAAAATGTCTTATTTAAGGCAGCACTATGTAATATTTTTGTTAAAACTGAAAGACGTAGCATTGTTGAGTATGGAGAAACAAGAACACTATCAAATATGGTGAGACTGTAAAGCCTGAAAAAGTCATCAAAAGTCAGAGGTGCCAGGACGGGAGTTTTTCGGCCCATGTCATACGCCTTTACGTATTAACATCACACACAGACTCAAAAAGAAGGTCCGACTCATTGTACTGATAAAGATATGATGGCAGTAGTAGATAACTCACTCACATCCTCAGAAGATAGAAGTCACCAAGTTTTGACTGATTTCTCTATGAATACCCTTTTAATGCATGCAATTACACATTTCCACCAGAGGGGTCTCTAAATCCCTAAATCCTACATAGTGTTACTCTAAGGGTATTCTCTGTACAGGATGTGTTAACTTATTTTCACTTAGAAAATCAACAAAACATGTCACCTGACTAGGGGTGTTAACTGTAATTTAAGACACAATGCAGAGCAGCCAATTAAAACAGATGGCATTTACATATATCAGTCTTAAAGGTGCAGTAACAGAAACAGCCTGTTTGAATCCTAAGGTTGTTTTTAGTATGTAAACACACACAAATGCAATAATAACTCTAATACTAAGTAAGAATAAGAAGACTAATGCAGGTTACGGCCTGTGAATGTGTTGAGTGTGTTTTGTTGCAGGTTGAGATGAAGATGCGTGTGAGGCCCACCTGCTTTAACGGAGCAGTGTATATGTGCTTTGGACTCGTAGTAAACCCAGTCGAACCCCGCCTCCACGGCCAGTCTGGACAGCATGCCGTATTTGCTCTTGTCGCGGTCAGACGTGGTGATGTCCACCGCGCGGCCCTCGTAATGCAGTGACTCCTCCAGGTGATTTCCATCTTCATCCCAGCCCTCCGTCACACGCAGCTTCACCCCCGGCCACTGATTCATCACCGAGATCGCCAGCGAATTCAGCTTATCCTTGCAGCGCTGATAGATAGATAGATAGATAGATAGATAGATAGATAGATAGATAGATATGAGAAAGGGAGAGGGAGATCCACATAGGTAGAGAGGGATAAGAAGAAGGGAGATAAGAAAGAAAAGGGAAATGAGAAGGAAAAAGGGGGCGAAAGAGAAGAAAGGAAAATAGAAAGAGAAAGAGAACAAGAAAAAGAGATAGGAAAAGAAAGAGAGAGAGATAAAGAAAGAAAGTCAAAAGGGGAGAAATAGAAGGATAAAGAATGACAGAGAAAGAGAATAGTTAGATATATTAAAAGAAAGCGAGAAAGAAAAAGATACAGATATAAGAGAAATGGAGTGAAAGAGAGAAAGAGGAGAGAGGGAGGCAGAGAGAGAGAGAGAGGGAGAAAAAGTGTTTGTCATATGAATAAAATACAGAGCTGTGTTCCTCTATTAGCAGCAGTCATGTAGCTGTATTGAATGTTGCCATGTAAACATTATCATGCACCCAACTTTCACAGCAGCGTCCACTCAGTCCTGCTCCTGATTTAAACCCCTGAACTGCACATTCTACCATTTTATCTCCTCCGACACTCTAATATTACTGTCACGGCTGATGTGTTGAATCAGGTGTGTAGGAGCAGAAACATCATTATACATGTGCAGACATACAGTGGTTAAATACAGGAGCATCAGTCTGGCTTCAGTATAAACTCCTCTACGCTCCTCAGTAGCTCCACGTGTTCTCTGTATACTGGGATACGTCTGCACACAACTCCACACTCAAACACCCTGAATGGGGAATTAAGTAGAGCTGAAAGTCTAAGTGAAGCCTCAATGTGCACAGTGGCCATCATCAGTTTTAAACAGTAGCTGATTTAGTAGATTTATTGTGGCTCCAGTGTTGTTATTCTGCCATTTTCTCATCTAGAACAACACACACACACACACACACACACACACACACACACGCACACGCACGCACACACACACACACACACACACACACACTTTAAATCCCATTAAGTCCTACCTCAAGTTATTTGACAGGTAAACATTCACCTGCATTCCTACACGTTTGTCATCTCTTTCACTGCTCCTAAAACCTGCTGCACGTCTTTTTTTCCAAACACACGTTATTATCTGTTATACATGTTATACAGAAAACCTCATATCTCCATTTTTGATGTTTTTCAGTTTTTGACATCATTTGAAAATGCATGTTACCCTTCATATTGTATGCAAATTTCATGATGAATGGACTAAAGGAAATGACCCAAAATGACTTGGAAAAAAGTCTGGTTCCATTGACTTACATTAAAAGTGAAGTAGGTTTTTTCCTTCTCCTGTAAAATGATCATTTTGGAGATATGAGGTTTTCTTCCGACAACAGCGATGTGTAATTTTTTCAGTGGAAATAAGTGCACATCTACAGAAAACACAGTTCTGCATATTTTAACGCACAATTACTGCTTATTTGCTGGATATATACATATGTATGTATATATATATAATATATATATATATATATATATATACATATGTATGTATATATATATATGTATCCCAGAAAGAGTTTGAACTGTTTTTTTGTTTGAAAGTGTATTTACATTCATTTGGGATTAATAAAGTGTCTATCTATCTATCTATCTATCTATCTATCTATCTATCTATCTGTCTGTCTGCCTGTCTGTCTGTCTATCTATCTATCGTTTCTTCAGTCTGTCATCAAATGTCCAGTTATCCTAGCTGTACATCTGTTTACACAACAACATCCAACAAACTTAGCGGCTCAGACAGGAGGTGTTTATGTGTGGCTAAACATATGAGGTCAGTTTCCCGGACAGCGATTAAGCTTAGCCCTGGACTACAACGCTTTCTGAATAGACATATTCCATTGCAAGGAGAACGTAGCCCAGGACTAGGCTTAATCCCTGTCTGGGAAACCAGCCCTAGAAACATTAGTTGCCAGTTTTCCAGACACTGTGTAAGTCTAAGCCTCGACTAAAGAAGGGTTTGGAATAAAGAAGCACCACTGACATTGCAGTTTAGTCCAGAACGAGAGATGCAGCAGGGCAAAAATCATCAGGCTGCTGTTTACTGGAAGAGTCTAGCCACAAATCCCCACCTCCACCCCGCCACTTCCATTAAAGAAGCCGAGTAAAACGTCTGAGATATAATTGGAGTATCATTGGCGTAATGGCCAATAATAGATGCGCAACATCAGCTGCACTGATCACTCCTGACCCAGATTGGGCAAAGAAAGCAGGCTCAGCAGACAGGACTCATTCAAACAGAGTGTGGAATTAAAGCCGACACATATGTTGTTCAATACCACGCATATTGCGCAATGCACTGTTGCGAAGCGCAAAAGGGCGGGATTGTACAGGGCTTAAGGTCATGTCAGTAGCTGGCACAGATTCACTAACGTGTGTATTGGCCTAGAAAGAGATGAATATGTAAAGCTGAAACTAATTTACAGCACATAAAGTGAGAACGTATGTCATTTGACAATAAGTGAAATAATAGCTTATGTATTTATATACACTATGTGGCCAAAAGTTTGTGGACACCTGCTCATCCAATGTTTCTTTCAAAATCAATAGTGTTTAAAAAGAGTCTCTCCCCTCTTTGGTGCAGTAGCAGCCTCTACTCTTCTGGGAAGGCTCTAGATGTTGGAACATTGCTGTGAGGATTTGATTGAGCATTAGTGAGGTCTGATGATGGATGGTCAGTTCTGGATCACTCCAACTCAACCCAAAGGTATAGGAGCTCCATCACTCCAGAAAACACAGTTGTTCCAGTTTTGGGGGGCTTTATACCCCCACTAGGCCATGCTTGGCATTGGACATGGTGACCTCAGGCTCATGTGTGGCTGCTTCAGACCGTCCCATTCTACTGGTCAAGGCTTGTCTATGGAGAGCACCTCAATGCAGCTGAGCTCACTAATACGACTCGGTTGTCCACAAACTTTTGGACGTATAGTGCAACCGTGTAGCCCAACTAGTGCGTGCATATAGGGGCATAAACAGATAAAAAAAAGAAGTGACGTTATTTCAAAATATCAAACTTCCTCTGCGCTCGGGGTCCCTGTGCGCCCGCTAATGACCGCGCTTTTGCGCATTTGCGCATTCGCCGCTCCGTACCTGTGTCATCAGCCTGTCCGCGTTCGTGTTCTCCTCATCCTTGAAGATGATATCAGGGTTGTAGTTGGGCGTGAGCTCCTTAAACCTCTCGGAGTCCCTCGTGATTTTGCCCTCGTATTTGCCGCTCGCGCCGAGAGTCTTCTCAGCCACGTTGGGAATAAACTGCTTGTAAGCCAGCGGCGTGAGCTTCTTGGGGTGCCTGCGCTTCCCATAACCCCTGCCTGGACCACAGGCCAATCCACAGGACGTGAGAAAGAGGCAGAGCAGAGATGCGAGTGCGATCCTCCTCAGCAGCAGCATTGCGTTCCAGTTCTCCGGAGTCGGTGGAAATCTTAGGGGTCCAAGCACCAAATATATTTGTACCTCCTCGCGCTTCTGCGCCTTTTTTTTTATTCTTTAGCTGCGATCCAGTAAAAGTGCTGCAAGAAGAAACAGGTGCAGTCTCGACCCTCTCGTGCAGCCCACTGGCAGAGAGCGGTGGAGTTCGGCTCTCGATGCTCAGACCTGCAGGCTTAGACCCGTATGAGCGAGGCAGCCTTTAACTCCTGTACATTACAGCCGCGAGCTGTGGCAAAGCGAGGCAGCTCATTGGCCCAGCGGAGAAAAGCTGCTGTGATGTTATTCCACCTCAGACTACATCCTGCTGAGCCTTACCTGGACACTCAGCTCTGTTACTGTGATGTCTCATCCTAATGGTGATGGCAAAGGCTGAAATAGGCTGCATCACCCAGGATAGATAAATAAATAAATAAATAAATACATTCACAGATTGAAAACTCAATAAAAACCACAAGAAAAAAAGTGAAAATGAAAAAGTGATTTGTAACTTTTCTAATGGCGGTTTGTTTAAATTAATTACTTGCTTTTATTGATGTTCTTGACGTGAAAATAATTACTCATATTCTACAGAGAGCGGCACATTTTAAAGCACAGATACTCTTTATTTGCTGAGCCAAAAACATTGGGCGAATATTATAAAGTGTGGTTTATCTAAAACATTTTAGATTTGATTTGATGAACACGATAAACTCCACAAATAAATAGAACTTGTGCACTAAAAATTGCAGGAATCAGAGATTATGGATGTCTCCAAAAGGATAACAACTAAATTAAATACTAACCAATGATTAGCTTAAAAAAAGACGACAGCGATAAAACTCAACATCCTCCTTCGTCTCTACAGTTATTCAGTCGTAGCTATTCATGTTCAGCATCGTGGAGAAAGGCAGAAAGCATATGTTTAACAGAACGTTATGCAGAATCATCAACAACTTAATATAATACTTATTTTTTCAGTGTTTATTGTGTCCACACTTTGCCTTTATTACAGTTTCCCTTCTTTTCAAAAGACTCACTTTCAGTTTTTCAGAGAAATCTGCAGGGATATTTTTCCACATCTCCAAAGGTCAGAAGTTCCGTCTTAGAAGTTGGTTGTATTTTTACGATCCAACACATTCAGTGTTGTTGAGGTCTGTTGAGGAGTGGTCAGTCCATTGTTCTGAGATTGACAGACAAACAGACAGACAGACAGACAGACAGACAGACAGACAGATAGATAGATAGATAGATAGATAGATAGATAGATAGATAGATAGATAGATAGATAGATAGGTGGGTGGATGGATGGATGAATAGACAGACAGAGAGACAGACAGACAGATAGATAGATAGATAGATAGATAGATAGATAGATAGATAGATAGATAGATAGATAGATAAACAGACAGACAGACACAAAGACAGACAGATAGATAGATGGATAGATAGATAGATAGATAGGTAGATAGATAGATAGATAGATAGATAGATAGATAGATAGATAGATAGATAGATAGACAGACACAAAGACAGACAGATGGAGATATAGACAGACAGACAGACAGACAGATAGATAGATAGATAGATAGATAGATAGATAGATAGATAGATAGATAGATAAATAGACAAACAAACAGACAGACAGAATAGGCAGACAGATAGATTGATAGACAAACAGACAGATGGAGATATAGACAGACAGACAGACAGACAGATAGATAGATAGATAGATAGATAGATAGATAGATAGATAGATAGATAAACAGACAGACAGACAGACAGATAGATAGATAGATAGATAGATAGATAGATAGATAGACAGACAGACAGACAGATAGATAGATCGATAGATAGATAGATAGATAGATAGACAGACACAAAGACAGACAGATAGATTGATAGACAGACAGACAGACAGATAGATAGATAGATAGATAGATAGATAGATAGACAGACACAAAGACAGACAGATGGAGATATAGACAAACAGACAGACAGACAGACAGACAGATAGATAGATAGATAGATAGATAGATAGATAGATAGATAGATAGATAGATAGATAGAAAGATAGATAGATAAATAGACAGACAAACAGACAGACAGAATAGGCAGACAGATAGATTGATAGACAAACAGACAGATGGAGATACAGACAGACAGACAGACAGACAGATAGATAGATAGATAGATAGATAGATAGATAGATAGATAGATAGATAGATAGATAGATAGATAGATAAACAGACAGACAGACAGACAGATAGATAGATAGATAGATAGATAGATAGATAGATAGATAGATAAACAGACAGACAGACAGACAGACAGATAGATAGATCGATAGATAGATAGATAGATAGATAGATAGATAGATAGATAGACAGACACAAAGACAGACAGATAGATTGATAGACAGACAGACAGATAGATAGATAGATAGATAGATAGATAGACAGACAGACAGACAGATGGAGATATAGACAGACAGACAGGCAGCCAGACAGACAGACAGGCAGCCAGACAGATAGATATATAGCATTAGTGAGCCACCAAGTCATAAAGTAAGTAGTAAACAGTGAACTGTGCTTTAATCAAGACATGTAACATCGTATGTTTTCCTGGAGTCGCTCCAAAATAATGCAGGAGCCCTCATACGTCAGCAAATCCTTTTAGCAGCAGAGAGGTGGCTTAAGGGATTGGTTCACCTAAAACACTAATTTGGCTGAAAATAAAGTACAGCTAGTTGGAAGCAGTGAGCATTTTGCACAAGGAATGACTCTAACAGATATCCATTATCTTCTGTGTAGTGTTAGCCACATTTGCAACTCTGGGGATAATTACTGATTTAGCGGAGATAATCAGGCACTTTGGGCTCTGTAGCATCTCCACGTGATCCTGTTTGAGTGGCCCCACTCAACCAGAGCAGTATGTTCCGTCCAGGACTGTAAATCTCTGAACTCACGACGATTCAGTTTAATTAGATTACGATTCTGCATCATTCAGTTTGATTCAATTCAATCTCAGATCAGCTCCCCTCCCCCCGCCCCCCATCCACGTAACTGCATCTATTTGGATACAACACAAATAAAACTGATCCTGGATCAGCACGAGCTGAGTCAGTCTTTGAACTTTCCGTTCTCTAGAAGATGGTTTTACAGTGAATCACTACAAGACTGAGGATGACAGGATGCCTCCAAAGAAGCTGAGTGACTAATGAGCTCACCTTTATGGAGGTGAAGTCAATTGTGTCACTTTCTTTTACAGTCTCTCTGTTTAATGGACGCAGTGTGGTCTCGTCTTTGTCTTTCTCTCACGCTACTTACAATCATTTTCCCTCCTCATTCCCGTCACTCAGAAAGAATGAATTCTGAATTCGTGACACTTTCCTCGCCTGGACTTGCAGTGGTTCTGCAACTTTGGCGTGAAAGTGAGCAAAGCATCACCCTTGTGCCACTTTTTTTGGGGGGGGGGGCCTACAGAGGGGCTTGCACTTGCCAATCTCAGGCCAGGAACTGACAGATATGTCACGATATCAGTGGTGGGGAGTAACTGGTTACATTTACCCAAGTACATGTACTTAAGAAATCGATGTAATTGTACTTGCCTGAGTATTTTTAAATCATGATACATTTATTTCCACTTAAGTATATTATTGAGTGAAAGAATCTACATTTTACTTACATTTTAGCCATTCTTATTTAGTTACGAATTCTTTTTTGTGTTTAATTTTATTATGTTTGGTTGGTTACAGCATCTACAATGCTTTGTGATTGGCCAAACCACTGACTATGGAGCTTTAGCATTTTATTTTAGGCCAAAAGGATCCCAAAAAAGAAAAATAGAGCATAACAAACTTCAGTTCCTGTGCTGATAAATGCTGGATTTAATAATAAGTTCCACCGTAGTTCTGTAAAAGCTGCTTTTCCGCAGCATGGCCCCAGCTCCTCGACTCGACTTGACTCGGCTTTTTTCGTTTTCCATTAGACAAACCTTGTACCTTGTATCTGGTACTTTTTTTGTATCACCTCGATCAAAGTTCCAAGCGAGCTGAGCTGAGTGAAAGGTGACGTAGTAAAATCGCAGAGGCTGATTGGTTGGAGAGAATCGGCACTATCACCCTAAACACAAATGCATTAGCTACCAGGTAAGTGTACACTCTCGCGTCACCCTTGAGCAGCAAGAATCGTCTCATCGTCTGAACTGTGATTCCCAAATTCTACTGTTTTTTGTCAGCAGTCTTATTTCTTGCTGCCATCTGCCTCATCTGAAATTTGTCTCCTTCACGTCACCGTAGATTCATTTGGTGTCACTTTGACGACTAGCTACCTTAAGGGGGCGCTATATCTGCAGTGGAAAACCAAGTAGCTGGTAGCAAAAGTGGGTAGAGTCGAGTTGAGTTGAGTGCCATAAGTTATTCAGTACTTTTGTACTTCTACTCAAGTTGTTTTATGGTACTTTTACTTTTGAGCCAGTATTTTACCCAAGTATTAACCTAATTTTACTCGAGTAAGGGTTTAGATTATGTTACCAACCTCTGTCACATATACAAAGATATAAAATCATAGGAAGCCACATTATTTTTGACCTGTATCTCTTAAATAATAATAGTGTAATGTGGTGATATTCCATTGGTGATTGGATTTAATTCCCCTGAACGCAGAAAAATAACATACGACATTTTATATCTCATAAAGAGGATTTTTTTAATGTCTTTTAATGCATAATTCAGTCACTGAGATTTAAATAATCTTCAAAGTGTTTTGAAGTGAAAGGCTTCATTGTAGAGAAACATACAGCCTCTGGTTTCTTTACAGTGGTGATAGGAAAAAGGGGTTGCAATGTCAACAATGCAAAATATTTTACTATCAACATACACACAAAAAATGACACATGGAGGTTCACAACAGTAAAATAGTCCTTTTAAGAGTAAAAAAAAGTATAAATTTTGCTGAAAAAAGTTTGTTTGAAAAAGTTTTGAAAAGGTTGCTTTGGGGACTATTTTGTCTTATAATGCCCTGCATGTATCTTCTTGCCGTGAATGTATTAAAAAAAGTTCTAGGCCAAAACCTTCGTAAACAAAGTCTCAGGTATCACTCATTACCATTTCATGTGAAAACGTTCTGTGAGAAAGATTTTAAAAGCTGCCTAAAAGTTTACAAAACTAATCTTTGCTATCATTTGGTATAAAAGTGAAGGTCAGACAGTCAGATGGTATTTTGAATATGAGGGCTATAGGAGGCTGTATCATTTATGAGTTGCACACATTTGTGGTTGAACTGATTTAACTCTTTTGTATTAGTGTCAGTTGACTGACAGCTGTCAGAACAGTGTGAGCTCGGTTCAACTCACACATGCCTGCCAGAAAGCTGAGGCTAGTGGCAGCAAAGTCTGAAGTGCTGTAAGTAGTGAAACCCCAACACAGCTGTAATGCAGTGAGAAGTTGTTGGGAGTGTGTGAAATGCCTTCATTTCATGAGAAACAAGAGATGGAGAAATGTTGAAAATGACATGATCTTTTGCATCATGGCAACATTTAAATGAACATCTCCACACAAACTCATGAACCAACTTATTCTTAAGGGATTCCTAGCCATGAAGCTAGTTTGAAGAAGGTTTTGCAGGATGCTTTGTAGTTAGATAAATGTATGAAGTCGTGCTGAGGGTCGGTCCCAAAAATATTCTCATCTCCAATTATAGTCATTTGGGAATAAAAGTCGACTCCAAAGCTTTGGGTTTGATTCCATACAGAGATGCCAGGGTTACCTGCACACATATGGAGTGTGAGATGATCTTCCATCACTCTCTATACAGTCAATCCGAGAACTGCGTTCTTCCTCTACACACTTAACCAGATTAGCTGTATTTTAGTTTAGACAAAGTGGAAAACTAGCCAGTAAAATGTACAACAGAAAGTGGATAACTTTGACAGCTCACCTGAAGTTAACGGAGGAAAATTAGGTACAGTTTATCTCCCACCAAATGGTCAGAGAAGTTAATTTGGCGAGCATTAGCTTTTGAAAATTGCTCTTGCCAAGTTTAATTAGGCCCCTTGTCGTTCATACTGTCAATCATAATAGTGTGGTTTGTACTTAGTGTTGTACTTTTCATGTTGCCAGATCTCCTTCTCTGTTTTGATTCTTTGAAATGAAGAATTGAGAAAATTAGTGCGTTGGAATTGATTCCCATTGATTCCCAGTATCAATTTCTGGACAGTTGAGGTATGGAAGGTTGCTGTAGAGAATGTTTTGGTTTCTTGCTTCATCATAAACAAATTCCTAATGGCAATACTTCCTTGCAAAAATGCTACTTATGAACCCATAAGGAATTCTGATATGTGGGCATATATGCACATATATCATATAGGCTCAGGCATACGTTTCAAAATATATGTACATCATATATTACAAACCAGTCTGGTTCCATTGACCTACATTAAAAGTAAAGTGTAAAAATGTAATTATTGAAATACATCAGGGAACTACATTTTCATAAATGTCATGTTTTAATGCTTTTATTGCAAATCTTATAATGTGCATGTGTGTTCATTAGGAAATATTCTGGAAGAAACAAAGCAAACGCTAAAAGCTTTATATTATATAACATGAAGCTAGTAGTAATAAATATCTTCCATATAACAATAATATATTCTTGCGTATATAAAATTTATCTGTTACACATATATGGTGATACATTGCTGAAATGTATCACTCCCCTTTTACCCTGTTCTTCAGTGGTCAGGACCCCCATGGACCCTCACAGAGCAGGTACTATTTGGGTGGTGGATCATTCTCAGCACTGCAGTAACACTGACGTGGTGGTGGTGTGTTAGTGTGTGTTGTGCTGGTCTGAGTGGATCAGACACAGCAGTGCTGCTGGAGTTTTTAAACACCTCAGTGTCACTGCTGGACTGAGAATAGTCCAGTGATGAAGGACTAGAGGATGACCAACACAAACTGTGCAGCAGCAGATGAGCTATCGTCTCTGGCTTTACATCTACAAGGTGGACTGACAAGGTAGGAGTGTCTAATAGAGTGGACAGTGAGTGGACACAGTGTTTAAAAACTCCAGCAGCACTGCTGTGTCTGATCCACTCGTACCAGCACAACACACACTAACACACCACCACCACGTCAGTGTCACTGCAGTGCTGAAAATGGTCCACCACCCAAATAGTACCTGCTCTGTGAGGGTCCATGGGGGTCCTGACCACTGAAGAACAGGGTAAAAGGGGGCTAACAAAGTATCAGAGAAACAGATGGACTACAGTCTGTAACTGTAGAACTACAAAGGGCACCTATATAGTAAGTGGAGCTGATAAAATGGACAATGAGCGTAGAAACAAGGAGGCGCTCATAATGTTGTGCCTGATCGGTGTAAGTAAGTTGGATACAAGGGATAATATATGTCATATATTTGAAACCCATATATTGCCATATATCAGATTTCTGCATGGGAATGAATGCTAACTAGCATTATACACCTAGGATCGTGCTAACTAGTCCCCATTAGCCATAACCTGTTAACTCTATAGCTTATTAAGACCTATCATGAAGTAACTACCATGAATGATTCGATCAATACTATGAATTTAATATAATATATATAATAATAAGTTGTACAGTTAGGAGAGTGAGTAATTGAAGTGCGTGTTAATCTGTTGTTAGCACTGTTAGCACTTGTGGACGCAGTTCCTTTAAGATGATGAGATGAGCTTTACTTTTAGACATGAAGCCTCAGTGAAAGGAAAAAAGTCCAATTTGTGAGATGAAACCTGTGCTGTGTTTGATTGGGCAGCTCTGGCAGACAGTCTTTACCTCGTGTGCCTCGCTCTCCGGGGACGCAGCTCCGTCAATCCACCGAGTGAGACGCATGCTAATTTTAGCGAGCGCACACAAGAAGGTCAAGATCCTATTAAAAGTGAAGATTGAATTCCCAGCTCATATCAAAAAAGAGAAGGCTGCTTTGGACCGTTAGCTTTGTATTTTAAAGGATTTCTGTAACGATTTCCTCTCAGCACCATTTCTCCTGCCTAGCATGTCCATTTGACTAATGTGTATGACATTTCGTGCCAACTAGGTGCTCCTGCTGATAAACAACTTGTACCTCCTGAAGAACGTTCTTTGAGTAAAGAGTAGTGGCTTTTAGTGTGTAAAGACTGACAGAGGTGAAGGATTGTAGCTCGTATGAATCTTTTTCTCTCAGACCAGCTTTTGCTGGTAACTGATTTCAGGTGGTCTGAGCTGGTTTTTGATGGTGTAGGTGGTTGACAAATTGGACATCCAGCTGGACTACAAGAAAACATACCCCATACTGGCCAACCAGCTGGTTAAGCTAGTAGATCAGCTTAGCTGGTTGACTAGTAAAGGGTATGTTTTCATTTGAGTCTGATGGTTTAGCCAGTTTGCCAGCATAGCTAACTTGACAAGGCTGGTCAACCAATGATTTTTCCTGCTGCTCCATCAGCTTGGTGATACTGTTCAAGCTGGTCAACCAGCTTGGTCATGCTGGTTGACCAACTTGGTCAAACTGGTCATGCTGGTCGACCAACTTGGTCAAGCTGGTCATTCTGGTTAACCAGCTAAACCATCAAACTCAAACTTTTCAACCAGCTAAGTTGGTGTATCAGCATCTTTTTCAGCAGGTAAACAGTAAAATCAAAAAAAATATTTTACGTTTTACTGTTACCCCATATGTAGCCAAGATGAGACACGTTTGGTGTCCAAAGTTTTCTTCTTTAGTTTTGCACTGGATAAGTGAGGCTAATTTGGCCCTACAAGTAATGCATTTAGCACCAGTTAGAGTTGTGCCAACTTCATGCCTAAATCATCACTCACTTGAGTCAAACTGTTTCGAATTATTAAGTAATCTCAAGTAACCTTGTCTCTGTTATCTGTGACATTATATGCCATACTATAAACTATAAAAATGGACAAAGGTCCAGGCATAGCCTTCCTCAAAGTTCATGAAATAGTATTCGGAAGTCGACTCTAACAGAGTCGATTGGTATACTCTGATGGACCTTGGAATCAGAGTCAACTGTTGGCCAGTGACTCTGAAAATCAAATGCATGATTGGTTTGAGGGGCATTTTGATCAGATGCATGTGTAATGCAGGACAGAGTTGGAGTTTGGGTCAGATAAATTTGGTTATTTACAAGGCTGCAACAGCATCTCAGCTAGCTTGCTTTTAACAGCCATCTCTGATCCATAACTATTAGAAATGGAATCCATCTGACAATAGCAACTCAGAAAACTAGGCAAACTACACACAGAATGGTTGAATTCCCATTATATTCTTTTATGAATGACTCTGGTGCTGTCTTGGTTAAAACTAAATAAAGTTCAGGAGTCATTACCAGCGGCAGAGTCCAGAGTCGGAGTTGACTCCAAGAAATCTGGAGTTATGAATCACTACACAAAAATGATTCCTACCATAAAGCCTTGTCTTAGAACTCTGTGAGTGACTTTAGATGTATAATAAGTGTCAGAATTGGCATATTTTGCTTTATGTGACCCACAGCATGGTGGCAGTGCATAGATGAGCATTCTTCTATGCTAACTCTACAGTAGCACCTTCCCTGGTCCAACACTTCTAAATCAGCTCCTGAAAAGCTTGATAATCATCTAATGAGTTGAGTCACTTGTTGCGTTATTACTTTCTTTGTAAATGTCATATAAAAGATACAAGATCACAGATGATGTCCATATTCAAAGAACTAGGACAGCAGCCTTTGAAGAAAGTAGGCTTAAATCTGTAACCATGGCAACATGGATTGGTGACCAATGCAGGTATCCTGTAATCAAGGCCAAGTGAGTTGTGAGCATCCTCAAGATGGAAAAAAAACAATGAGAATTTAGTTCATTAGTACGGTGAGTACATTAATATCTCATTTAACACAAAGGTTCTTTATGGAACCAAAAGTCATCCTCCCACACACTTTAAGATGATTCTTCACAGGTTGTTCAGAAAAGAAAGTGGTTCTATTTAGAACCATGAACACTCTAAGAACCCTTTGCGTGATTTAAAGGTTCTTTGTAAGGATTGTTCACATTAATGGAGAATGTGTCACAGATGGTTCTATATAGAACCTTTTTGAAAAGGGTTCTTTGTAGCACCATAAAGCGTTCTTCGATAAGCTTGACATCGCAACATTAGAGGAACACTTTTTGGTTCTATATAGAACCATCAACACAATCTCCATCAATCTGAAGAACCCTTTCATAATGCAAAGAACCCTTTTATCAGTGTCTCTTGAAGAACCATCCTTTTTAAGAGTTTATAAAATCACTCCAAAAATCTTCCACTGCATCCTTACTGAGTTAATATGAAGGTATTAATGAAAAAAACTTCTTATTTTTGTTTCCAGTGATTATTGGATTTGGGATATTTTGACACTGAAGCTCACTTTGTCCTGATTTATGTTATTATTCATTATATTTTCCGTTTTCTTCTGGGTGTAAAGTGTCTGGAAAAGGCTATTGTACTTACACTGTTAGTCTAACAGAAGTACAGCTATGCAATTTGTGTTTCCACCCAAACACACATGCTGGGCAGGCATGCAGTTTCAGGGCCTTGCTGTAACAGTAGTAGTGATGGGCCTGAGGGGTTATCTGAAGGACTCTCTCCTACTGTCAGGGTTTAGCAGTAGCGGTCAGATTCCACCCAGGAGAAGACTGACTATATTCACATGCCCGTGTAACTTAGAACTCCGCTTGGCAGCCATTAGTGGCTTTCCTAGACAAATTGTGTAAATCGGCTTCTAATTAGTCAGACAGCGAGTCCTCAACCGATGCTTTGAATGTTGATGTGATAAAACCTCAAGAAACGCGAAGCCTCTACACCATGAATGTTACCATTTTTCTGCTCAACAATGAACAGAGACTTCGCTGCCGTCTGACATACCATTTCTCCTTTCCTGCAGTAATTGTCATGACCTTTAAGAAAATAAACTTGGCCAACGTGTCCTCCAAATCCAGCACAGCACTCGCTTTCACACCTTCTTCTCTTTCCTGCGTGTAAAAGAGAAAAGCAGAGGTGCGCTTCCATGCCGGGGCTGTGGGGGAACTGATATCAGAAAGGGTTTGCTTCATTATTACCGCACAGCATCAGCTTTGCTAAGCAGTGCTAGTTAGCAAAGGTGCTAGTTGAATCTTTTTCTATTTTGTGTTTGTAGAAGAGAAAGGAAAGGTTCCCTTCTCTGCTAAGGGTAAAGAGGAGTCCCTTTCAGAAATGGGTTGCACCATTATCAACTTTGCTAAGTACTAATAATAGTACTTCACTGTATAGCAGCATTCAAAGACCCAAAGACCCAGCTAACCCTGCTGAAAGAACAGCACAGGCCAGTATGAATTCCATGCTGTTGTAAACCGCTTTATGCTGGTTTGGTGCTGGCTTAGCTGACCAGCATATCAGCATCCAAAACACAGCATATCACTGTTGTCGGAAGAAAACCTCGTATCTCCAAAAATGATAATTTTACAGGAAAAGGAAAATACCTACTTTACTTTTGATGTAAGTCAATGGAACCAGACTTTTTTCCAAGTAATTTTGGGTCGTTTCTTTTGGTCCATTCATTGTGAAATTTACACACAATGTAAAGGGCAACAGGCATTTTCAAATTATGTCAAAAACTGAAAAATGTCCAAAATGGAGACACAAGCAATATATATATATATATATATATATATATATATATAGAGTTTGTTTGATTTGAAACTAGGGGCTATGCATGAAAATGGTTGTAATTTTCTATACAAGGTTTTCTTCTGACCGCAGCGATATGCTGGTTTTGCTGGTGACCAGTTTTTTCTAGTTTTTCGCTAGTTCTCCTATGCTGGTGCTAGTTAGCAAGGATGCTAATTCCACTCTGGTTTCAAGTTGGAGTCGATTCCAAGAGTTGATTCTACACAATTATCTCAATTCCAAAAACTAAGACACTGAGCGCTAACACCAGCTAAATTAACTTGTTTTACCTGGTTCTCTGTTAACGTCAGGTGGGTAGAAGGTTTGGCAGTGGCAGTGTAAGATTGTGAGCCAATTTCTCATCACAAATTTTACATTTTACTTTGTTGTCCAGAGTAAAATACAGCCGGATTGTCAACATGTGAGTTGTGGAAGGATGTATTTGTTGGACAGTCTGTCTAAGTAACAACAGAATATCTCACACTCCGTGTGCACACAGTAACTTAAACGTCAATGTATCAAGTCCAAAGCTTCGGACTCGACTCTTGATTCCTGAGTCGAGGAATAGATTCGTTTTGGGGTCGACTATGAACGCTAGAAGAAAGCAAAAGTACACCTCAGTGCTGATGGTGTGGAGCAGTCCCTTTAGAAAGGGTTTGATTCATTATTACTCTACAGCATTGGCTTTGCGAAGTGGCACAAGTTAGCAAAGCTCCATCTTCTCTGTTCTGAGTTTCAAACTGCGGGTATAGAGTAGAGCCTTTGCTCGGTAGTCTTATTTAGCAAGGACACTATTGCATGCTAGCTTTGGATTCCATGGTATCCCAAACGCTGAGGTAGAAGTAGGTTTTTTATTCCATTACTGATATGAACAGCATGAAAGTCCATTTCTGCCACTGGAGAAAAGTATATAACTATTTAGTAAGTCATAATAATGACAAAGTGTTCCATAATTATGATTTAGTATCTCATAATTATGACATACATCTAATAATTATGGCTTATTATCTCATAATAATGAGAAAGTTTCTCATTATCTCATAATAGTTTCTCAATATCTCATAATAACGACTTATTAAGTCATAATTATGAGATAGTAAATCATAATTATGGAACACTTTGTTATTATTTCTATTTATAGAACAGATAATGTACAATAATAAATGCATAATTTTGATCAACATTTTTGGCAGATGCACCAGCATCACCATTTCTCTCCTGTAAAAAGTTTTGATAAAGAGTGAAACAATGGAGTCCAATCTAAATCTAAATCTTCATTTGCCTAAATTGAAAAGGAGATACTTGGGTAGACCTGATAGCTTGTATGCTAGTTGTGCATGGCTTTTGATATAAATAAGTCACTGCATAGCTTTGCTTAGCATTGACGCCAGTTTCAATACGTTAGCCTTGACGTCCACGCTATCCCAAGAATACACAAAAAGCAGAGAGGAGAACGTTGGTGTGGGAGTAGGTTCTTCAGTCCATTTCTGATGTGAACAGGAGCCTTTCCATCAGCGGCGCCTTTCATTGGTTCACAATGTCAGGCTGCGGCTTGGATCGAATGGTCTGTCGCTATGGTAACTGTTGTGGGCGAGCGGTGGGTAATTGCGCAAGGTGAGGTGAAGGAGTTTGCGAGGTGGCGGAGGCAGACAGGATCGATAAGGCCGGGGGTAATGAGGCCTTTCTGACTGCTCTCGCTTCTTAGCTCCGCTCAGCTAACATGCTGAGAACTTTGGCCTGGATCATTACAGTTGGCTCATAATTCCACGACTGGAAAGCAACACATGGAAGAAAGCAGAGAGGACATAAATACACAGTGGTGGATTGGAAAGTTTCATGGATTTTATTAGATTGGTATTGATCTCACAAAGCCATTTCGTAATTGGTGAATTATGGCTGAGATTAGATTTACTGATGTTCCCTCCACAATTTCTTTATTGCAAAACTAGTAAAAAGAACTAAACAGGTGATTGTGTCTCGTTTATCTTTTCCAGCTTATTAGCGCTCTACTTAGTAACTCATATCTCCATATTAAATAAAGCATTTCCATATTTTAGCTAATTGGGTACTAATATTTCACTAATATCGCACTGTGCTAATATTTACATTTTAGATTTTCTTTATCTTGTACTACCATTTGTACTGTTTATCTTCTTTAACACTTTTAAAACTGTTTAATATTCAGATCTGTATGTGTTTTTTTTTTCTAAATCTTTATGTGCACTGACTTTGTGTATATTGACAAGCGCTTATAGATAAAATTCTATGTTTATGTCACCAATTAACCCCTTTATTAGAAACCCATCTCTTGTAGCTCCACCTTGTTGGTGTACAGTTAGAGAAGGCAGCCCATCTGTTGATGCACAGTGTTAGCCTCTCATCAGTGGTCAGTTTCTGGATATTTTTGGATGGTGAATTGCTCTCAACCTAGCAGTGATACAGATGTGTAAAACACCCCCTGATACACTCATACCAGCACAACAACCATGTCAGTGTCACTCAGTGTTGGGGATATTACGTTGGGAGAGACGAAGAGGCAGGATGCAAGCACAAGTTCTTGTTTTTATTGAATGCCATGATGACAGAATCCACAAAGTAATAAAACAATAAGAACACTCACTAACAAAATACTACAACAGAAAGGAAACAAGACTAAAGAACACGAAGGAGATAATGAAAACAGGGCCTGAGAACACAAAACACAAAGCACACAACCAGGAGTATAAATACACATGGAATACCCATAAACATCTGGGACTAATGAGTGGTCAGGGCTACAGACAACAGACAGGTGAGACAGATGACAAGTAGGCAGGAATGGGAGGAGACAAAGACCAGAACAACAACAAAAGCACATGAGACAAGAAAACAAAGGCTGAAACAGAGAAAGACAAGGACAGGACAAGACAGGATGTTACAGACTTGTTACAGTAATGTAAACGTTTTTCTGTGAATAAGCGTAACGCATCTTTGTGGAGAGCTGGAGGTTTTCACCCCTCCCATTTCACCGCTCGCTAGCATTGCTCGCTAGCAGCTCAACACAGAGTTACATCGCACACACAGAGAGACAACAGTGTCCTCGTTGATCTCATAACAGTTTTGCTGGGTGAGACCACTAGGCCACTAGGGGGCCTGCAGAAAGAGGTTAATTACACTTGATGCATTTGAAGCATATATTTCCTCTATATAGATTGTCCATGCCTGTCCTCGTACATAATTTGCCCTGACTTTGATTGTGAATGTGAGCAACACAGGGCGACTGCAGGACGCGCTGTAAACTCGGTGAACTGTTTGTGGAATATTCATGCTAACATGAAACTGAATAAAGATCCCTGTGCTCAATTTTCATTCAGAAATAGCTCTGTAATCAAAGATTGAATTTCAAGGCAGCTGTTTTTGGACCCGGTCTGCTTTTCTTGATTTTCAAGCAGCATCAGCTATTCATAATTTTAATCTGCATAACTGTCCTGTTCAAAGGCAGGGATGATAACATGCCTGATTTCTCTCTAAATAAAGTACTGAAAGGACTACTGGATTTTTCCTTGTACTTTTTCAGTGGGTACAGGTCTGTATGGGTTTTAGAGAGTAACTTGGAGGTAAAGTAATAAGTAACTGGATTACTTTCTTTAGCAAATAAAAAGTAGTCCCATTTTGGTTTTAGAGAAGTAGTTTTTGTAATTAATTAATTTTTGGAGTTCCCCAACACTGCAGTCACTGCTGTGCTGGAAATGGTCTACCATCCAACTAATATCTGGTTATTGGTGGTTCCATGGTGGTCTATTCCCATTGATTAATGGGGCGAGGGGGCTGGTAAACTGTGCAGCAACAGATGGGCAACTGTGCAGGTTTCTGACAAAGTAGGAGTACCTGCCTTGTACTTCATGAAGGTCAAAGATGTGCTTGTTTTGTGCCCGAATGGTCCATTGTTTTCCGGGTTAAGATGGGAAAGCTCTTTATCAGTCTAGAGAAGGTTCTTCCTGCTTCTTCACATGTTTCTGTAGGTAATCCTTTTGTTCAGGAGCAGCAGATTCCTTCCTTAAGAGGCTAATGGAGCCAGGACTCTTACCTTTACTGCAACTTGAACGGAGCCAGAAGTCAGAGAAACCAGACGTCTCTGCTTTTTTTTTTCCTAATTGAAGCACCGAAGAAGTGCCTTCAGGGTCTTATTGAAAACTAGAAGATAAAATGGCATGTTTTTTTTTACCAGTATAGGAAGAAATCATAGCCAAGTGTTTAAAAGTCATTGATGTTCATGGAGGGCCTTATATTTCTATTAATGCACTGTAAGTATCCAGATGTGCCTTCTAAATTGCTTCAAAGGGACATTCTGGCCTAAAGATAGCACTTCATTTATTATTTTGCTCAGCATTGCATCCCTCAGCCTTGTCAGTTTGACAGAATTCACAATTTTCTATCCTTTTTTTTGGTTTTGTTTTCATTTATAAATCTTCACTACAATACCCAGCATGCACTGCACAAATACGTTATACAACCACTGGGAATCCTGACACAGTGATAAAGAAATGCCTATAAAGAGTACTAAATACCACCCAGCAGTGATGGCAGCTGTCTGGCCTCCTTCTGTTTTAGACAGCTAGCTTTTGTGTATCCTCCCCAAAGTGCGTGTAGGTTTTCAAAAGTTCCTCCCACCTTCAAGATACGTCATCAGAAGAGGACTTTTCTTGTCTTTAAACTAGAAAATCTCACTGCTGGGCCTATGGCTCCACTGCAGGATTTGAGTAGGTATATTTACTACAGATACAACACTGATTACTGTTTTTGTTTTTTTTTTTGGCCAGAGTGCACCTTTAAGTGAGCTCATTGCTGATACGGGTGTTCAGTTGTGCAAAAAATAAGTCTAATATCCACAGAAAAGCATTGCCAGTACAGTAGGACACACTGGAGCAGAAGCACATAAGTCTAAGGTCACCATGCCCAATACCAAGTGTCAGCTAGAAGGGTATAAAGCAGTGGAACTGTATTATCTGGAGTGATGGACCTCCAATATCTTTGGGATGAGTTTGTGATCCAGAACTGATTATCCAACATCAGTACCTGACCTCATTAATGCTCAATCAAATCCTCACAGCAATGTTCCAACATTTAGTGTAATTTGATTGTAGACTGTGGAATATCTAAGAACTCGTATATTTCACTCGGACGTAGAAAGGCCTACATGCTTTTGGCTTTGGCTAGCATTTCATGTGGTTAGCTTTGCACTATTGGTGAAGAAAATGGGCCAAAGATCTCCTGACCTCTCCAGATTAAAACATTGTTTTCACTCTAATTACAAGAAACAAGGAAAGCAGATTACTGCTGCAGTCGGAATGCTAGAAATTCTCCTGTTTGAGGATAAAGCTGTTCTGTTAAGCTGTTGTGGCCTGACGCTTGTCCTGTTTAACACTGCTTAATTGTTTGAATTGTAGAAATTGTTCAGTATATTTTCCAGATCTAGAAATAAGAAATGCACATCAATTTAATCATCAGTTCTCCCAGTGAGGGTTTCTGTTGCACTTAAACAATACATTCTCCATCTTTTCTCTCCAACAAACCAGTTTCGACAGAGAGTGAAACAATGGAGTAAGTTAAAGCTGTTAAATCTGTGGTTGGCTAGATGGAAAAAGAATTACTCTGACATGCTTGACAGCTTGTATGCCAGTATTTGTGCATAGTTTTGGACGATTAAGTCCTGTAGATAGCAGAATTAATGAGCTGCGTGTGAAAGCAAATGCTGTGTTTGTATTTAAAGCCAGAGGCATGATGACGGTCACCTGACTGGAGTGGCAGAACAGCATGGAAATGAAAGCTGTATGCGTATTATTACTCCAGTCTTATATAAAGTTTGGGCACCCCTGGTCAAAATACATGTTTTGTTGATTTGCGAAGTGAAAATATGTCAGTACATCCTCTCCAGGGAACAAACCTCTGCATGACGGTTGTTTGTCTGCTGTATTTAACATAATTAATGTTATTTAAAGTACATAAATAACAACAACTTGTTATTAAAGTTATTAATAATGTCATTTGGCCACCCCAGCCTAATGTTTCAGAACTATTTTGCCTGGTTGAACAATTGATCGTTGTGATTATTACCAAAAATAAATGTAACAATTTAATATTATCACTTCTCATTTTAATAATGAGTTCATTATTATTTGTTTTGTTGTGATTTACAGTTGTTTATATCCTGACACATGATTTAACATTTGTTTTTCCAAGATAACCAAATACTTTTATCAAGATAATGACAAAACAAAACTTTTTTTTTGAGATAACAACATAATTCATTTCAGATCTTGAAGTGTTTCCCATGATGTGGATGCCCTGACTATGTATAACCCTGGTAAAATCTGCTGTATTTAGCTCAGAGTGCTTTGGTTTAGTGTTTATAATGCTTTATAATAGGTTGAAAGTTATGATCAGGTTAAGGGTCTATATTCTATATGAGGGTCACTTCAGTGCCTTACTACGAAAGAGCCCTAAGTGACCTAAATACATTTTTTTCTTTCTAATTATATTAATCTTGCTCTTTTTGCACACAATTTACATGTACAAATATGTCCTATGAATACCGTTCCAGTGTCCACTAAATGACCAACATATCTGACCAAAATATTCCCCTTTTAGTGCAGGTTGGGCAGTCATAATCTTGGGTATAGCTTACATTAGCAGTACCCTCACCACAGTCCACACAGCTTTGACAAACCTATGATTTTTGTGTCATAGACACTTACAGATCAAAAGCTAACCACCAAGCAAAAGCTAACCTAGAAGGTTTACAGCTGTAAAATGCTATCATAGCTGTACGTTTGTCCCCTTTTGCTGCAGTAACAACTTCTACCATTCTGGGGAAGCCATTACACTACATGTTGGACCATTGCTGCGAGGATTTGCATTCAGTCCCAACAACTTTAGGTATTGATGCTGGATGATTACAGTTCCACTGCTCCACAGCCCAGTGTTGGGGGGCTTGATACCCCTCTAGCCCGTATAGTGACCTCAGGTTCATATGCGGATGGTCCAGATCGTCCTGTTCTATTAGCAGTGCTTTTGTGTGGTGATTGTACAAGCGTTGAGGGCACAAGTGAAAGGCCCCCTCAGTGATACAGAGTGTGAAGGGGAGCTGGTGTTTTAAAAGGATTTTAAGTATAATGATAAATTAAAACTTAAATACTTAAAGTGTACAAAAAATCTGCTTAAGTTTATGTGTTTACTTCTGGATTCCAGGTAGGGTCAGCTTGGGTCAGGGTGGTTAAGTAAGACTTTGTGCTGCTTACTGTATCGGAATATCCCACCACTGAAAGTAAGAACACCGAAACCAGACGCACAGCAAGTACGGAGAATTGTGCATGTCTAATGACATTTAAGGCAGTAGCGTCTTTGGTCTTGGCATTTAGAATGCAGTAATCATGCATTGCCTGGGATGGTAGAAACATTTCCTTGGTAAGGCTGGGTTGTGGTTCTGGTACAACCACAGTGAGTGCCTAGAGTCTAGAACCCAGACTCTAGACGCTGTCATGGTGCAACACGGGTGAATTTATGTCTAAAAATAACAGTGTGGTCAATTGCCAAAGGATGTTTCTGTCTGTTGATGACTTATGAGCAATATGTTTCTGAATGTGCCTTCAAATACATATTTCACTCTGCTAACATGGCTAATGGTGAATTAGGGCAAGTGGGGACCAGTTAGCATGATTTAAATTATACACAACGTTAATTGGCCCATTCATTTCACTATTAGCAGTGTTAGCATTTGTTTGAAATGCTCTTTATTATTTTTTTACGTGGGCATTTCAGGTTATTGATGGCTGTGAAAGCATGTAGTTACCAAACTCCTTAAAATGTATTCAAGCTCTAAATGAAATCTTAATCTGAGGCTTGTATTCCTGTTTAGCTTGGAGCAAAATGCTTTGGTTTAGTTTTTTTAATGATCTATAATGAGTTGAAAGTCATGATCAGTGGGGATTATAGGAACCAGACATTCACAGCCTTTAAAGCTACCTTACAGAAAATGAATACATAAAGCGTAATACATAAGACATTGTTTTTATGAAGGTTTTGAGATAAGACTTTGGCCTAAAACTAATTTTTTTGGTTCCATTGATGGTAGTGATACATGCAGGACAAAATAGTGCCAAAGAAAACTTACCATGATCAACGTTACAACATTCACTGGTGGTTTTTAGTACATAAAATGGCTATATTTGCATTGGAGACATTGTGACCCCTGGTTCCTATCACCACCACTGTAAAGAAATCTGAGTCAGTAAGTTTCCCTATAATGAACCATTTCATATTAAAACCACTTTGAATGACTTTGTTTAGATTTCGAAGGTTTAATTATCTAGAACTTGTAAAAAAATCAGTGGAATTTCCTTTTAAGGTCACGTTATTTAGAATCTACTACAATTTTTCAGTACTGTGGCTCTAATATGCATGTTACGTAGTTACAAGAGTGAGAAACTGAAGGTTTCGTTTAGTAGTGGCCTACTAAACGATGAAGAATGCATTACTTCAGGACTTCCCGGTTTGTGGTTAAACCGATGATGATGAGTTACCCTGATCCCTTCTCTGCTCAGCTGTATTTGTGCACATTAGTCAAACAGGGAAAGCTTACAGATTGATTCAGTAATTACAGCCGAAGCCCAGCAAACAAAGGGCTATGACACATTATCATATCTTTACAAAAGCTCAAAGTGAAGCCTGACTAATATATTGTAATATTTATATGATGTGTCTCAGCTTGTTAGGGAACGGGCGGAACCTCAGCACTGAAACATGTTACAATGGCGAATTGTAGCAGTCAAATCCGCAGTCGGGATCACACTTTGTTGCACAAAGCTACTTAAAACATGATCAGACTAAAAGGGTTCATTCATTGGCTCAGCTGTAATTGCGCCACCATGACTTGGCTGAACCAGACGTCAGCTCTGGTCAACGGCCAGATATTTACCCTGTCCGTTTCAAGTGGCTCTAATAGTCTGGATGTCCAAAAGTTTGTGGACACCTGCTTTTCAATGTTTCTTTTCAATTAATTTGTTTGTTTGTTTTTCCTTTGCTGCAGTAACAGCTTCTGCTCTTTTGGGAAGGCTTTACACTAGATGCTGGAACATTGCTGTGAGGATTTGATTGCATTCAGCCACAATAGCAATAATAAGATCAGGTGCTGATATAAGGTGATCGCTCCAACTCATGCCAAACGTATTGGATGGAGCTCCATCACTCCACAGACTGCAGTTCCACTGCACCACAACCTGCATGCTTGGCACTGGGCATGGTGACCTTAGGCTTATGTGCAGCTGTTCCAGAATGACCCATTCTATTGGCAATGCTTTTCTATGGAGATTAAACAAGCTGTGCGTGGGCAACTGAAAACCTGCGTCAGCAATGAGTTCACTTTAAAGGGGTGCTTAGCCAAAATGAAAAAGATGACCAGTGCTGCATCTGTTGTAAATATGCATACTTGTCTGCTGCAATTAATAGACATTCTTGTGTAAGCTAACTGAAGAATCACCCCATCAAATGTTTCTCTATTTTTGGGCCAGGTGGACATCAGTATTTGATCTTCTGTTAAACAGTATGCATAAATAAACGCTATGTCAAAGAACGAAAACAATGGAAAGTTGACATTTTTGCTATTTTTTGTCTGTTGAGAAAGTAAGTTCAGTCCTGGTTTCGGGAACTAGTACTGCCCCCTTTGGTAGAAACAATTGCATGTAGCCATTTCCTGTAACTATCAGGTTCTGACTTCTACTAGGAGAATTTTTTGGCCACTCCTCCATGCAGAATTCTTTCAAATGTGCAATGTTTGAGGGGTTTCCTGCCAGTACGGCCTATTTCAAAAAGCCCCCACAGCATTTCAATGGCTTTCAGATCTGGGCTTTGACTACGCCATTCTATAACCCTCTATTTCTTCCTTTTGAGCCATTCCTTAGTGGATTTACTCAGATGTTTGGGATCATTATCCTGTTGGAATGTGCACGTCTTCAGCTTGCACTTTTTCAGCTTGTTTTATGTATTATTATTTACATCAACAGAGGTACCTGCAGATCCTGTGATGAAATTTGTGGGGTCTTGGAGACTTCTTTTAGCATCTTATGGTCTGCTCTTGGGTTAAAATAGCTTGGGCAGCCTGGTCTGGACAAATTGGCAGTGGTTTTCAATCTTCTCCACTTGTAGGAGAGTGGAATGATTGATTTCCAATATTTTGGATATCTTCTTAAACCCCTTCTCAGACTCATAGGCATCTACTACTTTCTTTCCGAAGGCCTTAGATAGTTTTTTTTTAATCTATGCTTCATAATACCACATACTCCAGTAACAAAGAACTAAGCAGACCAGATATCTGGGGTTTCAATTAGACAGCCTGATTTCAATTGTGTACTTAGTATTTTTAAGTGTACTTATTATTTCCACATGAGGAAATTGCATTACAGTTTAAATCAATCATATAAAGGATGACAAAATTGTTAATTCTAAGTGTCACTTATTAAATTATATCACTTTTGTCTATCAACACTGTTTACATGAAGATTTGATCTGTTTTTCCAAATATGTTGTAAAAGTGTAAGCTTTTCATGGGGTGTACTTACTTCTTCACATGACTGTACTTCAGAGTGCAGGCTTTTCCTGACAAGCTAATTCTCCAATTGTGGATGCTTTTTAGTGGACAGACAATAATCATATAATATTGATACAAATAAAAGGAAGTGAAGCAAGCGGTTAATCTACCTGCTTGGCTAAGCGCTGGTTCATACATGATATACATATAATTTAGTGGCTCAGGTGGAGCTCTGTATGATACATTTTCCTTTGAGAAAATGAGTTTCTATTACAAACACATTATAGCATCATCTGTTACCTATTCCCCTGTTTACCTGTAGTAGTCACCTGTAACTGAAATGTACTTAATAGCATGTAATACCTCCACAAGCACAAATAATAGCTGGAATTTGGCATAAACTGGACAAGTTTCTGGATGTAGGCGACATTAATGTTCAGCCACTCTTACTTCGGTCAGATTTTGTGGATGCCTTCCCTTGCGGATTCAAATTTGGGAATTCTACAGGCCGGTCGAGATGTGTGAATGCCCTGTGGACGCAAGAATTGCCATCTTGGAATACAGGGATAGGAATGTTATGTTTGTCGGTAAGATGATGAGCAAAAGGCTAAACCTGATTGTCCAGCAGCTCAATGTTGGCACTGTGGCTCGAATTTACTGTCACCTCAACCAAAGGACCCATTTCTGCGTAATGAAAACAGCCCCAGAACATCCCAGAGCTCCTCCAGCTTGAACCACTCCTTGCACACAGTCCTCACTGAAGGCTTCCTGAGGTCTACGATGAACATGAGGCTGAGCATCATTCACATACAGGCAGAAATGAGACTTATCTGACTAGATAACACATTTCCAGTCATGAACAGTCCAGTTTTTGTGTCTCTTCATTCACTACATCAAACGAGACATTCACTGCACTGTACCACCTCTTCTCAATCTATGAATCCCGTCGCACACCCCACAGCCCGATCATCCTTGTGCAACACCATCTGCAGGAGCCTGAAGTTACTACCACCTTAAACATGCAAGGTGAGTATTTTTTCTCTGGGGAGCTTATTTGACATGTTTGTGAGAATAACCCAGCTCCCAAAAATATGTCATAACTATGCATTTTTTTCAACCCCCCCCTCAAAGCCCCCTAAAAATGATCACACATTTTTACAAAGAGTGGGGAGCATGTACCCCACCCCCTACATCCCTCTTTAATGTGTGGGTGTCTGGGTACTTTTGGACATGTTACATAACTGCAGGTGTATGCCTACACCAGGAAGTTATATTCTACTGGCGTAAAGTACAGTAAATGCAGTATTTCATCATACTGTGTAAGACCAGCAATTAGTAGGTATTAGCATCCTTTGCAGTGCCAACTATAAGCAGGTTGTCAATTCATGTAAATGACTCAGACTTTTATTTGGAGTCTACACCAGGAAGTTATATTCTACTGACTTTAATTACAGTAAAGAACGGTCTTTCACCTCACTACCAACAATTGTCCCTTTTCACGTTTCCATATTCAATGCGGCAAAACGCAAAAAAACAATCAACTAATTTTCAAGTACTAAGAAATTGCTTTCAAAACTCATAGAAAAACATACTGTATGCTGACTGCTACCTGACATATTTGACTCTTATGGGCTTCAAGTCATTAATATTGCATATGCACCGATCAGGCATAACATTATGACCTCCTCCTTGTTTCTACGCTCATTGTCCATTTTATCAGCTCCACTTACTATATAGGTGCACTTTGTAGTTCTACAGTTACAGACTGTAGTCCATCTGTTTCTCTGATACTTTGTTAGCCCCCTTTTACCCTGTTCTTCAGTGGTCACAGACCCTCATGGACCCTCACAGAGCAGGTACTATTTGGGTGGTGGATCATTCTCAGCACTGCAGTAACACTGACGTGGTGGTGGTGTGTTAGTGTGTGTTGTGCTGGCACGAGTGGATCAGACACAGCAGCGCTGCTGGTGTCCACTCACTGTTCACTCTATTAGACACTCCTACCTTGTCAGTCCACCTTGTAGATGTAAAGTCAGAGACGATAGCTCATCTGCTGCTGCACAGTTTGTGTTGGTCATCCTCTAGTCCTTCATCAGTGGTCACAGGACGCTGCCCACAGGACAATGTTGGCTGTATATTTTTATATATATATATATATATATATATATCTCACATCATTGTAAACTGAGGAAAATGGTATTGTTACCCTGAAGCAACATTGTGAAATAGAATTACTTTACTTTTATTTGAAGGTGTCAGTTCATTCTCTGTATCTGACAGAAAAAAACAATGTTGTGACATTAAGTTAAAACATCTGTCCATTCTCACTGAGCCGCACTCATCGGCAGGAATTTAGCATCATTAAAGCAACCTGCGAGGAGCAAGGCGAGGTCCATGAACTGAACGATGGATATGAAAGGATTTAAGGGGAAATGTGTACAGGAATTAGTGTTAATGCTTGCTTACTGATCGCTAATAAGATTTTTTTTCTATTTCATAATCTTTTCCCAGCCGCATTTCCATGGATCAGAGATCAGGCAAAAAATGCCCTAAAACTCTGTAACCTTTCACCCCGACATGCCTCTGTTGGTTTTGTGGCCACAGATTACGCAACTCAGGTAAAATTAGAACTGTAGCTACAAACAGCAATTACGGGGCCCAAGCACTTTATAACACTGTGAGCTTATTGTGTCCGAAACACTGCAGGTAAAACATGGGCATTTAGAATTTAAATACATACTTTAAAATGTAGGTAAATATCTACATATATTGCTGTAAAAAAATTATTTCAATTTTTTCCAGTGGTTATTTTTCTACATCATTCGAGCAAAGAAGCTGTGTGAACATTTTTTTGAGAATTAACATTATTAACATTGCACAAATAGACACGCTTGGAGTAAGTTGCTTGAAATAAAATCTCTTTGCATTAATTTACATTAAAAGTTAATTTTACCTTCTCCTATGAAGTTTTCTTTGTAAAGATATTTTTTCTTTCATCTTTATTTTATTTTTTTTTGACATTGACAAAATGTTACATTTAAAATAAATTTGGTGAATAAATCAGTATTGTTTAACTGCTTTTAACAACCAAAATCAAAATATAAAAATATAGAAAAACATATTTTAGTGAATCTGCTATAATATAATATAATATAATGTAATGCATATGTATAATATAATTAGGAAACCAACCTATTAAGTAAAAGTTATTTTTTTTATTTTTTTCAGGAGAAAATCATGCTCCATTCTTGCTATAATAACAACAACAACAACAACAACACCAATAATAATAATAATAATAATAATAATAATATGTCTGAATTGTTTTATTACTGTTATTGTTTTATGTATTATTATTTTTTATCAAAATTTTTTATCTTAGCATATAAAAGTAGTAATAATTACATTAAAATTTAGACTGATGTTAAATTACAATTTTTTTAGTTAGTTTATTTGTGAACAATATCATTACCTGATATTACGTTAATAATAGCATAAATGAGGTTATGTAAGGATGAAACCGATCTGTGACGAATGAGGAAGCAAGTCTGTGCTGTTCCTTCACCCACTTCAGCCGTTCTGATTGATTTTGGACAGGCCATTCTCTAGACGCACACTGGACGTGATTTGGGCCAGCAGTGCCAAGCGACGGGCAGTTTTGGCAGCACCAGTGCCACGGGGCCCCATAAAATATTAATCAGTCCTGACTGATCAATAACTTCTCAAGTGCTAATAAGCGCTGTCATATTTCTGTGATATGTGGAGCGCTCCATCATTCAGAGCGTGCCAAGATTTATTGAAAATCCATTGTGAGGACGAGCGCATGAGGTAATGCAGCACTTAGTAAATGAAGTAAAACCAAAGTCTACTATTAAAATTTATGATTTGAATTTAATTCACAAAAGTCACATCACGTCTGTTCGTTTGAACTGCTTCTACCTAATCACATCCACACACACACAAAGAAACGCACAAACAAAACCATTCAATCCGAATTCATGAATCTGAATGCGGCTTTTTTTCACTTTTCTCTAGTGCGCTCTGTGGTCCGGTCACTTCTGTGGTCATCAGGAGGCTAACAGTGACTGCAACAATGTTATTTCCTATCCATTAGTGTCATATGTCCCATCAAATGGCACAGAATTGCTGACTTAACATTGCCCTTGTTGCTAATCATTAGGCTGCTGATGAATGATGCTGAGCTGTTGGCATGACTTGGATATGACAGTCATTTCTATGCAATTGAAAATACATGGCTTGAGGGTCCTGGGTCATTACAATGGGTTTTCCTTTCTATTAGTTGTTTATTCAGTGGATATGCAGATGCACTGTGCAAATATCAGAGACCACCCTGCATTACTGAAGTTCCAGGCAAAACTTCTCTGAAGTTAAATCTTTCCCACTTGGATCTTTCATCTTTGAGAGAGAGGAGAAAATCAAGCTGCTTCAGATCTGAAAACATCCACAGGTGTTTCTGTCCATCCTTCCACTGTGAGAAGACGACTCAGCACTGTGGGTCTGAAAGGATGTGTAGCTGATCAAGAAGAACCTCACTGAGAAAAGGAAACAGACAAGAAAAACATTTGCACTAGAACACTAAAACTGGACATCTGAGATGTGGAGTAAAGTTTTATGGACTGAACTAAATTAATAACCAGGATTATTTGGACCCTGAGAGGCAAGAAATGCAACCAACTTCAAAGACTAAACTTTAAAGGTGTGGAAAAATATCCAGATAAACGGTTCTTACAGCTTTCATCTTTGAGAAAATCAGGAGGAGAAAATCAAGCTGCTTCAGATCTGAAAACATCCACAGGTGTTTCTGTCCATCCTTCCACTGTGAGAAGACGACTCAGCGCCGTGGGTCTGAAAGGATGTGTAGCTGTCAAGGAGCAAATTTGCTAATCAAACGAGGAAGCTTCTGATGTTCTCTGAACAATGGACTGACCACCCTAGGTTCCAGACTTCAACATCACTGCATGTGTTTGGGATTGTTTCTACTGTGAAAAGCAGAAGGTGCAACCAACTTCTAAGACTGAACTTTGGAGGTGTGGAACAATATTCCTGCAGTTTTCTTTGGAAACCTGAAAGCAAGTCTCCAGAAAAGAATGGGAGCTGTACTAAAGGTAAAGAGTGGACATTTACGCTGTCTCCTTTTCTTCCTAAATAAACGCAGGGTGGTCTCTGACTTTAGCACAGTACTGTCTAAAGTAAAGGGTGTTTGTTCCCCTTTGCTGGGGTAACAGCCTCTACTCTTCTGAGAAGACTCTACACTAGACCAGGGTTGTCCAGTCTTATTCACAAAAGGCCGGTGTGGCTGCAGGTTTTCACTCCAAACAAGCTGAAGCACCTGATTCTACTTGTTTAATCCGTTGGTCTTTACATTTAAATATTTCATCAGGTGGAGCGAAAACCTGCAGCCACAGTGACCCTTTGCGGGTAAGATTGGACACCCCTGCACTAGACGTTGGAACATTGCTGTGAGGATTTGATTGAACATTAGTGAGGTCAGGTTCTGGTGTTGGATGATTAGTCCTTTCAAATCATCCCAAAGGTACTGGATGGAGCTCAGTCATTCCAGGGAATGCAGTTGCTTCACAGCCCAGTGGTGGTGGGGGGGTGGGGGGGTGGGGGGGAGGTTACTCCTCTAGCTGACTCTTGGCATTGGGCATGGTGACTTTAGGCTCATGTCCAGCTGCTCCAGAGCATCCCATTCTTTTGATAATGCTTGGAGATTATGGCTATAATCTGTTTGTCCATTTAAACATGTGTTTCGGCTATTGGTGCACCTTAAAGGCACCAAATGTTCTTATTCAGAAGGGATGTCTGGGTATTTTTGATATACAGTGTATTACTTTAGATTTATATGCACCTCTGTTCTCAAGGAGAACAAGAGACGGAGACGTTCTCCTGATTCATTTCATGTCTGTGAGACAGATATTATATTTAACTTTTTATGGCTTTGGATAATTACCGACAATAACCCGCTCTCTCCTCGTCCCTCAGTCATTTGACTCGTTCCATCACTCATTTAAAGTGTCTCGTAATACATGCCCATGGCTCAGATTTGCCGTTACCAGCCGACCATTCAGGGTCTGACTTCTGCAGGTCACCTTGGAAGATGTGCAAGCCAACTCTATAGCCACCAATGAACAGCAGCCTCAGTTCTAATATTGTTTTTAACCAATTTGCCATCACAATTGCCCTTTGGGGGGTAATCCCCAGTTCCATCTTAAGGGCAGTTCCATTAACATTGGCTCAAAATTTTCAAACTTGGAAAACTGAAGAGAACACCATGGGATCAATCAGTGTAGACTTCAGCAGCAGAGGGATCTATTGCGCCAACAATCTGACGCAACTCATTTTCAAACATCAACAAAATTTCGGATAAACTGTTTGTAAGTGTTTCCCAGGGAAATATACTTTAAAATACTTCTTATTACATAACATTCAATGTACTACATTTAGACTGTGTTGTATGTGCAAGAGGTTCATCTGTATATATGTAACTCCCCTAATCTACTTTGCTAGCTAGCTAACTAGCAGCCTACGATCACAGCTAGCAACAACAAAAATGGGCACCACAGCTTTCTTACTCAACCCAAAGCTTTAACCAAATGAAGCAGTTCTTCACAGTATTTACATACTTTATGCTCAGACTTTGCATCTTTACAGTACAAAGTTTTCTCAGCTTCCTAATTATCTCACTGAGGCCAGTCAAGCAGAGGCCAAATGTGTTCCTACTGAAAATTTTGAATTATATGATGTGCTGTTCTTTAATTTGATGTATTTACTAAAGCACACTTATAAATAAAGTATATTTGAGTCACTATGAATTAGTTTGATGTTACAAAGGCTTGTATTTGGATAACCCACCACAGATTATCTACAGATAATCAGAATATTAACAGATGATTCAGCATCTTACTTAGGGTTAGGTTGACGTTTTGGATTGAGGTTAAATGGCCCACATCATGCATTTTTCTTTGCATCAGGCATCAGAGCTGCTGGACCGTTTAAGGTGGAAGGGGAACAATTTAGCTAGCCAGCTACCGAGACATTAGCATTCTACTAGTGATTTTTTAATGCTTGTTATAAAGAAAAGTACCATAATACATTGAAACGACATTAAACTCAGATAATACAATGGTTATCATATTTTTCAATGGAGAAAATATTTTTGCTGGTTTTTCTTTTGTCTCCTAACACTCCGTTTGGAGGACCATGTAGCCCTAACACTTCACCCTACCACTGTATCTCGACAAAAATCAGGACACCCTACCTCTAGACATGAGTGCGCAAAACACAGGGATAGGGCTAAGTGGTAGGGACGAGGGGTGAAATGGGATTGGGCCAAAGACTCATATCTGAGCACTCAAAATCAAGTGACTTGTGTTGGAGCCAGAATCAAATGTAAACTGTAGTGTGTGTATCCTGTTAGCCTGTCAGCCATTGCTAGGTCTTGTGTATCACTTTGCTCCAGGACTTTCTGGTTCTGATTTAGCAGCAGAGTAGATGGAAAAAGAAACTCACAAGTCTCACAAGTCCGCACTAGCATGGACCAGCACACTATGGTGCTGGTAACCATTTGGTCCTACAGTGGAATAGAGGCCATAGATTTCAAATTGGGCCATTTATGCAGCTTATAGTTATGCAGCTCACACATGCTGGCCTTCATGGTATCATCATGTTTAAGGAAAAACTAGTATCTCCAAAATGGCAACTTTACAAGAGAGGGCAAAAATGTTCTTTACAATGTGAAGAGAAGAGTCTGAGTTTCTCAAAGTATGTCAAAAAGGAAAAATACAAACAAAAATGAAAAATAATTTAGTTTGTTTGTTTGGACAGTGACAATATCAACTTCCATTGCTGCTGACCAGCATAGCAGCATCTAAAACACAACATATCGCTGTTGTTGGAAGAAAAGCTTGTTATCCCAAAATGATAACTTTACAGGAAGAGGGAAAAAAAACAGTCAGTGGAACCAGACCTTTGTCATTTTGGGTCATTTTTTTAAGTCCATTCATCATGAAATTTACAGACAATGTAAAGGGTAACAGGTGTTTTCAAATTATGTCAAAACCTGAAAAACATCAAATATGGAGATGATTGACAGTGACGATACGCTGGTTTATGCTATTTTTCTAGCAGGGTTAGGATTAGTGTTAGAGCAAGCGTAAGGTTTGGGGTTAAGTTTAGGTTTAGGCTTGAGGTTAAGGTTAGGGTTAAGGAAAAGCTACTTGAAAACTTAAGGCAATTAGTTAAATACAAGGCGTCTATCCACACAGACCGCTGATTATTTGTTTGGAAAGAGGATGTTTCATGCTATTCCAGGTCATAATACATTGACGTGCAAACCATAAGACATAAATCAACGATTAGCATCAACAGAAATCTACTGATGTGCATAATCCATACAGTATCGCTGCGTTTTCTTGCAGAAAGGGCAGACGAAGACTTGTCCAGTTTGTGGGAAAAAGGCCTGCAGCTCTACACAGTGAGGATAAAAGGAAAGTGATGGAAAGAAGTTGGGGATTAGGTGGTTATCTCTCTAGATGTGTCATCTGTCATCACTAAGTTTGCCTTTGTCTCCCCACAGAGAGGGGTGGACCCACCATTTGGACTTGTACGTAGGATGTATGTCTGATTTTAAGGTGTGCCTCGCTGTTCCTGAAGCATTCAGTGCTTTGTGCTTCCACAGATGTTGCGCCAGCACTGTTTGCTGAGGGTTGAGGGTTTGCTGTGGGTTTTTACAAACCAAGAGAAGAGCCAATTAAGCTTCCTGCCTCAGGCTAAGATATCATGAGCCGGTACTTCTCACTTTCACCACGTCCTGGCCTCATATTTGCCAAGCGTCTGAGTTCTAATCCCGGACCAGCTCCTTTTCTCTTCATTAGTAGGCCTGTTAAAGTCAACTGATCCTAGATCAACAGTCTGATAGACAGAACTTTGATGATGCCTATTTGACCTCGTAGTTAAGAAAATTTTGTTATGCATCACTGTGGCTGTAATTAATGATTATTTCTATATTTTGATATATGTTTTACAATTTGATTATTTCTGTTAATCTATAAATTACTAAATTAATCAACTAATCTAACTATCACGTCTTTTTCAGTTCTGCTTTCTTTGCTTCTGCCTCCATTCAAGGTCTGTCCACCTGGGAAGTGATTTCTTCCTTTATGTTGCAATAGAAGCCACATCGCCCCCTACACTTCCTGAACTGTATTGCAATTTGTCTGAATGACTGTAAGGACTGTACGAACACTATAGAGCACTTTTTGTAAGTTAACAACTCCACATCGACATTGTTGAAGTTCAGAGAGAGAAAGAGAGGGAGAGAGAGAGAGAGAGGGGAAAAAGAGAGGAAAGGAAAAATACAGAAAGAGAAAAACAACAGAGGGATAGAGTGAAAGAGAGGAAAAGGCATAGAGGAGAGAGAGACAGCAGAGCGGAGGGGAGAGAGGAAAAAGAATAGAAGAGAGAAAATGAAATGAGGAAGAAACAAACAGAGAGAAAGAGCGAAGAGAGAAAGAGAGTGAAAGAGAACAGAGAGTGAAAGAGAGGGAGAGAGAGAGTGAACGAGAGGAAAACAGTAAATGGAGAGTAAAAAAGAGAAACGGAACAGGGCGGAAGAGAAAGAGAAGACAGATGGGGATGAGGAGAAAGAAGAGAAGAGAGAAAAAGGAGGGACAGAAAGGCAACAGATACAGTGAGAAAGAGAAGCAGAGAGGAGAGAGGGAAAGACAAGAGAGGGAAAGAGACAACAGAAAGAGGGAGAGGAAGAACAAGAGGAAAAAGAGTAAAAGAAGAGAAAATGACAGAAAGGCAACAGACAGAAGGAAAGACAAAAAGGGAGGGAGAAGAAGAAGGAGAGAAAAGGGAGAGAGAGAATGAGAGACAGAGGAAGAGAAAGACAACAGAGAGAGAGAGAGGGAAGCAGAGAAGGGAGAGAAAGACAGCAGAGAGAGAGGGGGAAGCAGAGAAGAGAGAGAGGGAAAGAAACTGAAAGAAAATAAAGTGAGAGGGAGAGAGAGAAAACATAGAAGAGGTGGGAGACTAGAAAAGAGAAAGACAGTTGAAGAGAGAGAAGGCAGAGAGAAGAATACAGAAATAGGGAGAAAAAGAAAGAAAAAGGAGAGAGGGAGTGAAAGAGTGAAAGAGAGAGATCAAGGAAAGAGTACAAAGGGAAATAGAGAGAGAAACACAGATCTACAAAGACGAAAATCTCCAGACGTTGGTAAAATGCATAAATACAGTAACGCCCTGCTGTGTTTGAGCGTGTTTCCATCAGACTTCTGCGTATTGATCCAGTTTTTATTATAAAGTAACCTCTCAAGAATGAGTGTTAATAGATTTTGAAACAACCATTAATAGCGTATAAAACATTTATGATCGGGGTGCTTTACGTGCAGGGAGAGAAATCAATAGAAGTGATAGAAGGTCAGATTATGCGAGCGCTCGTGGCAGGCAATGAGGTGGAATGCATGCGCTGGATTTTGCTGAGTGTTATCGATTTCTCTTTTATACGACCGTTAACTATGTTTGGGCCATTTAATAAGGCAGACAGGTCACTTTTTCACAAAACAGTCCAACTTATTCGCCCTAATGCGCTGTCAGCTTCCTTTTATATAAGCGGAGGGTGTAATATGAGAAAAAGTGAGAGAGGCAGAGAGACAGTGTGGGAGAATGAGAGAGAGAGAGAGAGAGAGGGAGGGAGAGAATGAGCAGCCATAGTACCATCACACATGCTTACAGCTGGTGTTAACCTTTAGTACTGCCCTGTCGTTGGGATGCCGGCCGGCTCGGTTGCTATGGCGCTGTATCGGAGCAATGGATGAGGTGTGTGAGAATGTGAAGGCTCACTCTGAACGGTCAGGGACACAAATACACTCCCCCAACACCAGCTATTCAGTCAAATACTCGATAAGCCCCCATCGAAACCAGCTCTGATGGATCTGGGGTAAAATTATAGCTACAGATGGCACAATATCACATTTTAATTTCTTGACAAACTGAAACCTCATTCAGTATCTTTTTAAAGTCCTAATTCACTGTTAAACCGTGACTTCAGGTCCGATTTTAGATCTACATGGCAGTAAAGACGTGTTTTCTTTTGATCAAATCAATTAAAAAGGTTCATAAAAGCTCATAAAGGCTTGATGTGTGTAATGGTATACTTTTCTGCTCACATGCCTTCCTGTTGAAGTCTGGGAGCTTTACACACACACACACACGCACACACACACACACACACACACACACACACACACATACATCACATGGGGAGGTTCAAAGTGTGTGTAATTCAGTATTTATTTATAACCTGTTTATATGCTATTGGGTTCATATAAAATGATAATGAAATAACTGTTGCCATGCTTCTATCTATAATGCAGATTATAATGACTGTTTTTAATCATTATAATTATTTTCCTACTGTTTAGTGATGCAAATTGTGCTGTGAAATGTGCAGAAAAATGTCATATTTAAGTGTGTTTCAGTTTGCTCCCCTAGAGAAATTACATAACATGAAATTTGACTGAAAGTGTTCAAACTTTTGCATCAACTGTGTGGCCATTATGTGCATTTCCTGCCTGGTTGATGGCAGAATATTGGTTTCACTTCCATTTTATGCATTGCTTCTTATTTCAGTTTTCATTTTTTTTCAATTTCTATTAATTCTGCTATAAATGGGCTTCAATATATGCTTCATAACAACAGATAAAGTGTGAAGCTCAATGCTTAACTGCTGATAAACTAAAATAGGGCTGACATTCAACACATTATGAATTTATTCAGACAAAACTACTTCTGCCTTTATCAAACGTGACCTAGTTCACTACTGGGACAGGACTTTAGATCTGATTTTAGGTCTGTATTTGAAAAACATATTTGAATTATTTAATTTAAATTATTTTTTAAAATTTATTCTTAATTGATCCGTATTAAACATCTCAATCATATGATGGTAATTGTCCTTTGACAGTGATTACATGTTAGTCCCTAAATCATGATGCACAAACCTCCACTTCTACAGCAATGCCAACAAATTTCCTGTACATTTTTTTTTGCATACATTTATTGCTGTGTATACACTAAAGAACATGGATTCAGTATTTATATTTATACATTCATGTACACATATTTGTCTCTGTCCGGTAGCATCTCAAGTTTTTAAAAACTACTGAGCTATATTTACTCTCCTCCATTAAGGCCTACTCACACCTAGTGCTAGACATGGTTTTGTAACGTGAACATCTGGGGGCAACCATGAGAAATTTTAGGCTATATGCTAAATATATGTGTGGTTTTCACAAACCAAGTGTGAAATTTCTAAACCAATCCAGTGCCTTGTAAGAGTGGAACTCACAGTAGGGGGCGATGGTGTGCTCGTCAGCTTGTTGTTAGCCCAAGGATGTAACATAAGTCCCACCAGGTAGATGTCACCTGTGAACACATTACATGCATACATACATCATCTAAACCACTTATCCTTCTGGGTCGTGGTGGGGTGCTGGAGCCTATCCCAGCTGTCATTGGGCAGGAAACACCCTGGACAGGTCGCCAGTCCATCACAGGGCAGACATACACACACATTCACACCTAGGGGCAGGTAAGCATGTCCATTTGGCCTGACTGCATGTCTTTGGACCGTGGGAGGAAACCGACGCAGACACGGGGAGAACAGGCAAACTCCACACAGAAATGACCCTGGTCGCCCGGCCGGGAATCGAACCCAGGCCCTTCTTGCTGTGAGGCGACAGCGCTACCCACTGCGCCACTGTGCCGCCTGAACACGTTACATTTAGTGAAAATAAACATTTTTTGCAAAAAAAAAGAAAAAATCATCAATCACTTTAGCTAACAACAACTTTTGGCTCACTAGCTTCTTGTTGCCTGTGTTATTGATTGTACTCCCGGCGCACAGACTAGAGGAACTAGCAGCAGGTTTTAGACGGGGTGGATACGTGTCAGTGTTTAGCCTAGCAGCAACCTACTGGGTATTTTGGTGAGTGATTAGTAAGTGTACCAGATAAAATAGTGTTGGTTCAAAGTAATAGGTGCTGTACTGGAAAAAGACTGGAAGTCCATGCTGGTCTAAGCTGATACACTATATTGCCAAAAGTGTTCACTCACCCATCCAAATCATTGAATTCAGGTGTTCCAATCACCTCCATGGCCACAGGTGAATAAAACCAAGCACCCAGGCCTGCAGACTGCTTCTACAGACATTAGTGAAAGAATGGGTCGCTCTCAGGAGCTCAGTGAATTCCAGCGTGGTACCGTGATTGGCTGCCACCTGTGCAACAAGTCCAGTTGTGAAATTTCCTCGCTACTAAATATTCCACAGTCAACTGTCAGCGGTATTATAACAAAGTGGAAGCGACTGGGAATGACAGCAACTCAGCCACGGAGTGGTCAGCCACGTAAATTGACAGCGCGGGGTCAGCGGATGCTGAGGCACATAGTGCGCAGAGGTCACCAACTTTCTGCAGAGTCAATCTCTATAGACCTCCAAACTTCATGTGGCCTTCAGATCAGCTCAAGAACAGCATATAGAGCTTCATGGAATGGGTTTCCATGGCCGAGCAGCTGCATCCAAGCCTTACATCACTAAGTGCAATGCAAAGCGTCGAATGCAGTGGTGTAAAGCACACCTCAACCCGATAGAACACCTTTGGGATGAATTAGAGCAGAGACTGTGAGCCAGGCCTTCTCGCCCAACATCAGTGTCTGACCTCACAAATGTGCTTCTGGAAGAACGGTCAAAAATTCCCATAAACACTCCTAACCCTTGTGGAAAGCCTTCCCAGAAGAGTTAAAGCCGTTATAGCTGCAAAGGGTGGGCCGACATCATATTAAACCCTATGGATTAAGAATGGGATGTCACTCAAGTTCATATGTGTGTGAAGGCAGATGAGCCAATACTTTTGGCAATATAGTGTATATCGCTGTTGTCGGAAGAAAACCCTGTATCTCCAAAATGATAAAATGATAAACCTACTTTACTTTTTAATGTAAGTCAATGGAACCAGACTTTTTTCCAAGTCATTTTGGGCCGTTTCTTTTGGTCCATTATTCATGAAATTTACACAGAATATAAAGGCATTTTCAAATTATGTCAAAAACTGAAAAACAACAAAAATGGAGATTCGAGGTTTTCTTCCAACAGCAGCGATATGCTGGTTTAGCTTGTCACCCAGCATGGTCATACTGGTTGACCAGCATACCAGCACTCAAAACACAACATATGCTGGTGACCAGGCATTCTTGCAGGGTGTATCTAATAACCTGCACCTCAGTGCCAAAATCAAATCTGTCTGCAAACTTTAGATGGACTCACTGTAGTTTCCACTGTATAGTTTTACTGTGCAACTACGAAGCATGAGTGCCTTAACCTTCCCAAGGTATGACTGCCAAGTCTGAAGTAGTGCAGCAAGACTAACCATGACAGCTGAAGTTAGAAAAGATGTTGCTCTGTTCTTGATGTTACCCAGGCAAGCCAACATGTTTCCATCTCATGTAGAAGAACTACCCCTCATGTTAAACTGTTACCCCGCCGAAAAATGACCATGATAAACCATTAGGATTAATACCCACTGATTTTGCTTACCAGCATACAAGCATTCAAAACACCACATATGCTGGTTTTGGTGGTGATCGGCCGTGCAGGTCTGTGCTAGTCATTCTACTGAACTGTTGCCTTGTTGGTCCGTTATTTAGACTGATGACAAATAATATTACAGCAGTTCTCCAATTAAAAGTCATTGTTAGCAGTCGCCCCTCAGGATGTACATATAATTTGTATGATCATTTTTTGGATAAATATAAGCCAAATCCTTTCAGTGGGGTCTTCCTCTCCAGCCTCACGTTAGGCCATACTGCTACACAAACATGTGCAACGTCTGTGCTTGAGAGTTTAAGCTTAATGCATCAAAATGCACAAAGTCTTCAAAGAATTTACTTCAATATTTACATCATTTCCTCTTTAACAAAATGTAATATGTCTTTCAGTTCACTTATTTTTGAGAATAATTGTATTGACATTTTATTCATATGGAAACGTTTGAATTACCTAAATGTAATGTGTTACTTTTTTCAGTGCACTGCCTCAGTAAAGTCCATTTCTGTCCATTTCTGTCCATTTTCTTTAATACTGACTCTAGTTTTGTCATTTTGCATTCGAGTGACCACTGACCACAGTCTGCTTTTGAACTAAGTGATGACCGAATGGTCGAAAAGATTTTTTTTTTTCATCAAAAAAGCCTCCACATAAAACCTACTAATCTTTTTCCTCTTTTCAGTGAGTTGTGTGGGCTCCCACGCTTTCAAATCCGAAATCTGTGGCATGTTTGAGTTTCAGAACCTATAAATTTAGCATTTTTACAAGATTTGCACTTTGTCACAAAATTAAAAAAAAAAAAAACCTGTTAAACAATCACTCAGTTGGTTTGAAATGGAATTTCGTCTCCGGTGGCTCGTCTTTCATCTTTAATACCTCTCTGTTTGCCCTCTGACAAGTTAATTCACATGCATGAGAGCAAAAAGTGAAGCCTTGTGGATCTTTCCCATCATGTTTCAAACGGCCAGGCCACCGTCTCCTCTCTCCGGCAGCCTTTTCACACAGGCTTTAGTGAGCTCTTTAAGGTATTTGCTCTCCCTCCCCCTCCCCTTTCTATCTATTCAACTGCAGCAGGCAAATCCTGCGAGGCAGCGCTTGTTGATATCTCAGAAAGACGCTTACATGAGTCATCACAGCCCAGATGCAGCATGTTGTTATTTGAACAGCTGCATTTCCACTCTACACTTCGTTAGCACGGCCATTGTCGCGCTGCCATCCACTACCATCCAGTTTTCTTTGCCATTACATCAGAAAAACTGAAAGAAGGCGCTCAGATCTCACTTTCAACTTTCTTTTCTTTTCTTTTTTTCTTTTAAACGGACGCTTAGAGTAAAGAGTTTAAATCTTCAGCTTTTGTTCATTTTGTAGACGTATTGTTCCTAATACCTGCCAAGGACTACATAGGGGGCAAAATCCACAAGAAGTACATCTAAAGCCGAATAAACATGTTTTTTATATGGATCTTTAAAGTTTTATAATATGTTTCATGATTAAGTGGTGGATGAATCTCTCTTTTAACATAACCAAGTAAAGCTTACTGACTGATTTCTACAACACAACATTTTATTTACCATCCAAAATGACCAGTGAACCTAAAGGTGTCTTATGAGCTTCTATATGTAATGTTACAGTGGTGAAGAATTAAAAAAATGGGGTACTAACTACACCCTGCATGTACCTCTCCACCATGAACTGACTTAGAAATGCATTTTAGGCCAAAACCTTCTCAAAGCTCATAAAACAATGTCTCAGGCTTCAGGCAGTGTATTCATAATCACTTCATATAATATTTTTCTCTGAGCTTTTAGAGGCATTAAGCTCTTTAGACATCTTGTTTCTGTCACCACCACTGTGAACAATTCTGCCTCAGTACGTTGACTGAATGACTGTTTACATTTTAATAATTTAATTATGCAGAAAGTTGGTGGAATTCCCCTTTAAAAGGAGCCTGTTGTACACTTTAAGCCCAGTGTTCCCAATAAGCCCAGTCAATGTTTTGGTTCAGGAAAAAAAAATATTGTTGATAAGCTTATGAACAATAGAACCACAGAAAGAATAATAACAAACATTCAAACACACTCTCAGAAATAAAGGTACTAAACTGTCACTGGGGCAGTGCCCCTCTTGACACTGGGGTGGTACACAAGGGTACATATCAGCACCTTTAGTCAGGGAACATAACTGTATCATAATCCACTGATATTATATGTTCTAAGCTGTACTGACTCCACACACCCCGTCTCGTCTCCAGGCTTTTATTTTACTGTTTTATTTTAAAACATTCGGTTATGAAAAGGTACAAATACGAACTTTTCACCTGGAAAAACCTATTTAAGGTGCACAATCAGACCTTAAAACCACTGTTGTACCTTTGAGGGAACATTAACATGAATGAAAATTGCAACTGCACAGGACCTTTTACTTACTTCACTATGTAAGGTCTGGGGATTTGGAGCCCTCTCTGGTGGAAATGTGTAACTGCAAGCAACATTTGTGTAACGTTGGTTGTGGATAAGAGCAACTTCCCCAAGTGGATGAATCTGATGACTGTGAGAGCATTGTAAGAGTATACGAAGAGAACTCAAAACTTGGTGAAGGTTGCGTCTTTTGAGGATGTGAGTGAATTATCTACTGTTGTCATCATACAATGAAATGATCTTCATCAATACAATGAAAGAACTATATCTGAAACCTGCATTTGAGACAGATGTCTCTGACTTTTAGATGATTATTTCAGGCTTTACATAGAAACTTGCAGCACTGCACACACTGTATTTTATATAATCACTTTTTACACGTGACTTTAACAACATTTTATATATTCCAGCTAAGACTTTCCACTCTAAATCCACAAGCTGACAATGTCAGTCTACCAATCACATCTATTTTTTATTCATTTTGTATTATTTTTGTGTTAGCTTACTGTTTATTTCTACAAATCTCTAGATATTTGTGAAAATATGAATTTTAGGCCATGTAGCTAGCAAATCCCGTTTAGCATTTTTCCACCTTTACTGAAAATGCATATTCATGTGCCTGCAAATTGCATGTGACCATGCTTATAAAGTCTAATAAAAATGTTTTCAACAACCCCAAGCTGACCCATGCTGTGTCCATGCACGTGATAAGAGGTCAAAATATCCTGTGTTGCTTATAGACAATAAGTTTCCATTTAAACTCTGTCCGCAATTGCCATAGAAGTGGACATGCAGAATTAGGACCTGCAGGATAAGTGAGAATTTAAGTACTTTCTGTTAATACGAAAGTATATGTCAATAAAACAAAATATCTTACCAATTACCAATATTAGAAACAAAATTAAGCAGACTGAATTTGACATATTGAAGAAAAAATAAAACATAAAATGTGACCTGTGCAAGTCATGGAACATTTTATATCGAAGGGAGTGACTGGAGATTCCCCCGCTCACATGTCCTTTATCTTTTATGTAAATTCATTTATTTGAATCATCTCAATAATCAATTTAGGCACACCAAATCATGTTTTAGTCATATGTAATTTAAGTTTATTCTGTCCTATTCTGGTGTCGGGGCTTGAACATAAGATCTGTTTGCGATAACGACCATCTATTAGACCTTGGAGGTTGTTTTCTGTATTTCAGGAGCCGCAACATTTAGAGTGTTTCTGTTGAAGGACTCCAAAACAACAAGCTGTCGCATACAGACCTAAAGTAGGATAAATAGGTTAAACTAATAAATCAAATAAATAGACATTGTACACTAACATTTGCAGAAAAATGCCATATTTATGTTTATGTTCCCAATTTACAAATACACAAACACACACACATTTTCTAAGCTGCTTATCCTTCTGGGTCATGGGGGGAACTGGAGCCTATCCCAGCTGTCATTGGGCGGAAGGCAGGATACACCCTGGACAGGTCGCCAGTCCATCGCAGCCAATTTTAAAATAAGATACACTATTTCATATACATATGTCGCCGCTGTGGGAAGAAAACCTCGAATCTCCATTTTTGATATTCTTCAGTTTTTGACGTGATTTGAAAATGCCTGTTGACCTTCATGTGTAAATTTCATGAATAATGGACCAAAAGAAACGGCCCAAAATGGCTTTTTTTCCGGCAACAGCGATATATTAACTAAAATTTGTAATCACGTGTGATATGTGATAGAAAAAATGCTCTTGGTAAACTTTTAAAATGTGAAGGTTATAAATAGTTGGCTTGGCTGTATGGTTCCAGGTGGAATCTTTACTTCACTGGTTTTTCACACTGGTTTTACAGTTGTATGCAAAGTGAAAATAATTCAGTGTCCAGCACAGTTTGTTACTTTGCCTACTCAAAATACCCCCTGAACCTGAAAACTAACAGATGAGAACCAAACTGTGCTGGACACTGGCCTTCCAGGACCAGATCTGTGCACCCCTGTTCTATGGCATCACACCAAAAACCTGTTTTGGTACCTTTATTTTAAAGAGTGTCATGAATTCGTACATTAGGACCTGCTGTCCACTCTAGATTGACCACTGTGTTGTGGCTGTTACTAACCGAACAGATTCCTTCACTGTTACCCACACACTGGGAACATGTGTCTTTTTGAAAAATTCATTTAAAAGGTTCATGGTTGTTTGGGCCACAGAGTAAAGAGAATTCTTGACTGACTTCTGAAAGACGTGGTTTAATTCAAGCACACTCGCTTGATCTAGCCAAAGAGATTCCTCATGCAGTTAGCAGCACTGAAGTTGCTTATTAGTTGGATGTGTCCTTTGTTGACAACTCTTTTCACTGCTCTGTCACATCTTCTGAAGGAGCCTCTCCAGTCCACAGCCATTTACAAATGAATGGAGCACCTTGCAACAAACAGAACACATCCTTTTCCTGCCCTTTCACATCTATGGTGAGAAAAAAAGCTCAATTGGTGTTTGTGTGGCGCATAAACAAACACGGGGCACATCAACTAGAGCATTCAATTCCTACAGAAAGACTGCAGGCAAATGAAAGGGGAGTTCTGTGGATGGACAGAGTGACCCTTTCCCAAAGTGACCGTCAAGAGTGTGTTTTTGGCTTTAGGATGTGTGTGTGTGTGTGTGTGTGTGTGTGTGTGTGTGTGTGTGTGTGTGTGTAGGTGGAAGGGGAGTTTTAAACTTCAAACAAATTTATTTGCTTTTTCGTCTTCACCATAATCATATTCAGCCAGTAATGATGCGTTTCTTCTGACAATTTTTTAAAACCAAATTTATTATAGCATGACCATGTAGCGTATCCATGGAAATGGCTGTAGTGTCACAATGAAACCATGAAAATGGGTATGGTGTAACTAACTTAATGGGTGTGGTGTAACAATACTGACTTAAACATCGAACAGGTGTGGGATAACCATGGAAATGGATGTAGCGTAATAAGTATAGTGTAGCCATTTAAGTAGGGGTAGCATAGCCACAGAAAGGGTGTAGTATAACCATGGAAAAGGCTGTAGCACAACCACAGAATTGGGTGTAGCGTAACCTTGGAAATGGCTGTAACCATTGAAACATCACAACCATGGAAGCTGGTAGGGTAAACATGGTAATGGCTGTAGTATAACCACAGAATTTGGAGAAGTATAACCTTGGAAATGGCTGTAGGGTAACAATGGAAACAATACAAACATGAAAGCAGGTGTGGGTAACCATGGAAATGGCTGTAGGGTAACAATGGAAACAATACAAACATGAAAGCAGGTGTGGGTAACCATGGAAATGGCTGTAGGGTAACAATGGAAACAATACAAACATGAAAGCAGGTGTGGGTAACCATGGAAATGGCTGTAGGGTAACAATGGAAACAATACAAACATGAAAGCAGGTGTGGGTAACCATGGAAATGGCTGTAGGGTAACAATGGAAACAATACAAACATGAAAGCAGGTGTGGGTAACCATGGAAATGGCTGTAGGGTAACAATGGAAACAATACAAACATGAAAGCAGGTGCGGATAACCATGGAAATGGCTGTAGGGTAACCATGGAAATGGGTGTAGCATAATCATGGAAATGGCTGTACCGTAGCTACGGAATTGAGTGTAGCCATGGAAATGGCTATAGGGAAACCATGAAAACAGTACATAGTTGTAACGTAAGCTGAAATGGGTGTAGTGCAACCATGGAAATCTGTGGAGCATAACCATGGAAATGGGTGAAGTGTTACTATGGAAATTGCTGTACTCAACCACGGAAATGAGTGGAACCCATCGATCCATATACTGTACTGATCCACATACTATTCTACTTCAGAATTCTATTCCTATCATCTGGATTACTAAGAGTAGCCCTCACACTATTTAAAGACTTCCCCCATGACCTCTAGCTATCTCTAAAAGAGGGTACAAAAACTGGATTTTGAAGAGAGTGGGGTTTGGCACGCCTCCCCAAGATATTTGGATGGCGGACCATTTTTAGCACCGTGATAATATGGTAATGACATTGTAGTGTATGTGGTGCTGCTACGAGTGTTTCAAACACCATTTTATGTTGGCCCAACACCAAAAGTGTCTAGCCAAGAGCAGCTTTGTGGTCAAAACTGACCATTGATGAGGGACTAGAGAATGGCTAATACAGATTTTGTATCAACAGATGGGCTACAGTCTGTAAATCTACTTCAGCACAGTGAAGCTACAAGGAAGGGGTTTCAAATAAAGTGTTATAAAGTTTTGTTATAGGGTGCTTGTGCGGTGATGACTGAGAATAGCCACCTTCCATAGGCCCCCCAACAAAACACACACACAAACACACCTTCTAGTCGCGGCTGAGAGAGTAAGAGACCTGCTTTTCCCAGGCCGGAGAGATACTGACAGTAAGGGTTCAACAATGACTAACATTCATAAAAGATTATAATTATGTGCTTTGGTGTGTTGTGTAGGAACGAAAACACAGCCCTTGAAGGAAGCAAAAATAAAAATGCTGACTAACGCACCCTGTAATTTTGATCATTAGGTGTCAAAATACACTATTTATGGAGCATTCCTGATGCTTCCAAATAAACTTACACTCTTGAACCCTAGGTTTAATATTTAGAGTTATTGGCCCATATTATGGAAAACCCTCCTCACTTTTTGAAACTTTTTGTAGTTTGATGTTGTGTGTAAACATTTTTTTAAACTTTCCATTCACTTTCCAGTCTTTGCAGTCTATATATTGAAAATAAAAACTGCAAAAACAGGCTGTTTTGAATTCATTTGACAAAACCCAGCACATTTACAGACACTATATATCCTAACCCTTTTTAATTCATGAATACTTTTTAATTACTTTAATTAATTACTTTAAAGTGCACCCATTGCTGACATGGGTGTCTGTGCACAAACAGATTGCATTATTTCATAGAAAAGCATTGTTAATAGAATGGGACACTCTGGGGCAGATCACTATGACCAAAGCCAAGCATCAGCCAGATGGCTATAAAGCCCCCCAACATTGGGCTGTGGAGCAGTGGTACTCTGGTGATGAAGCTCCAGCCAGTATCTTTGGGATGAGTTGGAGTGACGTTTGTAATCCAGAACTAAACATCCAACATCAGTACCTGACCTCAGTAATGCTCTTGTTGCTGAACGCACTCAAATCCTCACAACAATGTTCCAATATCTAGTGTAGAGACGTCTCAGAAGAGTAGAGGCAAAGGTGGGACAAACTCCCAAATAATTCAGAAGAAACGTTAGATGAGCAGATGTCTACAAACGGTTGGACATAATTATGTTGAAGTTGTAAAGAGTGTTTCAGCCTGGACTGTGTTGTGAATGAGGAACAATACAAAGCATCCATTTAATTTTCATTTTTAAAACCCATTAAGTACAAATTAAGTACAACATAAGGAAGAGGAACATCGAATGATTGAGTTTGAGTTTCCAAAACTAGAGTTCAAAAAACAATTTAAAGATTTAGACATAATGGGCTCCACTCCTTCTTCAGATCTGAATAAAAACATCCACAGGTGTTTCTGTTCATCCTTCCACTGTGAGAAGACAACTCAGCAACTCAGAGTCTGAAAGGATGTGTAGCTGATAAGAAACCCTTACTGAGAAAAGGAAATAGACAAAAAAAATTAAGGAAAATCAACCAAAGAAGCTGCTGGTGTTCTTAGAACAATGGACTGACCACCCCAGAGTCCAGACCTCAACATCACTGAATGTGTTTGGCACTATTTGAATCATGAGAAGTAGAAAATGCAACCAACTTCCAAGACTGAACTTTAGAGGTGTGTAAAAATATCCCAGCAGATATTTTGGCAGCTGAAAACAAAATATATAAACTGTAATAAAGGTAAAAACATGTTTGGTTTATGTGTATAGGCTTATGTGTATTTTTCTGCTAAATATGTTTTCCGCTTATTCTTTAAGATGAAAAATGAATAACTTGTACTTCATTGTCATTTTGACTGGAGATGAAGGCAAAGGGTGGTCTCTGACCAGTACTGCATGAGTCTTAAAGGCACAGTAAAAATAGCCTGTTTAAATCTAAAGGATAAAAAGAGGTTGGAAAATGGTCTTAAAAGAAATAATGACTGTTTTGGCACGAAACAAATTACACACAATTGTGGTGAGCGACCTTAGGGAACAAAATAAATTGCAAAAAAAAATATATATATATGCCCCTTTAAGATGTATTACTCAGTAACCATAAATGACTCAGTAACTTCTATGAAATGAGTGTGCAAGTTGTAATTATGAGAGTGAGGACTCACATACAGACACAAGGATCCCCGCCGCTGCATCGCTGGCCGAAAAAGCCGGCACTTTTGGGAAAAGTTCTGTCAGTAATATATTCCTGGGATTACGTCATCCGTGTTTGGGGCAGCAGTCAGTGCGGCAGTGGACGTCTGTCAGGCTCCCCTGCCAAACGCTCTCCCTCTTCACAATGCAGTTTAATTAATGACATCACTAAAAGGCCTGCTGCAATGAAGTTTGCATCTAGTTCAATATCCTAAGTGCTCCTGTACCTCTATGGCTCTCTCAAAGCAGCAGCAGTACAGAGAGAGAGAGAGAGAGAGAGAGAGAGAGAGAGAGACGGATCAATCAATAAAACACTTCCCCTAGAAGAGAAAAATCAACGAGCCACGTCTGAACTTTCAAACGGAGGCAGGAAGGTCACGGCAGTACTGGGCTAAAATCCTCAAATATCCACATTTCTCCAGCTCTCTCGACTTCTACAATTTGTTTTGGAAAAATTCCCAACAACCACACAAGGATCTTAAAAATAAAGGTGCCAAATGCAACCAAAATGGGTTCTTTGGAGCTGTAACGTCAAAGAACCCCCTTGACCTCCCCAAATAACCTGTGGGAGTGTAAAGGACTTTATTAAAGTTTAAAGAACCTCCACATACAGATTTTCCCTACAGCCATTCAGAGAAGCCAAAAACATTTAAGAGCCTTAATTTTATGGGTGAAAAATAAAGCTTATAGACAGAGCTCTACTCCCTGTATCATGCACTGTGTACAACAGTGGTCGCCAATCGTGGTCCTTGAGATCTACCTTCCTGCAGAGACTCGTTCCAACGACGATCTGCCACACTTGCTCCAGCTAATTAACTTCTTCAGAAGTTCTGGATAGGCTGATTCAGATGATTTACTGTTAGGTAAGGTGGAACAGCAGCTTAGATGCAGGTTGGAACAAAACTCTGCGAGAAAGTAGACCTCCAGGAGGAGGGTTGGTGACCACTGGTGGGCAGTAATGTGTAAAAGTCATTAAGTATTTCAGTTATTCATTTTTCAGGAGATATTTCTGAGGTGATCAGATATAAGGATGCATATAGAAAGTAAATATGTTTTTTTCTGATGCTGAAAAAATGAATAACTTGTATTGGAAATCAAAATTAAAGTTTGTTTAGGGACACTGGTGAAAAAACACAGACCCACACAAATTCCATGTTGGTATAAGCTGGTCTGGTGCTGGTTTATCTGATCACCCAGCATGGTCATACTGGTGGACCAGCATACCAGCACCCAAAACACATCACTGCTGTCGGAACAAAACCTCATATCTCTATTTTTGTCAGCTTTCATTTTTGACATAAGTTAAAAATGCCAGTTGCCCTTTATGATTGTCAAAATTTCACGATGAATGGACTGACAGAAATGGTCCAAAAATCATTTACTTATTTAGAACCCCATTTTCAAAAAAGTTGGGACGCTGTGCAAAACGTAAATAAAAACAAAAAACACAATGTTGCAATGTGCAAATCATTTAAACCCTACATTTCTTTGAAAATAGTACAAAGACAACATATCAAATTTTGAAACTGAGAAATTTTATTGTTTTTTGAAAAATATATGCCAATTTTGAATTTGATGCTAACAACACGTTCCAAAAAGTTGGGACGGGGGCAACAAAAGACTGGTAAAGCTGTGTAATGCAAAAAACACTTGGTGGTTGATTGACAACAGGTCAGTAACATGACTGGGTATAGAAAGAGCATCTCAGAGAGTCTTTCAGAAGTAAAGATGAGGAGGGGTTCATGACTCTGTGAAAGACTGCATGAGCAAATAGTGCAACAATTCATGAATAACATTTCTCAACATAAAATAACAAATAACTTTTTCATCATCTACGGTACATAATATCATTAAAAGATTCAGAGAATCTGGAGAAATCTCTGTATGTAAGGGACGAGGCCGAAAACCAGTATATGCTGGCCGTGATCTTTGGGCCCTCAGGCAGCACTGCATTAAAAACAGACACGATTCTGTAGTGGAAATCACTGCATGGGCTCAGAAACACTTCTGAAAAACACTGTCTGTGAAAAATAATGCAAGTTAAAATTCAAAAACGCAAACAAGGAGCTGTACATAAACAGGACATAGGAATGCTGCCACCTTGAGCTCATTTGAAGTGGACTGAGGGGATGTTTAATAGTGTCTTGCGGTCTGACAAATCAACATCAACAGGCTAAAGACCACTCAGCTTTATTCATGTTGGTATAGGGGGCATTAGTGCACATGGCATGGGTGACATGCACATCTGTGAAGGCACCATTAATGCTATACATACGATATATACATGTTTTAGCAACATATGCTGCCATCCAGACAACGTCTTTTTCAGGGAAGGCAATGTGAACCACATTCTGCATATATTACAACAGCATTGCTCTGTATTAAAAGAGTCTGGGTGCTAAACTGACCTGCCTGCAGTCCAGACCTGCCACCCACTGATAACATTTGGCACGTTATGAAATCAAAAATACGACAAAGGAGACCCTGAACTGTTGAGCAGCAGAAATCCTATATCAAACAACAATGGGAAAATATTTTAGATGGTTCTAACTACAGCAGTGTCTCCTCAGTTCCCAAACACTTACAGTGTTGTTAAAAGAAGAGGTGACGAAACACAGTGGTAAACAGGCCCCCGTCCCAACTTTTTTGGAACGTGTTGTTGGCATCAAATTCAAAATGGGCAAATATTTTTCAAAAAACAACAAAATTTCTCAGTTTCAACATTTGATGTGTTGTCTTTATACTATTTTCCTTTAAAAGTATTTGCATGATTTGCATATCATTGCATTCTATTTTTATTTACATTCTGCACAGCGTCCCAACTTTTTTGGTTGTACTATGTAAGGTACACAACTTGACCTTAACACCACTGTTGTACCTTTGAGGGAACATTTACATTGTTTGTACCTTGATGAACGAGAAATGCACAGAACCTTTATTTCTAACAGTGTAAGTAATAGAGATTAATAGTTTTGAAGAAACTACTTCAAAAATTAGCCACGGTTGGCTAATACAGTATTTACTATATTGGAAGCAGTCAGGCTACAGCGTATCTACTGGGCAGAGAAAAGTAGATAGTGACATTTAATCTACTTTAAGAACATAGCTGGGTTAGCTCACCTGAGTGGAAGGTAACAGCAGGCCCTCTGAAGCTTAGCAGTGAGTAAACTCTCGGGTGGATTTGACGTGCCGTGACATGTAAAAGGTAAATTCTTGCGGGACACCACAGAATCTTGTTTTTGTCTGACGAATCCATCACCCCAACCTGAGTGAAGCAGCGTGCTCTCGTGGTCAGGACGGTTGTCATGGAGCAAAGTGTCGGGGTGTGTGTTCTTCACATGATTGACAGAAATGAGTAGATGAAGTTTGTACAGCACATACCATAATTGTATTGTACAGATCTGTAGGATGATAGAGTGTGCTGAAATGTTAGACCTATATTAGTAGTACAACCGTTTGAAGGCTGGCTTATGTAACAAAAAAAGATCTATATCTGCTAATTATTCTTCTGCACATGTTTGTCCTCACCCATCATCACCTGTTTAAGCCTTAGAAAAAAATTACCATAATTAATTAATTAAAAACAAGAAGAGAAACAGATTCTCAGCTTATCTTTACGGCGTCAGGTGCGTTTAAAAGGGCACTCCAGCCTAAAACTAGAGTTTAAAAATAATTAATTTAGCACAGCATCATATCCCTCAGCCTCAGAATTCATGATTTTGTATCATTTTCAAGATTTCTTACCAGCATGCATGACAAATACATTATACAACCACTGGGAATCTTTGTGTTGTCAACCAATCCTGACTGCTAGCCCAGCCACTGTTCTGTAGGCTCACAAATACAGCCAAGCTAACATTACTGTAACTCTCACTGCAGATGCCAAACAAAATTGTAACGAAAGGAGCAATTCTGTCTTTGTTTCAGCACAAAACGGACTCCAGCGATAAGCTTTCTACCCTTTCAGTTAGAGAAAAGAAGCCAGACTGAGGGAAGGTGTCTAGCTAGCTGTTAGCTTGTTGTCCACCTTATCTGACAGGACATTTCTGTCATTTGAGTAATCATTGCTTAATGAGGATTTGAAGACACAAGTATGCGGCTACAATAAGATGATTGGCCTCCTAGCAGTCATGTTAGCTACCTGTCTTCCTTCCGCTTAAGGGTAACAGGGGACAACAGCCTACCCCTAAAAATGCACCCCACAGCAGATGGTTTGTAATTTTAAGGGGGCTTCTGATGTCTCCTCACTCTAGAGCAAAGGTGCCTAATCCCGGTCCTGGAGATCTACTTGCAGAGTTTAGCTCCAACCCTAATCTAGCACACCTGATCCAGGTCTTGAAGGCCTTCAAGGGGATCTGAAGAGCCAAGTGTGTTGGATCTGAAGTCTCCACGGTGGTAGGACCAAGACTGGGCACCCCTGCTCTAGAACTACTCCAGCAACACTGAGGATGAGAGTGTTTACAACAGATGTAGCAATAACTGCATATTTTAGTTTGTCCTCTTACCCCAGATATAGGTGATTGACCAGGACATGTTTGGTGTTTGAAATTTACTTATTTTGATTGGAGCGAAGAGGTTAATAGCTTATAAATAACATTAGCCCTACTGAAAAAGACCAGCACAGAGCAGCACAAAGCCCATGCTGGTGTAAGCTGGTCTAGGCTAATTCATGCTGATCCTGTGTTGGTCTGATGCTGGTTTAGTTGGTCACCCAGCATGGTCATGCTGGTTGACCAGCTTACTAGCATTGAAAACACAACATAAGCTGGTAATCAGGCATGCTGGACTGTGCTGCTCTTTCTAACAGGGAGCTTATAGCCATCTTTTGCACGTAAACTGTGTGATTAAATCAACACACACGCATTAAATTGCATCAAGTTGCTAAATAGGCCTATGTGTTTGTGGATACTGTATGACATACCATTATAGAAAATTTGATAAAATAGCTTCAAGATGACTGCTTATGTTTTAGCTATGCAGACTGGTGGCTATATTCTTATATAGCCTTATATATCTGAATCCGCTGTTACAAGTGCTGTATATAATTATTGCCATTGCCCCAAATATAGGCTCTGATTAAGCCTGGCTACTCTGAAGTGGATGGAGAGCATTATTAAACCTGATTAGTCTCCTCCACAGCATGGCCACACTTCATAGCTGGCTTGCTTAGTGAGTGTGACTTTTCAGCTCATTTCATGCTGTGTAGCCCAGGCTATGGCTAAAAACAGCATGGCTTACACTCATCTTCTAGCTCTTCCTTTCATCCTTTCTTTTTTGTCCCCTCTGAATGAACTGACCATTAAGACCTCACTAGAAAACCATTCATAAAGAAAGATGAAGTTCATTCTTAATCATTTGGTCAGAAGACTAAACTAATAATTGTTGGGTATTAATTCTACAAGTTTGTTCCTTTTTAAATGAGTTGATTTTCCAATGTTATTCTTATTATTACTATTGTTAAAAACATGTGTAGCCTCTGATGGTTCTAATTGTGGTTGGAAGTACGCTTAGCTGTGTGTTGACCAGTAATATTTCACTTTTTTCTATACACACTTCCTATCTCACTGACCACCAGGCCTCAGAAACCACGAGTGTTAACCACGAGCACATTGACTTCATTAGCAAGTCTCCTCAAAATGAGGAAAAGCCAGCCTGTCTCAGGTGTGCTGTGATTTATGATGGTTTCAAACTGCTGATGAATAAGGTCTTGTGAAGCCCTCTGCTGGTGGGCAGAGGTAGTGCGTGCACCACAGTGTAAATGTGATGAGTCCAATGCCTTTCCAATGCTACAGTAAATGTTTTAGTACTCAAACGTTAGTATTCCCCCTGTGCACACATGCTAACACATGTGGGGAGCTCCCACGACCCAATACTCCCAGGGCCCTTTGATTCCAGGGACCTACATTCCCATAGCCCAGTGGTTCCCAAGTCTGGTCCTGGAATACCCACTGCCCTGCACATTTTAGTGCTTTCCCTGCTCCCAACACACCTGACCTAACTAAGCAGTTAAATTAGCAAGCCATTCCTGAGTTGAGCTGGGTGTTTTAGAGCAGGAAGACAAAATATATGCAGGGCAGACGGTACTCCTGGACCAGGGTTGGGAACCTGCACCATAGCCCAATCCTATATTTGCAGTATTCTATATTCCCAGGGCCCAAAGCTTCCAAGGCCCTATGTTCTGAGGGCCCAAATCTTCCAAGGCCCTATGTTCTGAGGGCCCTAAGCTTCCAAGGCCCTATGTTCTGAGGGCCCAAAGCTTCCAAGGCCCTATGTCCTGAGGGCCCTAAGCTTCCAAGACCCTATGTTCTGATGGCCCAATTCTTCCAAGACCCTATGTTCTGAGGGCCCAAAGCTTCCAAGGCCCTATGTTCCGAGGGCCCAAAGCTTCCAAGACCCTATGTTCTGAGGGCCCAAAGCTTCTCAGGCCCTATGTTCTGAGGGCCCAAAGCTTCCAAGGCCCTATGTCCTGAGGGCCCAATTCTTCCAAGGCCCTATGTTCTGATGGCCCAATTCTTCCAAGACCCTATGTTCTGAGGGCCCAAAGCTTCCAAGGGCCTATGTTCTGATGGCCCAATTCTTCCAAGGCCCTCCGTTTCCGGAGCTCAATGCATCTATATTACAGTAATCTATGAAAGAGTTCCTAACATCATGTGGGTCACAGAAGGTCATACCTTAAAAGACCCTAAATTTGAAACTAACACATTTTTTAATCAAACTTAAAACATAGTACAGTACACTGTGGCTTCTATGGCTCTATTGCCAGGATTGGTCAAAACGTTTTCAAACCTCACTAATTTTATAGAGAACAGTGTGTTGTATTTCCATGATGCTAACTGGTGACCATAAGTTTCCATTAGTAACTGGTAGCTACATTAGCCTTGTCCAGAACAGACACATCTTGGCTGATCGACTACGTTTTGGGTAACAGTAAAATAGTGTAAATTTCATTTCACTTGAAGAACTCAACCACATGATCATGGACAATACGAAGCCATGCAATGCTATAAATCTCCACTACCTGGACTGTAGACTTCAGGTCTGTTCTATGTGTAAATCTGGGTTCACTCTAACACATTTTAATCTGCATCTGTCAGTGAGAATATTAAACTTGAGCGAAAGTTAAGTGTTATCATATAGCAGCTGGTCTTTTGGGATTAAATGGAGAAATTCTCCAACACGTCTAATACATCGCAGCCTCCATATATGACTCTGAAGACTCTAGTGACAACTTTAAAGACTTTCATGAAGGCAGAGGAAGGTTCCCTCAGCCCCCTTCACCCACTACTCCCCAGCACACACACTGATTAAGGCACTTAGCCTACTTCTAATTATAGAGTCTGAAGCGTCTGGATCGATTATTCAGCCTGACTTTGATTTTGCCTTCTCATGAGCTGTTATTTAATAACCTGGGATAAAAATGGACTTTAGCGTCCTGAGGGGACTGAAGAGAAAGAGAAGATGTGACTTTTGAGGGACTGAATCAAACTTGGTAGATTTATGCTGGCTAAGCCTTCCTGCCCGCCTTGAGAAACGATGTGCGTGGACTGTGGCTGCGCTAACCTAGCTGATGTTTACGATGTTTGAACAGTGTAGTTAGCAATCTAGCAGTTAGGAAAGCATGTGAGTTGGGAAAAACCCTACTTATGTCAACCTATGACAAATGAAAGCCAGCTTATTAGCAGTTAACTAGCTAGCTATCTGACAACATTACAGTATAAAAGTGCGGTTGCAGTGAGCAATGTCAGCAAATGCAATTTAATAGCCAGTCTCAAAGCTAGCTGGGTGTGTAAAAGACATTAAAGGCTAAAAGGAAATTCCACTGAATTTTAATGAAGCTATAAGCAACTTCACAGAACGTTTTTACCAAAATGGTGAGTTGTTTGGAGAGAAGGTTTTGGCCTAAACTGTTTATTTCACAATCTATTGCTGGTGAAAAGGTACATTGAGGGTGTTCTAAGGCAAAGTAGTCCCCAAAGAAACATACAACTATTTTACTCTTATTAGAGTGCAGTGGGTAGCGCTGTTGCCTCACAGCGAGAATGGCCTGGGTTCGATTCCCAGCCCAGGTGACCGGGGTCCTTTCTATGTGGAGTTTGCCTGTTCTCCCCGTGTCTGTGTGGGTTTCCTCCCACGGTCCAAAGACATGCAATTAAGCTAATTGGACATGCTAAATTGCCCCTAGGTGTGACTGTGTATGTCTGTCTGTCTGCCCTGCGATGGACTGGTGACCTGTCCAGGGTGTATCCTGCCTTCTGCCCAATGACAGCTGGGATAGGCTCCAGCACCCCACCACGACCCAGAAGGATAAGCGGTTTAGATGTATGGATGTATAAAACCTTAGAAGACACATGTAGGTTCTCTGGCCATTTGGATAGCAAATAAAATGGCTGTATTTGTGTTGTTTGACTTAAAATATGAAATTCAAGTGCAAATTTGAAAGACTTATAATCTTCTGTACTCCACTCGACTTTATTAGTAATCTATTCATTCTTTTCAAGACTGATCAAGTATTGACTTATTAAAACGTTCACAAGGCAAGTACAGCCATTCAAAGATTCCAAAATACTTTAGTGAAACAGACTTTATCAAAAAAAAAAAACAACAAACAAACAAATAAACAAGCATTACATGGTAAAAATGCATGCATGTCTTTTAGGCATTTTACACTATAAAAGATGAAATGTCATCATGCAAATTACCGACTAACCACTGACGACTTATCCAGAAGGTAAATTTCCATTGATGATTAAACTGCTCCAGATTCTCTCCTCCAGAATTCACTCTGAAATTACAGTGGACCAAGACGACCTTGCAAAAGCGAAGAAAGCGATGAGGAACAGGCCACTGCTTACAATCTCCAACAGCCAGGTGTTATAAACTACAACTCAGAGTGTGTCCTGCTGCAATGCCAATGTGAGTAAAGCACGAAAAGCCTTCTGATGTTCTCTTCCTGCCTTTTTTTCTCCCTCGGGAACATCTGGCTTGCTTTGTTCTCTGTGGCACATCTGTGTGTTTATTATTTACAGACCTGAGTACAATAATATGTCCGAGGTACCACAATCATGAAGAAAGCAGCAAGCAGTATACCGCTGGCATCCTCTCAAATACCATTCCATAGAAAAATGGAATATATTGGCAACGTATACGTACATATTCCGCTTTAATATTCGACTATAACAATATAAAAATAAGAGTATTAAACGTGGTGCACATCAGATATGTGCTTAGCATTTTACAACAGACTTTGAGCTGTAGTTGGAGTTATGGCACCGTATTGCAGTCTTATTTAATGATTCCACTGATTTTAGACCTTTGTTAATTTTATACACTTCGGGTCTGTTTTGTAAAACCTAATTGTCGGCTGTAGCCTTGCTTTCATCTTTTACATGTCCGTGCTACCTGAATGTGTAGCTAACATGAAGCAGCAGTCCATGCCCTTCGCTTCCTTCCTTTTTGTGGTTTTTATGGACGAATGGTCAGTTGCAGAAACAGCTTCCACTAAATAAAAACACAGCGAAGCACACCACAAAATAAAAAGAGTACAGATGGCTGTGAGGGCGTTTCTCCAGCCTCTGTTGTCGTGCTTTTTACCAATATAGGCCTACATGCTGATAACCAAAGGCTGCCTTAGACTGCAAAGCTGCAATACATTACAGCACAATTTACACACTTTTCTATTTAGGCCAAATGTAGTCAATCAGCCAAGACATGTTTGGTGTCTAAACATGTCTGACATACTGTTATCTATAAAAATGGACAAAATAGACACAATCAAGCTTCACTGTGGCTGCTAGCACTGTCTTAGCTACGCAATCCCTGCTGAAAAAACCCATAGAAACCATTAAGTGTTTATGTTGGTTCCTAATAGTTTCATAAAACTTTGTTTTGGCTTTTTTTAATGGGTTGATATCACACTGTAAAGGACCCTAATGGTTTATCAGGTGACCAATGGCTAATTCTAAATGCATTTGATGGTTTCCTAATGGGATCTAAAAGTGTTCTACACAAAAACTAGTGGTCTCTATTGGAAACCATTAAGCCAATTCCTGTTAGAAAGCAAAACCATTATCCATTAGTCTATTTGAGAACATGACGTAGTTTGTGATGAACTGTGTGGTGCTGTGCAGTTTGCACAGTGCTAACTGGAGTAAAAACATCCATTATTTGTTAGCATTAGCTTCAGTGCAGAACTAAAGCTAGAACCACAAAACCTTTCAGGATCGCAAAGCCTGTACAGGAATAGTGTGCTTGTGCTTTTGGGTTCTTCAGTAAAGAAAATGGTTCTATATAGAACCATGAACACTCAAAAGTACCCTCTTGCATGATTGAACGGTTCTTTGCATCGTGAAAGGGTTCTTCAGATTGATGGACAATGTGCTTTATGGTTCTACACAGAAACTTTTTGAAAACGGTTCTATATAGCACCAAAAAGGGTTCTTCTATTGTAGCAATAACAAGCTTGTAACAACAGAAGAACCTTCATTTGAGATGCACTCACGTTTATACATCATTTCTAGTCCCGCCACCACCGCCGCTGCTGGCGCATCGCCGTCCGGCATTTTTTTTCAGAATTTTCCAACCATGAGAAGCTCCTCCTTTTCCATGTCCCGTCGGAATGTGGGACAATAGTGTCTATGGTTACCATACTCAAAAATCGACAGGTTCTAAATGTGCACTGTGCATTTTTGCTAAAACTCAACCTTGACACTTACTACTACACACTGCAACTACTACATACTCAAACGCTAGTTAGTATTAGTGTTAAGTGCACAATTGGGACACGCCCTTGATCTTCTACACTACAAAATGGCAGAACCCCAAAATAGTGCACTACATAGTGAATAGGGCACAGTTTCGGACACAGCTCAAATCTGACTGCCGCAAATCAGTGACTTCAATTATTTACACTGACCCTAATATGCATTACATACAGACTGACATACAGTAAATATTAGCACATAAATATAGGCGCATCTTAGCAACCACCTGGGGTGACATAGCAACACAACGGCTAATAAAACGAACTGTACTAGCAAAATAATCAGAAATAGACCCACGTTCTCTTCTTAACTCTGAGAGCAGGTGCAACTTCTCATTTGTGCTGTTCTGTTAAACCTGTGCCACCTGCATTTAACATATAACCTAAACAACAACACCTGTTCTGCTCATCCATAAATAGGTAACTTTTAGCTGCTAAAGAGGCTGAATGCAGTGATTTGTAATTGTGTTTACTTATGCTATGTTTACAATATTCATAAGGTTTTTATGACATTAATAATTATTAAATTGAGTTATAACATGAGGCTTGTTTGACACCTAAATGATACGGCAGTGACTATGCATTTAGGCTAAAGGTCTAGCATGGTTTAAATAAAAAGAACATTTTATTTTTTATTTTTGGTGTAGGTTAAATGACCCGCCCGTCCCCCCTTTTGCTCCACCCCTATATTTAAATGAAGCTAATTGAATGAGTTATGCACAGTAGACAATATAGCTCAGGAGAAACAGCTTCTCACAGTGATTAGCATGTGAAACCGGCCTGTTGCTGAAGTTCTAGGTGCATCTGGACTGCGTAAACCGTCAACATGGTCAGGGACAAAGCACTTGCTGCTGAGCTGTTTTACAGCCCAGCGTAACAAGACACAGATGACATGAGAGCAAAGAAGTAGCACCTGTTTCCTCCACTGCTCCTCTACTGACCCAGATTTCTAGGAGATTACGTTTAAAGGGACTTACCACTGTGACTTCAAGCAAAAGCTAATCATAGACAGGGTCTCAGATCAACTTTAGCTTTATTTACTTCCACTTTATCATGTCTTGTAATATTATAGAGTCAACTCTTTAGGTTCATTTTGCTTCAACACTCTGCTGCATGTTCATCAAGGTGTCTTCCGTGGTACAAAGAGAAGGTTTTACATAAACAATGTCAAATTTCCAAATTATTATTGAAGGAATACTCCGGTATCTATCTAGATACCAGCAGATAGATCGCATTTAACAGACAATACAATCGTTTATTCTTGGGGTCAGTTTGACCCCAGCAATTTAAACCTCCAAAGTCAAAGTTCTGGTGGGAATTCTCTTCTCCCTCCCTCATGTGGTGTGAACTATCAGTGGTTCTTGCGCTACTACAGGTGTGGTTATGTTAGGTTATGCCCTAAAGTAGAGGAGAGATTTTTTGAAGACTATAAAATTGTCATAACGACCTCAATATCATCCAAAACAACCAAAACAATTATGTAAAATGTTAATATTCAAGTCAAGTCAAGTCAAATTTATTTGTATAGCGCTTTTTACAACTGATGTTGTCACAAAGCAGCTTCACAGAAATCCATTAAGGACAAAGTTTTAACATGAAATGTAAATCCTCCAGGTGAGCAAGCCAGTGGCGACAGTGGGCCAGGAAAAACTCCCTCAGAGCTGCGGAAGAAACCTTGGGAGGAACCAAGGCTCACAAGCGGGGGACCCATCCTCCTCTGGTCAAACTACCTACAAATCCCTTCTGTTTTATACAGCTGAAGCACCCTGGGGTCAAACTGACCCCAAAGAACCCTGATAATGCATACAGAATGTGTAAAAGACATTGAAAACATATCATCATGTTCATTTTATCTTTAGAGCCATTAAACTTTGAATGGGGTCAAACATAATAGGAAGCTTAATGCATTTGTCTGTGCTAAGTAATAGAAAAGAAAACCTGTTAAGTTAAAACAGACTTCAGCACCTGCCCACTGGATCCTATGTGCATTCTGAGTTCTGTTATTTTCTAGTACAGGGGAAACTCTGTCTGTGGCAAATGACAAGTCTGGTTCTTATCATTAATCCAGTGACCAATTCTGACTCCCTCGAAAGACAAATTTCTCATCAAACCACTCTGAATGACTTTGTTTACATCTTTTAATTTTTGCAAAACTGATAGAATCCCCCTCCAAGCACGGGAAAGATTTGGGTGCTGATGTCACAACAAGGGGATAAAATGTGTGGCGTTTGATTCTGATTATTCCCACTGTAGCCTTTTGTCAGTATTTGCTTCAGCGTCGCCTGTTTCTGCAGGAGACATAGTGGCCATTCTGTCTGTGGAATAGAAATCGATTCAGGTATTTTTAAATAATGTAATCAAGTTAACTATTTTCTTTAATATGAGATTACCCAGGACACTGTCGGCTTGCTGTGTGTCACGTCATGACTCTGTGTTGAGCTGCTAGCGAGCAATGAGGGTGCTATAATAACAAATAGCATTTAAACACAATGACACGTTCACAAATGTTAACTTGCTTGCCAACCGACCAAAACTAAAATCCATAACAGGCAAAAATCGCATTTCATGGCTTTTGTGAAAAGAGCTCAACATCGTCCATCTACACAGCTTTTTGTTTAATTTATTGACCCATTCAGTAAAACATACTTATTTGTATTAGAAACATTTCTAGGTGCCCCCTGACTTTTAACAGACAGTTTATTTCCCTTCTGGAAAATTGGAAGACATATGGCCAAAGCATTGTAAGTTATAATGATTTAGAAAGTTAAACAAGTGTAAGGTTACAGTAACATATTTCTGAATGAAATGTTAACAACACTTGAAGGTAATTACACATTATTCCACATTTTTACAGATGCTGTCTCACAGGTCAGCTTATTAAAACCTCATATTAAGGCCTAGCTGGGGGTTAGATGTGTGGGGACATGCAGGACCAACAGATGGAGCCATTTCCCTTCACATAAAAAAAAGACTTTGATGCAACTGATATATTTTAAAGAGCACATATCATGGAAAACTAAATTCTTTCAAATTTTTTAATAAAAGAGTTTGATGTAGTACGTAGTATGTAAGTGATATATATATATATATATATATATATATATATATATATATATATATATGTATACTCACCTGATTCCTTCTATTTGTGCTAATTTGTCGCATTTCAATGTTTCAGATCATCCAACTCTTTTTAATGTAAGATAAAAACAACAGAAATAAGCACAAATGCACCTTTTAAATGATCATTCCATTTATTGAAGATGAAATATACATTTTCAGTATTCAAAACGTATATCACCCATGTGAAAAAGTAATTGCCCCCTCAAACCTGGGAAGGTTCATCACTGTCTTTGTCAAAAATGTACATGATTTAATGATTAAAAGGTAAACAAAGTCATTCAGAGTGGTTTGGTGTGAAATACTACTCGTTCACAGTGGAGGTGATAGGAACCAGACGTCTAAAGACTTCAATGAAATGCTCTGAAAGCTTTCTCACAAAAAGTTATTACATTAAATGGTTAGATATACCGCTGCTTGATGTCTGACACATTGTTTTACGATTGTTTTGTGATAAAATTTTGTATTTTAATCCATTCATTTTAATCCAGTCAATTCGGAGGCGTAGGTGCAGCGTGTTGTGAGGCAAAATAGTCCCCAAAGAAAACTTATTTTTTTCAGATTCATGACTATTTTACTATTATCAACATTAAATATAAAAGCCCAGAAGACACATATAGGTTCACTTGTGGTTTTGGATAGCAAATAAAATGTCTATATTTATGCTGTAGTCATGGCGACCCCTGGTTCCTATCACCACCACTGTAAAGAAATCAGAGTCTGTAGGTTTCTCTACAACGAACCGCTTCACGTCAAACCACTCTCAATGACTGTTTACATCTCAAGGATTTATGAATTATCCAGAAATTTGGAAAAAGTGGTGAAAAACCTTTAAGTCCCCCACTGTGGACTGTGTTCCAATCGGCGACGTTCCATTATACTAGTATATATATATATATATATGTGTGTGTGTGTGTGTGTGTGTGTACATGAGCCAGTTCATACTAAGACTACCTAATGTATATGTTTTCGTCTCCCAGTGGTTTGTTAGTTGCAACACTTCAGCTGTCGTCCTATTTTTGCGTACCATTTGTAAAAGAAGGGTGAGATTTGGGACGCAGCCGGGGCCTTTACAGGCTATTGCGCCGCATCACGCATGCGCAAAGCCACTGTAGTGGGGCTTTCGCTCTGTTAGCAAGTACATCGGAAAAACAAAGCCATTTTTAAGGATAAATCCAGTGAATCGCCACCGGGAGAGAGTTACACCTGCCGCCGGCGGAGAAAAAGGTATGTCACCTTGAGGAAGAGATAAAGAGATACTCCGTATTTAACGCTGTTTAGACGGAAACTCCGCTGTGCTGCTGAGGAGGAGAGCTAACTGGCTAACGCAGGATAGGAACAATATAGCCAACGATGAGCAAAGCTAGAACCGTTTTTCCTTCACCGTTTTTCCGTATTCGTGAAATAATGAGACAGGCCGAGACGACCGAGAGATGTTTTGGATGTTACACAGATTGTTAATGCAGACCAGGCTAATTCGTCCAGCTAACGGCATGGCGCAGTTGCTTTGAACATAAACATCCATAGAAGAGCCGAATAATTAGACCTTTAGCCATTCACTGTAAACGTAGCATTAAACAGGAGGTTTGCGATCAAATTCCTGTTGCTGTAAGACATTTTTAAAGCCATATCTTTTTAAAAGTGGTCATTGTTTTACGTAGCAGATAATCCTTTTTCTAAAATGGATCCCTTCAGTGGAGAAGCTGGGTTAATTTCAGGACGATGGGTTTGGTTCCTGTGTTGACAGAAAAGCGGGGTCGTTTTCCACGATGTGTGTTAGTATCTGGGTCATTTAGGTTACTATCCACACTAAATATCAATAATAATCATAATAATGATTAGAATAATAACAATATCCAGTTCTACATGTCATCGCTCGCCAGCTAAAACTCGTCCATGCTAAATTAGAGGCATTTCTCCACAGCACTCTAAAGGGAAGTCCACCAAACTTTTCAAAAACTCTGCATAATTAAATGGTTGAGAGGTAAACACAGCCATTCAGAGTGGGTTGAGGCCGTAGGTTTCTCTACGAACGAACTGTTTCACGCTGAACATCTCAACCGCTGAATTATGCAGAAATTTTAGATAAATCAGTGGAATTCCCCTTCAGCTCCTGTTGAGCGGCAGCACTTCTGAATATAGAGAACTATAAATATGTTTTCTATACTAAAGCATGAAAGTGCCATGGAGAAGTCAACAGAAAACTAAATTTGTGGCTTACAGTGTCAAATATTTGATAAAAAATAAAGTTAGAGGGGTTGTTTTGGTTCTGTGACCCAGCATTTGTAATCTGGCACACAAGAACTTGATGACCTTAACTCACTGTTATATGTAATAAGACATTTTATTCTCTTCTTAGCTGTTCATTTTTGTTTGTGTTATTTACAGTGACAACAGGCAAAGAAGTGATGTGAATCTAAATAAACAGGGATGTGTGGTTAGGAAGGTCCAGATCAGTGGTCACCAGCTCTCCTCCTGGAGGCCCACTTGCCTGCAGAGTTTCCAATCTGCATCTAAAATGCTGCCTCCTTAGCTAACACTAAAGCATCTGATCCAGCCAATCACGAACTTCTGAAGATGTTAATTAGCTGGAGCAGGTGTGGCAGATTGTGGTTGGTACTACACTCTGCGGGAAGGTGGACTTCCAGGACCAGAGTTGGTGACCGCTGGTCTAAAATGATTTGGAGAACTGGGGTTGGTTGGACCAGCTGTACTTAAATTTAGTGTTTACTAACTTCAGTTTTATTAATTTTGTACTGCACAAATTAGTTGAGCTTAGAAGCAGCTAAATATTTCACTAGACCTGGCCCGATCAGTGTTTTTTAGGCCGATACTGATTGCTGATCACCTTTCAGCATGATCAGCTGATGGCCAAAACCAGTCGAGGGCGGGGCTGGATGCTACATTTTAGGGCCCACAAGTGATTTTTTGGATTTTTCCTAATTTTCTCCCCAATTTGGATGCAGCGTCATTAGACAGCTGAACATGCTTGGAGGAGAAGGCTAAGCGCCAGTTCTGTTACAACAGCTAACAGACGCCTGAGCTGACTTGCGTCGCAGTGAGTGATGGGGGAGACGGTGGGGGGGGCATCCTACCCACCCAAAGCGAGTGAGGCCAGTTGTGCTCTCTTGGACTCCAGGAGACACCACTCCTGAACTCGCAGTCTCCTGATGATGGGGTCAACGCTTAGACGGGTGCGCAAAACAAACACACCCTTCCCTTCAGTGCTCTTTGAGAAGCTCGCACAGCGAGTTACAGCGATATAGAATCCATTGGCTTCGTATTCATCAGCTTCTCATTAACATTTTTCCAGTTCACCTTAAATTGTGCTGCAGTTACATCCTGGCGCCTCAGGCGGAGTTTCGTCACTGATCTCAGGATTGGCTAAAGTAGAGAAATAGCCGATTGATCCTTTCATCCCTAATTCACACCTCCTCCTAAGCAGGCGAAAGTGTCGGCAAATTCCCCTTTCAAACTTCACCTTTAGGTAATATGAACAGCCAGTGGTTGTGTTGCATTGTTACAGTTCTCATGTAAATGTTTTATCTAACTTAAAATTTGTTTTTGATTTTCAGTTTGTGTTTTTAAGGCTGTTATTTTATGTCAAGATTTCTCATATTCATAAGCATGAAATGGAAACACTCATCGCTTTACTGCACACACTAGACACCGAAAACTCCAGACAGTTCCGGTTGTGGGATGTGTGAAGTAAAGAATGTGGTCAGACATCCATGAGTCAGTAGCTGTGGCCCACGCGTCAAAGGACCATGTTCAGGAACGATAACATAACTCGCTGATGGGGTTTTTTTAAATTAGGTTCTAAGGTACTGTGGTTTGAGTTGAGGAGAACGACCTGTGCCCAAAAGTATCCAGACACCCCTTTTAGTAAATTCAGGCGAACCGCTTGCTGACACTGGCATTCAATTGTGCAGAAACAGACTGTATAATCTCCATAAACAAGCATCAACTATAGCATGGAATGCTTTGGAGTAGCAGTGTGGAGCAGTGGTGCTGCGTTCTCCGGAGAGATGGACCTTCATCCAGTCCCTTTGCGATGGGTTTGAGTGGAGTTTATAATCCAGAACTAATCATCCAGCATCATACCTGGCCTCACTCATGCTTCTGTGGCTGAATCCTCACTTTAGACATGTAGTATATATGTCTGCGTTTGCTGTCCAAAGAAAAACGTGTTTCCGAAATAGTACCCTTTCAGACGAATGTGAAAAAATGCGATGTTATTGTAAAGGAAGTGATTTTGGTGCATTTCTGTTGGTCCGTTCATCATGGAAGTTTCACACGATGTAAAGGACGGCCACCAGCTGCGAGTGATATCAAAAAATGCGACATGTGCTCAGAAAAGCATAAAGTGACGTAGTTTATCAGAACAGTGATGAATATCGACCACCGTTTTTATTTAAACGTTTGCAAAAATAAGCGATTAAGAGGAAAGAGGAGGGAAAAAGTCAAATAAATGGCAGAAATAAATGAATAAAAGAGTATTAAATATAAAAAAGGCTAATATTCTACTAATTGTTACTACACTCTAAAAACAGATGTGTTAGAAACAACACATTCTGTCTCTACCTAGACAATTAGAGCCGCTGAGACTTTTAACACAATGTGTTAAATCAGAAAACAGTGACGCGAAAAATGTTAAAAATGGCTAACACAAGTGTGTAACTTGACACATCACTTTCTAGAGCACTGAAAGGGCCACATTAGAAATCTCATCAAATCTGTGGGCCAGAGAAAAAAAATGTTTTATTTAATTTATAATTAATGTAGTGCTTTAAGCCAAACTGGCCATCGTTCGTTCAAAATATGCAAAAACTTCAACAGTAAAATACAGACATTTGTAGTAGACCTTGAAATATTACATGGACACTTGAAATATTCCAAATTTAAATGTCTCCATGTGCTCAGTCTTTTAAACGTACCTATCTGCTTGAACTAAACACCTGACATCCTTTCTTTGCTGCAAGTTCATTAAGACCTGGGCTCAGTTTCCGAGCTGCTGAGCTGATGTTCAGTGTTTATATTGGTTGAACTGCAGCTGAAATGCATTTTGGAGAAATGACTGGTGTGGAACTGTGTAGAATTGTGTAGAACTTCTGTCCCATAGATTGTTGTTGGTGTAGGAGAGTCTGAGCACATTATGTTGCAGTGCATGCTGGGAACTGTAGTCCAGCACATGATGAAACGGGCAAATGATAATAGAAAATTAAAATACTTCCGCAGGCCGGATGGGATTGTGTGGCGGGCCTGATCTGGCCTGCGGGCCTTGTGTTTGACGCATGCGTTTGAGTGGACTACACATACTTGTTACTACACAGTTTATTAAGTTGCTATACAGCGGTTGTTGTACAGTGGGTCTTTTCGTGATTCATGCAGTTGTTCAGGGTTCTGGAAGTACTGATGAAGCCCATCATACACTCAGAAAAGAGTTTTGTGTCTTAATTAATTACAGTGATCACATATTGCCAATTTCCCCTGCTCATAATCCAGCGTATTGTGCTTCTTGTGTGGAGTCACATCCAGGTTTCTACATGTCCAGGGTGGAGAAGGGCGGTAATAACACAGGAAGGAAGTTTCATACGCACAGAGGTGTAGCAGGGAACAGCGTCATCCCAGAAATTATACATTAATCCTATTTTAGGATGGGCATCGTGAAGCAATGTTATATGTACAGTCCCTTGTTTCAGTAGAGAGTAAAAGTATTGCCGTACGCTTTTATACAGATGCAGAAAAAGACCTCGTATCTCCATTTTTGTCATTTTTCAGTTTTTGACATAATTTAAAACTGCCTGTTGCCTGTTACATCGTGTGTACATTTCATGAAGAACGGACCACAAGAAATGCCCCAAAATGACTTGTAAAAAATTCTGGTTCCATTGACTTACATAAAAAATAAAGTATGTTTTTTCCTTCTCCTGTAAAGTTACCATTTTGGAGATGCGAGGTTTTCTTCCGACAGCAGTGTTATACTAAAACAGCCATACAACGATCGCATAAATGTTATGCAGGTGACAATGCAGTGATGCATGTACTCTAAACAGGTGTCTTTTCAGCACCAGTTAGCTGGTCTGACTTGCTAACTAAGCTATCCTTAGCTTAGCCAAAACGCAGGAATGCCGAACACCACAGAACAGGTTTGATTTCGGCTTTCTTTCAGTCCCAACACCACTCGCTCACTTTTACTCTCTCACACATTAGTTTTATCATCTACACTCGTTTCAGCAGAGCACCAGTTGGTGAGATTCAGAGGGGTTTGGGTCTGTAGGCTGATTGCTAAGCTAACGTTAAGGTAGCTGATCAGGCTACAGATCCAAACAGGCTTAATTTCGCCTTTCTGTCTCTTCAATTACAGTTGTTTGACTTCACCCCCTCAGATTCGAGCAGAGCTGTTATCATGCTAGCTAAGCTACTGCTAACTGGGGTGGGAATCTCTAGGCACCTCACGATTCGATTTGATTGCGATGCGATTATAAAACGATTAACGATGCATCTTTTTTTCTATATAGCATTTATATTCTCTCACTGTGTGAGCTCCAGTTTCAAGTTCAAGTTTCAAGTTTATTTGTCGCTTATACAACATGTCAGGACATTTATGCATTGAAATGCTTGTGGTGAGGCTCAGCTAATCACTCTACAGAAAGTAAATAAGTAAAAATAAAAATACAAGAAAAACAACTGAAATATATTAAATATACACAGAATATACACAGAATGTAGAGACAGTATACATTTTAAAGTGACTAAGTGACTCTGTGTTATTGTTATTTAAAGTGACTTGGTACTTTTAAAGCAAAGTATTTGTAATGATCCATAATGAATTTACTTCCAATATCTTTTATTAATAAATCAAATGGAAGTGATGTGGCAGGTGAACTAGAAGTCTCTCATTCTCTGCTCTTGTTTGGAGAACGAGAAGCTGCTGCTACTCATCTGTGATAAAATGCGCAGTTACAGTGAAATAAGATCCAGTGGTGATGGACGACCACGCAGCACGTTACAGCTATTCTACCCGTTTTCTTTAGTGATTTTATCACTTCAGTTTTGGTCTCGTTGTAGAGACGGAGGCGGGGTGTCGCTGTGTCAGTAAAGGAGCTTTGAGACGGGATGTGTGCACCATAGAGCGAAAGCCCTGAGAACCGGCGTGCAGACTGCAGGTCACATAGCAGCGATGTGTTATTCACATTTATAAGCAGCGCAGTTGGTTTCCTGGTACATTAAATCTGCAACGAGAGACTGTCACACACTTAAAAGTGGTGAAGTTAAAGTCGCTTCTCTTTCTAATTCTCCCGTTCCACCTTAAATGGTGCCGCATTTACATTCGGCGCCTCAGTCAGAATTTAAGGTGGAACGGGAAAATTCGAACAAGAAGCTGGAGAATAAGAAGCGACTTCAGCCTCGTAAAACAGTCGAACGTTGAGAGACTTTTAACTGATCAACTTCTGAGGAAAAGTTTTCTGGCGGAGACGAGAGGAAAGCAGCTGTAGCTGAAGCTTAAAGCAGAGCGAAGTAAATCTGCGCTCTCGTTTATATTGTTTAGTCTATACTAGGACATCATCACACACTGACACATACTGGACATTAAATGTTGTGGCTCCCAAGCTGGTTTGATTTTTGGGACAAAATGGCTCTTCTTATCATTTGTGTTGTGACTCCTGACCTAACCTGGCTTTAATGCAGAGGGAGCCGGTCGGATTTCTCACTCACCCAGCTGTGTTTTTGTTATGTGCCGCCTCAGACTGTCCGGGCGCTGCACTTACCCACTTCCAAGTTCCGCCTTTTACGTTCCGTCAACGTTACGTTATAAATCAAATATTTAGAAAATCAATTTTTGACATTTGTGAATCGATTCAGAATCGTTCACGTCCGCATCGCGATGCATCTAAGAATCGATTTTTTCCTGCACCCCTACTGCTAACCAGCTCCTCTCTCACAGTTAGCAGCACTGTTTAACATTTAGCAAGTGTTAGATGGTTCGACATTTATTGAATGATGGCTTGGAAATTGTGTGCTTTGTTCACCTATTAGATGACCAAACTTTTGCTTTTTTTTTTTTAATTTTGAAATAATGCAGAACGAGACGGCGGGAAAGCGGCATAAACGGTTTTACAGCACATACGCGTTTTTGACGCTTCAGCCCTTTTACTGTATTTTGTACATTATATTAGGAGACAGTTTCAAGGAATGAAGCAACCAGATAGCGCCCAACTTAACGAATATAGATCCTAATGTGATTTGAGGCTGGAATGTGGGTCTTCTGGGCCATCACACGGCTTCTGAGCAGAAATAGGATTGCTTAGCAGAAAGCATACCATGAAGGACTGAAGTAATGCGTGAGCTCTCTGAGAACACATTATTCAAATATTTCAGACAGGACTAAATGACCATGTCTTAAAAGAAAAGGTTTCACCGCTTTGCAGTTTCAGTTTTGTAGCTGAAGATAGATATTTGGCTTGGACAGTGATTCTAAATCACATTCTCAGGCCTCTCATGCCAGACAGTCCGCATATTTGCTCTGTCTCAGCTTTCAGCGCTCCTGTACCGGGGATTCAGTGTGTTTAGAGCTGAAATAGAGCAAAAATATGAGGACTCTATTCTTCCTGTGTTTCCACAACCTTAAAACAATTTGTAATCTGGCGCGCTGTCACGAATAGGAGTCCAGGAAGCTCACTACAGATCAGTGCAGCCAAAAGGAAATTTAATTTGTTTGGCCAAAAGTATGTTTATGTTGTATGGTCCATATGTAATATGAAACATGTTCCGTAAGATGCATGGAGTTTTATAGATGGGTCTCTATCAGCAGCGCACAGTGTGAGAACAGTGCCGTGTGGAAAATCTATCCAGATTAAAAAAAAAGGTTTTTCCAAAGCATTGCCTTATGCAAAAATCTACTTAAGAGGAATGTAAACTTCATTTTGAACAGCTGATCATTTTATTGTGTTTTAAAATTTTAATATTTGATTTGTCTGTGATCCAGTGGCTGTTACTGTCCATCCAGTGTAGCCAGTGCTCTCCTGTCAGCTTTTATTCTGGACTTTAGGTGGTCATAGGCTGGTAGAATCACTTTCTGACCGAGCTTTGTGGAAACCGAGTCACTTTTGGGCTAAAAACCCGATGTGGTTCGGGTCAGGTTTGGACTGGTGTGGTTCAGGTTGACTATTCTCAGGCTGCGTTTGGGTTTAGACCAAAATTTCAGGCTCCACCACAGGTCTTAAGTCAGTTTATCAGGTGCTCCTGCTTTGTTGGAGTGAAAACCTGCGGCCACACCGGCCCTTTGGTGATCTGAGTGGTCTGCAAGAATATGTTTGCTGGCCCTTTGGTGTGGAATTTGTCAAGAAATAATGTTGTACAATTTTATAAAAAATGAAAAGATTTTTAGTTAGTATTTTAAGTAAAGACAACAGTGGATTCAGAAGCTTTGCCATGACAAGGTAATCTGTAACAGCTTTAAGACTGAAGCTTTAACATTAGCTACAAGGCAGTCGCTAAGTTAGCCTAGTTAGTTATCGACTGCGATATTCAGTAGTGCTGAACAAGTAACGTTAGGTTTTATTTAGCACCAGAACTTTGTTCCGCGCTGTCAGAGATTTTTTTATCTTGCCTATATAAATGCAGTGAATGCTAATGATTTATATGAAATGAAAGTTTTCTTTGTCAGTTTTTATTCAGTCGCTATCATGCTTGCTGTATTTAAACTGGAGTTGTGATATTAGTCTTATTTGTTAGGTTTTGGCTGGACGGAGAAAAGAATGAATAGGAGAATAAAAAGGACAAATTCTTGAAAAGCCGAGCGGTAAATTGTCCAGCGGTTTTCTCCTGGTGTCTGCACATAAATAAATATATATGTTTTATACACACACACACACACACACACACACACACACACACACACACACACTTCTTAAGCAATATTCTGTGTGAAATGTGTAAAATGTCCTTATAGTGTAAAGATTTTTTGCTTTTTTTAATTATTATGATTATATTGTTACTTTTGTTATTATTTTTTTAATCTTCAGTATTTTATATCTCCAGGAACCTCGCGATTCGATTCGATTACGATTCAGAGGCTGCGATGCGATTATAAAACGATTATCGATGCATCTTTTTTTTCTATACATGATTTCTGTTTTCTCACTGTGTGAGGACTTGGTAATGTTAAAGCAAAGTAGTTGTAATGATCCATAATGTATTTATGTCCAATATCGTTTATTAATAAATCAAATGGAAGTGATGTGGCAGGTGAACTGGAAGGCTCTCATTCACTGCTCTTGTTTGGAGCACGAGAAGCTGCTGCTACTCATCTGTGATAAAATGCGCAGTTACGGTGAAATAAGATCCAGTGGTGATGGACGTCCACGCAGCATGGTCTCATGATATGGAGGGGGGTGCGCGAAAGCCCTGTTTCGTAACAACTGAGAACTTGCGTGCAGAGTGCAGGTCACATAGCAGCGAGGTTTCGCCGAGCTAGTAGCGAACGAAAAAGGAAAAGAGAAAGACAGACGAACATTTGGAGACGAACGGACTTATTCGCAATTATAAGCAGCGCAGTTGGTTTCCTGGTACATTAAATCTGCAGTGAGAGACCGTCACACACTAAAAAGTGGCGAAGATGAAGTCGCTTCTCTTTCGAATTCTCCCGTTCCACCTTAAATGGTGCCGCATTTACATTCGGCGTCTCAGTCAGAATTTAAGGTGGAACGGGAAAGTTCAGCAAGAAGCTGGAGAATAAGAAGCGACTTCAGCCTCGTAAAACAGTCGAACGTTGAGAGACTTTTAACTGATCTACTTCTGAGGAAAAGTTTTCTGGCGGAGACGGGAGGAAAGCGGCTGTAGGCGAAGCTTAAAGCAGAGCGAAGTAAATCTGCGTTTTCGTTTATATTGTTTAACCTATACTGGGACATTATCACACACTGACACATACTGGACATTAAATGTTGTGGCTCCCAAGCTGGTTTGATGTTTGTTGAAAGGTCAAAATGGCTCTTCTTATCATTTGTGTTGTGACTCCTGATCTAACCTGGCTTTAATGCAGAGGGAGCCGGTCGGATTTCTCACTCATCCAGTGGTGTTTTTGTTATGTGCCGCCTCAGACTGTCCAGGCGCTGCACTTACCCACTTCCAAGTTCCGCCTTTTGCGTTTCCGTCAACATTACGCTATAAATTAAATATTTAGAAAATCGATTTTTGACATTTGTGAATCGGTTCAGAATCGTTCACGTCCGCATCGCGATGCTTCTAAGAATCTATTTTTTCCCTCTATATATATATAGAGTCTATATGGTGATAAGTAACAAACTGTAGCCTTATTAAGTAAATTAACAGGTTTAATACCTTGTTTTTAATTCTCTTCTTAATACTTCTTTTCTTCAGTGCCTTTCTCTCCTTTGGCTGCTGCAGCACTGTGAATTTCCCCTGTTGTGGGACTAATAAAGGATTAACTGATCATATAAATCGATACAGCCAAGTGAGCTGTAGGACTTTAGAAGCTGAGCTGAAGGCCTAAAATGTTAGATTGTTGTAGATCATTAGGAAGTGACAGAGGAATTCAAACAATGTTTTGATTTCCAGTGAGTCGGGCCAGTTTATCAGGAAACGTCACCCTAAGCCATGGGTTCCCAATCTCAGTCTTGGCGTCCGCGCATTATGATGAGCCGTCACATTTATTTTTGATTTATCATTAGAGGAGAAATATGGATGTGTGTGTTTCTTTATTGTTTTTGCAATTTTCATGCAGAAAATCTGTTGCTGTGCTACACATAAAAGCTTTTTTTAGAAACTCTGAATAAGAAGAGAGAGAGTAGATATTTTATGGAGCTTTTTAATAAAGGAAGACTAATCCTTGTCTATTAATTGGCTGAATTACACATCATTATCAGACTGATACCTGCAGTTCTTCCCTCTACTAACTAATCAGTTAATCAAAGTAATAATGGACCAACTAACTAATTTTAAACCTGGTCATTTGTCGTAGCCCTTGTTGATCAAGGCTAAGCTTTTGGCGACTGGAATATTGTGAATTAGACCACTGCTGCAAATGGAAGTGCAACATAAGGCACTTTGAATCTGAATTACTAAAGATAAAGTACACGACATCTCGTTTCGGTTCCATGTCCTGCCAGTGGTGATGACAGGACTGCCATATAGTCCCTCAGCCGAATCAGCTTGTTGAGCAGAAAGCATACCATAAAGGGCAAAGCGATGGATGAGCTGTTTAGAAACACGTTTTTCAGGTACCTTATTTTGTACACAGTGCTTGTTTTAAAAGAAATGAATGGGCTTTGTAGTTTCGTTTCTGTGGCTCGCAGCTGTGGAATGTGTGTAAATATCTCTAACGTGGAAAATTCATTCACAGCATTTTGTAGCTTATAGTCAAAGTCTGCAGACAGAAATTTCAGCATGCTTCTCTGAACTTAAACAGAAAACTAATGGACTTAAAACTTGTAGATTTACCTTTTTTCCGAGTAAACGACTGCCCACCTGTCCGGCCGGACACTGATGGATGATTGTCTGTCGAGCTCTCCTGCTACCCGCTTCAGACCAGTTGCCCACGCCCCAGTCACCGCCACTTGCCCAGCTACCGCCACCTGCCTTGGACTAGCTGCCCACCCTACACTGAAGTGGACTCCTAACTATTACTACTACTACTATTAATATTAGTAGTATAATAATCTTGTAGGTAGTTTGACCAGAGAAGGATGGGTCCCCCCTTGTGAGCCTTGGTTCCTCCCAAGGTTTCTTCCGCAGCTCTGAGGGAGTTTTTCCTGGCCACTGTCGCCCCTGGCTTGCTCACCTGGAGGATTTACATCTCATGTTAAAACTTTGTCCTTAATGGATTTCTGTGAAGCTGCTTTGTGACATCAGTTGTAAAAAGCGCCATACAAATAAATTTGACTTGACTAGATTGTGAACGGTATATATATATATTTTTTTTATGAACTCTTCAGTCAGAAGGTTTCTACTCTTTCAGAGATGAGTCTAGTTTTCCAGAGGTGATTCATTACCAGAGGTGCTGTGGGCAGAGTCTTCACAGGCTCTACCTCATCTCACAGAAATACCACAAAAGCTTAGGCAAAGCGAAAGTTATTTTTGCCGCGTCGCTCCGGTGTTTGAAGGTTGGGTGCAGTTTCATAAACTGTGGTAAGACATTTTCTCGTCTGTGATTCATTTTAACTGTACTGTGAGGCTGTAATGCCTGTAGTTTAGTATTTTCTTCATACACTCATGTGGTGATGGGCAGTCTGACGATATTTATCGTTATCATGATAAATCAAAATATTTTTTCTGAGCACATTGTGAATATCGTCCATTTTTTAAATATGTTTGATTATAAAAGAGTATAATTAGCCCTGTTTTGTCTGATTTAGTGTAGCGTGGAGTATTCATAGTTTTTTTGGCCAAAAAAAGCATCACTGGGGATCGAACTCGCAATCTAATGATAGGATTAACGCTTAGGCAGGCCTTAAATACATATCATGACTTGTATTCTGAAAACGTCTTGAAATATTGTGATGTTACATAAACAAACGTTTATCGGTGAAATTCAGCAGCTGCCCAATGGGTTCCATTAAAAGAGGGTTTCAACTTAATAACCAGGGGCCTCATTCCAGAAACCTTTTATCTTCGGTCTTAAGATCTTACATCAAGATAGTTTTCACAAATTCATATTACAGAAGCAAATCACGTCTTTTATTTAGCAATTTCATCTTTTAGAATCTTATCTCAGGTTCTCACAAGGAAAGCTTTAACTTCGCAATCGAGGCTGATAAATGTTGTCTGAGCCAATGACAGTTTGCGCACAGCTGGAACACAAACACGTAATCGAAATGACTTTAAATGAGTCAGTTAGTTTGACAGCTACTGGAACTGAAGTAAAAAAAGTCAAACTGTGAGATTATTATGACAGCAGTTTCCATTTCCCAAAGTTTTAACTGGTCCGCGAACGTTATTCCTTCTCATAAACAGCCACAGCTGTGTTCCCTTTTTTGTGATGTTACAAAACCAGTGAGTTCAAAAAGGGGTGTTATTACAGGTTATTAACCATTTATATATAGTGTGGATTGGAGAATGAATGACATGTTTAGAAACTGTATCGGTATCTACGTACTGCAACAAACTCTTTGTGTGTATGTGTGTGTGTGTGTATATATATATATATATATATATATATATTTTCTCCATGTTGTGGCTCTTTAAGGTCTCACAGTGGCTGTTTTTACATACACAGATTTTTGCCAGTGCGATTGAATACAATCCGATTACAGATTCAGACCGAGGTGTTTATATGCGCACTCTTCAACAATTTGATGGAAAATCTTCATTTACATGCTCACTACAAGTAATCCGATGCAAAACGACGCGCATGCGCACTTAGAGTAAACGTTACCATGCCAGCGAACATCACGTGAGGTTCAGTCCACGTGAGACGAGCAGCAGTGAGCAGTGCTTGTGTTTTTAATTCCTTTAAAATGATGTCAGACTCCGGAAAACGTCCTTCACATGTCCGTATTAAAGAAGGCCGAGAGGAAGACGTCGTGTTCTGAGACACATAAGCTGGACGTCCGTCCCACCGCCGTCTTTTAAAGACCAGAGCATAAACTTCGTCTCCTCAGACCAGTTTCTGCTCCACCGTGTTGAACGGTATAAACTTTCACTATGACGCGACGAACATGATCAGAACGGACTTAAACCTTCCGATAGGGAATGTAATCAGATACAGGCGTTTACACGGATATTATTCTTCTATTTAACGGATTATTTACAGGATTAGCCACCTCGATCAGTCGCCTCAATCGGACTCGTCTGTTCAGACTGAGGTGTTTACGTGGACGTATTCTATTCCGATTGAGCTATTAGTCGGATTATTAACGGATTACTAGGCTGCATGTAAACGTGGCTAGAGATGTAGAACTGTACGCTGATAATGTTGTCAACTTACTAATAAGTTCAGTGTCATCTTGGTGGTTTGTACTGATTTGTCACCCAGATTGAGCGATTCTGTGTATGTCTGAGACAGAGTTGAGCTCAGGGGTCTTTGGGTTGTCTGGGTAACAGTGTGCTGCAAAAATAGTGCATAGATAAAAGTGGAATATGAAATGCTTCAGTGGGAGATCACTGTTTGGCTTTAGGGTAAAACTGAACCTGCCACAGATTTTTCAGCAGTTGTGAGGCGGTCGAGTATTTTACAGCAGCATGGAATGTGGCTCAGCTGATTAGGATTAGAATCATAATAATCTGCTTTATAACAGAATTATTAGCTGTATCAGTGGTTGATGTATGATGTATTGATATTGATGACAATTTTTTTTATACCTGATTAAAAAGTGAGGAGGTTTGGGATATTTGTTGAAGGTTATTATTATTTTTTTTGTGTTTGTTTGTTTTTTATTTATGTACTGTTATTTTTATGTGATGCTGAGTTGGTTTAGACACCCCTTCAAATTAAAGTGACTCAGAGAATGATCTGTTGAGTGTCAGATGATGTTCACATTTTGCAGTTTGAATAAAGGCGTTATTCTGTCCTTCCTGGCTGTTGGCCGTTTCTAACCAGCGTTTTAGGGTCATAGCGGCCTAGAGGTCTTCACCGCATTAAACGCTGTTTCTGACACCAAACTAAATACGAAACGGTTCCATTTTATATCCTCCTTAAGGTTTCTGGTGGATGTTTAACACTTGCCAACTTAAGCCTGATGTATTTATATCATTTTATATCACTGTCAGAACAAAACCTTTGTATCTAATATATATATATATATATATATATATATATATATATATATATATATATATATATATATATATATAGGAGAAAGCCAAAACATTCTTAACTTTAAGTTAATATAACATCATTTTATTATTTTGTTGTTATTTTCAGTTATTTAAAAAAAAGAAATAAAATGTCAAAAATTGAGATACAAGGTTTTGTTCCGACAGTAACGATGTGTACTTACATGATTGATTACATAGTATAGTAATAGTAATTAATTACATTATACATGCATAATAAACTACATAATTAGTTTATTTACACTTATGAAATTTATTAGCAAAATAAACTTAACAGGTCTGGCTACACATATAATTAATAATTACCTTTATCTTTTTTATTGCCTGATTTATTACTAAACCAATAGTAATTAGTTTTTTCTTTTTCTTCTTGTATTGATATCGGTCACTATTTTGTCCCCTTATATATATACAGCATTGTGCCTGTGTCTGGATGATTTTTGTCAGACTTCTTGTTCCTCTGTTTATTTGTATGTGATGTTCTTATGTGACACTTTCTGAGTTTATGGTTGTTAATGTTTTAGGTTGTCGCCGGTTGAACTGAGGGTTTTGCGTAAAGCCATGTTGGAGTATTACCAGATATTAGGAGTGCAGAAGAGTGCATCTCCGGATGACATTAAGAAAGCGTAAGTGATTTGTTAATAAACACATTTAATGGAACATTTTCATCAGGGATGTTTGAGAAATGTAATCAAAAACAGGGAGAAAATAGGTGAAAATATTTTGCTGTTTTAAATGTGGTTGGCTGGTCAGTAGCATTATGATTTTAGTTTATTTTCACAGAATTAGGATTCGAATATTTCTATTTCTGTGTTTTTTATTTATTTATTTTTTCCTAATATGGCATATTTTGTGAATTGTGTGAATTTGACCCATTAAAATAACACCAAGTGTTGCATTTATTCAGTAAAAGCTTAATTGAAATTAGTGCTGAGCAATTAGTGTATTATTGTTATTGTGATAAATGACATCACAATATGCTTTTTTTTTAATATATTGTGGATATCAGTACTTTTAGAACAACGAATAACTGCCTGTTTCATTACAAACAGAGCATAATTAGTCCTGTTTAATTGGATTCAGTGCCGCCCACTATGTGAAGTGTTTAATAAAAATATTTATACTGCTGGCTCTTTTTGTCACTTATCAGATTTCAGGAAATAAAATAAATGTTGTGAAATCTATAAAGAAAATTTCTTGAGGTATCATGATGTTATATTTTGCCTTAAATGACTAAATTTTAGCTTTTTATTTCGTTTTAAGTTAACTGTTTCTAATCCCTGAACAGAGACAAAGTGCTGAACTCTGGCCGGTATAACTTGTTCCTTTTGTCCTGTTCACATCTCTGTATGTTTCACTTTTGCTTCCTGCTACAGGTACAGAAAACTAGCCTTAAAATGGCATCCTGATAAGAACCCAGACAACAAGGAGGAGGCGGAGAAGAAGTTTAAAGAAATATCTGAGGCTTATGAAGTCCTTTCAGATGGTAAGATGTGACGTCATTTTAAATCTCTAGTTTTTGAACTTAATGAATTGAAAAAGACCCCAGCTGTACCTCTCAGCTGCATCATTTTAGTAGGTGGGACCGAATTGATTATTTAAATTAATTAAGTAGCTAATTTTATTGGTCTTGCCATTTCTTCTAAATTGTGGCCTTAGAACTAAATTCAGTTATGATTCTGTAGGAAAATATTGAGTGCATCATGAAGTGTCAAATTTTGCGCTGATTTGATTTGATTTGTTTTATATTATTTTATAAGAATGACTATTAAAGATACACTGAATATACTGATTTGACCTGAAGGAATATTTAGACAGGGATGTAAACAGACAATGAAAACTGCTGGAATGAGTGTAAATATTAATGTAAGTAGTCAAGTGTGGAAGAAATTGGGGGGCCCAAGTGATAAATTATCACGATAATGTTGGCCCACTGAGTTTTCAGTCATTGTCAGTGAAAAAACAGCAATACCGCACCATTAATTAGGTCATTTTCTGGTGACTGGGCAGATCCTTGGACAGTAATTAAAACAAAAAAAACACCCCCCTCCCAGCACTGGGCTGTGGAGCAGTGGAACTGCATCATCTGGAGTGGTGGAGCTCCATCCAGTGTCTTCGGGATGAGTTGGCGTGGTGTTTGTGATCCAAAACTAATCCAGCATCAGTCAACCTCACTAATGCCCTAATGGCTGGATGCAGTCAGATCCTCGCAGCATGTAAAGCCTTCCCAGAAGAGTAGAGACTGTTACTTCAGCAAAGGGGGATAAACTCCCTATTAATACCCTTTATTTCAGAAAAAAACAAACATTTGAGGTGTCCACAAACTTTTGCACATATAATGTAGCATCGTGACATTTTCATAATGTTTTTTTTTTTATTGTTAGCAGCAAAGCTTTAAAGGAATTCAGTCATACGCAAAAGTCAAATGACGTTGTTTTTCTAAGTGAAAATTAGTGAACACACCCTCCACAGAAAACACACTTTAATACATTTTAGTGCTCATTTTCTGTGTGTTTGCTGAGTTTAACAGTAATAAAACATGAAATATAAAACATGCCATAGCTTTTGTACAGGTATTGTTCCTAAAGATAATTGTAGAAATGTATTATTCTGCGACAATTAGTGGCATATTTTGGATACTTACCATGTATGATGTCCCAAGAAATTGCATGTTGTTCAAGTTAGTCACATGAGGTATAGTATATAGGTCTAGTTTCCAACTGAACAGTATTTAAGAGACTGGAGAGCAATGAAATGTTAGAAGCTCACTGTATTTTACAGTTTATACTAATTGTGACTCGTTTTCCTCTGTGATTAAAGATTGATTTTTAACAAAAGTCAAATTGCCTTTTACACTAACCCTCTTCTGCTTTTCAGCAAACAAGCGGAGTATTTATGATCGGTACGGTAAAGAAGGCTTAGCAGGAAGCGGAGGAGGTGACTGTCTTACGTTAATATCTGTATTAGTATCATAAGTTTATTAGTAAGTAGTGAAATAGCTTATATGATGATGTGTTAAGGTGGTGTAAATGACTTAAAATTGAGAGTTGTTTTTGTTATTTGACTGCTGTACCATATTGATCTGTGACAGTTGATTAACACGACTGCACTGATTCTGTTGGCTGTCTTGTAGATTCTCCACAGTGTTAAAGGAGCCTGGAGTAGAACTGTAATTCAGGCTTGTGTTTCATTTTCTGTTACGCTCTGATTCAAAGGGGGACATTATCATAACGGCGATCCCTTCGAAGGATTTACGTTCCGCAATCCAGAAGACGTCTTCAGAGAGTTCTTTGGTGGTCAGGATCCGTTTGCTGATTTCTTTGGTGAGCTGTTTGTATGTATTTTCTCACATCAGCGGATACTGATACCAATGCTGATCCAGTGTCAGTGTGAGTCAGTAATATCTAGTAATACAACAATGCATAATGTGCATAACATATATAAATTATTAATTATGTATATAAAATTTTGTTTCATATGTTTTTACGAAAGCCATGTTAAAAGTTGCTTGCATACGTAATTTTAGTGACGCTTTCAGAAGTCACTGGTTTACTCGTTTGTGGTGGTAAAACATTTGGATGTTGCTGTATTTGTTAGTTGAGCTGTTGGTCTGCAATCTACCTGCAGGGGGCGATCTGTTTGGTGACGATTTGTTCTTCGGTGGTGGGCGGCGGCACCAGCGTGGCATGAGCAGGAGCAGAACGGGCGGTTCGTTTTTCGGGGGGTTCGGAGGGTTCCCTTCTTTCGGAGGGGGATTTCCGGCTTTTGACCCAGGTCAGAAATTACCCATGTTTGCTGTTCACTTAAATCATGGGTTTTGGAAGCTGGTCCTGGGAGATCTACCTTCCTGCAGAGCCTAGTTCCAACCACAATTTGCCACACCTGCTCCAGCTAATCAACCTCTTCCCAAGTCCCTGATTGGCTGGATCAGATGTAGTAGAGTTAAGTAATGTTGTGAGGCAGCTTATTGGATATGGGTTGGAGTTACTAAACTCTGCATTAAGGAAGTTCTCCTGGACCACGACTGGAGACCACTGACTTCAATGGAATGAAATGCTGACCTGGCTGATACAGTGTCAGAAATGACCAGGGGCAAAGGGCAGAAAAAGTCCTATATTCAGTGTTTCACTATCAGAACACACATGCAGAGATAAAATCAATATCATAAATTTTATTCATTCATTCTTTTTCCCCTCTGATAACCAATACAGCATTTTCTGCTGATATTGGCCGGATACAGATATGCCTTCTCTATCAAATATGAACTGTAATAATAAATGTAAATGATTGCCACTTTGTACTAATAATACAGCAACTGAGATTCAGTTACTAGTTAAAATTTTAGGCTGAATCTTAAGTAATGTTTTCCTGCCCTAAGCTGAAGTCATCTCGTCTCTTAGTACTGGACATGGCAAAGCAACTAATGGTCATTCTGTGAATTTTGCAAATGCACATGGAAAGTATCTTGATCCCGAACATGAAAATCATGTGATTTCCATAGTTAGAATGCAGTTTCCCATTTTCCTCACTGTCTCTGGTGAGAGCAGCAGTGACTGCAAGTTCCATCCAGTGAGTGCATGCGTTATATACACCGACCAGCCATGTCAGTAAAAGCACATCCTTGTATCTACACTCTTTATGCATTTTATCAGCTCTACTGACCATAAGTTTGTAGTTCTACAATTACAGACTGTAGTCTGCCTGTTTATCTGCGTGCTCTCAAGTGGTCCTCTCAAGCCTGAGCAGCTGGGGTTTGCAATATGCTGGCAAGGCGTGGCCATTTGGGCTGCTGTGCTTGTGTTGAGTGTGTTTCTGGCCTGACACTATGTTGTGAATGTTTGTGTTTCAGGTTTTGGCACCTTTAGTCACATGGGACACATGGGACACGTAGGACACGTAGGACACGTAGGACACGTGGGACACGTGGGGCATATGGGGCATATGGGGCACTTGGGCGGAGGGGGCTTCACCTCCTTCTCTTCCACCTCCTTTGGGGGAGGAGGCAGCGGAATGGGAAATTTCCGCTCCGTGTCCACTTCAACCAAATACGTAAATGGCAGGAAAATCACTACAAAAAGGTATGAATGCTGGATATGCTAGGCTTGGCCAACTAATGGTCTGTATTATTATTATTTTAAGGCAAGACACTACAGACAGAAATGACAGTTTTGGTCTGAATAATTTGTAGGGGCGGGAATCTCTAGACACCTCACGATTCGATTCGATTACGATTCAGAGGCTGCGATGCGATTATAAAACGATTATCGATGCATCTTTTTTTCTATATAGCATTTATATTCTCTCACTGTGTGAGCTCCAGTTTCGAGTTCAAGTTTCAAGTTTATTTGTCACTTATACAACATGTCAGGACATTTATGCATTGAAATGTTTGTGGTGAGGCTCAGATAATCACTCTACAGAAAGTAAATAAGTAAAAATAAAAATATAAGAAAAACAACTGAAATATATCAAATATATACAATATATATACAGAATATAAAGACAATATACATTTTAAAGTGACTAAGTGACTCGGTGTTATTGTTATTTAAGTGACTTGGTGCTTTTAAAGCAAAGTATTTGTAATGATTCATAATGAATTTACTTCCAATATCTTTATTAATAAATCAAATGGAAGTGATGTGGTAAGTGAACTAGAAGTCTCTCATTCACTGCTCTTGTTTGGAGCACGAGAAGCTGCTGCTACTCATCTGCGATAAAATGCGCAGTTACGGTGAAATAAGATCCAGTGGTGATGGACGTCCACGCAGCACGTTACAGCTATTCTACCCGTTTTCTTTAGTGATTTTATAACCTCAGTTTTGGTCCCATTGTAGAGACGGGGGGGGGGATCGCAGTGTCAGTAAAATATCCCTGAGACGGGTCGTGTGAAACATAGCGCGAAAGCCCTGTTTTGCAACGACTGAGAACCGGCGTGCAGACTGCAGGTCACATAGCAGCGATGCATTATTCGCATTTATAAGCAGCGCAGTTGGTTTCCTGGTACGTTAAATGTGCAATGAGAGACCGTCAAACACTGAAAAGTGGCGAATTGTCCCGTTCCACCTCAGTAAGAATTTAAGGGTGAACGGGTAAATTCGAACAAGAAGCTGGAGAATAAGAAGCGACTTCAGCCTCGAAAAACAGTCAAACATTTTACAAGAAACTGATCTACTTCTGAGGTTTTCTGGCGGAGACGGGAGGAAAGCGGCTGTAGCTGAACTAAAGCTTAAAGCAGAGCGAAGTAAATCTGCGTTTTCGTTTATATTGTTTAGCCTATACTGGGACATTATCACATACTGAGACATACTGGACATTAAATGTTGCAGCTCCCAAGCTGGTTTGATCTTTGCTGAAAAGTCAAAATGGCTCTTCTTAATTTGTGTTGTGACTCCTGACCTGACCTGGCTTTAATGCAGAGGGAGCCGGTCAGATTTCTCGCTCATCCAGTTGTGTTTTTGTTATGTGCCGGGCTGTCCGGGCGCTGCACTTACCCACTTTCAAGTTCCGCCTTATGCGTTACGTCAACATTACGTTATAAATTAAATATTCAGAAAATCGATTTTTGACATTTGTGAATCGATTCAGAATCGTTCACACCCGCATCACGATGCATCTAAGAATCGATTTTTTTCCCGCACCCCTAATAATTTGTATCTATAACAGGTCTTTAACAGTAATCAAAAATGACAAAACTGAATAAAAATGTGTATTTTAGCATTTTTCATCACTTCATGTCCAGTTGCATCCAACTATCTTTTCCAAAATTTAGCAACATTAATAAAGGTTTAGCTCCATCCACGCTGGACACAACCGTGTCACGTCATGTATTACTGAAAAGCTTGTGTCCTGTAGAAATAGGCTAGACTATCCGTAAATGTCTATCCTTTTAGCTTTCAACAGTGCTGCATGTTTTCTGAGATCGCACTGGGTGGGTGATGCAGTTTCGAAGCCCATTCTTAAAATAAAAGTAATCTCAAAATCAGCTTTTTTTCTACATTGAGAACCAAAAGGCCCAGCTTCTAGAATATCTGAGTCCCTATTCATCTGTAGCGTTTTGCCTTAAAGGAGATTATTTTAGGCACAATAGAATGTTGATGTTTTGAAATGCAAAACACCTCATGGAACCGTTTTGCATACTCAAGTCACTCACTTACTCTCTCACGTTTAGCAGACTGAATATTCTCCACAAGGGGGCACTATTTATAGTCAAATAGATAAGAAACTTGCCGACTCAGAATTATTCGCAATGTTGATTTTATCTGAAGTGTTTAATACCTTCAAAAGCTACATTGCAGAAAGTTATTGCATGAAATGTTTACACGTATGTTGTCTGATGTTTGAGGTATTGTTTTTGCCATAGTTTTGGGAAGAATTTTTTTTTTTTAGTTTTACGACTTGTACCATGATCAGCACATAAAAACTCAGAAGATGCATATAGGTGTACTGGTCATTTTGGGTGAAAGTACATAAAATGGCCATACTTATATTGCAAACCACTGTTCCCATCAACACCATCATAAAGAAATCTGTCTTTCTAGCATAGTTCCTGTAGATTTCATATCAGTCCACTGAATCAGAACAATTTAATGATGATCAGCCATATAATTTGGAATTGGTGTTTATACTGGCTGAGACTGAAGTGCTGTTTTGCTCATTTCAGTGCTGTTGCTTATTACTAACTTTTAAAACCCAATGCAGAATTGTAGAGAACGGGCAGGAGCGGGTAGAGGTTGAAGAAGACGGACAGTTAAAGTCGTTAACCATAAATGGTAAGGAACAGCTCCTCCGACTGGAACACAAGTAAACTGTTGAAGCCTGCTCAGCCCAAACTTGAGCTCAAAGCAAAGTTAGGACTTTTGCTCAGATGTAATTTTTTTCCCTCTTAGCATTTTTAGATTAAAGTTATTGTAGTCTCTGAACTTTTTGTTAATATATTTATGATCCAGACCGTCAGTATTTGGTGCAGGGTGCATTTTATGTTTACTTCTGTTGGGGACCATAGTGTGGGATGTTTCGTTTTTTATTTCTTTTTCCCGTTACGTATGCACTTTGCCGCATCTCAGTTTCCTAATGAATGCACATTGCCTTTTGAATAGTGCTTTTGTGCTACAGAAGAATAAAGCGCATTGTGCATTTAACAAAAGCATGACTTTGCTTTTCCATCTGAGTACGGAGTGTTGAATTTGAATAAGTAACCCTTGCTTTCTTTTAAAACCTGTCAATAACCTTGTCCGACCGTCTGACGTTATATCTTTGTAAATGTTAGTAGGATGATAGATCACGTGTACTGATATGCAATTTTCTTTTTTTTAAGACTAGTGTTTTTTTTCATGGATACATGTATGCCAGCCAAATTTGTTCGGTCTTAATGTTATCAGATAACCTGATAGGATTTGAGGTTAATTCTGTAAGTGATATATGAATATAAATGAATTTTGTGTACTTTGTAAGCAAATTTCAAACCAATAAATATGAGTTTCATCCTTTTTTGAGGATGCGGCAGCTTTGGGCTCTGTGTGTAGTCTTGCTTTCTGGGAGAGTGATCTGAATTGATTTTAACCCGATCATCGCACCGTCCTCGTTGCTGCATGTTTGCTTGCAACTAACCTCGTTCCTTCTACAGGAGAAAATGTTTGCAGTTAATAGTGCGTACCAAGTGTTTTCACAAGACAAACTGACTTGCAAAAAATAAAAGAAAAGGAAGATGCATCTTCTAGCCTTGTCGATTTTTGATACTTATTTTTATTGTTTAGTTAGTTAGTTAGTTATTTTCCAGTAAAAATATCCGTTATTTACTTTTCAGGGGACACATTAAACTAAAAAGGGCACAAACTTTAAATATGCTTTCAAAATTTTCAGTATTTACTGTCCACAACTAACCCGCTTTCTGTTTTTTCAAAGAAAAAGGATTTTTTTCCACACCTCAAATGTTCAGTCTCAAGGCCTCAGCGTACTTCTTGCGGATACGACTTTCGCCTGGCTTCAGCGAATATGACATAATTGCGGAGAAAACGAACAAGAACGAGACGTCACTCGGAGGCTTCGTTCGGCATGTCGCGCCCATGGCAGCTGGGCGAACTCACAAACACTACGCGACAAAGTCTGTGATTGGTCGGTAAAAAGAGGCGTGCCATGAAACGGAGATGGATGACTTTTTGAGGTGCTCTGTTTTGGCAAGAAGTACGCTGAGCGCCTTGGCAGAGACACCAGTTTTTCACGTATTTATTGATTTAAACAGTGAATACGTCCTAAATGTAAGGTGTTACGTCTATTATTCGGTAATACTAACTAGTACTAAGCACCAAAACATGTAGGTTGACTTTGGGTTTGTATTTTCCAGCTTCTTGCTCAAATTTTCCCATTCCACTTTAAATGGTGGCAGCATTCTGGACTCTCATAGGCAACATGAAACCGCGAGCGTGCTTTTGGATGCTTTCGGCTTCGCGCAACCCTCGAGAATTTCGTTTCGCAAGAAGTATGCTGAGGCCTCTAGAAGTTGGTTGCATTTTCTCCTTCGCACAATCCAATTAATCCTAATTACAAATATAGACTCATCATGTTTCAGATATTAAATATTCTGCATAAATCTATCATTAGTATGTATAAAATTCAGTCGGAGTGGTTTGAAGTGAAATGTGCCGTTCTAGAGAAACTTACCAAGTCAGAATCGTTCACAGCGGTGAGTGGAACCAGACGTCTGAAGCGTTTTATGGAATTACATAACTTGCTGTCTGCTTTTGCTTTAATAGCTAAACCTCTAAATTGTTAAGAATCTGCAGTTTGTATTTAGGTGTAAATAAAATGAGTTTTAAAGCATGCATGGCTCAGAACTAACTGTGACTCAGTGCTCATCTGCTTTCAGTGCTAATGTGTGGATCTGGAAGGTACAGTATGCAGTTCTGTGTTTGTAAACTGTTTTGCATGATTGTGGCGTCTGCAAGGCATTATATGCTGAAACTGAGTTAGCAGGTTAAAACAAATCCTGTGCAGTTTGTTGAGTCTTTTGAGTTTGCCCCTCCCCCCCTCATGAAATGCCCCACCCCTCTCTCTAGGAAGGGCCCTTGAGTTAGGGCAAGAGGAGAACAAAAAAGTGAGCAAAGCACTCCCTCACTCCTCTTCCAACCCCTCCCATTCTCACTCCAGCCAGCGGGAACAAGAAAGTAGAACACAAGTTAAAGGTCAGACTCTACCTATCATTCTGTCTGTCTCACTCTCTGTGTCTGTCTGTCTCTCTTTCTTTTTGTCTATCTATGTAATTTTTATCTATCTGTCTTAATTTTATATCTAACTCTTCCTCAATCCTTCTAGCTGCCTATCTCGCCCTCTAGACAGCTTCCAGTTAACCAACCTTCAAGCTTGCTCACTGTTTTTTCTCTTGTTTCCAATGTCGAGGATGAGTTCACCCAGAAAAGGCTTGTTTTGTTAAATCTGACTGGGGGTGGATTATTGCACCTTCTAAAGTATTAAACTTGTCTGGATTACAAAAGACCCTTATACAGCATTTTTATTGAAAACCAATTCTCTCCAAAAGTAATTTTTCAAAGTCAAATTTTTTGTCAGCAGAGCTTTAGTCAAAAATGGTGCTTGTCTAAGTATTCAACCCCTTCAGACTAGTACTTGTGCAATGACGGCTTTGCACAATGTTTGGTAATGTTCACTCGTTCTTCTGGGCAGATTTGTTTGAGGTTTAGTCAGGTTGGCCAACTCGTGGGCCGCAATTTTCAAATACTGCCACAGCATAATAATTGGATAGACGTATGGACTTTGACTTGGTAAAACATTCACCTTTTTGTTGTTCAGCCACTCCAGTGTTGCTTGGGCCTTGTGTTTGGGATCATTGTCTCGCTGAATAGCGAGGTTTCTCTCGAGCTTTAGCTTTTTAGCAGACTGAAGGAGGTTGTCTTGCAGTATCTCCAGGTATTTTGCACAGTCCTTCAGTTTTAACAAAATGCCCAGCCCCCGCTGAGGAAAAGCATCCCCGCAGTATGGTACTGCCAGCACCATACCTCACTGTTGGCATGGTGTTTGTTGAGGAATAGGTAGTGTTAGGTTTGAGCCACAAAATTTTGGCCAAAAAGCTCGATTTTGTTTCATTTGACCACAAAACCTCCCACATTTTTGCTGGGTCTGATGCTTCCTTACAAACTCCAGACGTGCTTTGATGTGATTTTTCTTCACTGATGGCTTCTTTCTAGCCACCGTCTCATACAGGCCAGTTGTATGCAGGGCTCTAGATATTGTTCACTGGTGAACCTTCACTTCAGTTTTAGCCACTGAACTTTGTAGCTCTTTCAGTGATGGTTTTCCTCTCTGAGACTTCCCTACAAGCCCCTTTTTATTCTAATGCTGAGTTCTGAAGGACGGCCTTGTCTGGGCAGTGCCTGGTGGTTTTATTCAGCTTCCATCTTCTCACAATTGATTCAACAGTGCTCACTAGGATATCCAAACACTTGGATCTTATTTTGTAGCCTCTTTGCCTTTTCTTCAGATTCACAGTATGAACAAAGGTACTTGAATTGAGGGGACTTTTATTATTAAAAAGGCAGATTTCTGTAATGATTCACAGGTAGAGGCCAGTTGTGAGCCAACTGCATCCTCCTTAGGGCAAGATGTTTTATCTGAGGAAATTGGAGGGGTTGAATACTTTTGCAAACAGCATTTTTTGGTTAGTGTTTTTAGCCATGGCATATGTTCTTTATCAAACCAAAATCAGGTGAGGTCAGTCTTTTGACGGCACAAAATATCAGTGTCATTTGTAATCCAGACAAATTTAGTGACTGTTAAGGGGGTTTAATACTATTGCAAGAATTTTGTCTTTTTACGTGATATGATGAATCAGGCAAGTGAGCTAATAAGGTGAAAAGGGTTTTTATTTCGGGTTGTTTTTAATGTTAACTCATACTCAGTAGTGTTTGTTATTAATTATTACTGTCAGATTTCATTTATTATTTGCAGTGTTGGGCTTTTTGGGTGAACTACTCCTGCACACCGTAAAATTCTTAAAAGTTGGGGGTCATTGGATGCTGAAAAGTATATTTCTCAACAGAGCAAAGTGGAGTCAAGCGGAAGAAGGCCACACCGAACGGAGAGACAAAAAAGCACAAAGAATCTTGAAATGTTTCTGCCGTTATCTCAGCACATCTGCAGCAGTCAGGAGTGTAAGTGTGGAATAACCTGAATGATGGCTGAATGGAGTTTTTTTTTCGAGCTTGTTTTGTAGAGGTCACGTAGCTTTTGTCAACTTGTTTCGCGTCTTAACTAAAAGTGTGTAACTAATTTTTTGACCACGACTTTGAGCAACTAACAAAACTGTAAAAATCTTTTCTTTTCATAAGCAGTTACTAAAAAGATGTAAATTATACCTGGCCAAAGGCCTTGCATCTTGAAACACTTTTGTTGTCTTGCGTATTTGTTGTTTACTTGACTGTTGCAATGATCTTTGGCACTATTGTTTTCTATTAAATGACATGGATCTTGGGTTACTTATGAAAACCCGGCATGGGAAAAACCTCAGAGAGTACTGGAATAAAACCTGAACTGTAAGTCGAACTGAATTCCATGTAAATGTGAAATGAGCTGATACAGTTCCTAAAAAAAGTGCTTTTCAACCAAAACAAAAAGTCGATTACAGACTTTTATTTATTACTTGTGCTGCGAGTACACTGACCAGTCCTAGACACTCGTGTTGAATATCCTGTGGTGCAGGTGTTGACAGTCTGGGGTTAACTGGCCTTTATATTCACATACATTTCACATTTAAGTGCAACCAAAAACCAGGAAGGCAAAACACAAGTAGCAAATCTGCTCAGACACCGTTTGCAGAAAGTTCCAGTCTGCATTACAGTCTAGTGTCATTATGTAAAAGCTCGTCAGTACTAGTACAGTACAGCTGAACCTTTTAAAGACCATGGCACATTGACCTAATACTGAATGTGTTTACATGCACTCAATAATCTGATCATAATCAGATTTCTGCAGTTATCTGATGAGTCAATTGGTCATGTAAACAGCACACTCTTAGATTGGAGTAGAAAAAATCTGACGAAGAGGCTGGATTTTAGCTCAGTAATCAGATTTGTCAGTGCATGTAAACTCTTACTCTGATTTCTTTCGTATTTCTCAGTCTGAGCATGTGTGAAAACAGACTGCGGTACTGGAAATAAGCGAGCAGCGTATAGCACAGCACCCACGAGACGCAACATCATCTAGATGATGTATGTTCATGTTTTCAGCTAAAGTGGCGCGATGTTTTTTGAAAAAGCTGTGGCATGAAGTTTGAGTTTTACGTTACATTTATGTCACGTCTTCTTCTGTGAGTTTATTGGCTGGTTGCAAAGCAGAAATCTGACTCGTGTAGACCTGGAGTTTCCCCATTATCTGATTACTCAAGTGCATGTAAACACAATGACTTTATAATGTTACAGAATATGAGCCAACAAGATGAATGCAGGGGGAAGATTATAGAATATAGAACAATGTTCATAGCAAAGGGCAAGCATTCTAGAACATATATGGAGGAGAACATTTTAGATGGTGGGGGGTGAAAGGAGAAAGATATTCTAGAACAGCGTGAACTGAGAACATACTACATGGTGGATTGCATTCTAGAACAGAGTGAGTAGGGAGAACATTGTAGAATAGCATGAAGCAAGGGAAACATTCTAGATTGTGGAGGACATTCAAGAACAGTGAATGGGGAGAAGGTTCTAGAACACTGTAAATGGAGGATACATTCTTGAAACTGCTGACAATCAAATACAGATACGGCCCACCAACCCACTGTTGGGGTCTGTTGGTGTTTGTTGGAGAGTTTGTTGGGTCGGTATCCTCAGGGCTTCGAAGGGCAGCAGCTCTTTCAGAATTGTGGAGTTCATTTCTTCCTGGCCGTGACTGCCCTGAGCAGCGGCCCCCACCTGCTCCTGGCGAGGAGTTTCTGTTTGAACTCCTGGAAGACGGGCGGGCCGTCGTGGTCCTCAGCCTCCGAGCTGATCTCCATCTTCTGCACAATGAGCTTCAGCAGGTTGTGCTGTTTCTCCATGGACTCTGAAATCTCCTTCAGCCTGAAACCACAACAGATTCTCTCAGCCTGTGACAGTGTGTGAAGGGTGTGAAGGGCTTTCAGCATGCATTTTTATTTATCTTGTTCCAGGCAATAAGATCAATAAATGGTTAACACACACACACATATTATCTAAGCCAGGGTTTCTCACCCACTGGACTGTGGAACACAAGTGGGCCATGAAGCACCCTCTGGTGGTACTGAAGGAGCCAGTGGTCCGTAGTGGGCCAGTGATGGTACTTTGTCATAAGTCAGTGAAAAATTTGAAATATAAAATGTTCCCAAACGGTAAACAATATTGACAAAAGTCACGCAACAGTGGTGCACAAATCATCTGTTTTTTGTCTCTAGAAATAAAATGCACTGCCCCAAATTTTCAGTTCTCCACTTGGGCCTGAAAAATGTATCATTTCCACCTGATTTCAGGTATAAAACTAATCTTTTGATATATGTTCAGTGATGTACATGACAAGTTGTGCCACCTGAAAATTGTGAAAAATTCCCAAAAATGAATTTTTGAAGCAACCCCCCCTTGGGCCTCCATGTTATCTAGTGAAAAAAATCGGGTGGAATGGGTTGACATGTTTGACAGGCTTAAAGTGACCTTTCTGAGAACTGCCTGGGCGTGGCCTAATATTCAAATGAGCGCACCTGCACTCAGCCTGCTATGCCACTATAGCAGAACTAAAAACAGCACACACACACATACATACACATCCACACCTAGGGGTAATTTAGCATATCCAATAGGCCTGACTTAACCTATGCAGACACGGGGGAAACATGCAAACTCCACAATAAAAGGACTCTGGGTGCCCGGCCGGGGAATCGAACCCAGGCCCTTCTTGCTGTGAGCCAATGGTTAACAATAGTAATATGAAGAATGTATTATTTTAAAATAATTATGAATTATTCATAAATATTTGTAATAGTTTTCAAAAACGACTTTAATATTTCTCATTGAGAAAACCTGCTTAGGCCTCTAGTGTGTAATATGGGTATGACGCACAACGTCAGAGGTCTATTTCCGTTAGGAGAAGCTGGGTTACTGTTGAGACACCCAAAGGTGTAGTAAGAGAAGCTATAGGTGTGTTTTGTCTTCACTGGTTAAGTGTCAGTTGGAATGTGTAGGACTTGGAATGTACCTGTATTTCTGTTTGGCGAGCTCGCGCTCCATTGGTGTTGACTGACGGGGGGTCGGGCTCAGTCGGGGTGTCACCTTTCTAACCTCACGCCCGCAGAAGACCCATCTCTGTTTAACAGCACATACAAAGTGTTTCCTCAAAATGCTCTGGAAATATTCACTGGTTTTCCAATTCCACTCTGAATTTATGAATGGACATATCAGAAAACACTTGCCAATATTAAGATGTTCAGGCGCATGTTGGAACTTTCACAGTGTAGGTGCACACAGACATGTAACAATCAGGTGGGTAAAATAAACATCATACACAAAAACTATGTTTTCCAGATGCATACAAGAATAGCAAATACAGTGGTGGTGAAAGTTTGTGAACCCTCTAGATTTTCTATATTTCTGCATAAATTTGGCCTAAAACTGACAACTGAGACAAAAATATTAGACTAATATACAGATATGTAACATTTGGTTCTCTTTATCTACTATTAGGACTTGTGTGAAAGTCTGATAAAGTTTTAGGGTCAAATTTATGTAAAAATATAGAAAATTCCGCAGTGTTCACAAACTTTCAAGCACCACTGTAGGATTATTTGGTTGTTAACCTGTTAATTAACATGATTGCTTTAAAGTGAAACGTTTGTTTGATACTAAAAGTGAGTGCTATATTAAACATCCAGCAAAGTTTGAAAGAAAAAACAAGATATGATTCTAATGAAGCACAGTTAAAAGCACGTGTCAGGCTCCAGTCCTTGCGGGGCAAAACACTGCAGACTTCAGCGCACTGCCTCATTAAACACACCTGATTCAGCTCATCAGGTAATCAGCAAGGCCTTCATGAACTGAATTCAGAGCGTTAGATGAGGGTAAATGCTAATCTCTGCAGCACTTTTGCCCAGAAGGTTCCCTGTTTGACATGTCTGGCTTAAAGTGACCTATCTGAGAACTGCCTGGGCGTGGCCTAATATTCAAATGAGCGCACCTGCACCCAGCCTGCTATGCCACTACAGCAGAACTATGTGAAATGAATACCACTGTGTTCATGACCCTCTACAACCACTGTCCAGCTTTTATCCACCGATGTCTTGAAGAAGGTAAGGTTCCAATTCACTTTACTGCTGGATGAGCACCCAGGGAATACTGTCGTGGCTGGTCAGACGGACTGATGGACAAACGAACGGTCACCAGACAGATGAGCTAGCTTGATAGCTTAATTATGCTTGCTAGGTTAGCTTTCACTCTGACTCACACCATAGAGGAAACACAGTATTGTTAAAGCTGTGAGTGGGATAACAAATATCAGCCTTGTGATTGGTGAGAATACTGCTTACATAAGCACAACCCAGAGATCAGGACTGCCCAGTTTACACTGAGAGAGTTATGTCAATGTACATCAGTGTTTATTGAGCTTTGGAGAGCATATTGCACATTTATTTTGTTTACCTGCAAGAGCAATAAACTGTCAAATACAATGAACTTCTACGGCCCAAACCCATTTCACCCCTCGCGCCTACCACTTAGCCCTACCCCTCCTTTTGCGCATTCTCACGCTAGGGGTAGGGTGTCCCGATTCTTGTTGAGATAGAGGGGGAGGGTGAAGGGTTAGAGCAACATGGCCCTCCAAACGGAGGATTTTCAGAGACACTCCAAACTGAGTGTTAGGGAAAAAAAAAACAGCAAGATGGCTGAACAAGAGATCAAAGAAACCCACGAATGTGAGAATTTTCTCAGTTAAAAAATGACCATAACCTTTGTATTATCTTAGTTTAATGTCGTTTCAGTGTATTATGGTTGTTTTCTTCACAACAAGCATTAAAAATTGCTACTAGTAGCTGATGTCTTGGTAGCCAGCTAGCTAAATTTCCCGTTCCACCTTAAATGGTGCAGCAGTTACATTCCAGCACAGAACTGCTGCATTTAAGGTGGAACGGGAAAATTCGAACAAGAATTCTGACTTTAGCTTCATATCACTGAAGAATTAGGGGTGGGTGATAATAAATAATTGCCCCCCTCTTTGAAGGCATATGATGCCCTAAATGTAACTAAAGCCCAGCAGTGAGGAGCTGAACTGGCAGGGTCGCCTACAGAGCAGCGCTGGTAGCTGTTAATGAAGTGATGCTCTTTTTATTTGAGGGTCCCATTTCAGAGGGAAGATTTCAACCACTACCCCATGTAATTGGCAAGGTGACACTTGGAAACAAGGGGTAGGGGTAAAAATAAGAAATGGGACTGGGCCTTAGGTTCCCTGAAGCTTTAAGAATGGTTACCTTGCCCTTGTAGCATTTGTTAGGAAACTCTTTGACCGAGACTTGGTCCACCCTTTTCATAAACCAGTGTGGCAACCGCTCCTCCAGATTTGTGTGAAGCTCAATCTGCAGAATCAAACAAGTTTATAGCTATTTCACTTCCAGAATGTAAGTACGTATGGAGTGTTAGTGCTCCAACATCACATCTACAGAACAGGAAGATACTTGCCTGCATTCCAATCTGCTTTAAGCAAGCATTGGTCTGCACTTCTGCAATATCACCAACAGCCAGACCGATCTGTAATAAACCATTCCAAGAAGTTCAGTTATTAAGGCTGTGTAAGCATTTACACTGATAGGGCCCATATGTGACCCACACTTCAGTTCTCTTCAAAACTCGTTAGTTTTGTAGTAGTTATCAAATAATTCATAGTGGTTACTTTGGATCTCAAAAATCAATTTTCTCAGCCATCTGATCCAATCTGAGTCTTAATATTGCTGAGATTTAATATCTTTCATGTGCTATGATTTTAAGGCGTTTGCCTCGATTTTACTATTCCAATCAATTTTATCTACAGTGACTTCAAAAGTGAATAATAGTGTAAAATATGAATAAAATAGACTGCACTTCATTATAGGCTATACAAACAGAACATTAACTAATTAACTACAGGGTTGCAAAATTTGCAATAACACCATATGGAAAGACTATAATAACAGATTTTCAGTCTGGTAAAAATGCTGGTATCCAACCAAACAAACCACTGGATGTTTACAGTGCTGCATGCAGAATATAGTTTTCAATCTAATTATTAGGTAATATTAGAAGTAATATTAATATTATAGTAATATTATATGCAAACTATAAAATAAGACTCACATGCTACTTTGTAGCTGAATTTGGATCACGATAATATTGTTTATCACGATAATTCTGCAGATGATCCAAGCTCAGTCCCTGATCATATTTTGTATGATCGTCATATATCATTTAAAAGACAAAATTATTCTTTGATGTAAGTTCTTTGATGTTAAGCATCATGTTTCTCTAAGAAATGTGACAGTTTGTCGTTATGACGGGTTCTTAACCTTTTTGGTGCCCCCCCCTTTAAAGCCAAAGCTTTAAAGGGCCCCCCAAAGCACTATTATGCACATTACAGAAGCCCAATAGTCAAATAGTAAGTTCACTCACTCGGCCTGCTTTCCACAGCACTTCACCACAAACCTCAAAGACTAGCGCTTGGAAAAAGGCTTCAAGTTTAGCGGTCAGTCAAGACTCTCCATCAGAAATGTCATTTGCCTGTCTTTCATGGCCTGTAGGTGGAGCTATTCAGCGGGGCTTGCATGCGCTCATCAAAATTATTTTCTCTGTTTTTGAGAAGGCTCATAGCACCTCTCTTTCGAACTCCCTCGAACGGTGTTATGACCCCCAAAGGGGTCTTGGCCCCAAGATAAGAACTCCTGTGTTAGAATTTCCAGTTCACGTTAATCGTCGACGTTGGTAAAAACCTGTCAGATGTAGGTAAGATATTCCAGACTAACAGGAAAATCTGTTCTTTTGACTATCAGTTACTTCAAAATGCTCTTTAAAATCACTTTATTTCTTTTACCCAAACTTCTCCCCAGTTTAGTCATGTCCAGTTCCACCCGCTAGCTCCTTCTCCCATCATCATGCAATGCTGCAAAGCTTAGCGGGTGAAGGCTAGCGCATGCTTTCTCTGTGACACGCCAAATATCAGTTAACACTAGCCAGCTAGCACTGGCCAGCATTGCTCACAGTGATAGGAGGAACCCAGAGAGAGCGAGGCCAGTTATGCTGTCTTGGACTCCCGGCCACGGATGGCTGTGGCATCACCAGGGATCGAAATTGCGATCTGATCTATTTCGTTTTGCGCATGTTAATAAGCCAAAACAGAATAATAAGCCTGGAATAGCAAAGTAGTTGTGAAGGCCTGTGGCTTACCAGCAGGTTCATCAGCAGAATTGGCACAAGCAGGACAAAAAACACAAAGATTCCGTACGTCAGCACAGGAAAAGGAAGGTTAGCGTTCATGTAGGGCTTCAGGAAGTTATCCTGGTAGTTGATCTCTCCCACCATCATGACAAAGGTCTGCATCAGCGACAGGAACAACCTACCAAAATGCCTCTGGAGAAGAACAATGACATCACAAACTATACGTCACTAGTAAACGATCCAGCAGAATCATCTGGGCTCTGTGTTGAGAGGATGTAATTCCTTTGTCATGCACAAACACACCTGTTCAATCATGAGGGCGTAGAAAGCCAAGGCGAACGCCAGGATCAGATAGATAAACAACACAATGATGCTCAGCAACGTCCTGCAAATCTCCCGGAACATCACCACGTATATTCCAAACCTTTCAAACCTGGAGGAACAAAGACAATCTGAAAAAGGGGGATTCTGATGATTTTTTACAATATTTTTGCATAAGTAGATGGTTGAGATGTAAACAAAGTCATGCAGAGTGGTTTGATGTGAAATGCTGTATTCTCGAGAAACTTACTGAGTCAGAATATTTCACATCAGCGGTGATAAGAAATACATGTTTAAAGTGTTTAATGCTTCCAAAACCTGAAGTTATGATATTGAACGGTTATAATAAATGCGCTGCCTGATGCCTGAGACATAAAATGGCTACATTTACAGTGTAAACACTGCAGACACTGCAGACACTGTAGACACTGCGACCTCTGGTTTCACTTCAGTGCATTTCTTATCAATCCGCTCTGAACGACTTTACATCTCAACCAATAAACCGTGCAGAAATTGTGAAATTTGCTGAAATTTTAAAGGTTTTTTGATTTGATGCGATAATTCAGTGAAAGTTCGAATGTACACAACTTTCCACTAAATACATCACTTAAGCTTACTTAACAACTCCAAATGGTTTGAGGTAAGTGTGTGATCACTTTGGCGTGCAAAACTAAAAAAAAAACGAAAGAACTTCAGAAAGATATCTTGAATGATTATCTTCTGTCATTTCTCTCATTCTGTTATATCCGAGGTGTGAAATGCAAGGGGTGCTGGGGGGTCCGGGACCTCCTAATAAACCTCTTGGATCTCCTATTTCCTGCTGCTCTGTCTTCTGTGCTGCTGTAACACCGCAAATTTCCCCGTTGTGGGATTAATAAAGGATTATCTAATCTAATCTAATCTAATCTAATCAAAATTCTAGGGGGTCTCCAAACATTTATTATGATGTTATGCTGTCTTTCAGGAGGAAAAACAGACGCTCCAATACAAATCACTGAAAGCTCAGTGTTTAGCTGATTCGTCCCACAATCAGCTTCTGTCTTTGGTGTTCTTAACTAACTAGAGCTGCAGCACTGCTCTGCCTCAGGGTGGCGCTGTAGCAGACTGGTTCACCCAGTTGGTTCCTCATAGCCAAGCAACTGTAACTATGCACTGGATCGCCTCTGAAAAACTTCACAGTGTGCTGCAGCAGATCTGTAAGTCTGAAAACATGCTCAGTTTCCCAAGAGACTGATGAAAACAGTGAATTGCTACTCATTTCTTAAACCAGAGACGAAAAAGCTGTGTAAAGTCTTCGTTAATGTGAGGACGAGCGCATTACCGAACTAGACAAGAGCATTTCCAGAAGAAGAACTGCTACACCAAACATGTTTTTGCCATTGAAGTCAGCATCAACGCAAGCGCCACTATGGCGAGTGAGTTAGCAGCCAACCAGCGCCGGAGTGGCCAGCCTGCATGGGACCCCCCTTATGCCAAGGGGTATTTCACACACTCTCACTTTAATCTGTATGTAATGCTAATCTGCATGTAACTAAAGCTGTAACCGCTGCAGGTAGAGCAGGAGGTTGAACCAGGAGACGAGAGCAGCCAGAGCTCCAGCCTGCCAGTGCCACGAGCTCTTCACGTCCAGCAGCAGAGGGAGGACGAACAGCAGAGAGCAAATCGCAGCTGCCCAGTCCATCAGATTGGACACGTCCTGCAGATACTTCAGACGCTGCCAGAGAAAGCATTAAAGACAGATCAGCCCAAGAACGTAACATAAATTCTCCATTAAAATGTAATCAGACATGTTTGGTGTCTGACGTTTGGTTTTTTAGCTGTGTACTGGGGCTACGAGGCTAATGTAGTTCACAAGTAATACAACCTGAACGACATGCTGATAAAAGCAAGGAAAAAACGGAGGATTCATTTCAATCCAGTTCTGTGCCGCACTTTTCTCCATTTTTATAGATAACAGCGTGATGATTCAGTATGCAGTGACAAACTGGAGGCTACAAGCCTCCAATGTCTTGGCTGACTGACTGTACGTGTGATAAGGGAAAAAACGTGTTTGATTTTTGGCTGAACTTTAAGGCCTTTGAAGACACATCTATATGATTGATCCACCACTGTTTGATTGGATTTACACATTTCAGCCTAACTAACATTGCCTGACCGCAGGTGAAGTATGAGAGATCATGTTTTGTTCTGCTTGTATCAGGGATGAGTCAGAACATTCAAACAATGGTGAAAGTTTTAAAAAAAAATCACCAATTAGGATTTTTGATGCACTAATTAGCTTCTCTTCAACTTTATATGTTCTCACATTGAAGACCCGTGTGAGATGTCTGAACTTTACACCCTACGAGTTTTTGTTTTGATTTATAAAGAAATCGACTGCTGCAGCGGCTAAAGACAACCTCACACACAAGAAGAGAAGCATCGCAGAAAAGCACCAATAACAAACTTCGTTTTACACTTTATTTGGATGGTCCCCTATAACTGATCTACAGATACTTATATTGTTAACAAACATCTCTGGTGATACTTTTGAACAACATGATTTTAAAACATCTAAACATTTCGCTGCTGTCGGAAGAAAACCTCGTATCTCCTTTTTATTCATTTTTCAGTTTTTGACATAATGTGAAAATGTCCGTTGTCCTTTATGTTGTGTGTAAATTTCATGATGAATGGGCCAAAAGAAACGGCCCAAAATGACTTGGAAAGACGTCTGGTTCCATTGACTTACATTAAAAGTAAAGCTGTTTTTTCCTTCTCCTGTAAAGTTACCATTTTGGAGATACGAGGTTTTGTTCCAACAGCAGCGATTTGTATGTTTGTCTTAGACTTTGGCTTGACTTTTACTCTGAGAAAGGCAGCCAATCTACAGTCTAAGTCATGTCACCTTGTATGGATTTGTATTTGGACTTTTTTTTGGAGTTGGAGTTTTTTATGACTGCTAGTAACGATTTCTCACTACTGAGGCCTCTTTTTTAAAACTCTTCACACACTTAGTGCAACACCACTCTGTTTGGAACAAACCATGAACAGTTTTTACCTTGCTTGAACACAAAATTCATTCAGTGACCACTATTTCCAAAGTTCTCTAATTCGTCCCCCTGGATTTATAAACATTTTCATCAAAATTCACATATTTTTATTCTATGACAACTTCTTAACATTATGTGAGGTATTTTTTTAAAGCTGTGTTGTATCTAGAAAACAAAAATGCCAACAGTTGTTAGTGTTTCTAAGGTGACAGTGCTCTGACTGATAAAGCATTCCTGTTAGTGTTCATGTTTTGATGGAATGAATGTATTTTGAGATGTTTTTGTAGCTCTGGAGCCCATATGTCAAACACAAGGCCTATCAGGCCCACCAAATTGTTTGTTTTAATAGTCTTTTATTAATATCCTGTTTCACAGTGCCCTGCACTACAACCCCCAGCATGCACTGCAATGTAATGTGCACTCGCCCAAACACAACAGCCTCTGGGAAACCGGTTATACCTCAATTCTACCACACCAGTCATATCATTTAACACACTAGAAGCGTTTCAGCTGCAGTTCATCCAACATAAACATTTAGTTCAGCAGCTCAGAAACGAATCACAAGAATTAATGAACTTGCGGTAAAGAAAAGATGCCAGGTGTCTAAATCAAAGTTAAATCAAGCAAATAGGTAAGTTTAAAAGGCCGAGCTCCTGGGGACATTTTTACTATTTCAAGCATTAATACTTTGTATGCCCTGCGATGGACTGGCGACCTGTCCAGGGTGTATCCTGCCTTCCGCCCAATGACAGCTGGGATAGGCTCCAGCACCCCACCGCGACCCAGAAGGATAAGCGGTTTAGATGATGTATGTATGTATGTATGTAATACTTTGTAAAAGGACTGTACTGCTACGTGATATTTCAAGGTTTGATGTGTTGCTGTTGACATTTTCCTGTATTTTGAATAAACAATAGCCAGTTCAGCTAATAGCAAAATGTTATTTAAACAGGAAATAAAAACATTGTCTGGCCCACTGATTTCTTAAGATTTTTTAATATGGCCCTTTCAGTGGGTTTGACACCCCTGTTGTAAAGCATCGGCTCATGTTAGGAACTATTGGACTAAAAGGGGTGTGAAGAGTTTTGAAAAACTGAACTTGGTGCTGAAAAATGCTCGTTAGCAACTGCATTTAAATGTAATGTAGTACAGACATAGCTGGATGCTCTGGCCTTAAAAATCCTACTCTTTTTTATCCATATATTATTTAAATATAACTTTACAAATTCAGATATCAGGTTTGACTGAAATGCCCATCACCAGCTTATATGGAGAAAAGAACACGAAACTTAAACATACCTGCTGGAACATTTGCACAACCTCTTTGCCAACTGCATACATATTCATCGCAAGGACCAGAAACATACAGGTGGTGATGAAATAGCATTGCTGTGAAAAAGAAGGCAGAAAATGGCAAATTCTGCATTAGAGTGATTTTGATAATGATATCAGACCCTGCTTTGGTGTCAGAAAGGACACTGCAAGACGAAATCACTTGTCAAAATAATGTTTTGTATACAATATTAACTTTATAGTATAGGTTAAATATTTTTTAGTCAACAAAAAGTAGTGTGGGAACAACAAATATGTGTCCTAAATGATAAATAATAAAGTTATCTGCCTTTGATTTGATCATCTCTTTTAAAATATGAACATTCTAGATAACCAGCCTGGTGACCGGAAGGTCGCCGGTTCGATCCCCTGAGCTGACAGTATGTGACTGAAGTGCCCTTGAGCAAGGCATCTAACCCCCAGTTGCTCCCCGGGTGCTGTGGATAGGGCTGCCCACCACTCCGTGCAAGTGTGCTCACTGCCCCCTAGTGTGTGTGTGTTCACTAGTGTGCATGTATGTGGGTGTCACTGCACGGATGGGTTCAAATGCGAAGGTCTAATTCCTCTGTGTGCAAACACAGTAGGCTAATGGATCTGAATTCAGAATTCATAGCTTTCTCAGTTATTTTCAGATTCATTCGAATGATTTGAGACTAGCATATTAATAATTTAATTTATTTATATATATTCCACTGTAAATGAACAAACGACAGTATGTGCAGTACCTTGTCGAGAGATTTGGTGACCATGCTGACAGTTGTCACGTTCCTCTCCACTCTCAGTTTGGGCCGCAGGTTCACGATCAGGTAGGTGAGGGGGAAAACCCCCAGTGCATACACTGTCATATTGAGCAGGTGAGCTTTCACACCATACGCATTCCTGTATGACAGCAGAGGAGCGATGACGTTTTAGTAAGTGGTTCTAGTTTAAAAACAAGCTAAGAATGGAAAAAAAGTACACTGTATATCTAAAACAGTGGTAGCTTCCATGTTTAAAGGGGTGCTCAACCAATTTTGCAAAATTACTTAATGATTCAGTAAGTATGAATGTTACCTACGACCCCAACTCCAAAAGAGTAGGGTCTGTGTGAGATGATAAAAACAAAAAACAGTGATTAGTAAATTCTGTATTGACCTGTATAAATTGACACAAAAACACAATATTTTATGTTTTACCTTATAAATTTCATTGTTTTTGTAAATATACACTCATTCCAAATTAGATGCTTCCGAAGACGTTGGGACGGGAGCACGTTACCACTGTGTTACATCACCTTTCCTCTTTACGGGACTTATTAATCATTTTGGGTCTGATGACAAACCGATCGGGTTTTGAAAGCATTCTTTTTTTGCCATTCTTCTGTTATTTAGGTCTTCAGCTGTGCACATGTTTACATTTATATTTATAATAAGACACACATTTCAATAACAGATAGTTCTGGACGGCAGGAAGGCCAGTCTAGCACCTGCACTCTCTGATGACGCAGCCATTGTCATGTTGAAAAGAGCCCGAAAAAGACTAAAAGGCAGAGCTGGAGCTACAACACCAGACACCAAACATGGTCTTGGTTGGGGTAAAACTGAATTCAGTTTTACAAACTATACATTTAATGATTTTTACACTCACCACTTCATTTCCAAGAATTTCTTGCATACCGGATGGGTCAGCAACTCGACGCGATTGAATTGCACCATAGCCTATGAAAGGGGACGAACATGAAAGAATTTAGCTGAGCCTCCTACTGTAGAAATGGTTTGAAATGTACCTTAAATAAGTTTTGAAAATTAAAAATATGTACCTTTTTATAACCTAATGTTTTAGAACGCAATAAAATAAAAGGCCTGGAGACGAGACGGGGTGTGTGGAGTCAAAACAACTTAGAAAATAAAATTTCAGTGGATTAGGGTACAGTTATCCTGCCTTCTGCCCAATGACAGCTGGGATAGGCTCCAGCACCCCACCGCAACCCAGAAGGATAAGCGGTTTAGATGATGTATGTATGTATGTATGATTATGGTACTGTTATGTTCCCTGGCTAAAGATGCTGAGATGAACCCTTTTTTACAGGAGGTACTACCCTAGTATTTATTAGGCACTGCATCATTAGCTATGCTAGCAGTGTGAAGTACATGCTGGGCATTGTAGTGAGAGTATATTGATGACTATGAGCACAAAATGATTTAGTATCATAAATACTAACAAATAAATAAATATCAGACGAAGCTGAGAGATGCAATGTTGTGCTACAAAGTACTACATAATAAGACAAATACCATTCAGTGCTAGTTTTAGGCTGGACTTTCCACTTAACATACTAACATTGAGAGCAGCCAGAGGTTTGTAGTTGTCATCCTTCTCTGAGTTCTCTGTCTTCTTGGCGTAGTGCTCCGGCTGTTGAAGCCACTGGAAATTATACTCCACCTGTCCATTAAACAGAGCAAGGGACAGTTTTAGGTAATTTAGGTGACGTTTGTTTTACGACACAAACATGTAGTCCAGCAGAAAGCCACTGTAGGCCGTACGTTACAGTGATTTACAGATGCTGTTAGGCACAGTGTGAAGTGCAATAACAATTACGTGAGTATTTCACAAAAGCTTAGAACTTGGCTCATCCAAGATTTTAGAACAAGAACCATCCATTTCATAATGTGAAACAAAACATACATAGTAGTTGCAAGAGTTCACATCTTCCTCAGACTCTTTGATGCAGGTGTCCAGAAGATGCTGTAAGAAGATCACATAACTTTACCGGTCAGTCAGTGGTCGGTTATGACCAGTTACAGCACCATACACTAGGGTTATGACTCACCTTGAAAGATTCTGGAAGAAATTCTATCATGTCCATGACAATACAGCGTTTGGCTGAGTTCAGTTTGAATGTTGTAATGGCCTCCTCACACCTGCAAGAATGAATACAGATGTGAAAATTGAAGGAAAAATCAACTTATTGTGCCTTAATAAACTGGAAAAGCTTCAACGTGACTTGGCATAGATTCTACAAATCTCAGGAACTGTACTGGAGGGATGGAACACTATTCTTCTTTTGTTTTTCTTTTGGTTCTTCTATCATTTTCTGTTGCATTGTCATGTCTTGGTGTCTGGTGTAGTTAAACAACCACTTTATTGTGTCATGAGTTCCTGTCCTAAACCTCATTAACCCTTTATACCGGTAATTTCTAGTCCTGCCTCCATTTCCTTTTCCTTGACTTGCTGATTTCCCCTACACCCACCCAGACTTCGTATCTGGGTCATATACACATATTTTGAGTGCCTTGCTTTTAAAACTGGATTCAACAGCCCTGGTGGTTTTCACTACAGTTTACAGCTACAGCTTACTGGCAGACTGTTCTACTATAAGGCTTAACTAGCCAGTGAGTGAAGAATAATGCTGCACTGCGCAGTTCAGTGACATCATTGCTTCACATCAACAGTGAACTCTCAGACGTTCAAAGGCTCAGGTGAATTAGAGCTCAGAAAACACTAAACAGAACGAGGTTCACAAATGTATCTATTCTTTGTAAGCTTTTAAAGCATGAGTCACTCTTTCTCGGGATACTTTTAGGAAAATGTGGCATGGTTCAATCTACTGTCACAGTGGCAAACATGTAGCAACATCAGTAAAGCTGCAACACCACTGTCGAAATTACTGCAGTCTGAGCTCCTCTAAAATGAAGTCCACTCCCACTTTACTTTCACTGACATCGTATGTAGAAAATCACAAGTATTGCAGTTTTTTTTTCACTTTTTTATTTCCTTTTTTTCTTTTATAGCATCTTTTATAATTGCCGCTAATCCAACATGTGGCTGGTAGCCTAGTGGTAGGAGAAGTAAGCTATCAATCGGAAAGTTGCTGGTTTAAATCCCATAACTGGCTGAGTATACCTGGTATATATAGATGGGCAAGGAACTTAACCTCCCACTGCTCCAGGTGATGCTCTGCTGCACCCAGATTGAGCATAGTTAGCTAATTCTGTTATGTCAGTTAACAGATACATGCATTGGTTAGCATTGTGCTGAGGGATAGGGAAGAGGGGGGGGCATGGCCCAATATTGCCTTCATTTTGCTATTTCAGGTTTAAAATTATTTAATTATCAGTGATACTACTAAGGCAATCTAAGGCGCAAACATTTTAGCCAAAATTATCTGAATAAATTTCACTAACCATGGATTTTTCAGAGATAGGCTTTCTTCCTTGGAGATATCCATACAAAATGTAATTCAAAAATACTTGGCATTTTATGTTTCTGTAAAAATGTATTAAAATATTTGTCATTAAAATAAAATTCTACGTTTAAAATAATCTGATATTATTTTAGACAATAATTGGAATAAATTTTTACAAAATGAATTGAAAAACGGGCATCAGAAGTCACTGGTATGGTGACAAAAATCACTAAAATATAAATTCTAAAAAGGAAAGTATTGAAGTTGTTTGATGGTTAATTTAATGTTAGTTTATTTAATTTAACAAAAATATTCAGACATACTAATTTCGGGCTCTTTTTCATGGCTTTAAAATTGTAGGACACCATTTGACACCACAAACGTAGACCTGCATATGCCCTGCTGCGATCCTCTTTGACACAGCTTGGCCACCTCTGCATCATCTATTATGTAAGACTTTAAGTCAATGAATGAGTTGCTTACGTAAACACAAAAGCTCTAAAATGGTCTATAATATTCACATCAAAAATCAATTACAATATAATTAGTCATTCCAGCACACAGAAATGCGCTACAGTAAGCATAGCGGGCGATACAGCTTCATTCCTTTCACAGTTGGGGCTTTGATGGCAGCGGCTAAATGAGAGGAAACTTCAGAAGGCATACTGGTTCAATTATTCAATTACTTATCAAATATTAGTGAACACAGTAATCGATTATAGAAAGTATCATTTGCAGCCATAATCCAAATACACAAGCAGCTCCATCAACACTGACCTGTCGCTGTCGATCACAGCAATGGTGACCTCTTTCCTCCCGTTCTGGACGGCCTCATGCATGAAGGAGGCGTCTCCCTTGTTCAGGATGATCTGAGCCCCCCTGCACAGCAGCAGGCGTACGGCCGCCACGTGACCCGCCCGTGCGGCGAGGTGCAGCGCCGTGTTCTGCAGGGAAACATCCCACCATCAGATTCAGGAACATATAATATACATATAATATACTGGTGCATGTACACACACACACACACACACACACACACACACACATATATATATATATATATATATATGTATATATGTGTGTATATATGTGTGTGTGTGTGTGTGTGGGCATGTGGGCAGGCAAAGGCTTTAGGCTTAGGATTAAAATAATTGGGAATTATCTTGACATTCAATTGCCATATAACATTGTTATACATGCATGTATGCTCACAGACTTTCTTTAATTAAATGTACTACTGTGCAGGCCAGAGACCTCTGTTTATTTAATTTCCGGGAAAATGGCCAATAAGAACAACTAATTAATTTTTTAGGAGATATTTCTGAGGAGATATGAAATACTCCACTTGCAAAAGTCAAAAACAGGAGTTTCTAAATCCGGAGATCAAAAATGTTTAAAAGCGACAGAGGAAATGTGGCTCCTAGCAACCATGCAAGACCTGGTAGACACCACAACTGCCCCATCAGATAAACAGCACCTAAAGCTTTCATCTTTGAGAGAGAGGAGAAAATCAAGCTGATCAGATCTGAAAACATCCACAGGTGTTTCTGTCCATCCTTCCACTGTGAGAAGACGACTCAGCGCTGTGGATCTGAAAGGATGTGTAGCTGTCTAGAAGCTATTACTAAAAAAGAAAGTTGACCTATAGAAGATCATTTTCACTAAAATACATGAAACAGCACATATGAGTATGAATATATGGACTGATGTTTCTAAATGTGTAATTGGGTTTAACTGGATTGTGAGAAGCAGAAAATACAACCAACTTCTAAGACTGAACTTCGAAGGTGTGGAAAAATATCCCTGGAGATTTCTTTGAAAACTGTGGAAAGCAACACTCTTTTAAAAAATGGAAGCTGTAATAGAGGTAATAAAAAAAAGAAAAGGTTAAATTTTATTTTTTTTTATGCCTCTGGGTAATTTCCAATATATTTCTGCTCTTTTTACTGATGCTGAGAAATGAATAACTTGTATTTAATGGCTATTTTGACTGTAAATTTGATAAATGAAGAGAGTCTGACATTTGTAGCATTGAAGTTATGTGACAGAAACAAGAATGAGCCAAAATAAGTCAAAATGTCTTTTAGACTATGAAAAACAAACATGCAGGTGGGTCCAAACGTTTAACCTGTACTTCATTTCACATCACTGGAATGGAAGTGAAGCCGAAGCGTACCCCATCTCCATCAGTTTTGTCCAGCAGTTTGATGTTGGATATGAGTAAAGTCTCCATGGTCTGGGTGTACCCCTCAGCTGCAGCATGGTGCAAACACGACCATCCTTTATAGTCACTGCAGATGAGATTTAAAACATACGACATTTAAAGCGCAATATTCGGTAATTATTCTGAAACTTGTGCACGTTTTGTAGTTAAGAGTGTGAGGAACTGAAGTGTGGCCCCATATGCAGATGGTTAAAGGAGTTAATTCAGACTCTTAGGCCCAATCCCATTTCACCCCTCGCCCCTACCACTTAGCCCTATCCCTCCATTTTGCGGGTTCACGTCTAGGGGTAGGGTGTCCTGATTTTTGTTGAGATGGAGGGGTAGGGCGAAGTATTTTTAAGGTTTTTAGAGACTCCAAACAGAGAGATATGAGAAAAAAAAGAGAAACCGGCCTGATGGCTCTGCGAGTGACCAAAGAAACCCACAAATGTGAGAATTTCCTCTGTTAAAAAATTACGATAACCATCGTATTATCTTAGCTCAATGTCGTTTCAGTGTATTATGGTCCTTTTCTTTATACAAGCTTAACAAATCACTAGTTGTAGCTGATGTCTCGGTAGCTAGCTAGCTAAATTCCCTGTTCCACCTTAAATGAAACGGGAAAATTCGAATGAGAAGCTGGAGAATATCTGACTTCAGCTTCATATCACTGAAGAATTAGGGGTGGGTGGTAATAAATAATTGCCCCCCTCTTTGAAGGCATATGATTCCCTAAATGTAACTAAAGCCCAGCAGTGAGGAGCTGAACTTTACCCTCCTCTGCTGTCACTGCAGACTGGCAGGGTCGCCTACAGAGCAGCGCTGGTAGCTGTTAATGAAGTGATGCTCTTTTTATTTGAGGGTCCAATTTCAGAGGGAAGATTTCAACCACTACCCTTTGTAACCCTGAATGGTAACTACTGAATGGCTAACATGAACTATGCATTAAGAGATGGGCTATAACTCGAGATTCAACACCAGCAAAAAATGGAGCTACAATCCTGCTGAAAAAAAAAAACATTCCATGCTGGTCGAAACTGGTTTATGCTGCTCTGGTGCTGGTTTAGTTGGTCACCCAGCATGGTCATGCTGGTTGACCAGCATAACGGCATCCAGAACACAACATGGATTGGTTTTGATGAAGACATTCTCAGGAAAACTTCCACAAACCATATCCATACATTTTTGAGTGTCCCAATCATCATATAGATAAACAATATTCATCTAATTTACCAGATCAGAGGGAGCTCTATATGGTACAGCAAAGGGTTAAATTATTCATTTTTCATTACTGAAATCTTTCTCTTTTTTGTGTAAACTATTCGTCATAAATACAATGTGTTGCAGTAATGAGATAAAATTGCAAAACACTACATTTAGTAATATATATATATATATAGTTATTTTAATATTTAGCTGAGAATACTTTGACAACATACACAATTCAAACAGAAAAGTTTGCAAAAAAGATTTATTATTCAACCAGGCATTGTTTTAGGTGTATCTAGGTAAAAAAAAAATAATAATAATACGCATTAAATTTTAGTTAGTTCAGTTTTTTAGGTTGGGTCTCAGTATTTGCCCCGTCTTGTGAGAATAGCCCACCTGTGAAACAGAGCCCCTTTGCGGAGGAGCAGCTCCACCACCTTGACGTGTCCGCAGCGAGAGGCCAAGTGTAACGGAGTCATTCCCTTCTCATCTCCCTCGTTCAGCAGCCTCGTGTCGGTCATAGTCTCCAGCAGCCGATGGCACGTGTTGATCCTGCCGTACCTACAGCGCCAACAGAGGTGCATTAGAGCAATAACAAGGGCAAAAATTCACCTTTAATTCAAATGTTGAATTTTAAGTAGAATTTTCAGGCTTTAAGATGGCTGCTGCTACAGCACAGCATACACTGTCAAAAACCACACAAGCAATTCTACAACATTACTTGACATCCATCATCTAAACCACTTACCCTTCTGGGTCACGGTGGGGTGCTGGAGCCTATCCCAGCTGTCATTGGGCAGAAGGCAGGATACACCCTGGACAGGTCTCCAGACAGACAGACATACACAATCACACACACACAATCACACCTAGGGGCAATTTAGCACGTCCAATTGGCCTGACTGCATGTTTTTGGGCTGTGGGAGGAAACCGGAGTACCCGGAGGAAACCCACGCAGACACGGGGAGAACAGGCAAACTCCACACAGAAATGACCCTGGTCACCCGGCCGTGAATCGAACCCAGGCCATTCTTGCTGTGAGGCGACAGCGCTACCCACTGCACCACAGTGCCGCCCATTACTTGACATGGTGTGAGGTAACTGTGTGATGCAGTTATCTGTGTTCTCAGGGTTCTTTGTTCAGCTCTTTATATCCCAGCATAGACCACCAGCAAAACCTGCATATGTTGTGTTTTGGATGCTGGCATGCTGGTTAACAGGTATGACCATGCTGAGTGACCAGCTAAACCAGCATCAGACCAGCTCAGACTGGCAGGGAATTCATGCTGGTCTGTGCTGTTTTTTTTCAGCAGGGATGATGCACCGTACCTCAATATGATATATGAAAGGAACCTATGAAAGGGTTGGTACTGGTTAACATAAAGGCTTCATCAAAGATCATAGAGGGAACAACGACAAACCGATGTTGGAATAGGAACACACCTTGCTTCAGTTAGGCTAGCGCCAGGGAGCTAATTAGCTAGCAAAGCAAACTAATTCAAACCATTTTTTAAGAATGAGAGTGTAGAATACGTAAAACCTAACTGCCCTTCTTTTTTACAGATGTGTAGCCCAACTAGCAAATTAGCGGAATCAGGTAACAAACTTGAGGTGGCATAAGAAGAAATGGTGAGGGGCAAGTTTGCATGTTAAAAATAGCACTGAAGTGGAGGGGAGATGTAGTCACTGAGGATATGCTCACAGAGTCCATTGTTAGAGCAAATGCCCACTTTAGTAATGTTTTGCGATGTTGTTAACCCCTTAAATTCAGGGTTTTATTACACACTTCTAAAACCAAAGAATAGCTCAACGATTTCACATTGAAGTCCCTGTAGTTACTGAATAATAAGCCTTAGTATGGAACAAGCTTGGGATTTTAGGGGGTTAATATTGCGGTGTTCAAATAAAATAATGACTAAAAACATTTAAATGCTGCCCATCAATGAGTTGATTCTCAGTTTTGTTCACTGAAATGTTCCATCAGAGTGTAGGGCAACCTATTTGGAAGCAGCATGTACATTAACACAAATTCAGATTCTATTTACTGAACATCTAACATCAAAATATGTATGTTTGTAAATACATTAGAGGAATGGTTGAGGAATTATGATCAAGGCAATATGTAAACATAATACTATTATACTATACGGTGGCGCAGTGGGTAGCGCTGTCGCCTTACAGCAAGAATGGCCTGGGTTCGATTCCCGGCCAGGGTCCTTTCTGTGTGGAGTTTGCATGTTCTCCCCGTGTCTGCGTGGGTTTCCTCCGGGTACTCCGGTTTCCTTCCACAGTCCAAAGACATGCAGTCAGGCTGATTGGTATGCTGAATTGCCCCTAGGTGTGAGTGTGACTGTGTATGTCTGCCCTGCGATAGACTGGCGACCTGTCCAGGGTGTATCCTGCCTTCTGCCCAATGACAGCTGGGATAGGCTCCAGCACCCCACCACGACCCAGAAGGATAAGCGGTTTAGATGATGTATGTATGAGACTATAGGGCCCTGTAAATATAGGGCTATTCCCAAAATGACCTGGAAAACATAAGGATGACCCACTAAGAAGCTTCCATTACTTGTTAGTTACATTAGTCTGATAGCTCCAGTGCAAAACTTCGGACACCAATTTCTGCATGTCTTGCCTCATCAACTGTATTTGGAATATAATATGTAATTTATCACTGGCTGTCCCCTTGCTTTAAGCCAGCTGTTTAAACATGAGCCACTGCTACTGGTTATCTGAGATTATATATAGAGGTAAATACTCTCATTACAAAGAATTTGGGCCAAACTGTTAAGACTAGTTCTGATTTTAATAGGTTTGAAGGTTCTAATCGAATTTTCGAGCTTTATTTTGGAGCTTATTTCTCATTATACTCACTCAGCTGCAAAGTGTAGGGCAGATTTCTTCTGCTTGGACTTCTGGTCCAGCGAAACCTCCAGTCCGAGCATGTTCTTCACTGAGTCAGGTATTCCAAGCCTGCAGGCGTAGTGTAGAGGAGTGCAGCCCTCCGAGTCTTCATCATTCAGTAGCTCTCTTACACTCTCATGCTGTGGAGAAATCACACGAAAGAGAAATGTACTGTCCCTCCGTGTGGTTTTCAGTTAACCCCTTAAAATGCCATGAACCCGCCAACAGGAACACAGTTTTATTACATACCAGTTTGCATTAAAGTCCCTGTAGTTACTGCATAATAAGCCTTAGTATGTATTAAGCCTGGGATGTAAGGGGTTACAGGATAATATGAAGTAGGGCTGGACAATTTGGAAAAAACTTTAATATTAAGATTATACTGCCATATATTGCAATTGCCATGTGCCTTGCACCATTGGAGAATCTGTAATGTAGCATGGTTAGACTGGCCTGCATTATTTTGACTAACATTATTTCATTCTTGTTGGATTGAATGAAAGTCTGTTCATCAAAACATCCACCGTATATTTGCAACATAATACTGCAAAGGCCAATACAGCAATAGTGATCAACAAACTATATACTGTGCAGTGATAGTGATAGTGCCATAAGTGACCACTAGATGGCAGTAAAATATCATTATTTTTTGAAAATGAGATTTTGCTGTAAAAAACAGAAGAAATTGCACTCATAATTTACCATAAATATAAACTGAATGTATCTGTTATACAGTGTATGAAGGAGGTCAGAGAAAAGGTGTGTATGTCACCTGCAGCACTTCTGAGGGCAGGTTCTTCAAACCTCTAGGCTGCAAGATGGCCAGATGCAAGAAGTTACAGCCAACTTTGTCTTTTACTTTCAGGTCAGCACCTGAAACAAAACAATGAAAACATGAGCAAACATTTTTTTTTACTGGATTCCACCATTTTCAGTGAATCTGCAAAGAACTTTGTGTTAAAACAGGACAGGGGCGTAGCCGCAGGTAGGCCACGCCGAACACAGGCCTACCGGATCAAATACGGAGAATATTTATTATGCCACATTTTTTTAAGAGAATGAAATCTGATTTGTTTTCTATGAGCACTGTAATATGGCCAATCAGAATCATTACGCTCTCTGCCCTGTGTTTTCAGCGCTCTAATCACTACGGTAACACTTTCTATGAATGTCACCTTTGAAAGCTTCTATAAACACATTCATAACATGTTATAATGCATTCATAAGACATTATAAACATAGCTATAAATATTTATAAAAATGCATTATATGTTATAGCCATGTTTATTATGCATTATGAATTGTTAACATAATACATTATAAGTACTGATCATAACAAATTATGAGAGCTCATAAGTCGTATTTGTCCGCTCTAAGTAAAGTGAAGCGTACTGTACTAAAGCCTCCTCCAGTGTTCAGAGTGAGGCTTCAAGTTGAAGTATTTACTGAAGGATTTACTGAAACACTAAAACATTCACAGTAAAGCACATTACAGGCTTCAAATGTCAGAGTTTAAACTAGAGCTGCCATCAGTGTTTTACCCAATGTGGGAAAGGTAATGTTCACCACCGTTAGCTTGGTATTTGTCTTTACGCTCTCCAAGCTGGGACTGACTTCTTTGGCACTGACATTATAACATGTTAATAACACTATTTATAATGCATTATATTAACAATTCATAATGTATAATAAACATGGCTATAAAGTGTAATTCAGTGTAATTCTTTTTTATAAATATTTATAACCATGTTTATAATGCCTAATGAATACACTATAACATGTTATAAATGTGTTTATAGATGCTTACAAAGGTGACATTCATAGAAAGTTTTACCATCACTACTTAGCAACTGCTGCTATTCACTAAGCCTTCAGTTTATTATCAGCTGTCTATAACCAGCATGAGGACACTGAGATCCTCTGTAGTTTTCTTTTTGAGATTCAGTTGTGGAAACAGCAATGAGACTACACAAAGAACAGCTGTGGTTTCGCCATAGGCTGAACTACCCGCTCTGCATGAGATGCTGTGCAGCGATACTTTTTGTAGTTAACTACAAACTTTTGTAGCTAATAGCTGTAGCCACTACAGTTTTATGAAATGTAGCCAGTAGATGTAGTGCCTACAAATTTCTGTGTAGCTATAGTGATAATTTTCACTACAATTTCGCTACAGCCTTCAGGAGATCCGTGCAAAATCCTATCCATAGAACACGGTCATTAACTAGGCTGGTGGCGACGTGGACAGCTGGAGCAAACGGTCACACGTTGATCACCCCTTACTAGTAGGCTTAGCTCAGGGGTCGCAACCGAAATGTTAAGAAGAGCCATTTTGTCCTTTCAACAAAAATGAAACCACCTTGGGCGCCACAACATTTTATGTTATCATGGCTGTAAGTATGTTTCAGTATGTGCTGATGTTCTAGTATAGACTAAAAATGAAATTAAAACAATGCAAATTTTTACTTTGCTCTGCTTTTTCAGCTGGTTTCCTCATACGTTTAATCTGCAACAACTCGCGAGGCTGAAGTCGCTTCTCATTCACCAGCTTCTCGTTCGAATCGTCCCGTTCCACCTTAAATGGTGCCGGAGGCGCCAGATTGTTCTGCTGCATCATTTAAGGTGGAACAGGACAATCTGAACGAGAAGCAACTTCAGCTTTGCGAGTTGTTGCAGATTAAATGTATGAGAGAACCAGCTGGCGTGATTATAAATGCAAATAAGTCCATTCGTCTCCAAATTATCGATGTTCGTCTTAAATCTCTCTCTTTGCCTTTTCGTTATCTGTGTTGCTATGGTGACCAGCAGTCTGCGCGTCCGTCTTCAACGTTAAAGGTTGGTGAATTAGCAGTTATGCGTTAACTCCAGCGTTTAAGACCATTTATTGTGAAAACTGTGTTAGAACTGTGTTATAACGATTGTACAGTGAAGCAGGATTATGTTATTTTACCTTAACATCTAGTTCTGCTGATCTTTTTGTATATTTGCAGCTTTTCTTTCTGGCACATGATTAAATGCAGTGTCTTGTTCAGACTATCAGTTGGGCTTGTTTGGTGTGTCAGGTGGAGATTCACAAACAATCTGACAATCAATTCTGAAAACATTCTGAAAGTAGCTAAAATGTAGCGCACTGCTTTTCAAAAAGTAGCTAAAAAGTAGCCACTACTCTTTCTAGAAAAGTAGCTAAATTGTAGCAGCTACAACTTTTGGAAAAGTAGCTACAAAGTGGCTAACTATTAATTTTTCAGCAGCTGCCCCAACCCTGATGCAGTGCTACAGTTATCCAGTGACTTTGTGTGTGACTTTGACTTATTGAGAGTGATTAACAAATTATGCTTGTACTTTTTTTTTTGGACCACTCGCATCATTGCTAGATAAATCAGAATCAGCATGTTTTAGTCTAGCTTGAGTAGCTGCTCGGTTTAGGCTGACGTGAGTTTAGTTGGCTATATTAGCGATCAAATGAGAAATTATAATTAAAAGTTTTTGTATTGTGTTACTAGAACATTAACTGTTATCTTTACAGTGAGCATAAGAAAATTCACTGTAACTAGCACACTGGTGGCACGGTATCATATAGCGTAATTCGGTAATAAACAGGCCCTTTGACACTGCAGGACATGAAGTGCTTGGAAATTGCATCTACAAACTTTTTCACTTTATAAGCCCACTTTTTCACTCCACCCAGAAATTTATTTCTGCTTATGAAACTGAAACAAGGTTTCTTCAGGATTACCGTGCGACAGAAGCAGGTTAACTGTTCTCCAGGCTCCACAGCTGGTAGCCAGCAGCAGAGGTGAATGGCCTTTACAGTCAATGAAGTCAATGTCTGCACCCTGAAACAAGCCAAATGAACATAGCCTAGCAAGTAGAGATATATCAGGTAGATATATTAGCCAGTTGCTGTTGATTTGCTAGGAAAACAAATGACTCTTGAAAGACTGAGGCAGCCAAAAATCAAATGTACCCAATTTTCCACTCACCCCAAAAGCTGATCAGCCAAGACATGTTTGGTGTTCAAAAGTTTGCTTCTACAAGTTCTCACTGGAGCTACAAGGCTAAAGTGACTAATAATTAAAGGCATTTGTGTGCATGATGCTAACTAGTGTGGCATTCAGCTCCAGTGTAAAACTAAAGAAGGAAACGTAACCTAGTAAAAATTTTGGCAGACTTATTTGGGATAGGCGGAAAATTTGTAAATTAGTTCTTTTGCCAAATCTAAGTAAATAACCTTGTTTTTAACCTACACTTTAAAGTCTCAGGAATAAACAATTATTAAAATGCCTGACTAAACAAACTGATGGACGACCAAATGAACAGATAACGGATGGACAGAAGATCTAGCTCGATAACTCAGTTATGCGTTGTAGATGAGCTATCGCTTGGTGGTTTGCTTTCACTCACTGATTTTCTCCAACACAAACAGAGGAAGACTGGCCACACCACTTTTGCGAATGGTTAGGGCAGTGCTTATGTAAGCGTTACCAAAGATTAGGACTGCCTTTTTGGGGTTAAATACTTTGGCCATTTGGTGGACAGTGGAAAGTTATTCTTAAAACACTTTTTCAGTTGTTTATTGTATATAACGGCAAAATGAACCTATTTAGAAAGGTTCCTTGAGCTTTAATTGTAAAATTATTTGCACACTGTACTTAATGTAAGTATAGTTTGAAATATTTCTAATTTCACTTGCAAAAAATTATCCACTGCATGCCTCGACCATCAATCAGGAGCTATTACCTGTGAGATAAGATACTCCGCCAGCTCATAGTGGTCAAAAATAGCTGCCCTGCCAAAGGAAAATTGGAGTAAGATGAAATACATTTAGCAATTGTTTGTATCTCTTAAGCAGGAGATAAAACTAATGAGTACAGAATTTGTGACTCTTCATAAATACTTGTGAAGTGGTGTTTGGCAGGCTCCATCAGTGATGTTGATGATGTCACACACTCTGTCGTAGGCATTGAGCATGACCTTAACCGCCTCAATAGCTCCCTGAGTGCAGGCAAAATGGAGCGCAGTGGATTTATCACACTGTGGATTCGGGGAAAGGAAATAATTACTATGGTTCCATAATAAAACATCACATTTTATTACAACAATTATGTTATTATATCCACCACGTTTTCACAGTTATGGTTAATCCTAGTAATTTAACTCTGGAAAACATGTCAGACATACCTGAAGGCTCCAGCGTAGAATGGGCTGTAGAAATGTAAATCGTTTATGAATTGAATACCTGCTGCTGGTCAATTTTGGCTCCATAAGCAATGCAGAGTTCAATGACTTCAAGGTTTCCCCCACGTACAGCCAGGTGAAGAGGGCTGCTGATGGACCTGTCCAAAAAGTTTATGTGGGCTTCAATGGACATGCCAGCCTCCTCTCCTATATGCAGGACAGAAGCCACAGTGGAGAAGATATAATGTGATGATACACAATATGTCCAAAAGCATCCAGACACCTGCTCATCCTAAAGGTGTTCAGGGGTGCTTCTCCACTCCATATATGTTTAATAGTGTTTCATCACACCTATATATCCCATAGGTGTTCAGTGGAGCTTCATCACTGCAACTAATCCCAAAGGTTTTCAACTGTCATCACTCCAACTCTGTCTATATATCTACATTACCTCAACTGATCACAAACTCCAACACATCCTGAAGGTATTTAATGGTAACTTTAGTTCATCCCAAAGATGTTAAGCAGTGCTTTATCACTCTACCACATCCCAAAGGTGTTTAGTGGATCTTTATCACTACTACTATTCCCAAAGTGTTAAATGGAACTTCATGATTCCACTTAATCAATGAAGCTTCATCACAACAGTATTTCCAATTCTGGGGAACAACAGCTCCACCCGTCATTTGGCATTATGTATGGTAACCTAAAGCTCATGTGCAGCTGTTCCAGAGTGAATCTAAATACTTTTAAACCTTTAGTTAGAAAAAAATGAGCAAATATGTAATGCAACCTGACCTTTTTGAAGAATGGCTTCCATGGATTTCTTAGCTCCAGCGAAGGCAGCTGCGTGAAGAGCAAAGTGACCCAGCTTGTTTTGCCGGCACAATTTTGCTCCATTCCTGTACTGGAGAGCAGATGAGAGATTCAATACCCTGCTGATTTCACCAAACCCAAGTGTCCTTCACTTCCTCTGCTCGAGGGCCACGTTATCTTGGAGCTTCAGTGCACCTGATTCAGCTCATCAGATCTTTATCCAGCCTTCATGAGTGGAACCAGGTGTGACGGAAAAGGAAAACTACTGAGATAAATCAACCAACCTTTAGAGCCAATACAGAAATCAGGGACTGAGAAGTTGGATAGTAAAAAAAACCTTACAAGTGCTAAAAAGTAATAAAAATCAATAAACTATTACAATTACAATAGTATAGTAGCTTAATAAATGACAGATCAAATAAAGACAGAACACACCATTAATGAAATAAAAAATAGACAGAGTAAGACAAATTGGCAATAAAAAAAAATAAATGAAAAAAAAAGAATAATAATAAAATAAAATTAAAAGTGAAGAAAAACCAAGCAAAACAGGTGCAGACTGAGTGGAGTGGTCAGACACTAAAAGTTTAAGTTGAGTTCCAGCTCGCTGGTGCACTGCAGCTAAAAGCAGTGCAGTGACCTCCTGGACAGGACAGGAAGTGAAGAATGCTGTTCTAGACTGGTAGTGGATAATATGATGCATGTTATTCAGTGGAATCATCTATAGAATATATACGGCTTCTGAAGTTCAAGGTTCCTCTTATTCAAGACATCAGTGCTATTCAAAGACCACCCACTTGGTCACTTGTTGCTGGTGTGCAGTTAGAGACTGTAGCCCATTTGTTAATGCGTAATTTGTCTTAACCATCACCTGGCCCTTCAGCAGTGGTCAGTTTCCGAACACAGAGCCACCCCTGCCTGGATATTTTTGAGTGGTGGATCACTCACAACCTAGCAGTGACACTGATGAGGGTAAAAACCACAGCAACACATCTGTGGTCCACCATCCAAATAATACCTGGTCAACAGTAGTCCTGTGGTCAGAAACAGGATCTCAGCCTTTTAAACCTACTTATTTGTTTGAACTGGACACCTGGCATCTTTTCTTTGCTGCAAGTTCAATAATTCTTGGGCTCAGTTTCCGAGCGAACGTTGAGTGTTTATATTGGTTGAACTGCAGCTGAAATGCAGCGTGTGGTGGTGATATGACTGGTGTGGAACTGTGTGGAATTGAGGTGTAACTGCTGTCCCAAAGACTGTTGTTGGGGTAGGAGAGTCAGAGTGCACTTTATGTTGCAATGCATGCTGGGAACTGTATGGCAGCGCATTGTTAAACAAGTAGAAACTGACAAAATATGTTGCAACAGATGTGCCATAGTCTGTAATTGTACATCTATCTAGGGGACCTAAAAGATACATATTTCCAAAAAACTGGGAGTATAAGGTAAAGGGTTTCTAATAAAGTGGCCAGTAAGTGGATTATAGGAACTGAATCTGTAAGCTTGTTTACCAGTGCACACAGCGCCTCATGGTTGTCCAGGGAAGCAGCCAGGATTAAAGGCGTGTTCCCCAGATCCCCCTCCAGGTTAGCATCGGTCAGGCTGTGAAAGAGCAGCTCCTGTGCAAAACAAAATGGACAGTACAAGTTTTCACTTTATTGGTAAACAAGCCCAAAATGTTGCAACAAAAATTAAATGCAAATAAACAACAGAAAGTAGTGTTTTTTTTAAATCCACCTTGACCTGCAGTTACACAAAACAGTACAAAGACAAGATATTTAATGCTCTTATCAGCTGCATTGTTTTTGTAAATATACACTCATTGTAAAATTGATGCCTGCATGACATTTCAAAAAAGTTGAGACAGGAGCAATATAGGATTAGAAATGTTTGCCAAAAAATGCATCAGCAAAAATCCAACAGTTTGCAAATAACATCCCTCAATATGTGACTGCAAGGCTTTTATATGAAATAACTAAATATACCTGTATTATCTACAGTGATTCAAAAAGATTCATCCAATTTCAAAGTGCCATATTTTTAAAACCGTAAGGCTCCTAGGAACCAATCACAATCCAATTGAAAGAGGGGGTCATAGAGTTTCTGACTGTCACTGGAAGATGGCTCCCTTCAGTCTGAGAGGAGATGGAGACCCCTGAGCAGAAAGCGTTTCGTGTTCTTCAATGAGAGTGAATCAGTCAAAACTGTGCAGCGTGATTTTTCGTCGGAAATTGCACTGAAAGAGTCGTGAGTGCAGCGACACCCGACATACTCAATCAAGTATGGGATGAATTTGACTATGGTGTTGATGTTGTCCGTACAGCTGGAGGAGGAGGTCATATTGAGCACTTATACAATTACATAATAAACTTTATGCTCACTTACAAGTGAAATAAAACATTTTGAAATCTTTTTGAATCACCCTGTATTATCAAAGTATTCAGGGAGTCCAGAAAGATCTCTGCGCATTAAGAGCAAGGCCAAAAACCACAAATGAATGCCTGGGACCTTTGATTCATCAGACTGCATTACAATCCGGCATGCTTTGTTTCGCAGCATCCACAAATGCAAGTACATACTGTACTATGCACAGCGGAGGTCATATGTCTACAACATTCAGAAACGCTGCCAACTTCTCTGGGCTAGAGCTCATCTGAAATGGACTGGTACACAGTGGAAACTTCACTCAGTTGCAGGTTCCATGTAGATACGTTTAAAATGATGAATTTGCAGTTTTAACCTTAGGTTCCTAATTCATTATGAGGGGGTTAATTTTTTTTCTGTTCTGTTGGTTTAGCTCTTGGACGGCTTTGCCGCTGCTCATACCTGCATGCTGTAGACCCAAAGAGAAGAATAGTACCTAACAAAATTCACTTTCTTGGCAGATAGATGCTGGATGTACTAGGAAGTTCTACTGCACTTTTATTGGTAGTCAGTAGAACTTTTGACCTAATTAATTTTTTACTTCTGCTCAAGTTGTTTTTGCAAAGGTACGTGCCAAAAGTAATGGGACAGCAGTATGTAAATTGATTATGGCATTACCTCAGGGGATGGCTTGGGAACGCCCACACCTGTATAGGTTGTGAGGTGTTATCTTACGATTGAGGTTGCACTGGCCAGCAATGTCATGGCAAGGCGACGTGAACCAGACGGATGGGACATTCCATTTCTGAAGTTGTGCGGGCATTTAACGTTCCTCGATCCACAGTGTCACTTGGGTACCAGGAACACATCATAGAAGACATTACTCCCCACAGTGGACAGCGCAGTGGCCACCCACAGGTGCTTAATGATCATGACCGGTGGTGTCTGGTTAGAATTGTCTGTGTGAACAGACAAGCGACTCACATCAAATCACATCAACATTCAATGTAGGACGCCCCACATGCATATCACCACGACACCAGATACAGCGCCTCACCTGGGCTCATGAGGTTGCTAACTGGACCCTAGAGGACTGGCAACATGAGGCGTGGTCTGATGAGTCATGGTACCAAATGTTCCTTGGTTCCTTGTGGTAGGGTTCATGTGTGGCGCAGACCCTATTAAACCATGGACCCCATTTGTCAACAAGGCACTGTGCAGACTGGGGGTGGTTCCATACTGATGTGGGGTGTGTTCTCATGGCGTAGGCTAGGTCCACTGGTCCGCCTGAACACGTCATTGACAGGTAACTGCTACGTTTTACCGCTTGGTGACCATTTGCAGCCCTTCATGGACTTCATGTACCCCCACAATGATGGGATATTCCAGCAGGATAATGCACTGTGCCATCGGGCCCAGGAATTGTCCAGAATTGTTCCGAGGAGCATTCTGGAGAATTCCGACGAATGATGTGGCCTGCACGTTCGCCCAACATGAGCCCAATCGAGCACTGATGGGATGTGGTGGAGACACACCCGGGATCCTGGAACTACATACAAATACCACAGAGCTGTGGGTGGCTATCCCTCCAGACGTCTTCCGTCCGCTTGTGAAATCGATGCCACGGCAAGTTGCTGCACTTCATCGGGCTCTTACACAATACTAGTTCCTGGGAGAAACTCCAGGCCCAGGGTTGGAAAATGCTTCAACAGAATGCTAACATGATCTTGTTTCTTTGTTTTTTTTTGTAAGAAAGTGACTTACCTCCACCAGGCCATTGTGTCTGAGGCTAACAGCCAGATGCAGAGGTGACAGGAGGCTTTTGTTGAGGATGTTGGGGTCAGCGCCCAGACCGAGGAGGGTCGAACAGCTTCCTCGCTGGTCCTTCTGTACTGCCCAGTGCAGCGGAGTGTTTCCTTCTTCATCCACTGCATTCAGCTCTACACACAAACATACAGGTGTGATTGATATAATGGGGTTTTTGCTCATTTTATCCTTAATGTGTTAAAAGGTAAATCTAGAGCAACAGATATTCTCAGAAAAGTGTGCTAATTCTGTTCATTCTTAAACTCATTCAGAGCTTAATAATCCAGACTTGCCTATATCCATCACATCCATTTACAATATATAAGACATTAAATGAGACAGTTAAAAACCAATAAGATAAAATGACATCAGAAAATCACACCACCAATTTTTATAACACACAATATATCCAATGTACTCTATGTGTCTAGAAAACACAGAGCCTCTGCTCTGCAGCCCAATGCTGGGGTGCTTTCTACCCCTCTTAGCTGATGTCTGGCATGGGGCATGGTAGCCTTATGCTTAGTGCTGCTGTTTCAGAGTGTCCTATTCTACTTTCAATGCTTTTCTTTGGAGATTAACATTAATACATTCAGAAGGGATGTCTGAATACTTTTGGACATGTAGATTATCCGCTAAATTGTCAATGTCAGAACAAAACCTTGTATCCCCAAAAGCCACTTTACAGGTAAAAGAAAAACTTTCTTGAGTTAATGTAACAAGAAGTTTTCCATTTGTCATGAACGTGTGACATAAAGTAAAACACAGCTGGTGTTCAAATTATGTAAAAAGAGGAGATGCAAGGTTTTGTTCCAACAAAGACAATATATTTGGAATATCACTGCTGTTGGAACGAAACCTTTTAACTCCAAAATCTTAACTTCACAGGAGAAGGTTTGTTCCAACAACAGCGATATACTCTATATACTGTACAGTTTAGAGCCCCCAGCCCTTCATCAGTGGTGAGTGTCAGAGACGCTCTTGGCTGAATACTTTTAAATGATAGCTGACGTGGGTTAAAACTCCAGCTACACCATAACAACACAAGCACTACCACTGCTGTACAACACAATGTCTGATTGTGGTCCCTTTCCATCGATGGACAGAGTCGAGTGGGGCTCATAAACTATCCAGCAACAGAGGAGCTACAGTCATTAACTGTAAATCTACAAAGTACACCTTTATTGTAGATTCCAATAAAATGGCCAATAAGGGTAAGAGTACCTAATAAACTGGCACCTCAGTGAAAATATCCACTATAGCTGTAGAGTTACAGACTGTAGCTCATCTGTTTTCATGCACAATTTGTCAGCCAAACCTCATCATCTCTCACCCTGCAGTCCAGCGACCTGCACGATGAGTTTGATGGCGCGGAGGTGGCCCCTGGACGCAGCGTAGTGCAGAGGACTGGCACCTGAATCATCTCGCACGGCCAGCTGCTTTGGGTGTTTCTCCAGAGCTACAGTGTTCCCGTCCAGAGCCCACTGCAGAACAGCACAACAGCAAACACGGAGCACACAGAACAGGAGAGCTGGAGCTTTTATATCTCACTAAATAGAGAAGTACATGTTTTTCTTTGGACAGTGACAATATCTATGTTTGAAAAGAAGTTTAAGTGTTTTAATAGTAGAGTGAAGTGCACAGAGTAGCAGGACCAGATTAAGCTGAGGAATAGACCAGGTGGGTGGAAGCTCACATTTACTCAGCTCCATTTACTTAAAACGACAGTCAGAAGTGAAATGTGGTCAGTTTTCTCTTTATGCCTAATGTAATGAATCACTAAAGACATGTTTGGTGTCCAAGGTTTGCTTCTTTAGTTTTAATAATTAGTTATGATAAAATAAAAGTACACTGCAGACCTAAACAGTAGCAGAAGCTCCATATGGAAATCTGGTATATGGCCATATACACCGATCAGGCATAACATCATGACCACCTCCTTCTTTCTACGCTCATTGTCCATTTTATCAGCTCCACTTACTATATAGGTGCACTTTGTAGTTCTACAGTTACAGACTGTAGTCCATCTGTTTCTCTGCATACTTTGTTAGCCCCCTTTTACCCTGTTCTTCAGTGGTCAGGACCCCCATGGACCCTCACAGAGCAGGTACTATTTGGGTGGTGGAGCATTCTCAGCGCTGCAGTAACACTGACGTGGTGGTGGTGTGTTAGTGTGTGTTGTGCTGGTCTGAGTGGATCAGACACAGCAGTGCTGCTGCAGTTTTTAAGCAGCTCAGTGTCACTGCTGGACTGAGAATAGTCCACCAACCAAAAATATCCAGCCAGCAGCGTCCTGTGACCACTGGTGAAGGACTAGAGGATGACCAACACAAACTGTGCAGCAGCAGATGAGGTGGATTGACAAGGTAGGAGTGTCTAATAGAGTGGACAGTGAGTGGACACAGTGTTTAAAAACTGAGTTAATACATTTTGTTTGTTTTTGAACAGATATTGTACAGATAAAAGTGTGAAATCAATATAAAATAACCGTCGAATATACAATATCTGTACAAAAATAAACAAAATGTATTAACTTGGTTTAATGAATAAAATATGAACCTCAAACACTTCTGTCAGCATCTGGCTGCTTCTGTCCACGTCCATCGAGCTGTGCCACGGCATCTCATGTGCTTTTCACCTACTGCAAACGTTCAACACACAAACACACACGTACCAGCAGAGAGTCATTTTTTTTTCAATTTCATGCCAGCAGCTACTTACACTGTGCTGATCCGAAAAAACCATGTATTTCCATTGAAAGTTAAGAATATTTTTCCATATTTTTTTCTATTTTTGTTACCATGTTGGAGATACAAGATTTTGATCTTATCTAGATATGATCTTACTGTACTTGTAGATAATGTTACTTTTTGTTTTATGTTATTTCTTGAAACCAATTAAATACGTATGTAATATGTAAACAAGAAACATTAAATACAACCAAATCAAATTTTCTGCCAGTGTAACAAGATCTTTATTTAGAAGGAGAAGAAGGTTGACTCTTATAATATCCTTAAAACCATGTCATAATCAGAAATATTAGACAAATTGCCAACTTTAAAAATGCTTTAAGCTGCCAAAATATATTTTTTTGCAATAAAAAAGATGAACTCAAGTTTAAACCGTGGTAAACTGACACCTGATTCTACTACGAAAGGAGTCAATAACTAATAATCAGTAAGAAGAGTTCAGTATTTTGAATTTCACACTGTAATGACCACAAACAATCTCAAAGGCATGAATTTTGAAATAGCAGTAAACAAATATTTCACAATTTTGCACAAATTTTGTAAATTCAAAGACTCAAATGAGGAACCCATCCTCCTCTGGTCAACACCGGATAGCAAACAATAATAACAAAAGAGAAATATAAACAGGTTTTAACATTAGTGTGAAATATTAAAACACAGAAAAGGAGAAAAGCAGGTGAAACTCAGCTCTTACCTGGTTAGCTGTGCTATTCTGTACGGTTAGCCTGTGAGCGGCTCATTATCGGCGAACAGGGTTTATATAGAGTGCCCTGAATATCAGATTACTGTGTGTGTCAGTGAAAAAGGCCGGGTGCGCTGTCTGAGTCTTAATGGGACTTACAGTCCAGCAGGGAAAACAAAAAAGACTGAAAAATTGAAAAGAAACAGGCGGGATTGAAAGTCGAGAATCATGAGCTGTCGTTTTATGAGATTTTATGTACGAAGTAATACAATTGTGGAAACTCGTGATTTGCTTTAATTGTATTGTATTTGCTTTAGCCATATTTTTCTCGTGGCTAATTGAATAAGCGAAACATCACTGCTGAGAAGTGTGAAATCAGTCATGGGATTTTATTCTCATCTAAGCTGCTTTCTATCATCACTGCAATTCATTAGGGTGGTGGGATGGCTTCCTGTAGCAAACTAGAGGAAATCATTTTCCGTGTGTGATCCTCTATTTTCCTGATTTATGGTTTTTTGGATCTGGGTTGATCCTGTTGCCCTGGTTTCAGAAAGTCTGGTCACTCTGTAGTGTCTTTGAGGCCAACATAACAGAACTGCTTCAACATTAGCATTGATTCTACAAGACTCCCTCAGCTGGTCTCTTGGCGATGGTTTAGGAGAGCGCTGTCCAACTCGTCGGTCCGAAATCTCCCACAGGTGTTCAGTTAGATTGAGAAGTGTTGACCGTGAAGGCCTTAAAATATGATTTACTTTCATATTCATCAGTCTATTCAGTGACCGATGTGCCTTTAGTCATTGCTCCCATTGCATAGCAGATAAATATTCATTGCATAATATCACTGTAGATGGTAGATCTGAATTGATTAATTATGTCATGTGGTACGACGTGTAGTTGATACACTACATGGCCAAAAGTATCTGGACATCTGGCCTTCACACCTATATCAGTTTGTACAAAATCCCATTCCAAAACCATTGGCATTAATGTGGATTTGGCCCCTTTTTACGGCTATAACAGCGTCCACTCTTCTGAACAGGCTTTGTACAAGATTTTGGAGTGTGTCTGTGGGAATCTTTACTTATTCAGCCACAAATTTGTGAGGCTGGACACTGATGTTGGACGAGAGAGCCTGGCTCACAATCAGCATTCCAGTTCATCCCAAAGGCGTTCAGTGGGGTTGAGGTCAGGGCTCTGTGCAGACCACTGGACTTCCTCCACAAAAAACTCAATGTCTTTGTGGAGCTGGCTTTGTGCACAGGGGCTCAGTTATGCTGGAACAGGAAAGGCTCTTCCCCAAACTGCTGACACAAAGTTGGGCCCAAACCCTGAAAAACAGCCCCAGCCTATTATCCCTCCTCCAGCTTTACTCCAACTTTACTGTTGCCATTCTGGTAAATATTTCTCCCGCCGTCCGCCAAACCGATATTCATCCATCAGACTGCCAGATTTCCACTGTTTCCACTATTCCAGAGTCCAGTGGTGGTTACGCCACTCTAGCTGACACTTGGCGTTGCGCATAGTGATCTTAGCCTTGTGTGAAGCTGCTCGGCCATGAAAACCCATTTCATGAAGGTTCCAACACACAGTTCTTGTGCTGATGTGAGGCAGTTTAAAACTCCAGTGAAGACAGGCAATTTTTATGTGATACATGCTCCAGCAAGTCCACTGCTTCGTGGCTGAGCTGTTGTTGCTCCTGGATGCTTCCATTTCACAATAATAGCACTTACAGTTGACAGGGGCAGATCTAGCAGGTCAGAAATGTCAATGCCTCATTTAAAGTCACTGAAGTCACTCTTCAAGGTGAACCACTCTACTGCCAATATCATCTATGGAAATCTATGCATGAGCATGTGCTTGATTTACACCTGTTAGCAACGTGTGCGGCTGAAACACCTGAACACAATAATTAGTAGGGGTGTCCACATATTTTTGGCCATGTAGCGTACATGGCACACTCACTAGCCACATTTTAGGAACACTTCTTTTTAGAAGCTTCACTTTTCTAAAGGATAGAGACTTTTTTGAGTCACTTTCTCATCACAGAGCCATTCTTGTGTGGATACTTTCGGGTGTCGGACCGCTCTCAACCTAGCAGTGACCCTGACGTGGGTTAAAACTTGTATCTGCGCATTACTACCATGCAACTACCATGTCAGAGTCACTGCTGTGCTGAGAACATTCTATCAATATGCGGTCAACTGAAGTTCTAGGGTCAGATGCTGACCAATAATGAATGAGGTACAGGGCGGCTGATAAATTGTGCAGCAACAGATGAACTACAGTCTGTAAATGTACACCTATAGAGCGGACCTAAAAGATAGGTGTTTCTGATCAAATGGGCAATAAGTGGAAGATAGGTGTTTCTAATACACTGGACAGTGCGTATTTCATGTCTTTCCTACTCATGAACATCTGGGGGGAGACAGACTTCAAAAAACTTTCAAAAGACAGTCCAGCCACTGTCCACTGGCTGAGCATTTCAATGATCCCTTAATAATTTATCTAAGGCTTCACTGTTTTATTCAGTGTTTATGTGCAGGTACTGCTGTACACCATGTCTTTCAGCAGACCGCTGAGTAATAAACATGATCAAAGATGACAGCAATTGCAAAGACACCCACTGAAAGTGTCACTAAGATGTATCACCCTGCTGATATACGGACCTACAAATGAGGGAGCAGCATTGCACACATTCCACAAAGTAAATAAAGCACTGTTGACTTATGAAGTGATGAGTTTATGAGTAAGTCCAGCTAAAGAGTTCTGCTCATGTTCTAATGCTTAAATTAGAAAAGAAGCATGTTAAAACATCTAAAATGTAAGTTTTGTGATCGGACCTTAACACAGGCATGTCAAACTGGGGACAGTCCAGGCCAAAGTGCTGCAGATATTAGCGTTTAAACTCATTTAGCGCTCTGAATTCAGTTCATGAAGGTCTTGCTAATTAACTGTTGAGTTGATTTAGGTGTGTTTAATGAGGCAGTGTGCTGAAGTTTGCAGTGTTTTGGCCTGCAAGGACTGGAGCCTGACACATGTGCTTTAACATATGATACGAAACTGATTTTAAAGGGGAAATATAGTTTTTTAAATAAAATGTCTGTGTAATTGTGATGCCAAGATAGAAACGAAGTCATTCCAATTGGGTTGGTGTGTTTTTTGTCGAGAAACCTGTCAACTGAAATTTCTGTACAGAGATAAAGTGGTGATAGGTGGTGATTGTAACCAGGGGTCACAATGTCTACAACACAAATGTAGCCATTTTATTTACTATCCAAAATGACCAGTGAACCCAAAATGTAGTGTACAGTATATAATGTTGATCAGAGGTGTCGCTTGGCCTCGGCATCACCCTGAATATTTTTGAGCCACCAAACCTTATAATGCAAACATCACACATCCTAACTACTACTACTCCTACTACTATTAATATTAGTAGTATAATAATTTTGTAGGTAGTTTGACCAGAGGAGGATGGGCCCCCCCTTTGTGAGCCTTGGTTCCTCCCAAGGTTTCTTCCGCAGCTCTGAGGGAGTTTTTCCTGGCCACTGTCGCCCCTGGCTTGCTCACCTGGAGGATTTACATTTCATGTTAAAACTTTGTCCTTAATGGATTTTTGTGAAGCTGCTTTGTGACATCAGTTGTAAAAAGCGCTATACAAATAAATTTGACTTGACACATTTCTCCCCAGCTCAATTACACATCCCTCTCGTCGTTTTTGGTTTCATTCAGGGGCAGATTCACCCACTCCTCCAACTCAAAAGCTAATCCGAGTAGCTCTTGAGTTAATGTGTGAGCGCATTAAATTTCTCTAATAAACCAAATCTACTACATAAAAAAATCACTAATTAGAGCCCAACCTGACTCGGATAGACCTTTAAAATTTGAATCAAGACACTCACAAATTTAAAGCATTACTCAAATGATTTGTTCTAGCATAATCTTAATTTCATACATGAAAGGACTTGTCCATGGAGAAAGTAGCCAAGAAAAAAAAGAAACATTAAGAAGAGCAAAACAGGGAAAGTACCAAAGAAATAAAAAAAAGAACCACCAAAAGCAAAGAACAGACAACAAAATACTTAGGAATAACTAAGAATCAGCTAAACACACTACAAACAACGGCAAGCAAGGAACAGATCAAACCGAGGGGAGTAAATAGACAAAGAACACACGAGAAACACCTGGGGCCAATGAGAGGGCGGGGCTACTGACAATAGACAGGTGGGATTGATGACAAGGAGGCAGGACCAGGCAGGAGACACAGACCAAAACAAAAATAAAAGCACATGAGGGAATGAAAACAAAGACAGAAACAGAGAAAGACGATGACGAGGAAAGACAGAACAATGTATTGTTTCAGGTTTGGTTTTCAACAAATGTTTCTCTGTTACCGGGCCATGAGAGGGAGTGTAGAAGAGTGGACTTCAGGAGTGGCATTATTGGGGAAATGTTTTGACACATTTTTATTTTCTGTGAACAGTGTTTTCACTCTTTTTTCATTTCTGCAAGTGTTATTGGTGTGTAGATCCTCACATTACATACATACATCATCTAAACCGCTTATCCTACTGGGTCGCGGTGGGGTGCTGGAGCCTATCCCAGCTGTCATTGGGCGGAAGGCAGGATACACCCTGGACAGGTCGCCAGTCCATCGCAGGGCAGACAGACAGACATACACAGTCACACCTAGGGGCAATTTTAGCACGTCCAATCGGCCTAACTGCATGTTTTTGGACTGTGGGAGGAAACCGGAGTACCCGGAGGAAACCCACGCAGACACGGGGAGAACAGGCAAACTCCACACAGAAACGACCCTGGTCGCCCGGCCGGGAATCGAACCCAGGCCATTCTTGCTGTGAGGCGACAGCGCTACCCACTGCGCCACCGTGCCGCCCTCCTCACATTTAATTAAAAAAAAAAAAACTGCACATCACAGGTTAATAAAACTTTGGGATAATTTCCCAAAACAATCCCACAATGAACTGGGCTGAGCCCCAGATCTTTACACGCCCATCCAACAGCCCTGATGTTGATAATGGTGAAATAGTGGTAAAATAAAAAGAAAAAATAAGTTGTCTTTAGAAGGTACTTACAATTGCCTTACAATGCCCTGCATGTATCTCTCCTCTATCAATTCCTTTTAAAAATATATTTTAGGCCAAGCGTTCTCAAAGCCCCCCTGTTGACCACTAGAATCCATCAAAGAAAACAAAACTTTTGTGCTTGAAAATTTCATTTTTGGGCGCCTCGCCACACAGTATGCGATGTATGTCACTGAACATATCATATCACAGATTAGGCTCAGATATGCTTGTCTTATACACGAAATCAGGTGAAATGGTGGCAAATTAAATAGAAACCTGCTGCAACGCATTCTTCACATTCATAAGTGGACGAGAATTAAAGGAGATGATAGAGTGAAATTTGTTTCTAGAGGCAAGAGAAGGAAAACAGTTGAAGCTGCTTTGCATGCTGTTGCTGCAGAGCTTTGGGCCGCTATGGACCATTTCAGCATTGGGCTGAAGACCACCGGAGGGCACTTCACAGCCTAGTTGTGGTCCAAGGCCCAGTGGCTCAGAAAGCCAGTTTTAGGCCATAACGTTTTCTCAAATATATCATAAACCACGTCTCAGACATCAGACAACATATTCATAACCATCATTCATAACCTTCATGTAATGACTGTGAGGGAGCTTTTAGAGGTGGACGTCTGGTTCCTATCACCACCACTGTGAACAGTTCTGACTCGGTAAGTTTCTCTAGAACAGAGCGTTTCACACTAAACCACTCTGAGTGACTCTGCTGATGATTCCATTACGTAGAAATTTTAAATTAGAAAATTTAAATTAAATTAAAAATCAGTGGAATTTCCCTTTAAGTTGAAACTGTTTAGCTGTTTGAACCTCTGAGGCCTAAAGCTAGTCTTGCCATTTTGCTATACTTTTTAAATGTAGTAAAATTTAAATTAATTACACAATTGTAACTAATGGCGGGCGGCACGGTGGCGCAGTGGGCAGCGCTGTCGCCTCACGGCAAGAAGGGCCTGGGTTTGAGTCCTGGCCAGGCGACCAGGGTCATTTCTGTGTGGAGTTTGCCTGTTCTCCCCGTGTCTGCGTGGGTTTCCTCCGGGTACTCCGGTTTCCTCCCACAGTCCAAAAGACATGCAGTCAGGCTGATTGGACATGCTGAATTGCCCCTAGGTGTGAATGTACGTATATGTCTGTCTGTCTGCCCTGCGATGGACTGGCGACCTGTCCAGGGTGTATCCTGCCTTCTGCCCAATGACAGCTGGGATAGGCTCCAGTGCCCCACTGCAACCCAGAAGGATAAGCGGTTTAGATGATGGGTGTGTGTGTACACAGTTGGTTATATAATTACATTTACCTTTGAATTTACATTTTGTGTCAACAGGTGCACTTCCAACTTTTTTCCCATTTGTTTTGATGTCAAAAAATCACAATAAAATGGCAAAAATGTAAAGGATGCTTTTGCATCTCTGCAAAACAAGCCCGAAAACACAATAATAACTATTCATGATAAAATCTCTCCTCCTCTACTTACAAACACAAATGTCATATTGATTGAATGTTTAGAATCTACACTTTCCACAGAATTTCTCTGCTTGTTTTCAATGAGCTACAAGTGAGAAGTAATTAAGATAAAAGTACGACGTGCTTTTGTAATCACAGGAGATTATAGCTGCGTCCAAGCGTTACTTTACTGATGTGACTTTCTAAATGTTGCTGATAGTTTTCGTGTCATCTGTCGAGCTTCTCAGAAGCACTTCTCGTAAATATGGACACAGAAAAATGAAGAAATCATTTAGTACAAAATTAGATTGTATCTACATAATTAGAAAATCTACAGATAATTATAAAAGATTGTTTTAGGTCCGGGCCGATATCAAATCTGAAGCCAAATCAATCTGAAGAGCCACTTAAAAGATTCACTGATCTGATATTTAAAAACCTTAAAATGCAATATGACACTGATTTCAAAAGGAAATCTTTTAAACTGTAACATAATAATTAATATTAAAAACATAATTGGTGTGTATATATATATATATATATATATATATATATATATATACCAATCAGGCATAACATTATATCCTAAGCTCATTGTCCATTTTATCAGCTCCACTTACTATATAGGTGCACTTTGTAGTTCTACAGTTACAGACTGTAGTCCATCTGTTTCTCTGCATACTTTGTTAGCCCCCTTTTACCCTGTTCTTCAGTGATCAGGACCCCCATGGACCCTCACAGAGCAGGTACTGTTTGGGTGGTGGATCATTCTCAGCACCGCAGTAACACTGACATGGTGGTGGTGTGTTAGTGTGTGTTGCGCTGGTCTGAGTGGATCAGACACAGCAGTGCTGCTGGAGGTTTTAAACACTGTGTCCACTCACTGTCCACTCTATTAGACACTCCTACCTTGTCAGCCCACCTTGTAGATGTAAAGTCAGAGACGATAGCTCATCTGCTGCTGCACAGTTTGTGTTGGTCATCCTCTAGTCCTTCATCAGTGGTCACAGGATGCTGCCCACAGGACGCTGTTGGCTGGATATTTTTGGTTGGTGGACTATTCTCAGTCCAGCAGTGACACTGAGGTGTTTAAAAACTGCAGCAGCACTGCTGTCTCTGATCCACTCGTACCAGCACAACACACACTAACACACCACCACCACGTCAGTGTTACTGCAGCGCTGAGAATGATCCACCACCCAAACAGTACCTGCTCTGTGAGGGTCCATGGGGGTCCTGATCACTGAAGAACAGGGTAAAAGGGGGCTAACAAAGTATCAGAGAAACAGATGGACTACAGTCTGTAACTGTAGAACTACAAAGTGCTCCTATATAGTAAGTGGAGACAATGAGCATAGAAACAAGGAGGTGGTCATAATGTTATTCCTGATCGGTGTATATCAGGAATACAGATTTAAAATAAAATAGTGGGTAAAATAATGAAACAATAAATCAATAATATTATTATTACTGCTATTTTTAGCAAAACTACACAAGGTGTTAAACAAGTATGGAAGTGTGCGTGACCTAACCTCCGTCCACATCATGCTGCGTGCTTGAACTTCCTCGTCTAGTTCCTCCAACATCCCATGATGCAGTGTTGTCTCTAGATAATCTTCCAGAAACAAGTCTCACACAGCTGCTTGCAGCTTTAATGCTGGTGCACGACTCTGCACATGTTTGTTTGAATATATTCAGATGAGGCATTTCTGAGTTGGTCTTCTTCCAAGTCCTCTTCTCCGAGGTTCACTGTGCATGAGTGTGTTAGCTAGCAGCCCAGAACAGGCCGAGGAAATCAGCGCTGTTGTTTGCAAATGCGGCACCATCTGTCTGCTGCTTCTGTGCAAATGTCATTAACGAGGCACCAGAGCAATCTAGGCAGCACTAAACTTCCTCCAGCCACTATCAGGCTGGACAGCGGCCAGAGGAGAAGAAAACAGCCCTGATTCAGACAAAAAGCATCTATGGCAAAAATATACATGCTAATTGGAAATCAAAGGGAGCCAGCAAATAGAATCTTAGCTCTTACAGATGCTGCTGAGTTCACTGTCTGGCCAGTTTATTAGAAACCTCTACCTAATGTGTTGCACCTCACAGGACCCCCGTACAGGTATACAGTTACAGACTGTAGCTCATCTATTGATCAGCTGCCTTCTACCTCATTCATCACTGGTCTGTTTCTGACCTCAGGACCACTGCTGTCAGAGTATTAACCCCTTAAAATCCCAGGATTATTACATACTAAGGCTTATTATTCAGTAACGACAGGGACTTCATATGAACTGTCCTGGTTACAGAAGTGTGTAATAAAACTTTGAGCCTGCCCTGGGCGTGTATGGGCTTAAAGGCCTAAATGACATCCTGCTTGGAGGTTTTCTGCCCCCTCAGTAATAGTATTTTGCATGCAAGACTGAAAAAGAATAAAAATAAATACATTCTAAAATAAACATGATAAAACAGTTTTAACTATACACAGGGGATAAAGAATAAATGAATAATAAATAGTCAGAAAATAAAACTAATAAAAAAACTACATTCAAGAAATAATATAATAAAATAGTAAAATAAATCATGCACAAATAAAATAAAAGACAAAGTGACACGGATCATGGTGTTAGCTTCAGCAAAAAAATATACGATTTTTTGGTATTTAGTGTGTCACTCTTTGCTTTTATTCCAGCTTCCATTCTTTTCAGAAGACTCCCTTTCAGTTTTCCAAAGGGATCTGCACACACACCTCCAAAGTTTGGACATTGGCTGTGTTTTCTGCTGCACTTAATCAAAGTGACCTTAAACACATACAGTGATGTTCGGATCTGGACTCTGGGGTGGTCTGTTGTTCTAGCAGCTTCTTTGCTTGATTGGAAGGGTAGTTTGAGACTTAAATATATATGCATATATGTAGATATATGTACAGCAGTGTTACTGGGCTTTTTACACATTTCATATCACCCAAAACAATCCAGTCTACGGTCAAGAAACTGACCACTGATGAAGGGCTAGACCCTAGGTGTCACAAGGCCTGCGGGCCAGATCAGGCCCATGGCACCAATCCAATCCGGCCTTCGAAATTATTTAGATTTTCTATTAATATTAGCCCATTTCACGATCAGCAGCACTGCAATCCCCAGCATGCACTGTGACTTAATTTCCACTGACACCCCACTCCCAACAACAACACTTAATGGGACAGCAGATTTGTACCCAACTGCACACGTCAGCTACGGTTCAGCTGGTTTAAAAGACCTACATCCTGGGGACATTTAAAGAGATTTAACAGTTATCTGTAGCTAATGTAGCCTAAATATGTCAAGCATTCACATATATTTTGCTGTTGACGTTTTGCCGTATTTAAATATAAAAACTCTCTGGCTCTCAGATTTGTTGAGGTTTTTTAATATGGCTCTTTTAGTGGTTGAGTTTGACAGCCCTGGGCTAAAGAATGGCTAACATAAACTGTGCATCAAAAGATGGACTATAGTCACCAGTAGAGCTGGGCGATATGGCCAAAAATGTTATCATGATAAAATTCATATCGTTCGATTTCGATACATACCGCGTTAAACGTCAAATCATTATTTCTTTCCAGTTTGAAGGCTGATTTTTGCTCCTGGGTGGTTAATTGCTGTTTTAAACTATCCTTTACGGTCTGAACACGACAAACACTCAAACAGTGGGACATTTCACAGATCTGTCTTGGGACAGTGGGAGAAAGTGTCTGGTGAGCTGTTTTTACCCAGCTGGAAATTACTCGCTATTTTGTAACTCATAATTTAAGAAAACAGATTATTTTTAGCTGGTGCCGAGCGCTCGGCTACCCCGTTACAAATGACATCACAGTATTCAGACACCAGCTAGACGACTGGATTTATGTATACTATCGTAGTAGTTTAAGTGGTGAACCGCAAAATATCAACACCAGACAAACAGAGTCCTCTTTTTAGGTACGTTTAAACTGAAAGCGGTGCTTTTGTGTCGTGTTTGATCTACAGTATCATCAATTCTCTGTGCTGTGTGAGTGACAGAGCTGCTTCAAGTTAGCCAGCTGCTAAAAACAGCTAGCTTGGAAAGACAGCGCTCTCCCGCTCTCCAATGCCTCACAGCTTCCTCAGTTTACTTTCGTTTAAATCAGGGCTGGAACGAACATGAACCACTTCTTTCTTTCACTCTCGTTGCTCGGGAATGCACTAATACTTAAATATGACTGTCCGAGCGCTGTAACAGCGCTGTAGTTGTGAGGATTGTGATTGTGATTTAACGTTGCTAAAGCTGGTTAGGATGTTAGTAAAGAGGTGAGTTCGCTGTAGGACAGTACAGTTACACCACTGACCTCGTCACTCACACTCGGTCACAGGAGAGCAGATCGCCGGTCGCTCCACTCAAACAGGGAATGTATAACTCTGCGTTTCAGCCGTTGCTAAAGACTCATCTTCCTCGTCGCCCCCTCCCTCTCTAATCATGTAGAAAAACTCGGAAGTGTGCCCTCTCCTGGCGACAGCAGAGCAGTGTCGCTTTCCTTGCAGTAGAAAACGCCACAAAGCTTTCGCTGAACGTGGAAGTGTGAGAATGGTGTATTATATCGAACATTTATCGAACATGTCGTATCGCTCTATCGAGGAAAAGTTATATCACGATAATTATCGTTATCGTTTTATCGCCCAGCCCTAGTCACCAGTAAAGTAGAACTCCAATGAGAGGAGCTATAAACTGGCTATGTTTCTGTGTAGGTTTGCTAATTATCAAAATAGCAAGTTTTAGAAATCATACTTCAGTTGTCTTACAAACATCACAGCTTAAGTGGGAGCAAACAGATTCATATGCATCCATTACTCTTTCGGGCTGATGGACTCTGCTGGCAGTGCGACCACTTTAGGGGATGAGGTGCTTTCTTGCAATGAATAATGCACTCACTGTAAATCCTGCTCAAGCATCTCCAGTAATCACCCATTCTCTTGGGCAGAAACACAAGCAAAGAGGCCAAAAAGCCTCTCTGAGAAATCTCTTCAGTTTTGGCCTGCATCAGTAGCTGCATCTCTCGGATACAAAGAATGACAAAACAGACGTGTCACTCCAGCGGGACCACTTTCAGAGCAGGACCCCGCGCTAAACCTTGCTCACTGTAATGGTACTAAAGAGACATACTGACCCACCAAAGAGATGAATAAAGAGTGTAGCAGACGGCTCGCAAAACACACACTGTCATATCCTGTCTTGTACTGGTGAGCTTGACCTTTGAGTTCTGTTTTCATCATTGTTGAATACCTGTCTCCTATTTTAACGTTTCCAGAGGGAAAGTGTGCTATATTTGAGTACCACACTAGTGCCAAAAACAGTACACTAGTTAAAATACTACACACCAGAGATGCTGGAGTTTTGGGAGAGGAATGTCGTCCCATTCTTGTCTTATGTAGGATTCTAGCTGCTCGACAGTTCTGGGTCTTCTTTGCCAGATTTTTCATTTCATGATGCACCAAATGTTTTCTATTGGTGAAAGGTCTGGACTGCAGGCAGTTCAGTTCGGCACCTGGACCTATCTTGCCGAAATATGCAAGGCCTTCCCTGAAAGAGACGCTGTCTGGATGGGAGCATATGCTGTTCTAAAACCTCTGTATACTGTTCAGCATTGATAGTGCCTTTCCAGATGTGTAAGAGGCTCACGCTATAGACACTAATGCAACCCCATATCATCAGAGATGCAGGCTTTTGAACTGTGCGCTGATAACAAACTGGATGGTCCCTCTCTTCTTGAGTCCGCAGATCATGGTGTCCATGTTTTTTAAAAAAATATGTCAATTTTTGATTCATCTGACCACAGAACAGTTTTCCATTTTGCCTCAGTCCATTTTAAATGAGCTTTGGCCCAGAGAAGACGGTGGCGTTTCTGGATCGTGTTGACACATGGCTTCTTCTTTGCATGATACAGCTTTAACTTGGGTTTGTGGATTGTACGGTGAACTGTGTTCACAGACAATGATGTCTGGAAGTTACTGAGCCCGTGCAGTGATTTCCAATAAGAATCAAGCCTGTTTTTAATGCAGCTCAAGTTTCGAGTTCAAGTTTCAAGTTTATTTGTCACTTATACAACATGTCAGGACATTTATGCATTGAAATGCTTGTGGTGAGGCTCAGATAATCACTCTACAGAAAGTAAATAAGTAAAAATACAAGAAAAAACCAACTGAAATATATTAAATATACACAAAATATACACAGAATATAAAGACAATATACATTTTAAAGTGACTAAGTGACTCTGTGTTATTGTTGTTTAAAGTGACTTGGTACTTTTAAAGCAAAGTATTTGTAATGATCCATAATGAATTTACTTCCAATATCTTTTATTAATAAATCAAATGGAAGTGATGTGGCAGGTGAACTAGAAGTCTCTCATTCACTGCTCTTGTTTGGAGAACGAGAAGCTGCTGCTACTCATCTGTGATAAAATGCGCAGTTACGGTGAAATAAGATCCAGTGGTGATGGACGTCCACGCAGCACGTTACAGATATTCTACCCGTTTTCTTTAGTGATTTTATAACTTCGGTTTTGGTCTCGTTGTAGAGACGGGGGGATCGCTGTGTCAGTAAAGTATCTATAGACGGGACGTGTGCAGCATAGCGCGAAAGCCCTGTTTCGCAATGACTGAGAACCGGCGTGCAGACTGCGGGTCACATAGCAGCAATGCGTTATTCGCATTTATAAGCAGCGCAGTTGGTTTCCTGGAACGTTAAATCTGCAACGAGAGACTGTCCAACAGTAAAAAGTGGTGAAGATGAAGTCGCTTCTCTTTCAAATTCTCCCGTTCCACCTTAAATGGAACGTGAAAATGCGAACAAGAAGCTGGAGAATAAGAAGCGACTTCAGCCTTGTAAAACAGTCGTTGAAAGACATTTTACGAGAAACTTCTGAGGAAAAGTTTTCTGGCGGAGACGGGAGGAAAGCAGCTGTAGCTAAAGCTTAAAGCAGAGTGAAGTAAATCTGCGTTTTCGTTTATATTGTTTAGTCTATACTAGGACATCATCACATACTGACACATACTGGACATTAAATGTTGTGGCTCCCAAGGTGGTTTGATTTTTGTTGAAAGGACAAAATGGCTCTTCTTATTATTTGGGTTGTGACTCCTGACCTAACCTGGCTTTAACGCAGAGGGAGCTGGTTGGATTTCTCACTCATCCAGCTGTGTTTTTGTTATGTGCCGCCACAGACTGTCCGGGCGCTGCACTTCCGCACTTCCAAGTTCCGCCTTTTGCGTTCCGCCAACATTACATTATAAATTAAATATTTAGAAAATCGATTTTTGACATTTGTGAATCGATTCAGATTCGTTCACGTCCTCATCACGATGCTTCTAAGAACCGTTTTTTTCCCGCACCCCTAGTACAAACTCATTTCAATACAACAAAGCACACTTTTCCATCACTACACCTTTCTAGTACTGTACACACTGCACTTAAAGTCAAGTACTACACTCTCCACACATAATGGTGTATGACACACTACACTACACTCTAGTACTACACACCACAGACTCATTTGAGAACTACACAGAACACACTAATTCTAGCACCACGAACTACATGCTTATTCTATATTATAGTCTACAATCTATTTGAGTACCACACACTACAGACTCATTTGATCACTACACAACACACATTAATTCTAGTTCTACTGACTGCACATTTGTTCTAGTACTACACACTACACACATTTTACTACTACATACTACAAACTCATTTCAATACAACAATTTTTCCATCACTAAACCTTTCTAGTACTATACACACTGCACTTAAAGTTAAGTAATACACTCTACAATATACTCTATACAGACATGATGGAGTATGACACACTACACTACACGCTAGTACTACACACCACAGACTCATTTGAGAACTACACAACAGAGTTTGAGTACTACACATTTACTTGAGCACTACACACTACACACTTTTTAGTACTACATACTTACAAACTCATTTTAATACAACACAAAATTTTTACATTACATTTTTTCACTAAACCTTTCTAGTACTATACACACTACACTTAAAGTCAAGTACTACACTCAAGTAATACACATAGTGAGTACTACACACTCTAGTACTACACAGTACACTCACATTCAACTACAGTACTCTACATACTTTTTCTCTGACACACTACACATATTGGAGTGCAACACATTACATGTGTTTGAGCACTGCACACTTATTGGAGTCTACACACTTATTGGAGTCTACACACTACACACTTATTTGAGTCTACACACTACACTCTTATTTAAGTCTACACACTACACACTTATTGGAGTCTATACACTACACACTTATTTAAGTCTACACACTACACACTTATTGGAATCTACACACTACACACTTTTTTAAGTTTACACACTACACACTTATTGGAGTCTACACACTACACTCTTATTTAAGTTTACACACTACACACTTATTGGAGTCTACACACTACACTCTTATTTAAGTCTACACACTACACACTTATTGGAGTCTATACACTACACACTTATTTAAGTCTACACACTACACACTTATTGGAATCTACACACTACACACTTTTTTAAGTTTACACACTACACACTTATTGGAGTCTACACACTACACTCTTATTTAAGTTTACACACTACACACTTATTGGAGTCTACACACTACACTCTTATTTAAGTCTACACACTTAATTAAGTCTACACATTACATACTTTTTTAAGTCTACACACTACGCACTTATTTGAGTCTACACACTACACACTTATTTAAGTTTACACACTACACACTTATTGGAGTCTACACACTACACTCTTATTTAAGTTTACACACTACACACTTATTGGAGTCTACACACTACACTCTTATTTAAGTCTACACACTTAAGTCTACACATTACATACTTTTTTAAGTCTACACACTACGCACTTATTTGAGTCTACACACTACACACTTATTTAAGTCTACACACTACACTCTTATTTAAGTCTACACACTACACACTTATTTGAGTCTACACACTACACACTTATTTGAGTCTACACACTACACTCTTATCCAGGTGTACTGCTGAGATTATAGGACTGAATAGTGTACAGTATTCTTACACTTTGGATTTTGACTGGCTGTAGAATAGCATCTACTTTTTATCTACCGTTTGATGAATACTCTTCTCCATAGAGGTCTCCAAACTATGACACTTCCTTTCTTTATTAAAATATCTGGAAAACTGATCACATCTCTCCCTCCTGTGGTCAACAGAGTCACAGCACTTTCAGTGAAGGTGTCTGATAATCCAGATCACCAGACAGGAACATTGCGTACAAAGAACCTCCATAATTGTCACTGAGAGATCCTCCACCTGTCCACAAGGTTTATGGAGAATTTCACTTCCGAAAATGTAACAGAACGTTCTGATTATTTGAAACAACACTGATCCCGTCCCCCTGCTCCAGATAAACTCAGCACATGCTGGTTTGGTCTTAGGGGAAACTGATCCAAGAGCTCTCATTATAGTGATGACTGGAATTTATTATTCAGGTGGAGCAGGTTAGATCACTATGAGGAGATAAAGATACCAACACCCAACTGCCATGACAGAACAATGAATGTTGCATGGCTATACATATATATCATATATATATATATAAATACATGTATATGTACAATCCCATTTTCAAAAAAGTTGGGACGCAGTGCAGAAAAAAAGGATGCAATGATATGCAAATCATGTAAACCATATCTTTAAAGGAAAATACTACAAAGACAACATATCAAATGTTGAAACTGAGAAAATTTACTGTTTTTTGAAAAATATATGCCCATTTTGAATTTGATGCCAACAACACGTTCCAAAAAAGTTGGGACGGGGGGCCTGTTTACCACTGTGTTTCATCACCTCTTCTTTTAACAACACTCTGTAAACGTTTGGGAACTGAGGAGACACTGCTGTAAAAGTGAAAATGTTTTCCTGTTCTTGTTTGATATGGGATTTCAGCTGCGTAACAGATCAGGGGCTCATTTGTCATATATTTCATTTCATAATGCACCAAATGTTATCAGTGGTGACAGGTCTGGACTGCAGGCAGGTCAGTTTAGCACTCGGACTCTTTTAATACAGAGCCATGCTGTTGTAATCCATGCAGAATGTGGTTTTACATTGTCTTGCTGAAATAAGCAAGACCTTCCCTGAAAAAGACGTCGCCTGGATGGCAGCATATGTTGCCAAAATCTGTATATATCATTCAGCATTAATGGTGCCTTCACAGATGTGCACGTCACCCATGCCATGTGCACTAATGCACCCCTATAATCTCTACTTCTAAAAGACTCCGCCTCTCTGAGATGCTCTTTTTATACCCAATCATGTTACTGACTTGTTGCCAATTAACCACCAGATGTTTTTTAGCATTACACAACTTCACCAGCCTTTTATTGCACCTGTCCCAACATTTTTGGAACGTGTTGTTGGCATCAAATTCAAAATGGGCGTAGATTTTTCAAAAAACAATGAAATTTCTCAGTTTCAACTTTTGATATGTTGTCTTTGTACAATTGTTAATAAAATATAGGGTTTAAATGATTTGCATATCATTGCATTTTGTTTTTATTTACATTTTACACAGCATCCCAACTTTTTTGAAAATGGGGTTGTATTTCTAAACAACATTGTATTAGCATTTTTAAAAACATATAAATATTCTTTTTTCTAACAATACATTAGGTTGAATGGTCAAGAATTACCCTTGCGGCCAAATTTTCTGAAAATGGTTCTGTGTGGCACCAAAAAGGGGTCTTGTTACAAGCTTGACATTGTAACAACAGCAGAACCCATTTTCAAAAAGGGTTCTACATAGAACCAAATAAATAACCAACACATTCTCCATCAATCTGAAGTAGAACCACTGCCTTTACTAAATAACCCTTGAAAGACCATCTTTTTAAGAGTGTCCAGTTATTTTTCTTGCCTTAGCATTTATTAAACTACAGACGTCCAAAGAGGTCATGAGGTAGTTATAATTTATAATTCTGGATTTATTTTGAGATCACGGCTTAACTATCTTGTGATCTCAAGATAACAAAATATTATCATGTGATCCTGATCTTGTGATCTCAAAATAACAAAAGTTGTCATCTTGACATGACAAGATAACAAAGTCGTGATCTCAAGATAACAAATGTCTTGTGATCTTAGGACAACAAAGTTGTGATCTCAAGATAACAACTTCCTATGGAGCCTTGATGATGACATCCTGTGTAAATAAAAATAATGTGTGGCCACACCTTATTAACACGTGGGAACGAGATCCTAATGCGTGGCCATGACTTAGTAAGGCTTGGGAATGAGATGATTAAGTCATGGCCATAACTAAGTAAGGCGTGGGAACGAGATCACGGCTTACTAAGTCGTGGCCACGCATTAGGATCTCATTCCCATGCTTTACTAAGTTGTGGCCATGTATTATTTTTATTTATGCAAGACGTCACCAGTGGGGCTCCGTAAACTTCTGTTGTGATCTTAAGATAACAAATTTGTTATCTAGAGATCATGACTTAATTATCCTCTGATCTCAAAATACACACACACACACACACACACACACACTCATGATCTCAAGATAACAACTTCCTACGGAGCCTTGATGATGACATCCCGTGTAAATAAAATTAATGCGTGGCCACACCTTATTAACATGGGAGAACAAGATCCTAATGCGTGGCCACAACTTAGTAAGGCGTGGGAATGAGATGATTAAGTCGTAGCCATGACTTAGTAAGGCGTGGGAACGAGATCACAGCTTACTCGTGGCCACGCATTATTTTTATTCATGCAAGACGTCACCAGCAATTTGTTATCTCGAGATCATGACTTAATTATCTTCTGATCTCAAAATACACACACTCATGATCTCAAGACAACAACTTAACTGTCTTGTGATCTCAAGATAACAAAGTTGTTCATTATTAACGGCGTAATTATTATCTTGTGATCTCGAGATAATAAAATTGTTATCTCGAGATCACAACACAATTAAGTCGTGGTCTCAAGATAACAATCCAGAAAATTATAGCCACAGCTCATGGCCTGTCTGCTATTCCGTAACTAAACTCATTTCCTCATCAAACCTCTTTTTCATCCCTCTTTCATTAACTGCATACAAAACGATATGATTGGCTGGAACTGCCTCTATTATATTCATATGCAAATGATGTGTAAATTTGAATCGTATCACTTTTTCAGTTGAAAACTCGAAGCCATTCCCCTAAAGCTGCTGTCTATCTCTGTCTCTGCCTTTGGTCTCTCAAACTCCCAGCTGGCCGTTCTCTGACTCCTGTACGGGACGGAAACAGTCGCTGCTATCCTTAGTGATGTCCAGCCCAATCCAATTAGGCTTCGCCCACGGCTGTGCTGCAGCCAGAGGGGGGACTATCGCTGTTCAGTGTGAGCAGAAAAGCCCGCAGGGCTGAGTGGGACATTTCACCCGGGGCTGCCTTTAGATTTTTTTTTTAAATTCATTTTCTAAATCATCATCATGGCTGGAGGGCGAAAATAATCGACTCCGTCTCTTTGTCTTCTCCGCCTGAACCCACGTGCTCACATCGTGGCTTTATCGAGCGCGTGCAGAATGAAGAGGAGCGACCGGGCTTCTCCTCTCTCTCTCTCTCCCTCTCCTCTCATGGAGGCTCAGTTACAGCCGTGAGCTCTCCGTATCCCCCCCAGCAGCGGAGCTATGGACAAAGTGGGCAACTAGAGAAGGTAAGACCTCAGTACAACCCTCGTTTTCCCGTTTTCCCGTTTCCTTTCTTTCATGTTGTGCTGCAGTCCTAATGAAGGCTCCATCGTCCTCACTGGAAGTCTCTGAAACAGTGTCGGACAGTCTGGTAACGAAGTTTACATCTCGTTTTACGTCTCGTGAGCTTCTGTCGGGGCACCGGATGGCTCCCTGAAAGCCCCACGCTTATCAGCCTTAAAGGGGAATTCCACCAGTTTTGCAAAACCTCTGCCAACAAAGTCAGAGTGGTTTGGCTCGAAATGCTTCGCTGTAGAGAAACTCACTGATCTGGATGTGTTTACAGCGGTGATGACAGCAAAACCGGGAAACGCAGTGTTTACAGTGCAGATATATTTTTTTATTTTCCATGGAAAACCACCAGTGAACCTTTGACCCTCAATGAAGTTACAGTTGAGAAAATGAACGCGCACCATCTAATTTTTCACAATTATGTTTTAATATTTTCTCAGTACATGTCGTTTTTAGCGCTGGACTAAGCCCCCCCCCCCTAACAAGGCATTATTAACCCCCCAGAGTCCAGTGAAAAGCCTTATTTCACATTTATTTCAATAACACCCTGCTGCTCTTTCAGAACATCACTTTTGTCCATTTTTAGAAATTTGTCTTTATTTTTGAGGCTTTTTTTTACTCATTCATGACCACATTCTGGACTGAGACGCTGACTAGTAAGGATGAATGTATTTAAGGTCACTTCATCCTTCTGTGGGCATTACAGAGGTTATCTAGAACATCAGTTATTCATGGCTGAGAAAATCTGATTAGTTTTTGCAAACTGTTTACTAATTTAGGGCAGAATACTCGATGTGTTCTCTTAAATTGCTTAGATGTCTTGACTATTGGACAAGTGTGAGTCCTCTGAGTATTAGGATGTGTTAATGATGCTGGTGAGGTAAATCAGGAAAAAAAAACATTTTATTTTTAACAGTTTTAAATTTACTGGGGACTATTTTGCCTCGTATTGCTCTGCATGTATCTCTCCACCACAAATGTATTTTAAAAAACACGTTTTAAGCTGAAAAACTGTCACAAAACAGTCGTAACACAACCGTCTCAGACATTAGTAGTGTATACAGAACCATTTTCTTTAGTGATAACTCTCTGCGAGGGAGTTTTTGCAGGCGATGAACTCTTCAGACGTCTGGTTACTCGCAGAATTGCTGTGAACATTTCTGGTTTCTCTACAACAACAATCCCCTTAAAAGGACAGTTATGCCCTAAAAAATAGCTAAATAGTGCTATTCTTTGGAGTCTTGGTTTAGGCTGGAATCATGGGTGCTTAAACTTTGTCTTTTTTGCCATAGTGTAAGATTTGTGGTGGACCAAGGGCCAAAAAAAACAAAACAATGTGCAAATAAAGGAGGTCAAATTGAGTAAAGAATGTATTTTTATACTAAAATACATAAGAGAAACATTTAGAAGGAAAATAACTGTTTAATAAGTTGTACATTGTATGAAAATATGTTTCTTCTGGGTGAGGAATGATGTTAGGGTCCTCTGGTGGGCCAAATCAAACATCCTCAAGGTCCAGCATTTACCCTCGGTCCACACTTTGGGCAGCCCTGGGTTAGACCTTTCAGACCTCTGGGCTCTAAAACAAGAGCAGATTGTGCACCCCAGCTGGGCTTCAGAAGTAACAGGACACTCCAACCTTGCAGGGATAAAGAGCAGAGCTCCTGACGTATTGGATGTGGCAGGGTATTAACTCAGGGCAAACTGCTCGCAGTGCAAAAGGAGCCGCTCGACTTCTCCTCAATAGCTTTATTACCAAACACTGGCCTAAATAAGTTCCCTCTCTGGTTGGGGGGTTTTAAAATAGCCCGGCTCTTTCCAAGTCTTTTAAGTGCAGGAAATAGCAACCCGTTAAATAGTCCTGCAGGGATTTGTGATCAAGACGGTTTTAAACGCCCAATCGCATTACGGTCTCCTTCCCTTCGGACGTTGTAGCCTGTCGGACCTTCACACGCTCAAAGTCCTGCGTGCACCTGTTACACGCCTGGGACAACGCTGCACTCTAAAGAAATAAAGGTGTCAAAAAAAGGTACCACTGAACAACCATTCTAGGCTCCCTAAGGAACCTTTTAGTGGATTGATCAGTTTGTGAATGAGGAGAAGAACCTTAAAGAATCTCCACGTAATGTTAAGGTTCTATACCAATTGAAGGTTTTACCTGAATGCTCCGTACAGGAACCTGTAGATATATTTTTTATTTTCAATATTGTTTTCACGACTCCTGTAGGGAGATTATAACTTGCAACTTTTTTGGAGAGGTATTTAGTGTTAAGTAGAAGGACGCTTATGTAATCCTTCACTCATTACCAGACAAGCTGTTAAGGTCACTCCGGTGCCATGGATATTCCACCACGTTGAAGACGTGTTTCTTTTCACTTTATCATTCATGTAGACCTAGAAAGAAAAACAACAACACTCAGTCATCATTCACTTTAACCCTGAATGAAATCACAATAGTAAAAAATGCACATGTATAACATTAAATTTCCACTTTTTAAACACTTATGTTCGGATTTTTCCCCAGTATATATCCGTTTAAGCGCTGGACTAACCCAAAGGTTTTATTAACCCACAGGCGTTCCATGTATTTCAGTAACACTGGTGCTGCTGATTATTTGACATTTTTCATCATTTTTGATTTTTTTTCTTTTTCTTTCATTCTGTATTGAGACACTGACTAGTATAGATACGTGTTTTAGGTCACTTCATCATTCTAGAACATCAATTATTCATTGCTGAGAAAATCTGATTCATTTTTGAGAGATATTTACTCATTCAGGTCAGAATACTCATTGTGTTCTGTTAAATTGCTTAGATGTCTTGACTGCTAGACGAGTTTAATGTGCATTGTCTGTCAATTCATGTGACTTATCTGCACTGAAAAAAGTGATGCATTGAATTGAACTGATTTAGATGTCCACATGAATAAAATACATCAACACAGTTTACTTGCTTTCCTTATGAAAAAGAACTAGTAACTAGTAACACTACAGGATTTTTTAGGGTATTTCAACAGTCAGACACTCCTTAAAGTGGGACATTTACTAGTTTACTATAGACAATTCTTAAAGTAGGACAGTTACTATAGTTACAGACAGGTTAGAGATTTCTATAAGACGGTACTCCAGAGGAGAAAGTATTCTAAAATTTATTATACAGCACTGTAGAAATCTTGAAGCCTCATATTGTGTACCTGTGGTTCATTTTCATGGCGTTTGGTCATAATTGTATGGATGTAACATATTTTATTCCTGTGGTAACGATGAGCGCATTTAAATCAAGTAAATCCAGTGCATGCTTTTTTCAGTATGAATATGTGGTTACCTGTAAATCTCTCTTCTTTCCCTCTTTGCAGGTATGGAGGGACTTGTCTGAAGTGGATTCACAGTAGTTAGCCTCATCACTGGACCTTTCTTTCAGTATCGGTCCTGTTCGTTGACTAGCACAACTTCCTTGACCAGCGCAACCTTTGTTATAGCGGCCATCATCATGGCTGAGAGAGCGACCTTCGGGGCTCAGAAGGTGTCCCGGCCGCAGGGCTCCCTTCCGCCCGAGCCCATCGACATCATCCGGACCAAGGCCCGTTCCAGGAGGGTCCGGATCAACGTAGGTGGGCTGGTCCACGAGGTTCTGTGGCGGACTCTGGACCGCCTCCCGCGCACACGGCTCGGCAAGCTGAGAGACTGCAACACCCACGACACCTTAATGGAAATCTGCGACGACTACAGCCTGAATGACAACGAATATTTCTTCGACCGGCACCCGGGCGCCTTCTCCTCCATCTTGAACTTTTACCGGACGGGCAAGCTGCACATGATGGAGGAGATGTGCGCGCTGTCCTTCGGCCAGGAGCTCGACTACTGGGGCATCGACGAGATCTACCTGGAGTCCTGCTGCCAGGCGCGCTACCACCAGAAGAAGGAGCAGATGAATGAGGAGCTGAGGCGCGAGGCCGAGACACTGCGGGAGAAAGAAGGGGACGAGGTGGACACGGGCTGCTGCCCTGACAAGAGGCAGAAACTGTGGGACCTGCTGGAGAAGCCCAGCTCTTCTGTGGCTGCAAAGGTACAACAAACACATACGTGGCCCAAATATATGCCTAAATACACAGCCCAAATACACATAGTCCAAATGTATGGCCCAAACAAATAGTCCTTATATTTAACCCAAACACACCTACCTACCAGCCATATACACTGCAAAACCACACAGTCTGACCCCTGGCCTAAACATGGTCCAAACTCACACTGGAAAAAAGTAATGGATTGAATTTACATGTAAGGAAGACCAGGGAGGGTCGTATCACCCCCCAGTTTCACCATCAGAAATAAGCTACCACTGTGCACACCCACCCAACTCCTGAGCTGACAGTAGAAGGCTTTATGAGAAACAGTTATGTATTTATATAACAAAAATCTGATTTGAAACTCAAATTTCACATCTGGATTATATAGTTATATGCAAAAGTTTGGTCGCCCCTGGTCAAATTGACCACTGACATTTCCTAATGAACCCAGTCAAGCAAGGTAAACTTTGACCTTGTCCAACCTCATCTGCAGCTTCCTTATCTCTTAAACTAACCCACATACATGCCTAAACAGTGTTGTGAGTTTTGGCACAGACTAATATGTTCAATATCATTGTTTTTTCTTGTTCATTTCCTTCTCTGAATTAAGTAATGGGGAAATATGTCCTTTACAAATGTACTTTTTTGTACTACTGTTACATCTTACCCTCATAGTGAGGGTAAAGGAAAAGGAACTTTTGGTATTTGACACAGTCTTGCTTGTTTTGTGAGTAAGCAATAGATTTCAACGCCATTGCTATTTATAACGGACGAATATGGGTACCTTATATAGACGTTGAAAAGGCATAGCACAAACAGCCACTGAGATACAGAGGCTGAGACAGCCCTCCCCCGTGTCCCTGGACAAAGAATTAGTCGCATGCATCATTTCCTCTTTAATATTTGGTTAAGCATCCTTAATGAGAATAAGTTCATGCTCATTTTAACCCATTCTTCGACTAACTTCACGTCCAGGCAGAACACATGATTGACACTCCGGTATTCCAGGATGACCAGCAAAAATCAACAAAAACCTAAACTCCAGTTTTGAGTTTGGAGCAGCATGTGAAATGTTAAAAAGCTCATACAAGCTCTGGCTGAAATGGGCTAAGAGTGCGCTAAAATGTCCATCTCGAAATCCTGACCTGACAGCGCTGGCACTGATATGAAGGCAGGGGAACGTAAGTTTTAGAGAAGAAATTTTGCCTGCAACTAATTTTTAATGTGGAGAGTTTATATTATTTTGTACACATTTGAACCAAGTAAATTCAGTGGATTACCCAACCGCACACAGTCTATGCACATAGTCCAAACACACTCGCCTATACCCACTAACACATGCATGATCCGACCCCTGGCCTAACATAACCTAAACACACAACCAAAATACCCAAATACTAGGCATAAATTCATATGCAGTACAAACACTTGGCCCAAAGATGTACAGACACAATGGCCCAAACAAGCCCACCCATACCCACCCATAAACACATGATTCGATCCCTGGCCTAACATGGCCTAAACACACACTCCGAACACACCACCAAATGGCCCAGACATACACAGTCCACTGACCAGAGACACAACCCAATCCTGGTGTTTACATTTAGGCTGCGTGTACATTTGGCCTGTGTGTTTGAGTTACATGGTTGTTTTTGGGGTGTGTGTTTCGTCCAGCGGATTCTAGATCTGGCCCTACTGACCATTTTAGTGTTTTCCTGCTCAAACACACCCACTACAACTCAGGAAGGGCTTGTTAATTAACTGATTAGTTTGGTTAATCATGTTAGAACATGAAAAGCACCAACATTTGCAGGACAGGGGTGCTCCAGATCCACATTACTGGCCTAAACACATGACCATATGACCATATTTGCCTTGCACAGTCTAAGGGTGTGTTCAGACTAGAGGTGGGAGATGGATTTGGCCAAAATGTAAAAGCACGAGTTTGGAAGCTGGAACAGACAAAGTAGCACCACATTTTAATAATACTATCAGATACTATGCATTCAGTGATTTGTATACGACATTTCACACAATATACTGCAGTAAATCCAGTTAAACAGGACGAATTATTCTCCTTTTAATCAAACATGTATTTGGGAATTTGGTGCTTGTGATATCCTCAATATGCTAAGACAAGCATATTGAGACATGTTGTGATGTGATTTATCACAATGACGGTGAATGTTGTCATATTACCCAACCCTAAATTAAAACAAACCCCTGGTGCGGTTGTGAGAACGCTGCCAGATAAGTGGGCCGAGAACCCCTGAGGAGGTAATTCCTGGTCAAACCCAGAATGAACCGTTGTCTCTTCTCCATAGACCTTCTTTGATACTTGCAATAGATGCATTTCTGATGTTGGTGATATTGAGCTCTCGAACAATAATGAAGTCCACCTCCTTGTTTCTACGCTCATTGTCCATTTTATCAGCTCCACTTACTATATAGGTGCACTTTGTAGTTCTACAGTTACAGACTGTAGTCCATCTGTTTCTCTGCATACTTTGTTAGCCCCCTTTTACCCTGTTCTTCAGTGGTCAGGACCCCCATGGACCCTCAGACCACAGAGCAGGTACTATTTGGATGGTGGGTCATTCTCAGCACTGCAGTAACACTGACAGGGTGGTGGTGTGTTAGTGTGTGTTGTGCTGGTCTGAGTGGATCGGACACAGCAGTGCAGTTTTTAAACACCTCAGTGTCACCGCTGGACTAAGAATAGTCCACTAACCAAAAATATCCAGCCAACAGCGTCCTGTGGGCAGCATCCTTTGATCACTGATGAACGACTAGAGGATGACCAACACAAACTGTGCAGCAGCAGATGAGCTATCGTCTCTGACTTCACATCTACAAGGTGGACAGCAGTGCTGCTGGAGTTTTTAAACACTGTGTCCACTCACTGTCCACTCTATTAGACACTCCTACCTTGTCAGTCCACCTTGTATCCACTTGATCCACTCAGAACAGCGCAACACACACTAACACACCAGTGTTACACCAGTGTTACTGCAGGGCTGAAGAATGATCCACCACCCAAATAGTACCTGCTCTGTGAGGGTCCATGGGGGTCCTGACCACTGAAGAGCAGGGTAAAAGGGGCCTAACAAAGCATGCAGAGAAACAGATGGACTACAGTCTGTAACTGTAGAACTACAAAGTGCACCTATATAGTAAGTAGAGCTGATAAAATGGACAATGAGCGTAGAAACAAGAAGGTGCTCATAATGTTATGCCTGATCAGTGCATATGCACCCTAAACCTGCCCGATACTGGAAGATATGTGAATCTTACAGTGGTAAACATTTACTCATTTAGAGAGTTAATTCCAAACTATTCCTCTTTGCTTCAATATAATATAATACTGCGTATCTATAAATGATATGAAGAAAACCATATTCATGGTATGCTCATACTTTTTTCAGCAAAACAAAACCCTGAGCTGATATAATGCACCATGTTTTCTAGATGTCGCTTTTTATTCATCTCATGTCACCATGACACAGAACCAGTTACATGCTTTTGATTTTAAAGTCTGTAGATGATAATAAATAACATTTGGAAGTCACATTATAATTGCAGTGCAGTTTTTATGTACCTTCTGCTTCTGTTTATCCAAATGAATCCACTTAAGCACAGGCTCTAATGTCACAAGACAAGTGACATATTGTTGCTATGCATGTGCCCATCTGTATGGGAGATTTAAAGTCTTGGCACATCACTCAGACTCGTTTGGATTGGCACAATCCAGAGCACTGAGCAGATGAATATTTATGTACTTCCTTTGTTTTGTTATGGCAAATGGCTCTATATGCATACTTTATGCACATACAGCAGCTTTGGTGAAGCACTGAGATTTCTAAGCGTTGTTTGGATATTTAAGGGTTATGTTTTATACATATGCATAGTGATATGGTTGGCTTATACTTAAAGCATGTTTTAGAATGACCATGGATCAATACACTGTTAGAAATAAAGGTTCTGTTCAGGTACATTTTCTCTTCATCAAGGTGTAAACAATGTAAATGTTCCCTCAAAGGTACAACAGTGGATTTAAGGTCTGATTGTGAACCTTAAATAAGTTTTTCCAGGTGAAAAGTTCGTATTTGTACCTTTTCATAACCGAATGTTTTAAAACAGAACAGTAAAATAAAAGTCCTGGAGACGAGACGGGGTGTGTGGAGTCAGTACAGCTTAGAACATATCATTTCAGTGGATTATGGTTCAGTTATGTTCCCTGACTAAAGGTACTGAGATGGACCCTTGAGGGCACCACCCCAGTGACAGTTTCGTACCTTTTTTGTATGATGCTGTGTTACATTTATTGAGGCAAATTACAAAGGATTATCACAATAAATAATGCTTTTCTAAGTATATCATCAGTACTTCTAAAACAAAAATAGTTTTTGATTATAAATAGCTTGTTTTAAAGCTCAGTTTTAAAGAGGGACTACTGAATTGGTATTTTGTCACACAAAATCGGTATCGGAAAAGAAAATTGTGGCAGGAAAGGAATCGAACCATCTCTAACAACAACCAGTGAACAGCGACTGCAAAAACTGTAAAGTAACAAATAGCGGATTGGATATCAGCCCATTATGATGTCATCTTGTTAAGTTGGCTTGTTAAGTTAGCTTACTGTTTGTTTTCTTCTTCTTAGCTGAACACTGAATTTTCCTGTACAGCTTTTAAGCTTGAGCAGCCTAGATCTGCAGGATCGTAGGGCCTCTGCCCATATAGTGGGCTTGTGTTTTGAACCAAACAGACATACAGTTTTCAAACAGCATTTATTCAAAAAAAATTAATGATGAATGATTAGAAAATTAAAGTCTAATTGACACAATGTCATAGTAGAATTTACATTCTTACTATCAGCCACTTGGAATACCATAGGAATCATCTAGCAACCCCCTGTCAAGGACTACACACACCAAAGCAACCAGCTGGAAGACCATGGCAACCGTCTGTCAATAGGCTAACAACCACATGGAACATCACAGATACAACCTCAAAAACACCTTAGCAACCACCTAACAACACCCTAGCAACCACCTGATATAACATGTGAACTGCTTGCCAATACCCTAGCAACGACCTAAGATTCCATAGCAACAAATTGGCAACACTTTTTAGACCAGTTGAAACACTATAGCAACCGCCTAGTTACACCCTTTCAACCACTTTAGATATCTTAGCAACCATTGTCAGTACTATAGCAGTTACTTAGCGGCCACCTAACAATTGGCAAGCCAGACCCTAACAAATAGCCAGAATACCATAGCAACTGCATAGCAACACTATAGTAATTACCTGGAATTCAATACCAACCACTTAGCAACACCCTAGCAACCATCCGGAATTACTATATAAACCAAGTTAAGCTATCAAAAACAAACAACAGCCATCTATACCTGCTTCAGCAGCTGCTTTGTCAGGCCAACTTAAATTTTGTTTACAAACTTTCCCCTTTTAGATTTATTTTGCAAATGTTGAATTAAAACAGATCACAGTTTTTCCATAACTTTTTATAAAGGCGCGTTGCTGATGAATTTTGTCTGTTCCAGCTTTTAAATAAAAAACGAAATATACAGCACTGTGCAAAAGTCTCAGGCACCTAATTACATTGTTCAAAACCATTTATCTTGGCAATAAGCGTTTTGGCTTGTAAAACACCGTAACTCATTAGAATAAATGCAAATAAACAGACATACAGTGAAAAAATAACAAGAATTTTTACTTTGAAGAACAGTTTGGTTCCAGATTTCTCCTGGACGCCGCCAGCCGTTGCATAGATTGGTTAAATTCCGTCACCAGCACACTTGACTGAATATAATAAAGTAATAAGTGGCCAAACCGGGTTTTGGATGGTGTCTACAAACAATACTGGGTTTCCTTGAGGAGAAATTGTTCATTAAAAAGATTGTCCTGTGTAAAATGACTTATTATTGTACTAATATTTTTTGCATTCTAAGCATTGTGAAAGTATCATGACGTTATATTTTTGCCATATTGCCCAGCCTTAACGCAGAACGCAGTAAAACGATTCAGGAAAACGGAGTCTGAGTTTTCATTGGTCTTCTGATTGGCCCAATCTACTGAACGCTAATTTTTTCCGGCTTTCAGGGCGTTGTTTTCAAATCAAATCTCGTCTCATCCTTTTTGCACCGCTGTTCATAAATGGGTAATTACTTTGTGTTGCAAACTGCATTTGTTTTCGGCAACAGGCAGCTCGAGATGTCTCCCTCACGCAGTGTTTTGCCAAACGACCTTGTGAATATTTAATATCACACCCACACAAACCTCGCATAATTTAAAACTAACAGAAGATGAGCACAACAGTGGCTCATGCACCCATACTTTAACCTCTTAAGCTTCTTTGCATGGTTTTCTCTACGTTGTTTAAAATAATAATAATGGAAATCAGTTAAAGTTTACCTTCTTGATGAAGTGGAAAGTAGTGTTGACCGTCTGCACGATGATAATGCATACTTTAAATTCGCCCACTACTCGCTCTTACAGTAAGAAAGAACTTGATGGAGGCATCCAGTTTTTTTTTTACCACATACTATAACACATTAGTAACACATAGTCTGTGTTATTAAGTGTTATTATTCAGGAACGTCACACTTAATAAAAAGGTTATTAGAAAAATGTAGTATGTCATAATTATTGACTTAGTATCTCATAGTAATGACTTAGTATTCAAAAGTTATGGCCATAGTTATGACTTAAGATCTATAATGACTTGCCATCTCATAATGATGAGAACATTTTTTTCATAATTATAAAATGCTAGGTCATTATTTTGAGATACTAAATCATAGTTATTACATAAAAATGCTTTTTGAGATACTAATTTTTAATTATGAGATATTAAGTCGTACTTATGAGTTTATAAGTCAGCATTATGACAGTCATTATTATGAAATACGAAGTCATATTTGTGATATACTAAGTCAAAATTATGGACAAACATTCTCCATATTATGATATGTCATTAATATAAGGCAAGCAGGTCACTTATAAGATACTAAGTCATAATTATGAGGCAGGATCTCAATATTATGAGATGACAAGTCATAATTATGAGATCGAATCTTATTTATAAGACATGATCTCATTATTATGAGGTAGCAATTCATAATTATGAGATAGAATCTCATATGAGATAGGAACTCATAATTGAGATAACAAGTAATAATTATAAGACAGGATCTCATTATTATGAGGTAGCAATGCATAATTCTGAAATACTAAGTCATAACTATGAAATACTAAGTCCTAGTTACGGAATAGAATCTCATTTATATGAGATAGGAAATCATAACTGGGATACTGAAGAGTAATTATAAGACAGGATCTCATTATTATGAGATAGCAAGTCATAATTATGAGTTACTAAGTTGTGATTATGAGCTAGAATCTCATTTAAAAATACCTTTTTCAGTTGTAAACGTGTCCATCGGCAGTGCTTCATAAGGTTAGTATGAGGGCAGCGGGTGTAACTATAGGTGCTGTAGCTGTTTGGATGAAGCAGAGATGCGATGATCAGAGACTGTTGTTTGCTAACACAGAGTGCTAATGCGCTGAGAGAAGGTCACTGAATGAGCTGATGCGTTTGTACAGCGATACAGCAGCCCGGTCTGCGGATATACACAGCCCAGTCCCACAGGCCCCTCGCCTACTTCCCAGAATATGGCCATGGAAAGAAGTCAAATGGCCCATTAGTAAAAGGCTTTAATGTGCATTCATCTTTTTTTCCCCTGGCCTTTCGCTTCTGTGCCACTTTGTAGCCTTTATAAGAGCGGAATCTTGAGGATTTTATAGAAATTTAAAAAGCAAGACGAAAGTATCCTTTGCAAGATGCATTAAATGTACTTAACAGCTGATGATAATGGCCATAAGTGCAGTATCACTTTCCGTGTCGCTAGAAAAAATGAAAACGTAATGAGAGTCTTGCTAACTGTCCTCCCTTTGTTGACATTGTGGTAGAACGCATCTATTATTCAGAATCTCTTCGCGGTCATTTTGTAAGTGTCCAAATGTGCTGGATACCTTCAGAGCGAAGGTTCAGATTGAGAACAGCACAGATGTTCATAAAGTAAGCCTTATATTGACAGGGCTGCACAATACATAATTTGTTAATCGGTATTGCGATATTGGCCTTTTGTGCTGCTGATGTCACAGAAGGATGCAATATGCAGATGTGCTGTGACTATCCTAACCAATCATGGACCCTCTTTGGATGTATTGATGAAGTTGTGGCCAATTTGATTATATTTTTCCTTTATTTTGGCAAATTATATCACATCATGATATGCTTTTCTGAAAATATAACGGATATCCTCAGACCTTTAAACGTCTAATTACAAAGAGAGCATAATTAGTCCTGTTTAACTGGATCTAATGTAGTACAGTATGTAAAACGGTTCATGTCATGTCACCATACATGTTTTATGTTTTACTGTTATGTCCTCTTATAACATTTGTGTGGAATTATGTACCAAAAATTCATTTTTACATGACTGTTTTCCAACCTTTACAGGCTATTTCTGTTACTGTGCCTTTAGGACTGACATGTAAATACAGCAGAGCTGATTGGCTGCTTTGTATTGTGCCTCATACAAAAAGAAATCCAGACTGAAACACTCTTTATAGCTTCAGGGTGAATAGGAGGGGCTAAACTGCTGTAGGCTGTACATTTTCAAACTTTAGCGATGTTTACAGACTACGTTAAATAAAAACTGATTACTTTTTCAGAGTATTAGTTAAATGTGGCGCTAGTGGTGTGTTTATTCTCAAACCTCAGAAAAACTAAAAGTTGTGGTGCATATTGTACATCGTGAAAATGTCTTGAAGTATTGTGATGTTATATTTTTGCATATTGCCCAACCGCAAGATGAACCAGGTCGTTTGGATGATCCAACAAAACAATGCAGGCTTTTTAACATCTATTTAACGGTAATATGTTTTCAGTGCATTGTAAAGTGAAGCACAATCACAATATTCATCAGTGTAATCTGTGTTTTGGTATAATGGCATTTTGTCCGTATTGTCCAGCTCTAACCAACCGATCAAGCAGCAGCCTTAATTCCTCTCTAAATACACTCATTCCACCGCTAGACTGACGATTAACTCAGTTTTCTGAGTAAACTTTTGACCTTTTTTGTTTCAAAAAATCCTGTAAAATCTTGTAATGTTTACAGACACTGACAGAGATACTGAGAGAGAGAGAGAGAGAGAGAGAGATGAAAAAGAGATAGATGGAGTTAGAGAGGGAAAAGAGAGGGAGAGGGGAGAGAAAGGGAAAGAGAAGGAAGAGAGACAGAACAGGGAGAAAAAAGAGAGGAGTGAGACAGCAAGAGAAGAGAAAAGAGAGAGAGAGAGGAAAACGAGATAGGTGGAGAGAGATGGAGAGAGGAAAAAAGTGGAGAAAGGAGAGAAAGAGCGAGACAGAAGAAAACGAGACAGATGGAGAGAGGAAAAAAGAGGAGAAAGGAGAGAAGGAGAGACAGAGAAGAAAAAGAAATAGAGAGAGAGATGGAGAGAGGAAACAAGAGAGGAAAGAGAGAGTAGGGAGAGCAGAGAGAGAAGACAGAGATGGCAAAATGAAAGAGAGATAAAGAGAGAAGAGAAATAGAAGAGAGAGATTAAGAAAGAAGAGACAGAGCAAGACGGAAAGAGATGGAGATAGAGAGGGAGGAAAAGTTAGAGCAAGAAGAGAGAAAGAGATAAAGATAAAGATGAGAGAGAAAGAGAAGGAAAGAAAGAGATGGAGAGAGGGAGATAAAGAGAGAAGAGAGTGCATGATAGAGCAGGAAGGAGAGAGAAGAGGGATAGATTGAAAGAGTAAGGAGAGAAGATAGAGAGCAGGAGGAGAAAGAGAGTGAGAGCAAAAAGAAGGAAGAGAGAGAGCTAAAGCAAGAAGAAGAGAAAAAGATGGAAGGATAAGGATAGGAGAGAGAGAGAGAGCAAGAGGGAGAGAGAAAAGATAGAGAGCAAGAGGAGAGAACAGAGACATAGAGAGGGTAAAGAGAGAGAGCGAGAGAGCGCGCGAGGGAGAGGAAGGACAGATGGTGGTACCCACAACATCCCACCCTTTTCCACCGTTATCCAGCCCCTGAACTCCGTGTGCCACATCAAACAACCCCCCCACTCCCGTCTGCGTACAGACATTTTTCACAGACTTCTCGTCCACCTGAGAGAACAGAGAACAGAGGCAGGTTCCCATTCATCCCAGATGACAGTTTTAGCTCGGCGTTATTGGCAGGACTGGACGCGGCAGCTGGAACTGCGGGTTCTTTTCTCACTGCACAGAATGAAGGTTGATTTGCTGCCACTGTGATTTTTTGGCAGTCAATCATATGTGTGAGTCAGCACAACACTCCAACATCGCCTCAGCACAGTCCTGTCCTGGGTTATGTCTGATTCGGCAGGACAGGAAAAGCCGGACTTTGGTATTCAGCTAAGTCAGCCACCCAAACTCCAACAGGAAACGCTGGTGACTCTTATTTTCTTTTTTTCCTGTTTATTTTTACTCATTTATCAAAGACGATTCACTTTAGTCAACAAACGATGAAAAGATAAGCTCCTTGTGTTTTATGCGAAGCGCCCCAGTTGAAGAAGAGTTAAGTTATAATTTTCTGAATTGTTATCTTGAGATAACGAGTTAACTATCTTTTGATCTCAAGATGATGTTGTTATCTTGAGATAACAAGTTAACTATCTTATAATAAGATATATATATATATCTTGTAATCTCATAGATAATGAGTTAACTATCTTGTTATCTTGAGATAAAGAGTTGACTCTTGTGATCTTGGTACAATAAAGTTATCTTGAGATAACGAGTTAACTGTCGTGATCTCAAGATAACAAAGTTAACAAATAAAGATAACAAAGTTGCTATCTTGAGATAAAGCGTTGACTATCTTGTGATCTCAAGATAATAATTTAACTATCTTGTGATCTCAAGATAAGTTAAGTTAAACGTTAATTATCTTTTGCTCTCAAGATGATGTCACTTAAGCTAACAAGTTAACAAGTTTTATATATATATATATATTAATCTCATAGTTAATGAGATAACTATTTTGTGATCTCAAGATAACAAAGTTGTTATCTTGAGATAACAAGGTAACGATCTTGTGATCTTAGTACAATAATGTTGTTATTTTGAGATAACGAGTTAACTATCTTGTGATCTCAAGATAATAATTTAACTATCTTGTGATCTCAAGATAACAAAGTTGTTTTCTTGAGATAATGAGTTAACTGTCTTATGATCTTAAGATAAAAAGTTGTTGTCTTGAGATAAAGAGTTAATTGTCTTGTGATCTCAAGATAATAATTTATCTATCTTGTGATTTCAAGACAACAAAGTTGTTATCTTTAGATTATGAGTTAACTATCTTGTGATTTCAAGATAACCATCCAGAAAATAATAGGAACAGCTCATGGCTTCTCTGGACTTCAGTGCACGTAGCCCACGTCATGGGCCTTTTTTCTGTGTGGACCAGCCGGACCAACATGAAGGCGGCGCTCCCGAGTGGTGCGACCGTCTAATCGTTTAACTTATTGGCAGAAATTCTGGTGCTTTTTGATGAATAATATGGCCAAGAACCGTCTGCATTTTCAGGAAGAGGCCTTTAAACTGACATGAAAAACGACCAGTCACACCGGTTTTGGCTTAGTGTGTCATGGTTAGTGTGAAGATTCCACAGATATATCTTGCACTGAAAGGCTTATTTGGCATGATTTTCAGTGCAGGAAGCTGACAGCTAATTCTGACTAACAAAACTTGGAAAAACTGTAAAAAGCTGGACAGTTTCTGTCTGAATGCACGGATGTGTTCAGAATGGAGCTGAATAAATCCTGATTGTTTTGGCCAGCTTCGTGTGCAGTAGATATCAGATGTTTCCGTGTGGGCAGAGCATCAGAGGCTGTGAATATCTAAGCATTGTCTCTGTCTTTGCCACAGCCATCCATGGCGAGGAGTCCAAGAGAGTAAAACTGTCCTGTATAATTGAGAGTATAATGGCCGCCCATAATTCAGCGCAATACTAGCCAACACATGCTGCCCAATGACACTGAATGAGTGCCGGTTCAGACAAGATGCATTGGCGCTTCATGTGTCCCTTCACTCTCACCCTCCCAGCTTGGCAGCATTGTGTAATAGGTGAGACTCAGCTAACAGGTGGAACTGGACGTAACAAAAATGGTGAGGAAATTGGGAAACCCCCATGGTGCAAAACATCAAGCAGTTTTTTTTTGGCTTAGCTAGCAGCACCACACTCTGTAGTTAATAGTAATTCACTTTCTAAAAGGACGAGTGACAGAACTTTCTGACTGTATATTAAAATGGTAGCAAGCTGTCACAGCTGATTTATAGTTATGACACTAATGTTGCTCAGTAATAGACGGAAGCGGCAAAACAAAAAAGTGCGAGCCCCCTCAAAAATAAAGACCCTGCAGTGCTCGTCATGTCTTTCAGCCTTCAGCCCCAGTCCCCCACCATCCCTTAGCCAACTAGCTAATTTGCAGCTGTAGTTCCTGAGGCCTAATGGACATCATGACAAACAACACACTTACTATAATAAGTGTTATGTTGGAGTATTTTGTTCTTTAGGTCAGTTCAATGCGTTCTTGGTCATACGGGTTCCTTCAAATACTCACAATTTCAAGTTTTCAGCTCAAACCTTAAACTACAGGCTTATTATTCAGTTGTTAATGGAATTATTCGGTAGCTACTATGAAACTAATATGTGTGGTATGTGGTCATGTATGGACACATTTACAGACCCTTAGAATTTAAGGGATTAACACAGTATGGAAGCGACGGTTAGCGTGTTCTTCCATTATGTAAATCCAACATTATATTGATTCTCTGCTGTACATTTGGAGATCTTTACTGCAAACCCTTTCAAGCCCACTGACTGTGGATCTGTGCTAAGAATCTGCGTATGATCTACTTTTTGGACTGCATGCCTGTGTCTTGAGGAAATAGTAGGCTTTGTTTTATAACCGTTTAGTTTTCTATGTTCTTATATCATTTGCAAAACACTGCTGTTTACATTGTGTGATAATTTCATGATGAATGGAACCAGAAAAATGATTAAAAATTACTTGGAATAAAATCCTGTTGCATTAATGTAAATTAAAAATGAGAATTTTTTTCTTTCTCATATGAAGTTACTATTTCAGATATACGCATGTATATGCAAGTATATTTACATTTATCTATAATTGTCAGAAATGACCAGGGATTCATTGAAGTCACTGTGATTGCCATTATTTTGTCGCAGCTGAACCTGTCGTTCTCCTTGACTATAAGTCAGGAAAGGTCTAGCTGACACTGCCTGAGGTGAGCTGTGTCCATGCAGAAGCAGCAAAGGGATCGCGATGTAAGCTCCTTTGGTTCCTAGTCTGCTCCCACAAATAGCTCACTCGGAAGGGCCTTGCCTTGTCTGGTTTATGGCTGCTGAATGCCATCAGGTCACGTGGTTGGCAGAGCCGCTAATTAGCAGAGGTGGTTTTCCATCGCTAAGAAAGAGTGATTAAGAATTACAGCGTGTGACAAAACTTCGGTTTGCTTTCTGCACACTGTGCCCAGTTTTCTTACTCTTTGGCTGCTGGGGGAGATGGAATTTGTCCATTTACCAGTGCAGATGGCGAAGCTTTAATCCTGCTTTAAATTAGCTCTGTTCACATCTTCGGCTACGTTTTAAGAGAAATCGTTGGAGTTTGATGTGATGGTTAAAGAATATAGGCAGATTAAAAATCTTACAGAGATGTAAAGGCTTTAACTTTGCTCTTTGATAGCTAATGCATTGATTAGCTGTAGCTGTAGTCCGTTTTAGCCCGTCCCTTCCCCCTTGACATTTTCCCTGCCCATGGTATCTCAAAGGATTTAGCGAAGTGTCCTCTCCAAAGGGCACACAGCTCTAACCCCTTTGCATCACATGATCAGGCAGAGCTACTTAAAAGAGCTTGCCAGGCTCTGAAATAAATGTGATGAAATGCATGAAACAGCTCTTTATATAGTACACTGTACTTGACTCAAATGTGTTTATCATCTTCACATGAATAAAAATATTACATCAATACAGTTATTATTGAAATCAGAAATACGTAATCATTGATGTAATAATAAGTGAAAATTATGTACACATTTGGATCACATTTTTGTGATTTTGTGCACAAAATAGTGAGACTCTGGTAGAGCCATGCACAATATTACACCCTAGCAAAACTGTCAGAGGTGTAACACCAGCAGCATTGTTAGAAATGTTACGCAACACCAAGGCTGTCAGAGGTGAAACCCCAGCAGGATTGTCAGAAATGCAACACTAAAAACATAGTTTGAAATGTAATGCCCTGACATTTGTCAAACATTATCATATCAAGGCTGTCAGAGGTGTAACACCAGCAACATTGTCATAAATGTGACACAACAACAAGGCAGTCAGAGGTGTAACACCAGCAACACTGTCATAAGTGTTAAACAGCATCAAGGCGGTCAGAGGTGTAACACCAACAGCATTGTCAGAAATGTTACACAACAGCAAAGCTGTCAGAGGTGTAACACTAGCAGCATTGTCAGAAATGTTACACAACAGCAAGGCTGTCAGAGGTGTAACACCAGCAACACTGTCATAAGTGTTACACAACATCAAGGCTGTCAGAGGTGTAACACCAGGAACACTGTCATAACTGTTACACAACATCAAGGCTGTCAGAGGTGTAACACCAGCAACATTGTCATAAATGTGACAAAACATCAAGGCTGTCAGAGGTGTAACACTAGCAGCATTGTTAGAAACGTTACACAAAAGCAAAGCTGTCAGAGGTGTAACACTAGCAGCATTGTTAGACGTTACACAACAGCAGAGCTGTCAGAGGTGTAACACTAGCAACATTGTCATAAATGTGACACAACATCAAGGCTGTCAGAGGTGTAACACCAGCAACACTGTCATAAGTGTTAAACTGCATCAAGGCTGTCAGAGGTGTAACACCAGCAGCATTGTCAGAAATGTTACGCAACACCAAAGCGGTCAGAGGTGTAACACTAGCAACATTGTCAGAAATGTAAAAGTAACAACAGCAGTTCTGTCCGATGAATAAAAACTAATGCTAAATCATAATGCTGTTGTGTAATTTTATCTAAAGTGCTGAGAGAATAATATAGCCTGGTTCTGTCTCTATCTGAGGTCTCCAGGTCTCATAACAAGCAGTTGAAACTAAATTGATTTTGCATAGGTTGTAGTAATAATAGCACATAATAACAATAACACACTCTTAATTATTTTTATTAATGATAATAAACAATCTGATAAAGTCCATAAAAAAGGATCCATACAGAAGCAGAGCATTTCAAATGTACATAGGTTCTTTTGTAAGAAGGTGTTTAAAGCAGAGTCAGTGCGATCAGGTTTCTGCTGTTGTCCTTAAGTGCTTATCTCATGAATAATAGAGCGCCTTTATAGTGAATGTCAATGACGTGACACTGCTGTAGTTGTCTTGGGGTGGAGGAGTGTATGACCTGCAGTGTTCACTGCAGTGTGTTGGTGAGATAGAGAGAGAAGGATAACCATCTATGTAGAGGTATGGTTGCTAAACACAACAATCGACACAATGTTGGCTAGACTATTATGCTCTAATCACCATAAGGTATCAAGTGTTTTAGGAATAGTTAACATTAATAATTGACAAATAATATACTATTAATAATAATATACTATTTACTGTCTTTTTTGTTGTCTGCATCAAGATTTGATCACTACCTTTACTGTATGAGGCATTCTTGATGTGATTAAGCTTTCTCTGAATCATCTACAGTTCCGTTCATCACTGTGGATAAATATAAAAATGCTTAATTTAATGTTGTAACAGCTATAAATGGAATCCTGACATTGTTGTTACTGTACTATTTGTCAATGTAACACTATTAGCATTTCTACAGCAAAGCTGTCAGAGACGTAACACTAGTAACATTGTAAGAAATATAACACGACAGTAAGCACGTTGGAGATGTAAGGCCACTAGCAGCTCTGTAAAAAGTGTAACACTAGTTAAATATGTCACGTTATTGTTGTGTTACACATCTAACCGTACTGCTGTTACATCTCTGACAGCCTTATTGTTGTGTTACACATCTAACCATACTGCTGTTGTTACATCTCTGACAGCCTTATTGTTGTGTTGCACATCTAACCGTACTGCTGTTGTTACATCTCTGACAGCCTTATTGTTGTTACACATTTAACCATGCTACTGCTGTTACATCTCTGACAGCCTTATTTGTGTTACACATCTAACCATGTTGCTGTTACATCTCTGACAGCCTTGTTGTGTTACATGTCTAACCATACTGCTGTTGTTACATCTCTGACAGCCTTATTGTTGTTACACATCTAACCATACTGCTGTTGTTACATCTCTGACAGCCCTATTGTTGTTACACATCGAGCCATGCTGCTGTTGTTACATCTCTGACAGCCTTTTTGTTGTTACACATCTAACCATGTTGCTGTTACATCTCTGACAGCCTTGTTGTGTTACATGTCTAACCATGTTGCTGTTACATCTCTGACAGTATTATTGTTGTTACACATCTAACCATGCTGCTGTTGTTACATCTCTGACAGCCTTTTTGTTGTTACACATCTAACCAAGTTGCTGTTACATCTCTGACAGCCTTGTTGTGTTACATGTCTAACCATGTTGCTGTTACATCTCTGACAGTATTATTGTTGTGTTACACATTGAACCATGCTGCTGTTGTTACATCTCTGACAGCCCTAGTTTTGTTACACATCTAACCATGTTGCTGTTACATCTCTGACAGCCTTGGTGTTGTTGTTACACATCTAATCCTGCTGCTATTGTTACATCTCTGACAGCCTTGGTGTTGTGTCACATTTGCTACTGTTATGCCTCTGATGGTCTTGTTGTTGGGTTACGTTTCTGATGATGCTGCAAGGCTATCATGTAACAACAGCAACACTGTCAGAAATGAGCAACAGCAGCGTCCCACTGATTATTTAAAACCTTTGAAGATGCACAAGACTAGCAGATGGGAATTATTTAATGAATTCATCAGCAATAAAACACTGCGAACTTTGGTAAATCACAGCGCGTGCATCCTGTGCAGTTGTGCTGAGTTTGTAGTCCCGTATCATAAATTCTTGTCATCATTTCTCTTTTCAGTTCTCAAAGCTAAATCTTCCTGGTTCTCACCGCTGTGCATCAAAGGGTTTCTTAGAAGAAGCATCTCAGTGACATTTTCCTAACACAGAGGAGTTTGGCTGGCGTCCAGCTGCCACTTTTGAGAGCCACACAGGTCAGGGGATGAAGTAAGAAAGGAAGAGCACTTTCAGGGTCCGGCGAGATTTTATTAACCGGAGTGTGAGATGATATCAATCACTCGGGAGCGCCTTCACCCTTTCAGCCCATCATGGTGTGTGTGTGTGTGTATCAGCACAGAAACACCGCCATCATCGCTCCGTGCTGCCGAGGCCGCGAAATAGGAAGGGTGTTCCAGATAATCAGCTGAAAGGTGTATCGATGCGGAGAGATCTAAGTGTTTAATATAGAACTGGGTTGGCAAGTGCTATGTTGAAATGTTTAAGTGGTGCTAGCGAATACTTGGAGTCAATGAGGCTCATGCATTTTTCAGCCACTTTTAGCTAAAAGCTGGATTAAAAGCCCGTTCCTGCTCAATGATTATGCGATTCTTCACTAGCGATGACATTTTACATCTAATTACACAATTTTCGGGAACATTTCCCTCTGGCCAGCACCTTTTCTCCTCTGATGGATGAAAATTTAGTTAGGCAGCTTCATAAAGACGCTCACAGACTCTAAATCAACACGAGCTATCTGAGGCATTGTGTTACATGTTATATTACTTTTTCATAGAGAATTTACACCTGGGCTCAGCATAAGCATTGACCAGTGCACATCTTTTGCCCTCAGTCATTTTGTTACAGTGCCCAAATCACAAAACAATATTTATTTACTTTTTTTGAAGTAAAAGACTTTTATTATCTATTGTTTTAGAGGTTGAACACTTAACTCCCCAGTCCATGTGGTCAATGTATGGAAACTGAGCTGCAAAAACAGCTTGTTTTAAATTTGTCATGGTTGTGATGTCACAACCACAAACACATTTACATACGACCCCCGCACAGCAGTTTAGCCCCGCCCGTTCATGCTGAAGTGATGCTGACTGTTGTTGCTGCAGACAGTGTGTTGCTATTGTGAAAGAAAAAAAAATAAACGTTGTGCTGTTCCTGGCTGTCAGGAAGCAAGTCGATCATTGCAGCCTTCCAAAGAAAACGTCTGAAAAGAAGCAGCTGAAGTTTATTTTTTCATATCCCTGAGCATTTCAGACTATGTTCCACATCAAAGAACAGAGTGGTTTTTGAATGCGGTACAATAAATAGATAATGACCAATCAAAGCAGAGGTAATTTAATTAAAACAGCCTTAAAGGCAAAGTAACAAAAACAGCCTGTTCAATGCTGGTCATTTGAAAATAATCAATACAGAGACCAACTCAAGATTGTTTTTGCACAAAAAACATGTTACGAGTGGGTGAAAAATAAAATGCAAATAAAAATGTGCAATATTGGCATTTTAATACAGAACCTAAAGGGGATATTCTTGAATCTGAGTGATGAAAAAACAGACGTAGCACAGTTCCTTCCGTTCTTCCTGTGGCAGTGCAGTATAAAGGTTTGCTAACTACATTCTTATGGCCTTTTCACCAGTTCAGCAGTGGTTTTAAGAGAAACTGATGTCTGATAGCTCAGTGATACATTCAGGCTCATTCTGAGAAAGTTTTTTTGGGGGGGCACCTTGAGTGTGATTGATCAACACTGGTTCCAATGAGACATCTCTGTAAAAAAAAACAAAAAAAAAAAAGCCCTTTGTCCATGCTAATCAGCAACCCTGATTCAGCAAGTTAAAGTGCAGGTCGATGGTCATTATTCCATGGATCCTTCGTAGATGAGATAGAGGAGCCGTTATACTGTTTTTCAGGTGATTTGTTAATATTAAAGTATTTTTTTGAAGGGTGGCTGGAAAAGTGGGCGTAGTGTTTCACCAAGAGCTTCAAAAAAGAGTGTTTCACCACGGATAACGTTTGTGTTATCACATGAGTTTTAGCCGTGTACAAAAATGTAACAGGATGGAAATATAATGCAATATATTCAGACAAAATTCAGAGACCACCCTTCATTTATTTACATGGCTATTAAAGTTATTCATTTTTCAGCATCAGGAAAAATCTGAAACCATACTTAACAGAAGATTACACAGAAAAAAGTTCAGCCTTGGAAGTTGGTTTCATTTTCTGCTTCGTTCAACTTGCGGATTGTTTCAAATCTGAAGCAGATTGATTTTCTCCTCTCTCGGAGATGAAAGCTTTAAGTTCTGTTTATCTGATGGGGCAGTTTTGGGGTCTACCAGGTCTTGCATGGTTGTTAGGAACCCCAAGGAGTAATGTGACTTTTTCCCTTACTTGTATAAGTGGATAAATTTATATTAATCTTCACAGAAATATCTGTAAAATGTACTCAGTGGCTATTTTGACATATTGCAGTATATTTCATTTTTCATGGACCACCACACAGCTTCGTTTTCGTTTTTTACTATATTGTCAATAGTTCATGTGTCTTGTCACTTCTCATCACTGTACACAGGCCATTATTTAATGATCATTACAAAGAACCATTTGATAAAAGCTGCCTTTACGATTAACGTTACGCTCTCAGCTTGTTTAATAATCTATACAGCCACTGGTCTCATATATACATTCTATACACCTTTAGCACGTTACATTAAATTATAGCCGTCTGACAGCTCTTAACGCATAAGCTCTGTCCTCTACGTCCATAAACTGGAGGTCAAATCTACTCTAGTTTTCTCTTAGTGAAGATTTATGACAAGATTGAATGGATTTCATTCCATTAAAACAGTATCGGACCCCCAGCCCCAGCCCCAATCACCCCCTTTTGTAAGTGCCTTGCCACATGAAGGGCATTATACAGAAGAGAAATGCAGAAAAGTGTAAAGGTCACTGAACTTTTCAAGAGGTGAACCAGGAAGAGTGAAATTAAAGTGATAAATCAAGGTTACACAGTTTCCACCTTGCCACGAATGAAGTCGATCAGCCAAGACATGTTTGGTGACTAAAGTTTGCTCCTTTTGTTTTGGACCGGAGTTATGAGGCTAATGTAGCGGCCACCGATTAGCATCACGCAAACTGCAGTCCTTCATTAAAATGTGAGGAGCATGAGGGCGTTCCCTGGGGTTGGGAGCCAGCAGGTGAGGCCTAAGGCTCCGTCTCAATCTGTTTTTAAGCCTATAGTCGAGTGCGCTAGAAGTCTTTCCAAGAAGATCAATCTGCAGAACGATTTTTAGAGCTTAGTGAACTTTCGGTGGGCATCCCTGGGGCGAAACATCACCCCCTTTTGTAATTGCTTTGCCCCTTGAAGGGCATTATACACTCTCAGAAGAAAGGTGGCAAACTGTCACTAGGGCAGTACCTTTCTTGTCACTGGGGTGGAACCCTCAAGGGTCCATCTCAGTGCCTTTAGTCAGGGAACATAACTGAACCATAATCCACTGAAATGATATGTTCTAAGCTGTACTGACTCCACACACCCCGTCTCGTCTCCAGGACTTTATTTTACTGCTCTGTTTAAAACATTCTGTTATGACAAGGTACAAATACGAACTTTTCACCTGGAAAAACTTATTTAAGGTTCACAATCAGACCTTAAAACCACTGTTGGAGCTTTGAGGGAACATTAACATTGTTTGTACCTTGATAAACGAAAAATGTACCTGCACAGCACCTTTATTTCAAACAGTGTAGAGGAGAAAAAGCAGAAAAGTATGAAGATTACCTAGCGCCTCAAGAGGTGTAAAAATAAAGTACTGCGGTATTTTGGGGATGTTAGTGGATTCAGGCTCCTAAACAAAGTCAAAGCAGTGCTCATCTATCAGAGAGCACCTGAGCTGACCGCAGATGGACGTGCAGGTCACATTGAGTCTTTCCATGTGGTCTTAATGCTGCGCTTTTCATAGTAAACAAGCCTGAGCTGAGATGGGCAATATGATGATTCGTTATCATTACAAAATTACGAAATTAGTGCTAAATTACATCACAATATGGTTTATATGGTGTCGTCTGTACCTCTAGAACACTAGACATGAATCATCTGCATGAATCAGAAAAAAGACTTGAGACTAATTATAGAGAACTACATAGTTACAAACAGATGATTGGATGTCAGCCATTTATGACATCGAGCTTACATCTCCATACGTTTGTAGACACTGGCTCATCCACTGGCTGTTAATAGGGAGTTTGTCCCCACTTTGCTGCAGTAACAGCTCTTCTGGAAATTCTTCGCATCGCAGTATTGCCACGAGAATTTGATTGCATTCAGCCACAAGAGCAGCGGTTTGGTCAGGCTCTTACATTAGATGACAGGTTCTGGATCAGTCCAGCTCAACCCAAAGGTGGATTGAGCTCCATTACTACAGAGAACACAGTTCCACTGCTCCACAACCAGTGCTAGGGGGCTTTACATGCCTCTAGCTGATGCTTAGCATTGGCTGTGGTGACCTTAGGCTACAGCGAACCCCATTCTTTTGAATAATGCTTTTCAGTGGAGATAATATAAGCTGTGTTAGAACTGACCGCATGTGTCTGCAGTGAATGCACCTTAGAGTAGTTGAATTCACCAGTTAGGAGGGGTGTCTGGATACTTTTGGACGTTTAGTGTGTATCCCTGACTAAATTATTATATTTCAGGTGTGCTATCAGCATAGAAAAGATTGCTGACATGACAGTCTCAGTATATGATGGTGTTCCAAATCAGGGCTGACAAGACTTGGCTTGACGTGATTGTTTATTTGTGACTGTTTAGACCTCAAAGCCGTAGCGCTTCCTCCTCTGACCTGTATTTCTGGTGAATTTTAGGGCCTGATGTGATTGATCACTGCGAGTAAGTGCCTGGTCCTGTCTGCTTTGTGTGCTGGGTAGCGCTGCACAGTAGATTTTTTTGTTAATCATTATCATAATATTGGCCTTTGCAGTATTGATATTGCAATATGCAAACGAGCGCACCAGCAAATTACAGATATTTTATTTATGGCTGTACATTTATATGATACCATAATGATGTGAATGGCCCTTACATCGGTGGGGACCCCTCAGGGCTTCCTAGGCTTTCAGAGAGAGATTAATAATTTCTGTGAAATAAAAAAGATACATGTCTGTCATTTTTAGCTCATTTATACTTAATAGGCTCATCATGCTTGTTTTATTTAAACCCTGCATGTATTGTAGTAGTTGTGGTAGTAGTAAGTTTTGGTTAAAAACAGAAGGGATACGTTTTTGAAACTTCCAATGGAAAATTGTCAAATCATTTTTTCCCCAAGGTTACTAGGTACATACAGCCAACGAAGCTCCCCCATTGGTTAGGACTTCAGGAGCTGAACTGAAGGCCTAATGCATCAGATTAACCACTAACAGTGGAATCAGCCAATCATGTTTTGATGTACAATGAGTGGGACCAATTTAGTGAGGGGAAAAAAATCACTCTAGGCCTTCTAGACGTTCTAGACACATCTGTGACTGTGAATAAGGGGTTGTAGCTGTATAGCATTAAAATGGCTATGTTGAAAAATATAGGTTAACATGTCTGTAAAAGCTTCGAATAAAACATAGAATGTCTTTTACAACTTTCCAAAGTCTGAGTTTAATCTAGACAGGCCAAAAATGTGAATCACCATTAGCTTAGCAATAAAAATCTACTAAGATCCCATAGGTGTGCCAGCAGAAATCAGCATTTTCATAATCATAGAGGTGTTTTTTCCCTCATTTTTCACTGAGTTTGTCCTTTTTTGGCCTGAGCTGGAGGCCTCGCTCTAATAGTCACGCTGCTATGAGTTTCCTGATCCACCTGAGATGACCCGGATGAGTCTCTATGTATGTTTGGATTAATCCGCACGTTCACATTATCGAACAAGGGTAATAATTTTGGTCAATTTTTAACCATGTCAGGTCAGAGTCTCTCCAGTGTGAGATATATTGCAGGTGACTGTTTGCAAAATAATAATTGACACACCTCTCAGCCAATCACCATGATCTGTAAGCACTTACAGGAGGAATAACCGCATCAGGTGAAGGGAAAACGTTGACAGAACTCATCAGAACAAACCTGCAGTGAGAACGGCGCCGGCAGTAAATGAGTCAGAAATGTTAGGCTAAGAAATGTGAAAAGGTGTTACTAAGAATGTGTTTTTCACACATATATGCTGTCCTGGTAGCATCCTGGATTGTGGTGTTTGTTTTTCGTTACTGAATGTGAAAAGGTTTTGGATTAAACTATGTGGAAAACCACAATCACAGCTCAATAGTAAAACTATTAGCTATTAAATTCTTTTAAGACAAGCTAAACTGAATCTGGGTTACTTTCCGGAACAATGTTGAGTTTTCTTAGCTCACAGTAGCAACAGTGACTAATGGAGGGTGGAATTTTGCAAGACGTATTGCAATTGGCCGATCTGTGCTCCGCCCACAAGCATGTTCTTTTGTATCAACGGTAGCGAGGTTGGAAAGGCTTTACAGGACGTCGGCAAAAATCACATTCAAACAAATGAGGAAGGTTTACTATGGTTTTTTTTTTTTAGTCACGTGATGATAGCAGGGCGGCAAAATCTACAATATTAAAATATCATTTTAAACTGGTTCTCATTAAGTTAAATGGAATTTTTGCCAAAGTTCTGTAAAGTTTTCAGACAGTTGCTACTAAAGAATGCGTTTGTGGGCGGAGCGTGTATATGCCAGTTGCAATAAGTAGCAAATTAATGACGATATGGTATTTTGTCCATATTGTGCAGCTCTAGCGCTGGATGTTTTCACGGCCTCTGTAAAATCTGGCTGGGACCAGATCGGAGCCGGAACGCCCCGTGCTGTAATGACGCTCGCGTTAGCGCAAGCTGTGTGTTATTAACATGACGTGACAGCAAAAGTGCATACTATTACCTCCACCTCCCCGGCCCACTCAGGCTCAGAGCCTCTGCCACAGCCGGGAGCCATGCCAGCATCTTTTTAGGATAAAGCCGTGGTGTCTTTATCCTCTAAACACAGCCTCGTCATGAATCTGCTTCTGCTTCTGCTTTGCTACATGTGCACTACAGCAGCCCCGCACTTTAAAACACAAAGCCGGGTCTCAGTGACTGTTTAGGCCCTGTTAGGCCTGTTATGACTACTCGGTCAAACTTGATGAAAACGGTTGGATCAAACGTACCTGATCAACAAATCGTCAGTGATTAGTTTGCAGTTTGAATGATCATTGCTAATATGATCGATAGTCATGCTAACATCTTGCCATTCAGAGATCTTCAGAGAGCCCCAGAGTAGTTGGTGTCTACATAGCACAATGGATCAGCATGTGCAGCTGGAGCTTTCTGTGTGCTACCGTGTTTCCTATCACTGTATAAAAGAAGCTTTATGCTGCCCTTATTGTTGGATGCACTGTAATGGTCCAGTGAGCATGTATGCTAGGGGTGCGGGAAAAACTCGATTCTTAGATGCATCGCGATGCGGACATGAACGATTCTGAATCGATTCACAAATGTCAAAAGTCGATTTTCTAAATATTTAATTTATAACGTAATGTTGACGGAACGCAAAAGGCGGAACCTGGAAGTGGGTAAGTGCAGCACCCGGACAGTCTGTGGCGGCACATAACAAAAACACCACTGGATGAGTGAGAAATCCGACCGACTCCCTCTGCATTAAAGCCAGGTTAGATCAGGAGTCACAACACACATGTTAATAAGAGCCATTTTGTCCTTTCAACAAAGTCAAACCACCTTGGGAGCCGCAACATTGAATGTCCAGTACGTGTTAATGTCATAGTATGGGCTAAAAATATAAACGAGAGCGCAGATTTACTTCGCTCTGCTTTAAGCTTCAGCTTTAGCCTCTTTCCTCTCATCTCCGCCAGAAACACCTTTCTTCAAAACTAGAAGAGTTTCTTGTAAAATGTCTCAGCGTCCGGCTGTTTTACGAGGCTGAAGTCGCTTCTCATTCGCCAGCTTCTCGTTCTAATTTTCCCGTTTCACCTTAAATTCTGCCTTAGGCGCCGAATGTAACTGCTGCACCATTTAAGGTGGAACGGGAAATTCGAAAGAGAAGCGAGCTCATCTTCGCAACTTTTTTTTAACTCTCGTTGCAGATTTAACCAACCGCGCTGCTTATAAATGCGAATAAGTCTCCAAATGCAAATGTTCGTCTTAATCTCTGTTTTTTCGTTCGCTACTGGATCTTATTTCAGGGTAACAGCGCATTTGATCGCAGATGAGTGGCAGCAGCGTCTCTGAATGAGAGCCTTCTAGTTCACTTGCCACATCACTTCCATTTGATTTATTAATAAAAGATATTTTAGATATTTAAAGCAAAGTATTTGTAATGATCCATAATGCATTTACATTATGGATCATTACAAATACTTTGCTTTAAAACTACCATGTTTTTAGACAGTAGGAAGATAGAAATCCTGTATAGAGAAAAAAGATGCATCGATAATCGTTTTATAATCGCATTCCAGCCCTCTGAATCGTAATCGAATCGGATCGTGAGGTGCCAAAAGATTCCCACCCCTAATGTACGCACATTCAGAATGGGTGAATTATTGATTTGTTTCATCAGAGTAAAGCCAGTTATACACCATGCGTAACATGGAGTTCTGGGACAATTTTTGTAGCATCAAAATGGAACGTGATTCGTAAATAAAGTGTATAAATCCGTGGAAAGTCTGGCAGCAGTTAACAGTTAACAGTTAACAGTAAAAGTATATTTTCTCAGTCATTTAATTTCTTAGAAATTGCTTTTTACTGTGATTTTCTGTTGTTCCCACAAACAGTTTCTTTACCATATTGATAACAGTAATAAACAAAAGTGATCACTTGTTTTTGTGAATTTACATTCTATTTCTGTAAATGAACAACAGCAGTGTTAAAATACAGTATATTAGGCCTGTCATGATTATTACATGATCTTTTAGTAATTATTTGAGATGATTACAATTATTTAAGCAGACTGCAATTATTTTCAGTTATTTTTTGCTGCAACAGGCAGAATGCAAATTGGGTTTGTTGGGTTGAAGCAAATAAATATAAATAAAAACATTTATTTAGCATGTGTAGAGGGCAGAGCAAGCAATGTTTGTTTATTTGTTAGTTTAGCAAATTCTAAAGCTTTAAGCAGAATTCATTCTAGCAGAATGAATGTTTTTGTTCACATTTTCACTCTCAAGAGCAAAGATATTTGTTCAAGTCAAGGAAGCTGGATGGCAACTTCAGGCTACTTTAATAGTTGCATAATTACCCAACAATTAAATTGTTAATTGCAATTATTTGTATTAATGGAATGACCATTAGGTTTTACAGTACTTTGACTGTAAAAATCCTTTTTTTACAGCACACGAAAGCAAAAAACAGTATAAAATATATTTTCGCTCCTGAAAAATCATTGTTTGTGTGCGAGATGTCAGTTATACACGCTTTTGAATGAATATATTGACACCTGAATAAATTTCACAAAATAAATCATGCTTGGTGCCAAAAAGCCTGAACAATAAAAAGCAACTGAAGTGCAAAGTATGTTCCTATTTTTGTGTCATTTGCTTGCTCACAATGAAAATTGACAGAAGTCCGGCTCAGATCATGTTCTTCTCATATCAAAATAAAGTTGCAGTTATGGGAATAACGTAAGTGAATCATTTTATATGAATTATTTTTCACTCATAGCTCATTGAAAGTGCAGATTGTAGACTTTCTTAAAGCATTTGTGTTTGTAAGCAGAAGATGAAGCATTTATTATGATTTAAATTTGATGAAAAGTGTGCGCAGCCTTGTTTTGTCACTCTTTGACTTAAAGACATAAAGAAATAAAAGTATTGCACCTTGAACCTGTTGCTATAAATCAAATATAAACGTTACTCACTTTGTTCAGCTAATGTACTTTATCTATCAGTGAACTTTATTATATTTAGGTAACGACATCATTGATTATGTAATTAATGATTAATCAGTGTAGCAAATAGGATCACTCAACTTTCTCAGGGTTAAAAGGCAGAAATAGCTGCTTTTGTGCTTCAGCTTTAAGGGGTTAAGAAAGACAAAGGCCCTGTTGGACAGGCAGAATAGCAGCCTGTGCGCTGGCACACGCTCGCGAGTGCGAGGGGTTTTGCGTGTAAGTAGCGGGCTGAGGATTCGCCTGTACATCACAGGGAGTCATCAGGGCCACATTTATTGACTAATCACTGTAATCAACACACACACCCCTCCACTGCGCGCTTCCTGCCTCCCCCGCACATGCAAAACACACTGCCGAACACATCAGCCAGCACAGGCAGGCCATAGAGGGAAAATATGCTTGTTTAACCCTTAGAAGTGCTTAAAAAGAGTTAATATTGTCTTTTTGCTGCACTATTTCTGCTGTATATGAGTTACATTATGGAACAAACTGCATTACATTAGATTCTGGAATTATATTACAAAACACACGGAATTACATTACGCAATTGCATTACCTTACGGAATTACATTATATTATGGAGCAAATGGAATTACGTTACAGAGCAAACAGGATCACTCGGGCTGATCTGAGTGATCTCAGGAATCACTCAGATAATGCTGGACTGGATATTGGAGGAAAAAAAGAAAGAATTCGATCCAATCCTGTAACATTATCCAATCCTGTATTACATCGGTATTGGTATCGGAAAAGAAAAAGCGTCATCGTGCCGTCTCTAGGAATTACCATACACGGAGCAATTATTGTGTAGCAAACTGAATTACATTAGCTTATGGAATTACATTGCAAATGAAACTGCATTACATTATGGAACAAACTGAGTTACATTACATTACGGAATTACACTGCAGAAAAAAGGAAATCACACTACAGAACAAGAAGAATTACACTAAAAGAATGACATTACGGAACAAGCAGAAACATTATGGAATTACACTATGGAACAAATGGAATTTCATTACATTACGGAATTGCATTACAGAACAAAACGGACATTACATTACAAAATTCCGTTATAGTTTAGAACAAACAGAATGACATTTTGGGAAGCGAAACCACATTAAATTATGGAATTGCATTACAGAACAATCAGAATTGCATTACTGTGTAACAAAGGGAATAACATTACATTACAGAATTATTTATAGAAATGGACTTAAATTATATCACAGAATTATATTACAGAACAAAAGGAATTACGCTACGGAACAAATGGAATTACAGTGCATTTCGGAATTACATTACCGAATTACATTATATTATGGAACCAAACGGAATCATTTGAGATGGCACTGAGAAACTACGTATATTGGAGGAAAGTAAGGAAATAATCCAATCCAGTGCTGTAACATTATCCAATCTTGTATTATATCAGTATTGGTATCGGAATAGAAAAAGTGGTATCCTGACATCTCTAGGAATTACGTGGAGCAATTATTATGAAGCTGAAATTACTGAATTACATTAGCTTATGGAATTACATTTCAGAACAAATGGAATTGCATTACATTATGAAACAAACAGTTACATTTCATTACAGAATTACACTGCAGGAAAAAAACAGAATTCCACTGCAGAACAAAAAGTATTTACATTACACTATGAAATTCCATACCCCACCGCGACCCAGAAGGATAAGCGGTTTAGATGATGTGTGTGTGTGTGTGTGTGTGTGTGTGTATATGAAATTCCATTGTATTTTGGAACAAACAGATTTACATTCCAGAACAAGCAGAAATATGTTACATTATGGAATTCCACTACGGAACAAATGGAATTCCATTACATTACAGGGTTATTTTGCGGAATAAACAGCATTACAGAACAAACAAACTACATTACAGTAAAAAATTCCAGGAAAAACAGAATTACATTTTGAAACAAGTGGAATTACATAATATTACGGAATTACTTTACAGAACAATCGGAATTGCATTATATTATGTTATGGAATTCCATTACAAATAAAATTACATTATAGAGCAAATTGACTACAGAACTTTTCGTTAATTATGCTACATAATGAACTTGAATTACGTTACTGAACAACCTGATAAAAAGCAAAACAAGTCTGTAATCTTTTCATCAGATTCCGATCATAATAAAAACATCTCCTCCTGCTCACAAATACAGATGTGGAAGGTTTGTTTCAGTGAGCTAAGAGTCAGAAATGATTAATCATGTTTTCATTATCGCCGCTGAGCACTGCGACTTCCGAGCGCTGCAGCCGCGTGTTTCCTCATGTTCACCTACAGTCGGCTCTGTTATGTCATTAGCACGCCTTAGTGAGCTGAACGTCACTTACTCGGCACAGAGGCCTCTGACAGATTGCCAGGTTCTCTCCAAATAAACCCACCCTATAAAAAACCCACCGAATCAAACAGATCCCGTGTCACCCTTCCATAAATACCCCCGATATTGATCAAGACATTCTTGGGTTTCCAGACAGAATTTCCTCTTCCTCTGCGGGCAGAAATGATAACAGTGTTTTCCAGAAATAATTCAACCTTCATGCTCTCCCCCACTGAGCCAGGAGACTTTCAGAGAGCTGCTGTATCACACGCTTCTCTACAGAAGCCAGAGATGCTTTTTTTTAATGTAGATGTTTATCTGTAAATGATAATGCACTGTTTGCAATAGAGTGCCTTTAATAGAGTTTGTAGTGTCACACCATATTACCATATATTCCTCAGTATGTGCTTATTAGCACACACACACACACACATATATATATATATATATATATCCATCCATCCATCATCTAAACCGCTTATCCTTCTGGGTTGCGGTGGGGTGCTGGAGCCTATCCCAGCTGTCATTGGGCGGAAGGAAGGATACACCCTGGACAGGTCGCCAGTCCATCGCAGGGCAGACAGACAGACATACACAGTCACACACACATTCACACGTAGGGGCAATTTAGCATGTCCAATCAGCCTGACTGCATGTCTTTGGACTGTGGAAGGAAACCCACGCAGACACGGGGAGAACATGCAAACTCCACACAGAAATGACCCTGGTCACCCAGCCGGGAATCGAACCCAGCCCTTCTTGCTAGTATATCTCTCTCTCTCTCTCTCTCTCTCTCTATATATATATATATATATATATATATATATATATAGATAGATAGATAGATAGATAGATAGATAGTACTGTTGAAAAGCTAGTATTCAATTTCTAGTCAAAACAGGAAAAAGCAGAAAACATACATTTGCATACCAACTAAAAAAATTGCTCAGCAACTACATATAGGATCATTTTTTCATATTTATTTTGGTCACACTTTGCCTTTATTACTGTTTCCACTCTTTTCAGGAGACAAATAGAGTCAAATAGAGTCAAAGGGGGCTGTCCATGGTGCTAAATTATCGCTACACTAATGGTTTACACTCTGTTTGTTAACCTTGTGACACACACTTAACTCGCACTGTAGCAATTTTGTATTTATGAACTGCAACATATAAAACTGAACTGTTATTTATGATTTTCTCTTTTTTTTTCATTTTTCTTAAATCCAAACTTTCGCCGTGCCTCTCTGCTTGTCGTCCACGTGCGTGGGTCGGCCTTTCCATCACAGACTTGTTTAAATCCACCCCATAATGGAAGATTAGGAACAAATCCCCGTGTTCTGCCAGATTGCCTTCCATAGACAATTCCTGACAGATATTTTTCCACGATCACTTACGAGGCCTCAGCTGAGTTGGTACAGTAACTCAGCAGACAGTGGAGCTGAACGAGGGGGGAAAAAAAAACGTCCAGATCTTCCAATTAATCTGCTTAGCCCAGGGGCCAGATGTTCCAAGGACTAAAAGACCGGCCCAGGTCACAAAGAGCTCAGGCAGGACAGCTGCACCCAAAAACCAGCCAAGGGTTCGCAGTGGCACCCTGACTAGTCCGGCCAGGATCCAGCTGCTGCTCATAAACACCATGTCCAGGTCTTTTTACAGTTCCGTTCATGATAATTTGGTTTGTGGCTCAACAAAAACAGACAATGCAGACCAGGAACAAAATCATTAAACATCAACAAATCATTAAATAACAGTACAGAAACAATAAAATACAGTAATACTTGTGATACAAGCACTGATTTAAAACCTGTCAACCTCTTAAAATCCCAGATTTATTATGTCCTGATGCTTAATATTTAATAATTATATGAAAAATATGGATTATAATTTAATCATAGCAGCGAGGAACTTAGGGCCTAGATCTGCAAGCATTTCCTGATTATTTAAGAGGTTAAAATGCAAAAAAAAATCTAGTGCAAGCCTGGTGGACTCTTCTTTAAGGAAGTAGGAAATATATGTAATACACATCACTGTGAGATTGATGTGAGAATATTATACGATTATTCAAATAGATCTTTATTTTAAGTGATTAAAAACACTTGAAGGAAATTTAATTAGTCGTATGTAAAAGTTTCAAATGACGTGTTTTGTTGCTTTTCTAAGTAAGAATAAGTTAACAAATCTGGCATTTCCTGTTAATTTTAGTGCAGAATTTCTATTTATTTGCTTGATTTAACATATTGTGTGCAGAAGTGTGTTCTCTGTAGAGGATGTGTTTAACCCCTTAAATGGCCAGGATCCTAAAGTTTTATTACACACTGTTATAACCTAAAAGGAAACTCAGCCAGTTTGAACTGTAGTCAATGTAGTTACTGAATAATAAGCCTTAGTATGTGACTTACTTTCACTCAGAAAAGCAGCAAAAAATGATTATGTGGCCAAGGGCATCTAAACTTTTGTAAACAATTGGGCCTGTTTCGTTGATTAAAATGAAATTAAGTGAACACATCCTGAACAGAGAGCACACTTCTGCACCGTTTAATGCACAATTACTGTCTATTTCCTGATTTTTTCCTGTCTGTTTGGCTGAATTGAAGAAATTAGGAACAAATTAAAAGATAAAATGTGGCCTGTGCAAAAGTGTGTGTGTATATATATATATATATATATATATATATATATATATACACACACACTTTTGCACAGGCCACATTTTATCTTTTAATTTGTTCCTAATTTCTTCATTTCATTTCTCCTCTGAGTATATGTGTGTGTATATATATATATATATATATATACATGTACCCACAGGTAAACCAACAGGTAAATTGACTGGGGTGTTTATATATGACTCTATCTGTACTGTAAAGACAGTAAAATGACAGGCTTTTATCTAGAACCAGAATCGTTAAGTGTGAGATCACTTTATGTATGCAAAAATATATAGAAAGAGGTTCTAATGTTCCTTCTGTAGCCTCAATATGGAAAATATTAGACATATTGGCTAAATTTAAGAGGTGTTCACTTGCCTCAGTCAGACATCTTGTTTTGTCGTAATGTCGGTCAGTCATCCTGGAAATTGACTGAGTAGAACATTTTGTCTTTGTTGTTCTGTTAATGTTAGGAACACGTCATGACTACTGTGTGAAAACCCCATAAATCACTTGTTTCATTTTTATTTATTTATTTATTTATTTATTTATTTACACACGGTGTGAAAGCTCCAGCTGCCCTTTATATTGTGTGAACATTCCATGATTAATTGTCCAATAGGAATTGTCCAAAATTACTCAACCAAAGAAAGCTGTATACTTTAAACATCAGAGTGGATTGATGAGAAACGGTTCATTGTGGGGAAACTTAATGACTGAATTTCTCAGTGGTGGTGATAGAGACCAGGGGTCCCAATGCCCACAGCACAGATATAGTCAATTTATTTACTATCCAAACCACCAGTGACCCCACACGCGTCTTCTGAGTTTTATATGCAGTGTTGGTTACGGTGATGAAAAATCTGGAAAAAAAATCATCTGCTTTGACTTACGATGCCTTGCACGCGTCTCTCTGCCATGAAAGGATATGAGAAATATGAATATGTTTAGGCCAAAACTTAATCAGATCATAAAACAATCTCTCAGGCATCAAGCAACACATTCATAACTATGTAATGTCATTCATTATTTGTTTATGTGAGGTAGTTTTTTCTCTAGAACAGAGCATTTCACACCAAACCACTCGGAATAACTGTTTATGTCTTACTGCGAACTGAATTAAGTTAAATCTGTGGAATTCACCTTTAAAGTTTCTCCAGTGAAGTTACTTTCAGAGATTTGAGATTTCCTACAACAGATATGATGTATAAACAAAAAAGCTAAATAGCTCCTGTTTGTTTCATCTAATCTAAGGGAAATAGTATATAGTATATACATCTATAGTCACATTTACTTAGTTATGTTCACTGTTAATATTTTTTAATGTCACATTAAACCATATTGTCTTATGTAAAGGATTAAACACCCCAGTTAAATCAGGTTTTATTGATTTGAAGTGAAAATAATTTGTATTAACCTTTTTTTCACTTAGAAAATCGACAAACAAGCTGTATGTGGTTGTTTTTTTATTTATTCATTTCATTTTATGCCCCCAAAAAAAAACAACCCTCCTCCATAGAAGTACAGCCTGAAACATGCTTGTGATAGAATAACTGGGAATGTGCTGAATCAACTGCCCATAGACTTCTATTATAAATGTCCTCTCAGTCAGTGTTTTTCTGGTCTGAAGAGAAACGTTTGGAAAAGATCGCAGAGATGAGATTGAAAAGCGCTAAATGATCCCTTTAATACCGTCTTTGAGGATACGGCTGCGAAATGAACACCATCGCTATATATTACATTGGTGGGAACAAGATCAGGATTGTGTTACTCTCCGCGGACACTTGACCACATACTTAGCCTTCCTTTGTGACATCATCAGCAGGGGACGGTGTCCTCTGGCTGTAGGTGACGGGGAGTTAATTCCCTCGGGATGTGCCGGGAGGATCTGTACGTTTCCTTATGTGCACATGCCCTGGCCTGGCCCCAAAAACCTCACCGTGTCAAGACATGCTCACGTAATCACACGCTTGGACCAATCCAGACAGCCAGAGTTCAGTAATCCCCCCGTTTCCACCTTTAGTCTCTCTCTCTCTCTCTCTCTCTCTCTCTCTCTCTCTAATAGCTACTTAAAAATACCACAGCCATCACTAAGCAGAACAGTGGAGAGAGCGGAAATGCACAGTAATGCAGGACGCCTTCATCCTAAAGTTCATCTTATGATGAATGAGATGGCCACAGCAGCACTGCATTGTGGGAATTGGTGTCTTTCTGATGATTAGCTTCCTAATGCTTTGACTTTTCCGTGTCGTCCTTCGCGTGTTTAAAGGGCAAATGTATAATTAGTAGCAAAAATTCATATTTTTACTCTCACCTCAGAAACTGTACAGTTACAACTTCAGAGATACTATTGTGTGTAAAAGTTTGGGCACCCCTGGTCAATTTACACGTTGTGTTGATTTTCTAAGTGAAAATAAATCACACGCCCTATAAAGAGAACACACATTTTAATGCTCTGTCACTGATTATTTGCTGAATTTATAATCCTTTATAACACGGCCTGTGCAAAAGTTATGGCACACTTTATATTTGGTTCATTTTTTTTATTTTTCAGCAGATAAATAAGAATAGAAAAATAACATATTTCCGCATGTTCGCTGTAAAGGATACGTGACCAGGGGTGATCAAACTTTTATAAAGTTTTCCTACAACAGCATCGATATACATGTGTGCAGAAATATTTTATACATTGTTTTATCAGTACTTTTTCATTTTTCTATCAGTTGTCAACGTATCGCCAGCCGCCCTTTACATTGTGAATATTTCATAACTAAAGGACTAATAGAAGTGGTTGACTTACTTAATTGGAATAAAATCTTGTTGCATTAAGATGCAGTGGCCTTAAAAAGAGTTTGGACCCTTTTACCATTTAGTCAGTGGTGAATTTTAATAAGGTTCTTTAGGTTAAGATGAATTTCCTGGTAACAGATTGTGTCACACCCATGGTCAAGCTACATATTTAATATTTGATTGCACACCGGAGTAAAGATGTAATGGTTTGGAATATGATTTTTTAATTATATTTAGCAGTTGCAGTTTAACAGTACTGAGATTTGGTGCCTGGGTGGAAACTGGAAATCTGGGGTTGTTTTTCTTGTAATGGTGTTGTTGAGCTGGTGTTCTGTGATGACGGTGTTCATTGATGATGGTGTTCGGTGATGATGGGGTTCATTGATCATAAACTCAGAAGTGTATAAAGGCATTCTGGATGCAAACCAGCTAAGAAATTACTCAAATGACGGTGATCTGACACACACCAGCCACATCTTGAAAGACAAAAATGACAGTCTTGGAATGAGCTGAACTTTACAGGAGAAGGAAAAAACCTACTTTACTTTTAATGTAAGTCAATGGAACCAGACTTTTCACCAAGTCATTTTGGGTCGTTTCTTTTGCTCCATTCTTCATGAAATTTACACACCATGTAAAGAGCAACAGACATTTTCAGATTATGCCAAAAACTGAAAAACGAGATACAAGGTTTCGTCCTGACAGCAGCGATATTTTAGTTTGGCACAAAAGTCCAAACATTTTTTGAGGCCACTGTACATTAGCAGTCTAGTTTCTCTCGTCCAGTTTTACGCTGTAGAGTTTTACACCATTTTGGAGTCACAAACAGTGACAACTTTCGACTGTTGAGCTTCTCTTTCACTTTAAACATCGTCCTCATGTGCATCTAAAGAGGAAGTTGTCGCTCCTGCCCTTATCAACCCGAGTGTCCATCACCGTGGCGAATTGCAGGCAGTTTTTTTTTACCTCGCTGCTGACCTCTGACCTGGACAGGCCTCTTATTGGCCACGGACAGCCATCAGCTCAGTCCTACCTTGCAGGGACGGTGCCTGCGTCACACCATGGCTGCCAATTCAGATAGCCATGCTAATCCTCCATCTACGTCACATGGTGCCACAAACCTTGGCTGATGCTTTTGCACATTCAAGTTGGCTTCTTTTCAAACTTCCTTTGAACTGATTTTGTTATCTGATGTCTTTTTAAGTCGCCCACTTCTGAAGTTCTTTTGATTCACTCATGTTCATGAAAACAAACAAGAAAAAAAGTATAAAAATGCTGTTTGTCAACTAAAATGAACAGAATAGAAACTGAGAATAGGCAACTAACAGTTTGAATAAGAAATAAGCAAAAATACAGAACATTTTAGCATCTTTGCATGCTAACGCTTTGCTGAAAATAAAAAATAAAAAACATTATTTAGGGTGTCTTTGCACTCACACTGTCTCACACTGACTATCTACGAGATTCCTGAGTGTCTGATGGGCTTTCCTTGAAAAGCTGACAGTGGTTGCCATTGCTGGAGAGGATTTCACGTGGCACTCTGAGGCTTTGCGTCCTCTGCAGCCTAGAAACGAACCTTCTCCAGGACCAGCCAACGCTTATAAAGAGTGTTTGTTGTTATGTAATACATAGTATAATGTATAACGCTGATATAAATGCTGTGGAAACATTTTTGTGCGTCCTCCATGTGAGCTGTGCAGGCTTTTGGTGAGTGTGCTCACATTGTCTTCTCCACTGGCGGATGTTTCGGGATAATTGTAATAATAGGATTTAGTTGCTATCTATAGTGAGGATACAGAAAGGTTAGAAGTGGTTACTCACTCTTTCCACCTCACAGGAAGAATCATGAAGAGGTTCCGTGTGGAGATTTTCATTTGAATCAGAAAATTAATCACTTAATAAGACGGCCTTTATATTCGGTGACTTCTTATGGAAGCTGAAGCGCAACACGATATGTAGTACGAGACAGGTCTGCATGTCTAAGAACAGCTGAGCCATTAATGTGTCTTAGTGTAAAGACACTGACAAATTTTCCAGTGACTCAGTGGTCAGTAGTTTAGTTGTATGATGACTGTAGCGCAATGTAAAGATTATTTCATTATGGCTTCACACAAAAATATACCTCTATGTATCAGATGCATGTAAATGTCCATATGTAATAGTATTATATCCCATATATATGTATATATGTGTGTGTGTACATATATATATATATATATATATATATACATATATATATATATATAGCAATAATATGTCCCTTGTGTATTCTATAACGTAATTATCTATATGTAATAACATACATAATATATACTATATGTAATAATGTTGTAAATAATAAATTGTTATATATCTGTGAATATATATATATATATATATATATATATGAAAATAGCTATATGTAATGTATTATATGTGTATACACAGCTATAAATAACAATTATATATATCAAAGATTTATATATGTAAATTATATATATATATATGTATATATATATATATATATATATAGCAATAATATGACCCTTGTGTATTCTATGATGTAATTATCTATATTTAATAACATACATTATATATCCTATACGTAAGTGCCTATATGTAATAACATATAGTAAATATTATTTAAGTACTCATTATATATGTAAGTATGTATTTTTAAAATGTTTTATATACTACCAGTCAGAAGTTTTGAATCATCATTTTAGTAATTGCTGTTATTTTACACAACAATAACAGGCTAGACACCAGAAGACATTTTTTTAATTATTATTAATATTATTATGCCAGAAGGCATTTTAAGATGATTATTATATTTAATATATATTTATTTTAAATATATTTATTTAATATTTATACTTTTTGGGGAACAGCAAAAAATTAAAGGAGGAATAATGTACTGTAATTATCTATATACAGTAATTTCATCCACAGCTCTGTTCATAAAATATATCTAAAATATATTAATATTTTATATGTACCTGAAGCACAGTTGATTTTATGTCACCAGAAACCACTTTTGAACTGTAGTGTCTCTAAGAAAGTATCTACACATGATAGCCTCAGTCACTGAAATCAACGGTTTTATCCTTTCGGGTTAAAAAAAGGAAAAAATGTTTTCTATTTTTATACATTTTACAAGGTCAGAATTGTTTTGTTGGGCCTGAATGTTTAAGAGGACTTTACTGAACTTTTTAAAATTGATAAATTACTGATTACTCATTTTTGGTGATGCTAGCGCTCCTGCTAGTTTTCCTAGAATGTATTAGGTGATATGTGCTGACTGAGAAGGCTGTTATCAGGCGCATACAAACAAACATGTCGTCGCTGTCTGAACCAGAATGGTAATTTTACAGAAAAAAAACGAAGAACATTCTTTAATTTAAAAAGCATTTTAAAAAGCATTGATAAGCAGTTATAACACAGTAATAAAAAGGGCAAAAGTGACCTGTGATTAAGCTGACAGGCTTATTGCTGACTGATAAAGACAAAGTAAGATCAGTAAGGATCGAAATCTAAAGTGGCCCTTTGTATTTATGTATTGTAAACGCTTATTAATGATTTTAAGGTCTTTATGACCTAATTAAAAAAACATTAATAAGCTAATTGTAAACCAAATAATGAACCCTTCATAAAAGTAGTCTTAGTTTAAAGTGGTACCGATGTTATATATTAACTCAGGAATTATGTAGACACTTCAATCGAGGGAATTCTTTGCGTCAGTTTCGTTGTATTGATCTTTATTCTGTGAGTGAAGCTGAAAACCAACAATAGACTTGGTTTATGCTCGAATATTGTAGGTTATGGAACTGTACCCTTCTGGCCCTCTGCCGCAGCTCAGCTTAGCTTTGCTGGTAGCGTGTGCGTACTGCTAATGAGAAATCTTTGTTTTACTGACAGCACTCTTCAATGCCATCGCTTTTTATAGTCCATCACAGACGCGCCCTGCATTCTGAATTCAGCGTGCGTACGCATCCTCACCAAACCCCCTCATCAAGGCATATAAAAGTGAAAAATGAAAACGGATGAATGGCTTCCCCAGAGCCTGGAGCACAGAGGTTTATTAGCAAGATTGATAATATCATGAACTTGCTAGGCCACTATTTAAACAGTCTGAATGATACTTCAGAATAATAGTGGGTGTTTTCAAGGGGTTTTTCTTGGGGATGGCATGCTGAGTAAGATGGATAGGTAATAAAACTCTAGTCATTAAGGTCTGGGAAAAGCAGGAGGCAGCGGTTGCAGCGCTCAGGCAAAATCTCTGGAAAACTTAAGGCATCTTATAGGTTCAATTTTCTGGCTCCTAATGATCTACGATACTGACCACAAGGCCGTTTTTCCGAATCTATTCTGCAGCGTAATGCCTTTGAAATATCATTTTCCATGGTCATTAGATTTAAAGCATTTTAACAAGATGAATCGTCTGCCTTATTCCTCCACAGGTAGTTTACGGAGAACATTTACTCCTTTGATGGACCTTAAAACATTACCAGATAGCACATTTGACTACTGTTGTTTTTGAACTTCACCCATTAATCACAATACCTAACCAGAATAACAAGTACCTTGCTTAAAACTTATTACAGAAGTGTTATTAAATGGGCCTGTTATGCTAATGCTAACATGCTAATAGGCTGGCGCCTATCTTTAATCCAGCATCAGCATTTTTGTGTGAAGTCAACCTAAACTATACTTCAAACTAAACTAAAAGCGTTCTGCCTTCCACCATAATGCTGTGATTGATTTAATGGTGTGAAATGTGATCTGAACCCAAGTCTGATCCAGAATATCAGATTACACAGTCAAGCAAATTAGAAAACCTCAAAGGGCATCTATTCCATAAACTAACAAAGCAGCTGATCAATAAATGCTTGGCAGTGCTCATCACCAGAGGTATCTCTGAGGAGATCTGTACACAATCGATAAGGCAGCCCACGGTGCATCTCCAGTGATTCTGATAGAGATAAGGGAACGCTGGTGTCATCCTCGCTTTTATTGTATATTTTGTGCGAAGCAAATTATGAGCACATATGTCTTTTTACGTTTGGAATCAATGGGCCTTATTCAGCAATATCCTAGTAAGGTGTGTGTAGATTCTGTTCTTACCTAAGAATAAATCCCAAACAAGAAAACATTGTTGAATATCACAATCTTACTGCGAAAGTGGGTTTTAAGAAGAAATTTCTTCTTAAGAACGGTTGGTGAGGCCCAATGTTTTCAATAATATCAAACCAGTTTGGCGTCAGATACCCGTATACAAGGTTTTTAATATGCTAGTCCTGTGGATCTTCACAGCTTTCAGATAATTATTAGGACACAAGGAAGCTGTAGATAAAAATTAAGAAATATTAGATGTCCTCAATCAACAGAACTGTACAAGATTCTACAATGACTAGAGAAATTTGTCAAACTTTATTTATATCTTGTACTGTACGTTTGCTAAAATAATCACTTTTTTATGTGATCAGCATGAAAACAATGGTGGAAACGAAAAATAATAGGGTCTATGTTTTGTTCTTTTGACATTCGATGACATTTTATGTATGTATGAAGGAGTTAATAAGGCACATGTGCAAGAAAATTTGTTGTAGTAACATTATTAAACTTTATTTCTCTATCTTTTCTTTTCAGATCCTGGCCATAATATCCATCCTGTTCATCATTCTGTCCACCATTGCCCTGTCACTGAACACTTTACCTGAATTACAAGTCATTGATGAGTTTGGACAGTCGAATGACAACCCCACCCTTGCCCATGTAGAAGCTGTGTGCATAGCGTGGTTCACAATGGAGTACGTTCTGCGCTTCCTGTCCTCGCCCAACAAGTGGAAGTTCTTCAAAGGTCCTCTGAATGTCATCGATCTCCTCGCCATATTGCCCTACTATGTCACTATATTCCTTACAGAGTCCAATAAGAGTGTCCTGCAGTTCCAGAACGTACGCCGAGTGGTCCAGATATTCAGGATCATGAGAATACTCAGGATCCTGAAACTGGCCAGACACTCCACAGGCCTTCAGTCTTTGGGCTTCACTCTCAGAAGGAGCTACAACGAACTGGGCCTGCTGATATTGTTCTTAGCAATGGGAATCATGATCTTCTCTAGTCTGGTGTTCTTCGCTGAGAAAGATGAAGATGCAACAAAATTCACCAGTATTCCAGCATCGTTCTGGTGGGCCACGATTACAATGACAACAGTGGGTTACGGAGACATCTATCCACAAACCCTTCTAGGTAAAATAGTAGGTGGGCTTTGCTGTATTGCTGGTGTGCTGGTGATTGCGCTGCCCATCCCCATCATTGTGAATAACTTCTCGGAGTTCTACAAAGAGCAGAAGAGGCAAGAAAAGGCCATCAAGCGCAGAGAAGCACTGGAGAGGGCCAAGAGGAACGGCAGCATCGTATCAATGAACATGAAGGATTCTTTTGTTCGTAACATGGAGCTGATGGATGTGGTGATCGAAAAGACTGAAGAAAAGCCCTCCGACAATCACCTTTCTCCAAACAGATGGAATTATCAAAAGAGCACAGACTCCATCACCAAACCCTACGATGCAAAATATCAGGAAGTGGTACAGCTGGGATCTCCAGAACGAGCAATCAAGGCAGGGTCAAGCCCTCAACGGCTGAACGCCAAGTCTCTGGAACAGATGTACAACCAGATGACGACTGCTCCTGCCGCTGCAAGCACTGGTGCATTGGTTCCAAAGGGGGGCAGTAGGATGGGCAGGGAAGAGAAGCTGGAGATGAAGGTGGTTCACTCAGAGCCTGTGCTTAAAGACTGCCCTATCACCGACATTAGGAGCCTGTCAAGTATTGACAGCTTCGCAAGCTGCACCACAGACGTTAGCGAAGTTGAGAAAACCGCCCTACTCCCCAATGTGACTGGGATGCAATCAAGACACCCCCGTGCCCCGCCTCCTCTGGATCTCAGCCAGATCTCTGCCCTGGATACACGGGCAGCTGAAAAGGCAAAGCAGCCCACCATCATCAAAGAGGGTCTCTACGAGTTTGTCCAGTACAAGCCAGAGAGCAGCACTCTATCCCAAGGGGAGGAGAACCAAAGCTTTGACATGAGCAGCGAAAACATCAAGAGTTCTCCAAGAGCAACCCCAAACAACCCCATCAAAGCCAAGGGGCTTAAAGTCAATTTGAGTGAATCTGGAGAGGAAGGATCGTCTAGCCTGCATCTAGTGGTTACTGAAGACACAGCGACACTTACGCCGCAATCCTGGCAAAGCCCAAGGTCCCCAGGGAGAGGTTTCGAAGTGGAAGGATCAATGAGGTCCCCGGGTTTCGTCCCATCTTCCGGCGAAAGCCAGAGAGGGAAGAATCATGTTGAAAGGTCAGCGACGGTGTCTCCCGCTTCACCTAAGACTGCGCTGAATTGTTCGCCTGGCATTACCGGTGGCAGCAGCATGGAGGGAAATTCAGAAAGCAGTCAAAGTGGACAGAAGGTCGTCAACCACCTCCTCTCGCCAGATATCCTCAAACAGACAGGGGACGGAAACCTTTCCCCGCCATGCGAAACTAGCATGTGATGCTAACAGAGGTGGCTACCTTAGTAGATACACATGGACTGACATTTATTAATCAAGTAATAAGCACTGGAAGAGGCACATCGACGTTCCGGTGTAGCGAAGAGGACGTTCTTTAGCTTGCATGGCAGGACATGTCCATCTGTCAGAGTCTTGATGGGACTGCATTTTTGCAGAGAAAGGGACTCAGGTTACACACACCTGAACGGTTTGGTGTGCTAGCCTGTCTAATTATTACAGGAAGGGAGGACAATAATGAACATTAATCTTCTTCATTCTTCTTTTTTTAATGTTTCAGTTCTTTGAATCGGCAAGTCTGAAAACCGTGGTGTTGTTCTCCAGGTTGATCAAAGAGAGTATGATAAAGCAGACTTGTTGCCAGTGATAAGCCTGACATATTAGGTCTCCACCCAACTGATTGGATGAGGTAAGCATCCACAAATGGCTTCCGTCACGGCCTGATGCAAACAGCAGGCAAGGTTGTTTATGCTGGGTTCACTAGTAATCCATTCACACTCAAAGTGCTGCCACTGTATGCAAAATGAGTTAACAGGACTTGAATTTGAGCACTGAAGTGCTCAGAATATATGCCTTCATGAATTTATTTGGTGAGTTCATGCTGTGTTATGCCTCAGTTGCAAGATTTCAGGCAAAATACAGAATTCACCTCCCTGAATAGGTGGCAGGTAGTTTGCATGCTCTTTGCAAGTCATTAAGTCCCCGAGGCAGAGTGTAGAAACCAAAAAGAAGAAAAACAAAAACATTATCTTTCAGATATCTATGTTAGCATGTTAGCCTTCATATGTTCAGCATATATTAGTCTACACACGTCCGGTTCCACTGTTCATCGGTGGAAACGGTGCACGTGCAAATTATAACGATTGTCCAGCACATTATAAACACTGTGGACAAAGTCCTGACTTTCTGGAAGCGAGAAGATCATTGCTGTAATTTGTGTTGCCTTTTATTCACAAACATCTGGGAAAGAACTAGTTGATTAGGAATTAGGAGAGCATCCAGCGTTTGACAGCAGCGCCCTCTGCTGGAGCAAAGAGAATGGCACTTTATATTTATATATACAAAAGACAGCACGAGTTGGTGAAGATACTCATTGTGGGATGAATGTGTTTTTGTTGGTAATGTAGTTTTATCCGGTGTGTGAAATGACTGCCATACAGTAGAAAAACTTCACAAGTCAGACGCTTCTTCATAGGCAACAGAGTTAAATATTTTTGGGGGCTACTCAAACTGTATATACGTGACAGTCTGCAGTCTGCAACAACTAAAGTACTGATCACAGAAATTCTTGCTTGTGAAAAGTGATAAAGAGAAACTTTTGGCAGGATCATAATTCCTGCTTCAAGTATTAAATTATGCGTGCCTTTTCATAAATATTTATGAGAAGGCGTTAAGATATTTGGCTTTGTTCGTATCTGTACAGAAAATTCTACTTTTTATAGAGTAAAATATGCAAGTACAATTGAGTTCTCAGGTTTTGTATTATAACTTGAAAAGCACTAATATCATGGCTTCTTTTTAGACAGTTGTTTTATTTTGCAACACGTCTCATGTATTCGTTGTATCGATGTCAGGGAAGGGAAACCGTAGCTCAACACATATCCCGAGGAAAATCAACTATTAGTCTTCATATTTACAATGCAAATTTCCTTCTATCAGCCATAACGGGAGGTCAAAACCTCCTATAATGGATATATAACCTGCACAATGTAGAGTACAGTGTACATGACAAACTGGAAGCTGTCGTTTCTGCATTTATCTCTCATGCTGATGTCTTTTCTTTCCTGAAGTTCAGTTGGTAGTTTTGTGGCAGTGGCAAGTAGTAATTTCTATTGTACAATTAAGTTGAAAATAGTGACTGGATTGTTTCAAACACAGTAAACTACCATAAAAGACCAAATAAATGTGTTTGTACAGGACTGTGCAACTGAATCCATTATTTAACATAGTACACTGAGTGGTACTTAAAACGCTGGACACCACTGATTTCCCAAACACATCACAGTATTGGATGATAGTTCAGTCTGCGTTAATGAGCCCACGCTTCCTGAGTGCTGATGTTCTGTGATAATGTGTAAAGGAGCCCCTTAAACGGGCTGTTTCTGTTACTGTGCCTTTAAGACTGACCCCTGTTCTGTTTCTGCCTCCTTCCAAAAAACAGTCCAGGCTGAAACGCTCCTTATAATTTCAACATGAATGGGCGGGGCTAAACTAGGTGCATATACTGGTATTTAGGACTTAAAACAATGAATTCAAAACCAGCTGTTTTCACAACTTGGTCTCCACATGTGGACCAAATGGACTGGGGAGTGACCAGCATGTTTAAAAACTGTATTAAACTCTTAAAAGCAAGGACAATTCGGCTTTTCCATGATATGGGTCCCTTAGAAACCTGAGTTTGTTTTGATTGGATAGTCTAGTTGTTCGCTCTTAATTGGGAATTCCACCAACTTTTCAAAATTTAGAATTCATCCACGAAATGTTAAAGCCATTTGGAGTGTTCAGGTGTAAAATGGTTAACCGATGAGAAAATCAGTGGTGGTGACAGGAAGGGTTAGTTGAAAATAAAGGTTAAAGTTAAAAGCCTATTAACCTTCATGTCTTAGTTTTCAGATGTGATGGTGAATGTTAAAATAGTATAAACACACCCCCACAAAAAAAGTACTATTTTGACTTGCATGTGGGTATATTATATATATATATATATATATATATACATACACACACATACATACGTGTATTTTCCCCCCAAAACCCAAAAATACCTTTGGCATTGAACAACATATTAATAACCGTTACACCCAATACCTTTGTGAGGCAGGCCTAGTGCTGGGTGCCCAGTCCAGGTCCAGGTGATGTACCACCCTGCAGAGTTCAGCTCCAATCCTAATCTAATTCACCTGATTCAGGTAACGAAGACTTTCAATGGCATCTCACATGAACCCCCCCGCTGTAGAGGTACTGAACACAATATATATATATATAGGATATATTTGGTTCCCATCACTGTGAGGAATTCAGAGTGAGTTTCTGTAAGACAGTGCATTTCATATTAAACCACTCTGAATGACTGGGTCCACCTCAAGGATTTCAAAGGTAAATATTATATAATTTTTAAAATATATTATTTTATATTATATAATATAAATATTACATATTTCAAATTAAATTTCACCAAAGGGAGCCTTGGACAGTAAACACTGAACCAACAAAGCACATTTAGAGAAGAAACCCACTATTTAAGTTAAATATTATGAACAGCCCACAGCTGACTATGAATTATATATACACTGCGGTTTACCTGGCGTTCGCACAACACTGCCAAAACTGATGTGGTGTGCGACACCAATACAGCAGATGATATAAATCTGCCAACAAAGCTCAAAAGTGAAGTGTCTCAATTGCTCTGCGCTGGTTTAAAGAACCAGGAGGTTTTTGTAACCTAATCTGAGGCTTCTTGTCGAGCAAATTAGCGTCAGTCAAAATTCTCTAAAAACGACTGCACTAAGCTAACATGAAATGCATTTCCATCACACTTTGCAGTCCATTAAATCAACTAAAAGGAGCTAAATAGCCGTTATGTTAAACCACATAAGTGCAGTCGCGTCAGCGCCGCTAGAAACATGCGGTTACAGAAAGTTGAGTAGCTGATAAAATTATACTTCACCTTTTGAACTGACTTTTCTGAGCAAAACACAGGCAATGCCTGCATCACTATTCCTCAGTGATGTTTCTGACCACTAGGTAGCGTCATCCATCTTATAATGGAGCTGGATGTGTGACGTGCATCACTGAACAGCACCACATTTACTGAACACCCAAGGAAAACAAATGAAACAGACGGTGTGTATTAAACGTTTTATTCTGACTTTTGATGGAAAAACGTCCCGGTGCACCTGCAAAGAAAAAAAGGGTCTTCAGTTAGAAAACTTTTTCCAAGTGACCATCAGCACTTTAAAAGAACTACATTTTTTACAGCATAATTTCTATCTGCTGGTTCTGTATCACCACAAATCTGATTCATTTACCTGCACATAGGGGGAAAAAAACGGCTTCAACACCTGCCATCTATTTTTAAGTTTCCTTTTTTTAAACTACAAGGAAAATAATCAAAATCCTTATCAATGGTAAAACACTGGAGTGTCCCTTTAACATTCTGCTACAAAGAACAGAAGCCAGTTCTGAGCCACTGCAGTAAATGTCAAGGACTCACTGAAAGATATGCTGGCTGCACCAAAACAGGTTTTTCGTTGGGGAAAAGATGAGTCCCTCCAAACTGCTGTAGTCACTGACATTTCCCAAGTATTATGACTAACCGTGCTGTGAAAACCTTTTGTCAGCATTACGGCTGCTTAAATGAAACCTTTCATTAAGCACACTGACGCAGGTGGAGTTCATTTCATTTGACCAGCTTTTGGGGTGGAGTTGCGCTCACAATCCACAAAGACGAGAATTATTCAATTTTCAAGCTGTATATTTTGCAGAATCTACCAATTAATACATAAAAACTCCAGGAGCTCCGTGCTTTGGGGCCTGTCCAAGCTTTATTTAAAGACTGCTTGTCCATTTTTTAGCACCTTTGGGTCTTGTGGTTCCATCCTTATTACACCTTTTCATGGTTGGAACAAGGCAAATACATTAAGAGGCGAAATGTACTTTTGCTGAAGCTAAACGACATTTCTAGGATTCCGTGTATCCAAGCATGATGGGTCAAACGGCACTAACGTACATAGTTAGCAAGGTAGATGCCAGGATGCAAACATGACTAATACATTCGAATTATAGATTAAGAGTGAAGAGTTTATACGAAACTCTACTCAACAATGTGATGGAAAATCCATTACATGCTATTTACAAGTAATCCAATCCAAAAACCCACACACGCATAGTGTGTAGACGTTACCATGACAACGAGCATCCCCTGCATCCACTCAGAGAGAGATGCGCGTGTTTTTACTTCAAAATCATGGCAATTCAGGAAAACATCCTTCACATGTCCTTATTAAAGAAGGCCGAGAGGAAGACGTCGTGTTCTGAGACACATAAGCTGGACGTCCGTCCCACCGCCGTCTTTTAAAGACCAGAGCATAAACTTCGTCTCCTCAGACCAGTTTCTGCTCCGCCATGTTGAACGGTATAAACTTTCACTGTGACGTGACGAACATGATCAGAACGGACTCAAACTTTCCGATAGGGAATGTAATCAGATACAGGCGTTTAGACGGATATTATTAGATTATTTACAGGATTACCCACCTTGATCAGGTAGAAATTGTATGTTGAATGGCCTGTATGTTGAGTGTGTGTGTGTGTGGTCGAATTGTTAATGGATTATTAATGGCTATTTTTAGCGACAGGACATAAATTAACACACCAAACCATTAACGACCACAGAGCGACTCCATACCACTTCATCCCATGAGCCGAACACAGGTGTAAGAATGCATCAGGACTAGGGCCGAAATATTGATTTTATATCGAAATTCCAATTTGCGAGTGCAACTTTTTTTTTAATCATAAGAGCTGCAGTTATTATAGTCTTAGTCTCATCAACGATGATACAGGTTTTATATGCAAACACTGATAAGCAAGTTTTCAGTATGGAATTTTCACCTAAGAACACAGAGCTTGTGAACTGCTGCGCCTTCACAACTACAAATAACTGGCAGGCTGGCGCTCTGGGGTAAGAGTTCAAGTCTCAAGCCAGAAAAAGCTTATGCTGGTCTTCTTAGCCAAGAAATTGAGGTTTAAATTGAGGTGTGGACAATTATAAACAGTTCAGTCATAATCAGGACGTTGTGCTGTCGAATTGTTTGAACACTAAAGTCTGCAAACCACTAGCATTAATCAACAACTCACCCCAGCACTCCTCCTGCCCCCCAGCTCTACTGATCATAGACATTTTAGATCAATTAGCTCTTTAGTCTTCTGCAGCGGTTCCTCAGTTTTCAGGTTTGTTTAAAACATGCCAGCCACTCAGCTACATGGAAAACATTACCATGGCTTGCACTGTTTATATGCACTTATTTGAGGCAAGTCAGTATAACAGTTAGGACAACTGATACTGAATGAAGAAGTATACCAGTACACTTATCTTCTGATGTGTTGGGAGCTGAGACAAACAAAAACGTGGACCGTCTGGGGGCCCAGGGGGAACCACTGCTATTAATCTACTACAAATTCTGGCCAATCTACTTTGTTGCTTCTGGGTATGAAATAGTGTGATGGCTTTATTGTATTTATTCTTTAATGACACTAATAAGCTTATTTTACACACAGAAGCACGATGGCAAAATGGAACTTCTGCGTCACGTGTTTTTACACTCCAGTTACGAGTGATTAATTAACGCCATGAGTGTTTGGTACATGCTTCTAGTGACATTGTGACAAAAATCAAAATAAAATACAAACCGGAAGCTTAAAGTTGTGCTTAGTTCGCACATCCATTTCGGTCGCTTGCGGATTCTATAAACATCTACGTTTGCACAGGAGTGCACCGCATGTCAGTGCTGCAGCTAAGGAACAGCTGGTGTAAAACACACTGTACTTAACCTGACAAGCAGACGTTCTCAGGTGAGCAAGCAATGAGTGGGAAACAGAACTGCGACCGAAATGATTACAGAACATTGAGCTCCACTCTTCACATACTCATGTGCTGAAACAGGGTTTTGTGTTACTTGATGTACAGTAAATCTGATTTCTGATGAGTAAGCTCACCATGTGTGGTCTTAGTTCATCTTCCTGATCAGTCTGTTAATCTGGTCCTCACGGTTTCCAGCATCTCCTCCCTCCACAAAGTGAGTGGTCTTCTTGTTCATGCCACCGCGAGGAGAGGACAGCTTGAATGGCCAGAGGAAGTTGTTGGCAGCTTTGAAGTTCTTTCCAACAGTGTAGATCTCATGAATAAGATCCTCAATGCAGATGATTCCAGAGCGACCTGGGAAGAAAAGCACGGCACATTATGGACCTTTCGTTTGAGATGAATTGGGTAAAAAGGCTAAACGCATTAAACTTGGCGCACCTGAACTGAAGAGTATTTCAAGTTTACACAGTAAAGATGGACGGCTTAAGCCTAAACCGAGGGAACGTCTAACAAAAACGTCTCCTCACCTCCTACCCAACAGGCTTGACTTTTGTCTCCAGTTATCCGGTAAACCAGCTCGAGTCAATCTCAAATTCAAATTAAGGGCACAACGTCTCAACGCCTTTAGCCTGTATTACCAATAATATGAAAGTCAAAGTAACTGCCATACAGTAAGCGCCACTGGGAGACATGACATTTTATGAACAGGATACTTACCAAGGCTCTTCTCAATGAGCGAATTGTCTGTCAGAGGAATGCGCTGCTTATTGATCTTGCCATATCCACGCTTGTAGATCAGCTCACGCACAGATTTCAGATTGGGATATCTGCATAAACAATAAACAGTACAACCATTTAGCCCTGTCATACAACTAAATGTCTAGAGGCTTATTTGTAGCATATAAGAGTGTATAGTAAAATAGTTACAGTAGCTTATATACACATGTAAATCAGCGCCTCTCATTCTCTAGATCCACATTATTCATGAAATCTCATTTTCTTCAGGATTAAGTATTAAGCATTTTCTCATTTTTACCTTTGAAAACAGCACAAGAATTTTTTGGGCTAAACCAATGAATTAATTATTTACTGATTACCACTACAAACTACCTGTTCTATAACACTAAAAAAAGTGAAATATTCTCATATTTTCATATTCTAATAATTATACTCATAATTCAACGCCTTCATATCGATATATTTTTACATCCCTGAATAATAATGCTAATAAAACGATCTTCCTTACCCCCAAGCGATGTAGGGCTCTGCAATTCTGAGCATGTTGATGGAGGCCTTGTTGAGTTTTACAAAGACACCGTTGAAGATCTGGCGGAGACGCAGGAGCTGAAGCACTTTACGCACTTTAGGGCTGACACCGTTGATACTGGTATGAAAAGAAGCAAACTGCATTAGTACAGTTTACCAGAAGGAGACAGCATCACCATTAAGCAACAGAGTGGATTCAGAGGAATTGGCTTAATTTCAGAGAAATCACCATGGTCGATAAGACGGGGAAAAAAGAGCTACATCATTAACCACTGTATGATAACATAAGAAGTTAAATGAAAACTTCACCCAAAAAAGCCAGGTAAGAACACAGCCTGATCTGTATCATGGACCACATATAAACTCGTTTACTGCTGGCCAGAGTAGCATTTTTGGGTGAAATACTCAAATAACAGACTACAAAGCCTTTTGCTCAAGTCCTCACCCTCTGATCCTGATGACGAAAGCCAGTTTGGGCTCGGCGGGGACGTAGTAGTTGCCTGCTTTGCGAGCCATCCTGTTCAGGCGGATCTCGCGCCTGTACAGCTCCCTGTATTCCTTGTGATAACTCTCCGCTCTCTTGAGGATGAGCTTCCTTGTGACTCTGCGGGCCTGAGCAGATGAGCAACACAATCAGCTTCCACAGATTCGAGAGACAGCACTCACGTCTGAATACACAGAATCGCTGCTTGAGCTACTAACCTTCTTCTCAACCCGCTGGGCCTTGATGCGCTTGGCCTTGACGACGGCATAGCGCTTCCTCTTCTTCAAGAGGCTTTCGGGGACTGAGGGAACCTTCTTTTCTCTAAAAGCCAAAAAAAAAAAAAAGTTTGTCACATCAGTTTTTAAGACTTTACAAAGTCAGACTAACAGCTTAAGCTGCCAATCAAATGCATTAATGTTGAATTCTGCCGAACTCTTTAGCTGTTAAGACAGTCAACTGACAGATGCTCTGTGCCAATCTTTCCAATGACTCTTCATAGCGGTGATGGGTAACAGACGTCTTAAGTATTTAAATCCGCCAAAAGCTCACAGAACGTTGTGTGTATTGACTAAATACATGCTATATAAATCCTGAGAAACTGGTTTACAATCAGTTTGAAGCTTAAAACATGTTTAAAAGCCATTTTTGGTGGTGATGTACACAGATGCTGTAAGTGGAAAAAAAAAAAGTCAGTTTTTCAGAATTGGCTCTTTTTGCAAGCAGCTTTGTAAATAACATGGTTATATGACGGCGTTATTTGGGCTACATCTTCTGCTTCTCAACACCACCACTGCGAAGAAATTCATGTTTCTCCACAAAGCACCATTTCACATCAAACCACTCTGGATGACTCGCATCTCAACGCTAGAAATAGGCAGAAATCGGAATATTTTGGTGGAACTCCCCTTTTAATTACGACCACACTATAGCAACTGCAGTGTGGCTACTTAGCCATGTTACACAACGTTAGACTGATGCTTTTCACGGACTAAAAGAGCATTTCTGTGCTTTCCTGCCCCAACACCTCCATTCTACTCTTATGTAGCTGAAACGTGATGAAATGCCTTGAAGCAAAAGTCTTGAACACTTAAGTTAAACACGCAGGAGCGGAGGATGCAAAGCCAAGACTGAAGCAGTTGGAGAGCCAATTCACAAGTGCTAACTTGGTTGTAAAGCACTCAAATCATCTGACCGGACAAAGTCGTGTGGTCACTCTTTTCTTCCAAATGTTAAACAGCACAAGACTTCAGAAACATCAGCAAGAACAGCTACAGTGACTCTGGACCCGGCTACGTTCACCGAGCTAAGCTAGCAGCGTCACCTAGTTAAACAGCTACTTTGCTGTACAGATAGCACTCAAGATTCGCTCGTATCCCCAATATCAGGTTGTAGTAACCGATATCGGCACCCAAACACAGGCTTTATTCCTCATATCGCCCAAATATGGACGTTTACTCAGCTGAACACGCAGCTCCAGGCCATTTTACCACACGCTGCTATCGCCTCATTGAGCCAAACACCCGTGATATTTTACACCAACCCCAGCACATCTTATATTCGCCAAAGCCCCCGAATTTCCACTTCACAGAGTGTACGAGTGCTTCTACTGTACATTCAGTCCGCGAACGAGCCAAAACGAACAGCGACGACGCCGATGTTAAACGATTTAGATGACGAGACATCCAACTTACGCTTCGCCCGCCATTATCCCCACAGTGAAAGAGGGTTTCACGCATGCGCACCAGACCTCTTATACAGACCCGAAACTTCCGGTCAGGATTTGGTCGCTTCTGCACTGCCTGATTTTTTAGGAATTGACGGTCATTCTGTCTCTTAAACAGCAAATGGATTAATTCGACTGTGAATTAACATTCAAAATGATCCAATGGGAGTGTTGTTCGATTTGATAAAGGATGCTTTGTCGCGCTGTGAAGTTTCCCAGATCTACAAACCATCGCGGGCTACGGACTCCGTTCCGCACGAGATGTAAATCAGATAGGACGGGCTCAAAGTCTGCGTCACGAATCTCATGTTTATGGTTACGCAAAACAGGCATGTGTTATAAGCTGGACGTCGCTGCTTTTCTGGAGCAGAAGACGCGCTGAACTGTGTTGGTGCTGAGCTTAGTCGTCTTCCTCGGCTCTCTTTAGAAATATTTGAGCTCAGCTTTGACTTTAGTGCACTTTTGCAGCGCAGACTGTGGGGTTTGAGTCAGTGAGCTCGCTCGTACCGGACCTAGCTTACCTGTGGTGCCTTTGCTGGCGTTTAAAGGGTTTGTTTATAGTCTTCGAGATGTACATCGTCGCCGAGCTGCTCGTGGTGTCCTTTAAAGTCATTTGGTCGTTCGTGTTGGCCGGGGCCAAGTGGCTCGTAAAGCCCCGGGAAAAGAGTGTGGAGGGGCAGGTCTGTGTCATCACCGGGGCTGGAAGCGGACTTGGACGGCTCTTCGCGACCGAGTTCGCCCGGAGAAGAGCCACCCTGGTGCTGTGGGACATCAACAGAGAGGCCAACGAGGAGACGGCGGAGATGGTGCGGGACATCTATCGCGGAATGGCTCCGTCCAAAGGTAGATCCAGAAGTGAGGCTGTATGGATACGATTCAGTATCGCGATATTGTTTTTTTTGATGTATCGAAACAGTCGATATTACAGTTTGCATGATTAAAATGAACGAAAGCCTGATTCCCTGAGTGCTGCTATCCTCACTCTTAAGATGGTTCTTCAGTAAAGGCAGTGGTTCTGTGTAGAACCTTGAGCTCTGTATACAACCATTCCATGCTTAAATGGTTCTTTGCATGGTGAAATAGTTCTTCAGATTGATGGAGAATGTGCTGTAGAACCTTTCTGGAAAAGGTTCTATATAGAAGAACCCTTTTTGGTGCTATAAACAAACACATTCTCAATCTGAAGAACCATTCCGCCATGTGAAGAACCTTTTAAGCATTAAACATCTCTTTCTATGTAGAGCGTGTGATTCTAAACAGAACCATTACCGTTACTGAAGAACCATCTTTTTAAGTGTTCAAGTTTAGCAGAAATGGTTCTATGTAGTACCAAAAAGGTCCTATTTGGTGATGTGTAGAGATACTTTGGTGCTATATAGAAAAGGTTCTTTAAAGAACCAGATATCAGTTTTGCCATCATAAAGAAGAACCATTTAACCATGCAAAGAACTATTTAACCATTCAGATGGTTCTTTGTCATGAATGCTTTCACTAAAGAACCCTCAAAGAACCCATTCTTAAACATTTCACAGTTTTAGACCAACCTGCTGACCCGGAATGGTTCACAGCAGTGGTGGTAGGAACCAGACGTCTCAAGTGCCTTTAAAACCCACCTCAAAGAAACTGCTCACATGAAATGGTTACTAATACGTTCCTTGAAGCCTGACACGTTGTTTATGATGGCCCAAACTGAAGACTGCCCAGTTGTCTAACTGACAGACTAAACAGGTTAAACTGCTAACCAGGAAATTCTGCTTTGGTAAAAACCCCTCTGAGCGTTTAACATAACCAATTGTCACGCAGCTGCTTGGAACCTGCATTAGTCTTAATTAACTTAGAGTGTTAATTAATACTTTCCCTGTTTGTAGGGTCTGGAGATGGAGTTCAAGACTTGCCATTGTTCCAGCCCCAGGTTTACACCTATGTGTGTGATGTGAGCAAGCGTGAGAGTGTGTATTCAACGGCAGAAAAGGTGCGAAGAGAAGTGGGCAACGTCGCCCTCCTCATCAATAACGCCGGAGTGGTCTCCGGACACCATCTCCTCGAATGTCCTGATGAACTGATTGAAAGGACTATGATGGTCAACTGCCATGCCCATTTCTGGGTGAGTACATTGGTCAGTTGGGCTTTAATGTGCAGGAATATAAAGATGTACAGTGATGCTTAATGGTTCAGTCAGTCAATATGCGGATCAACAAAGGTATGCTAATGCACTTGTGTGCTTCACAGACCACCAAGGCGTTTCTTCCCAAGATGCTGGAGTTAAATGAAGGGCATATTGTAACTGTAGCCAGCTCCTTGGGTCTGTTCACCACGGCTGGCGTGGAGGTATGTAATCCACGTCCCTCCAATTCCCAAATCACCTTCTTCAGAGCTGTTTTACACCCCCCTTCAGTAGTAATACCAGATCTGATCCTGTGCAGTTGTTTGAGACAGTCTTCTCTCATGTTGGTTACAGGATTATTGTGCAAGCAAGTTTGGTGCTATAGGCTTCCACGAGTCCTTGAGCCATGAGTTAAAGGCGGCCAATAAAGACGGGATTAAAATGACCCTGGTCTGTCCATTCCTGGTGGACACAGGCATGTTCAAAGGCTGCAGAATCAGGTTTGTAACATGTTAGTGCTGGAGATCCACCACTTAGTTATATGTTATATGTAGACGCCCATTCAAATGTCGGGAATCACTTGTCATATTAATCATTTCTGTTGTTTACATACAATAATAATGTGGTAAATGTGGGTTTAAATATTATAAATGTAACAACAATATGTAGCATAAACGATTTGTCAGGTTATCAAGATGATTACAGCGTTTAAAATTGGGTTATTTGATACTTGAAGTCTAAAAGCCTATTAAACATTTTATATAGATAGCTAGATAGAAGTTTATTGATCTCGAAGGGAAATTTCAGCATTACAGTGGCAAGACATATAATTGCACGTAAGCTTACAAAATAGACAAAAAATAGACATAAATTAGGCAGAAATAAAAAAATTAGACATAAGTATGAAAGAGTAGAAATAGAAGTATATCTGCATATTTACATAGCATATAAAACAGATTTGTTGTATTTACATGAGATTATATATAATAGTTTCAGATAATGTTAATTTCATATAAAAAAAATATATATATACATTTTTAAACTCCTAGATTTCAAACATTTTAATGGTACTGTATTGATAATGTTTTTTCTGCTGTGCTGTAGGTTTTGAGTTGGTAGTAACGTGTTTTTAACCTTTGTGCAGGAAAGAAATTGCACCTTTCTTCCCCCCACTGAAGCCCGAGTATTGCGTGGAACAGGCTATGAGAGCCATTCTCACTGACCAGCCAATGGTCTGCACACCACGTGCTATGTACGTGGTCAGCTTCATGAAAACGTACGTATTGTCCATTTCCCTTATATTACCTTCCTCTTGCAAAAGTCTTTTTTTTCCACCTTTAACTAAATTACTAGTTTCTAATTACAGAAATGCTTATCTGTCTGTTGCAGGGTTTTGCCATTTGATGCTATCGTGTGCATGTACCGCTTCATTGGTGCAGATAAATGCATGTATCCCTTCCTGGCTCATCGGAAAGAATCCACAAACAACAACGAGTCAAAAACTGGAATATAATCGACTGGATTTCTAAAATGATGGCTGCTAATCACCCAAGACAAGCTTGGCATTGGAGACTTCCTTAATTTTGCATTGGAGCTATAAAGGCTAATGTAGCTAACAAGCAGTGGATGCTTATAGCCACCAGTTAGCATTGTGCTAACCTCAGTGTTAAGCTGTTAAGTGATCTCAGATCGACTTGTTAACTACATAAGCCTTGTAGCTCCAAAACTAAAGAAGCAACATCGGACACCACATTTTGCCGATTCATCTGAATCACTGCTTTAAGCACAGCATGAATGAACACTAACACTGGTTCTCTGATGAAGAGTTGGTGCTCAGTAACATGCTGGAACAAATACAGACTGTAAACCACTACACGGAAATGTTTGTACACATGTTAAGCTGTCTATTTCGCTGCTTTTAAGCCAGCTAATGTCATACTCTGATCTCAAATGCACAGATCAGCTCTGATGATGCAATATGCAGTATGTTACTGTAAGGATGTACAGTAGGGCCTATCTTATTTATAGATAATCATGTATAATTTGTACTTTTGCGTCCACCTCAACATGTTTACGGGCCTTCTAGCTGAGGCCTTGTGGCTTTAGTCATTGTATTTTTTTGAAAACACGACAAATGTGTGGTGCATTAAGAGACGCATCGCACAGGATTTGTTACAATTAAAATTTGACGCAATAAAAAAGTCTTTAACTTATGTGTCTGTCCTGTTTTCTCAATACCTACATACAGTTGTCCCCCGATTTAGATTTTCATATTTTTAAAAGAGATATGCTTTTATATATATGGCTATAAATAAAAAAAATCTAGCATGTTTCAATAGCTGAAATATTTCTACATATTAAATGCATGTTAATATGTGGATGGTATAAAGCACAAGCATATGCGATTATGTTCTTTGATGATCATTTCATTGTACGCTACCATTCAAAGGTTTGTCATATTAATATCCAATAATAATTTGTATAGTGTAGATTTAAATATTCAAGGTATCTTTAAGACGTTTCATTCAATATTTCAGCCATTTTTTGGGAACAACATTAAATGATGCATGATATGTCTAAAAGATGCTTAGGGTATTAATAAGGAGTTTGCCCCCTCTTTGCTGAAGCAACAGACTCTACTCTTCTGCTTTACGCTGGGTGTTGGAACATTGCTGTGAGGATTTGATTGAGCATTAGTGAGGTCAGGTACTGATGTCGGATGGTCAGTTCTGGATCACTCCAACTCATCCCAAAGGTACTGGATGGAGCTCTACTCCAGAGAACGCACTTACACTCCTCTGCAGTCCAGTGCTGGGGGGGCCTTATACCCCTCTAGCCCACGCTTGGCACTGGACATGGTGATCTTAGGCTCATGTGCTGCTGATCCAGATCATCCTGTTCCATTGGAAATGTTTTTCTATGGAGATTATACAAGCTGTGTGCGTGTGCAATTGAACGCCCGTGTCAGCAATGGGTGCAGCACAGCATCTCTGTCCAAAGGATAATAAGCATCTCCAAAATAGTAACTTTACAGAAGGCAAAAATCAGTCTTTCAGATTAAGTGGTTATGAGATGGTCATAGGTGTGCCCACATATTCAGTGTTTCCAATGGTTACAAATGCGGCTCAGCCAATCAGATTTTAGGACGGTTGTTTTGACGAATTGTCCTACCTTGTCAATATCATACTGTAGTGCATATTTATAGGTAGCGCTCCACACTCCAAAAATGGCTCGTCAGATCAACCTTAAAAATTAACTAGTTTCATTCAACATAAATAAATACTTTAAATGAACGATTCAATCAATGTAATTTTTTGAGTTGAATAGAAATAATTAAACGTTTGGCGAATCATTTTTTACAGTGTACATGAAACTATGGATAAGATATTTTGATATTAGCTTATCAGAAAATATTACATTGAAATGTACAGGTAGGATATTTTGACAGCCTATATGATCTAATCAGTGAGTAAGTAGTAATATGAGCTGAATCTGTACTGAATTAACATTAAGAACACAATAAAACATTTGAAGCACTAGCTAAGTTACAACGCTATACTAATGATGTGCGCATGCTTGGTAAGACCGCTCGCTGGGTGGGACCGCAACCGGCTCTACCTATTAAACAAGTTTTAGTTATTTATTTTACAACCCCATTTCCAAAAAAGCTGGGACGCTGTGCAAAATGTATATAAAAACAAAATGCAATGATGTGCAAATCGTTTAAACCCTACACTGTAAAAATGGCTCATCAGATCTACCTAAAAAAATTATTTCATGTGGTAACAAGCAGCTGAACTAGTTTATTCAACTCAAAAAATTACTTTAAAAATCGTTCATTTAAAGTATTTATTTAGGTTGTATAAAACTAGTTAATTTACTTGTTACCACATAAAGTAATTTTTTTAGGTCGATCTGATGAGACATTTTTACAGTGTATATTTCATTGAAAATAGTACAAAGACAACATATCAAATGTTGAAACTGAGAAATTATAAAAAAAATATTTGCCTATTTTGAATTTCATGCCAACAACACATTCTAAAAAAGTTGGGACGGGGGCAACAAAAGGTGGGTAAAGTTGTGTAATGCTTAAAAAAACACCTGGTGGTTAATTGGCAGCAGGTCAGTAACATGATTGGGCATAAAATGTGCATCTCAGAGAGGTGGAGTCTTTCAGAAGTAAAGATGAGGAGGGGTTCACCACTCTGTGAAAGACTGCATGATCAAACAGTGCAACAATACAAGAATAACGTTTCTCAATGTAAAATAACAAAGAACTTCTGCTTTTCATCATCTACAGTAAATAATATCATTAAAAGATTCAGAGAATCTGGAGAAATCTTTGTATGTAAGGGACAAGGCCAAAAACCCGTATTTGCTGGCCGTGATCTTTGGGCCCTCAGACAGCACTGCATTAAAAACAGACATGATTCTGTAGTGGAAATCACTGTATGGACTCAGAAACACTTCTGAAAAACACTGTCTGTGAAAACAGTTTGTCGCTGCATCTACAAATGCTAAAACTCTAAAACACAAAAAAGAAAACACATATACACAGGATCCAGAAACACCGCCACCTTCTCTGGGCCTGAGCTCATTTAAAATGGACCGGGAGGAAGTGGAAAAGTGTCCTGTGGTCTGACGAATCAACATTTGAATTTCTTTTTGGAAATCATGGACACTGTGTCCTCCGGGCTAAAGACCACCCAGCTTGTTATCGGTGCACAGATCAAAAGCCAGTATTCATGATGGTTTGGGAGAGCATTATTGCATAGGTGACTGGCACATCTGTGAAGGCACCATTAATGCTGAACAATATATACATGTTTTGGCAACATATGCTGCCATCCAGACGACGTCTTTTTCAGGGAAGGCCTTGATTATTTCAGCAAGACAGTGTCAAACCACGTTCTGCATGTATTACAACAGTATGGCACTGTATTAAAAGAGTCTGGGTGCTAATCTGACCTGCCTGCAGTCCAGATCTGTCACCGCTGAAAACATTTGACACATTATAAAATGAAAAATACGACAAAGGAGACCCTGAACTGATGATCAGCTAAAATCCTATGTTAAGTGAAAATGGGAAAACATTTCAATTTCAAAACTACAGCAGTGTCTCCTCAGTTCCTAAACGCTTACAGAGTGCTGTTAAAAGAAGAGGTGATGAAACACAGTGGTAAAAATGCCCCCGTCCCAACTTTTTTGGAACATGTTGTTGGCATCAAATTCAAAATGTGCATGTATTTTTCAAAAAACAATAAAATTTTTCAGTTTCAACATTTGATTTGTTGTCTTTGTAGTATTTGCAATGAAATATAGGGTTTAAATGATTTGCACATCATTGAATTTTGTTTTTATTTACATTTTGCACAGCGTCCCAACCTTTTTTGGAAATGTTTGTGGTAGTCATTGTTGTTAGGCAGCTCCTAATGTTACAGTACATCAGCTTGCAAGCTAACTGGTTTGTTAATGTTCTATAAACAAGGTTAGGATTCATAAATTAGGAACTAATATATACTTAGTACCAAGGTGTAGGTCGGGGGGGGGGCTAGACACATGCGGGCCCCCCAAAAAACCTACTTAGGAACACTGTCAGATCTGTTAGAACACTGGAACTATTGGTTTTATTATGTTATGACTTCATTCTTGACATTTTACAGCTTTCTCAGTCATTTTTGAATCATACAGCTTCGTTCACCCTTCTTAACACGTTAACATTGATTTATGATTTACAGTTTACTTCTAATTATATGAAACGTGAAGTTGTGCATCATTTTATACATTTATTTGCAGCAAACTTGGTTCCAAACCTGCATGATAGCATAGAGGGTTTTAATGACAAAAAGCTTATGCTTCTCCATGAGGGCCGTAGGACAGAACGGGACATACAGGGATTCCATTATCAGAGAGATACGGCCTCCCACACACACGCCTGCATGGAAATGAAATCACTGCTCCAGCTCAGCTTCCTGTTTCCACACTCTGAGTGTTGCATATTGCCTTTTACTATCTCTTACTTACCTTCCAGTGGTGGAAAAAGAAATAGAGCCTTGTATTAGAATCATTAATGTTTATGTTTCGCAGCTTAACCTATAAGATATTACATTAAAAAGATAAGCATATTTGTGAAAAGTGCCTATAGCTTCTGTCATATTATTAACTGTTGTTTTTTATTCAATAATAACTCAATAGCAGTTTATCTATAAAAGCTAACTGCCCATTTTGGATGTCCATTCTGGTGTTTTACTGTCTGTCTCCTTTTCTCACTGAGCCTTCTTGACAGTCGTCTTCTCACAGTGGAAGGATGGACAGAAACACCTGTGGATGTTTTCAGATCTGAGCTTGATTTTCTTCTCTCTCTCAAAAATAAAAGCTTTAAAATACTGTTTATCTGATGGGGACAGTGTTGGTGTTCTACCAGGTCTCATTGTCTTTATATCTTTTAATACATTTTTGAACACCAGTTCCTGTTTTTCCTCATATTTTCCTCATATTTTCCCTTTCCTTATGCAACTGGATTGTCATATATCTAACCTCCATAGAACTTTCTCTTGGAAAATTAACAATTTGTACATAATAGCTGTTTTGACTGGAAATTAAATAAATGAAAGATGGTCAGTAATTCATGAACACCAGTTTTACTGCAATCATAATCAGTAAGGTGGTTTCATTATACCAGAGCAGTGATAGTGCCCGACGCAGGACCTCAGGGGGTTAAACATCTTTAATTAATCCCCCGGGCTGTGGTCATTCCTCCTCCAACAAGGCACCTCCCCACACAGAATGGCCTGATTACAGCATCAGACTGGCATTCACAGACTTTCCCTTCTGAGTAAAGGAGTGAGTGATGAAAGGTCAGATGGAACTGCCCATTGTGTGGCTCCTTCATGGAGCACGGAAGGGAATCCTCTCCCTGCAGTCATGACTCACAGTCAAATCAGGATGATGAAGCATCACTGCGGTTCAGCTTAAGCTTATCTTTACAACATCCCACAGCCGTGGGAGCATTCCACAGGATGAACGTATAATTAAGGAAATAAGGAAAGCACACGTTCAGAGTGATAAACGTTCCCATTTGCTTACATCATAAAATTCCTGTAACGTCTAACTATTTTTAAAGCAATTGCATTTTGTAATCTTATTGGTTACAGCTGCTTTTAAGCTTTTAATTGCAGCTGCTGTATATAGCAAATAATGCCAGTACTAATCAATATTACCAGTACAGGACAGTAGGTAAAACACAAATAAAAACAGAAAACAGAAATTTGTATTTAAACGGAAATAAGCGTATGCATGGATTTATTTCACCCTCTATGGGGCATGATGTCAGCAAAAATTCTGAGAATCACAGAGAAATCTCTGTGTGTAAAGGCCAAGGACAAAACTAATAATGAATGCCCGTGACATTCAATCCCTCAGACAGCACTGCATTAAAAACTGACATGAATCTGTGATAAATACATAATCACATAGGCTTGAGAATATTTAAAATAACCTTGCCAGTGAACACTGTTTGTCACTGTATTGACAAATACAAGTTAGGACTCTACTGCGCAAAGTGAAAGCCATATATCGTCATCATCCTGAAACGCAGCTGACTTCTCTGGGCTAAAGCTCGTCTAAAAAGGACTGACACAAAGTGGACACGTGTGCTGTGGTCTAACGAATCCACCTTTCAAATTGTTTTTGGAAACAATGGACATAATGTTCTTCAGGCCAAAGAGGAAAAGGACCATCCTGAGCATCAAGTTCCAGCATCTGTCATGGTATGGGGGTGTGTTAATGCCAATGGCGTGGCCAACCTGCACATCTGTGAAGGCACCTTTAATACTGAGGGGTACATATGCATCAACAGTGTTGGAAATGCTGCCAACAAAGCATTGGTAATCTTTTTAAGAAAGATCTCTAGACCAAGCTGTTGGTACTGTAAAAGAAGGGAATTTATGCCAGGATCTGTGGTGCTTTTTGAGATTTGAGATTTGTAGCAATTAGTTAACATGGAGTTACAGCGTTAGTATACTGGAAAGTGGATTTAAATCCCTTTTTGGACAGTAAAACCTGGGAAAACTGTTTATTTCCTCGCCAAAATAATTATGCTGTCTCTCTTAATAAGTGTTTGCAATATGGTGTTACATAAATTGAGTTGAAGTGATTTTTCAGTTTCATTTTGCCATTGTAGACACCATGAGCCCTGGTTCCTATCACCACCACGGTGGGTAAAACTAAGTCGGTATGTTTCTCCACTATTACCATTGAATTATACAGATTTCCCATTTAACATTCCTTCTAGGGTCCTGTAACTCAGCTCATCAGGTAATTATGAAGTCTTTCATGAGCTGAGTTAGGTGTCTCAGAGCAGCACGAACATAAAAATGCAGTTAATTAGTTTCCCACTGGAACACTGATGTAAACAGACTGAACTGGGAACACAGAGGGACTTCCAGTCCCTGCATTATGTAACACCATTATCTGCTCAAATGACATCAAACAATTAAGCCTCAGAAATTACAAAGGCTTTGATTGAAACATCTATGTGAAACTGTGCTTTGGCCGTATTGCTTGTTAGTGAGAACTGATGATACCTTGAGGTTAGAGGTGCAAGATAGCATGTATATGTGTTTTGGAAAGAAAATTGAAAGCTGCAAGCCTCCATAATGCACTGTATGTCCAAACATATCCAAACACCCTTTCTAATTTGTGAATTCAGCCACTTTAAGGTGCTCACATTGCTGGCACAGGTGTTCAATTACGCAAACACAGTTCATAATCTCCATAAAAAACCACTGCCAAGAGAATGGAATGCTCTGATGGAGCCACACATGAGGCCAAGCATTGGCTGAAGGGGTACAAAGCCCTCCAGCATTGAGCTGTGGGGCAGCAGGACTGTGTTCTCTGGAGTGATGATGCTCCTTCCAAGACCTTTGGGATGAATTGGAGCAGAGTTTGTAATCCAGAACTAATTATCCAACATCAGTGTTTGACCTCACTAATGCCCTTGTGGCTGAATGCAATCAGATCATCACAGAAATGTTGCAATATCTAGTGTAAAGCCTTCCCAGAAGAGCCTATACTAGCCAAGATCGAACCTCACAGGTGTACCATTCCAGCTGTCCCAGAAAACATGATTATCACTCACCTTCAACAGTCTGAGATATCAAAATACTAATCACTGTTCCACTTGTTATTGTTATATTGGTATATATTTAAACTTGTAAGTTGCAAATAAATGCAATTAATAATAAATGCGGTTTGCTGATTTCAGAGCCACTCAGTTCTACCTGATGGAAACTGTTTGCCTTCAGTGTTTTGTGCTTATGATAATTTTAATAGACATCAGCGTCACTAATTAATGACATTCTATTAAAAGACTGGTTTACCAAGAGAGACACTGGAGTATTTTCACCTAAAATGAGTCGATAAAGCAAGAGTTTTGTTACAAAAATGATAATAGGACATCAGAACCATAATTAATCTTTTAGTACTTTTACTTTCGATACTTAAGTACATTTGAAGGCAAATACCTCTGTATTTTTACTCAAGTGGAGGTCTAAAGGGAGGAACTTATATTTTACCTTGGGTGTCTCTACTTTAACTCAAGTACATGGTTTGTGTACTTCGTCCACCACTGATTCTTGCGGACAAGGAGCAGGCAACAGATCTGCAACAGCTCTGTGGTCAGAACTAATATGCTCTGTCAATAAAAACAGACAAACGTACAGGCAGAATTCAGGCTTCAAGGCTGCTACAACTGTTTTTCAGCAAAATGATGCAGTTTTTTTTCTTTTTTTATAGACAACAGTATATTATACAGTGTCAGAAACCACATAAAGATCTCATTAGTATCCACAATCTTGACTTTTCGACAAGGATAAGCCAACAGAACAAAAGCTCTGTGCCCAGAACCAACACGCTCCACCAATAGAAGCTGTTTGTTGGAGGCAAATGTGTGATGATTTAGGCTCGCAACTAGCATGGTGCTAAATACATTTATGGCATTTGGCAGACGCTCCTATCTAGAGAAACTTACAATTTGAGCATCTTTACTGAGGCAGGCAATGGCAGTGTAGCCTGCCCAGGTGGGGATTGAACCCCAGTCTACAGCATAGAAGGCAGAGGTGCTACCCACTACACTACCCAACCACCGTGAGTGGTCAGTGAGTTATACGCTTCTGTTGCTTTTCAGCCTTATTAGGCTCCATCAATAAAAATGGACAAACATACATGCAAAATGCACAATTCAAGATGGTTATTATTACTTATATTAGTTTTATATATTATATATTTATGCCATGTGATGTACTTTTGTTCTTTTTCTATTTATTGAGCAAATTAACTCTAAAATCTAGTGTATTTTTTGCTAATTCAAGGCTGAAGGGCTCAAAGAGTTACATGCTTTATATTGTCTTGTCCAGACAGAGATATTGTACAGTCATTTTGGACTTATTTCAGTAAATGGACGCTGTCCGGCAGCTTGAATAAACACGTCTGATATGTCTTGAAATGCAGCCTACTTTGGTAAAATTGCACCCTGTGAAACATTCTCTACACCAGATGAAACTAATCTGCGTCATAGCAGACTCATACAGGAACAGGGTTGAAGTATGCAGAGCTCTGGAGGAGGAAAGATCAGATGATGGAATTTAGTCTGTCTGATCACAGAAGTTCTGAATAAATGGATTTTGTATTATCTGGAATTTTACTGCTGTTAGTCACTATTACAACACTGAATCGGTGTGTAAACTCGGCCCGATGCCTCACTAAACCTGGCTCTGACTGATTTATCACATAGACGTAAGCACAGGATCTTATGAAACCTCTCAAGAAAAAAAGACAAACTATTTCTCCAGAAGTCCAGCTTTAAATGAACAACAGCTTTAGAATAAAACATGGCTTTACTGCCTCCTGGTGGTAATGGTCACTTCTAACAGAGCAGACAAAATTCATCTGGTCAAATGGGCTCTCCGACAGGACTTTCACTGTCCGTTATGATCCGGTTTAAGTCTGCGTCTGACAGAGCTGGCTGATCACTATGTTGCCTTCAATAAAATGTCATTACTTCCATTAAGCTTCACTCTGGCTTCAGATCTGAAAAGAACCACAGCTGTTTCTGTCCATCCCTCCACTGTGAGAAGACAACACAGCGCTATGGGTCTGAAAGGATGTGCAGTTGTCAAGAAGCCCTTACTGTGAAAATCTGCAAATCAGACAAAGAACAACAGACTGACCGCCCGAGAATCCAGAGCTCTACATCTTTGAGTGTGTTTGGGTTCACTTGGACTGTGAGAAGCAGAAAATGCAGCCAAGTTCTAAGACTGAACTGTCAAGGTGTGGAAAAATACTGAAAACTGAAAGCAAGACTCCTGAAAAGAACGGAAGACAAAGGGTTCTTTTCTGATTTTTGTTTCTCATAATGCTGGGAAAAAAAATATATAATTTACTTTGTGTATTCGGTATAGAAATAAACAAAAATGTTCCACACTGAAGCTCTCACACGCTCAGAAAAAATGCTGCCAAATTAAGAAACGCATCCTCTACAGGAAGCAGAAAAGCTAGTTCATGCATTTATTACCTCAAGGCTGGATTACTGTAATGCCCTGCTGGCTGGATGTTCCAGCCAAAGCCTCAACAAGCTTCAGTTCGTCCAGAACGCTACAGCCAGAGTCCCTACTGGAACCAGAAAGTTTGACCATATCTGCCCAGTTTTATCAACACTAAACTGGTTGCCAGTTAAATTCTGCATTGATTACAAAATTCTTTTACCGACAGCTCTAAACGGACTCGCCCCTCAGTACCTGAGTGAACTTCTCTCCCACTATGAACCATCAAGCCCACTTACGTCACAAGGTGCTGCTCACTATTAGTACCTAGATAGGGGGGGCTTCTCATACAAAGCCCCCCAGCTTTGGAATAATCTTCCAGTCAGTGTTCGGGACTCAGACAGCCTCAGTCTTTAAGTCTAGGCTAAAAACCCACTTGTTCAGTCAAGACTTTGGCAATTAGCTTAGTTTCCCATTATATAAATGGTGCAGTTCTGGGGGTTCATGATCAGAGTATTATGGTTAACTGGGAGTGTTGGTGCTGTCGTCCCGCTGCTCTCACACGCTCACTCAGGTTTGTTGAAGGTGGAGTGGAGGGGTGCTGACATCTCAGGGAGCCCTCATATCTGTAACTCTCAGGCTCTCCCTCTTAGGCTGTTATAACTAGACCTGCTGGAGTCTCTGCTGCTCTGTTAACCCTGTAAACTGTAATCAGTCATTCTTAACCGAACTGTGTTTTCTTTGCCTTCTGGACCCGTTAGACCACCATCGGGCTTCTTGCTGTACAATGCTGTGCAAACCTCACCTGCATGAACTGACCCTCCTGACGATGCTGCTGCTGCATAAACTCAAACTATTTACTCAGACATTGCTTCAGCTGCTTTTTACACTACATTAAAAACTGTTTCTTTGTTGATTTTGCTCATGTTATTGTTTGCGATCCAGTGTCAACCAGAGGATGGGTTCCCCCTTTGAGTCTTGGTTCCTCCTAAGGTTTCTTCCTCTTATTTTAAGGGCGTTTTTCCTTGCCACTGCCACCTTACGCGATGACCGTGGGGCTCACAGACCTGGGTTTTCTGTAAAGTTGCTTTGCAACAATGCCTGTTGTAAATGTCTGAAGACTGACTTGACTTCTTACAGCACACTACAACGAATCATAATGTAACTGAAACATGAAATCTCATATTTCATGATGCACTGAATTGTTTGCTACAGAAGTATAAACGAATGCAATCACAGTGAGGTCAGATTTACATCACCCCTCTTAGAAAAAAGGTACCTTTCAAGGTACAAACACCATCACTGGGGTGGTATCTTGAAAGGTCTTTGCAAATCTTCAGTAACTTCTTGCAGAGGAACAAACTGTCACATCTTCAGTGGAATCCCTAAAGTCATCTTTAAGCTGTTTTAAACATTGACTCCTGACAGCCTACCTGTCATGTTGTGGAACAATATGACCCTTAGCCCTGGAAAAGACAAAGCTACGCAATTTGACCTTACTGAGTTTGTTGTACACTTGAGGATGCATTTACACTGTTTGCATTTTCGGGAATAAAACTATCTATTCTGACTGTGTTGGACTTATAACTAAGGTTTAGACTTAACAGCATGAAGTTCTCACTACAACATTAAAGACCAGGAGACTGCGGTCATTTCAAAATATATTATTTTTTAATTAGAACATTTTGTTTAAATAATGTTAAATAACAAAAACATAAACCATTTCACACAAGTTCAAATTAAAGTTACTTGCCTTAAAGCCCCAGTCAGAAATCATACTTTAGTACTGCAAAAAACAGAAACTTTCCAATAACAGCAACACACACTACGTACGTTTAACAGGCTCTCTGTCAGTAAACTCAGATTTAACCCAGAGCGGCTGTGGAGTTCTTTCATCAGCTCCTAAACAGGGCTTTAAATGGAAGAGATTAACTACCAGAAAAGAATAAAATAAACAGCCTTTCCCATCACTGCAATATGTAAGAGCATTCACCCATTAAATCGGAAACATAAAATTGATAAAGAACCTGAAGTAATAGCATTACATGAACGATCAAGTGGTTAATGAGTTTTTTTTCTTATCTCTAAAATCAGTTCTTCTCTGTTAATTACAGAAGCCCATTCCTGGAAGGCAGAAAAGAAATGTCTTTTTTTCCCTTTTCATTTTGGCATCAATGTGCCAAAATTGTGCCTTAGTATCTCGATTAACCAGACCAGAAATATCAACTTAATGTGTCAAAATAATGACCTTTTTTCTCAAAAATTTGACATACTAGGTCAAAATAATGACTTATTTTCTCAACATTTTGACAAAGTATTTTGAAATAACGACCTCAAAATTTTGATATCGTACCTCATAATAATGACTCAAAATTCTGACACATAATTACTTTTTTTACCTTCTTGAAACTTTAAATAACCCATTATTTTGACATAGCATGTCAGAATTCTGTTCTTACTGAAAATCCTGAGATGATACTAAGCCAATATTTTGAGACAATAAGTAACTATTTCAAGATATTTAATCAGTATTACATGAAAATAACTTTTTGAGATCAACAGTCAATTTTTTGAGACACTAAGCAAACATTTTCAGGAAATATGTACTTATTTCATGAAACTACATCAAAAAATTTGATGTAAAACTTTGCAGAAATGAGGGGAAAAATCCTTTTTTTCTTGTTGTAAAAATGGGCTTCCAGAGAAAACTATGCGAAAGAGGGGGGGTGCGTAAAGGACGCATGAACTTCGACCCATGCTGACTATTTATTTTCTGTCAGTACCGCAGTAAATAACAATCTACCTGCTGGAATAACCTCTACAAACCATAACCAAACACATTACCTTTAATTCGGGTTCCCTCCAAACGAAGGTTTCATTACTCTATAATCACGACGTACAAAACAGGATAGTGTTCACTCCCTAAATTTCACAGTGCATATTTTGAAGTGAGGCAAAACTGAGACATTTGTCTCCGCTTATAACGCTTGATCCCTTACAGTAGTTTTTTTTGTCTTTTTCCAGATTATTACACATTTGGACTGTCGATCTTTGATAATGTAAGCATGCTTAAATGATTATTGCACAAAAGGCTTCATCCTGGAAAGGCTTCTGAGAGAGACAGAAAGAGAATGAGAACAAAAAAGTGACTCAAAAGTAATTTCACCATAAGAGGAAAAAAAAAATCCCTATATACTGCAAAGACTTGCTTGCTTGCTTCAGAATATGGAGTTTTACATTCCTGTAGTGCTCTGCCCAGTTTTCAGCCTGCTGAAGTGTACGCCCCAAACACGTCGCTTCGCCAAGTAGCCAGGAGGTCTGTTCGTTCAGTCTAACGCCAAAGACTGAATATCAAAAAAGTGCAGATGTACCATCAGTGAGTCTGTTTTTATAATTACAGTTTACTAAAAGTCCGAGCACCACTAGCATGTATCATCTGAAAGAGAGGAAGAGCAGAGAAGGTCAATGAGAAAGACAGAAAAACAAAGAAATAACAGCATCATGTAACTTTAGTGTATAATTGCTGTACAGAACAAACCAGCATTAACGTCACAACAACGAAGAACTTACTTCCGGGCGGATAACGCAGGTACCTCTGCACTGATGCAACAGGATTTAGTACTAATTCTGAGAGATATTTAACCAAGATGTTGTAAACAGAGAAATTTTTTTAAACTCATCTTCCCAGGTCGATCATTTTACAACTTTATGTGGTTAATTTCAACATTTCAATGCAGGTTTTAATGAAGAAGCATTTACTTTGTGAGGTTTGTTCTCCCACAGCACATGGGATCCAACAGAACTTACAGTTCTCCTCAAGAGGCAGGATGAGTCATCATAATAACCACGATTAATGACTTAAAGGTCTTTGTGGTCATTCTGTCTCACTCTAAAGCGTCTTATTTGGCTGTTTATTTGCCCTGCTTGGAACGGTCGCACTACACCATGCAACTCTGTATATTCACAATGCAATGCTGTTATTGCCATCTACCTCATTCCCTACTGCCGGTCACCCGCACTGTTTCGTGCTTTTTCTTTACTTATTGTTGCCTGATGTCTGCTGTACTCATCTATTATGCACAATACCATTCTTGTGTGTGCACCTCATAGTATTCAGATGACGGCACAATCGCGCTGTCACCATTTTGGACGGCAACTTCAAGTTCATTCAGCAATGCTGTGGCTGTTTGTAATGAGATACCAAAGCCATAACCAATCCAGCAAAGTGAGTAACATGCGCTTTTAAACCTTTTTTAAATTTGTAAAGCACATTAATCTGAGTATTCGAGTGTACTGACTTGATTACATTTGATTTGTGGTTGTAGTGACGACAAATGAAAGCTAAAATCTAAACGGCTGAGACTTCCCGCTGTGTTATTTTCGCGGTCCAATCCGCATACTAGCACACTAAATACTACGCAAAAAATGGCACATACCCCATTATAAGTGCACTTATTAGTGTAGTAGGTGAAGTACAGAAGTGTGTGGTTTGGGACGCAGCGTTAGGTCAGCCAGTGAGACGCGACCGGCAGCTCCAACGGCTGATAACAGCTTCGCTGCGCTGCACATTAACTGCTCAGTGACAGTTAAACATCTCTAAACGAAATCCGAGGTATTTGTCGATTAAGGATCATTTACTGAGGCACAGTGATGCGCTTATTGTGAGCCGATGTTGCTTCGTATTTGCCAACTTTGAAATTCGTTCCAGGTTTAAGGCGCCTCAGTGTAACTGCAGCGTCATTTAAGGTGGAACAAAAAATTCAAACTGGCAAATAAGAAGCTGAGTTAATATTAAATATATAATATACAGGTAATATTTATGTATGAGTTTAACATTTAAGAGCTTTGACAGTTTCGGTAGCCACTTTTATTAGTTCTAATAAAATATCACACACTGGAATGCTCTGAACTCCAGGTTATACGGATCCACCAATCTAGCTGATCTTCTTGTAGCGTTTTCTGGAGATGCATCTAAAGCGTCTACATGTCGTTAAATCTTTTTAGTGGTCATTCTGGTTTATTTTGCTTGGTTTTTATCCACTTGCAGGGCTGTAAGTGCAGTAAAGGTGATGAGACAAGCTCTATCAGAGCACAGCTGGCCTTCCAAAATCGCAACATGGTCTTCTTAATGATGCAATCGCATACTATGAATATCTTCCTCCCCTCTTGCCTCCTGTGTACATCTGTTCATATTTAGGTTTTTATATGTAGCAGCATGTAGTACAAGAATTGCACACATCTCGAATCTTGACCCTGAGAAGTCACGTTCACTGGCGAAGATAACAAAAACATGCTACAATTTTACATTAATTATTTGTCCCTCAGTGAAAAAAGTGGTGAAATTCTGTTGAAAGGGCAGATTCTAACCTTTCAAACCGTGCAGCATTTGCATTTGTACGCAGAAAAGGAGATATTTTACTATGATTTGAATTTGATGAGGTTTGGTTGTGTGTACAGTCTTGTTTTGAAAACTGTTCCTTGCCACTGAAACACACACACACAAAATTCATCACGTATTTATGCCACTTAAGCCCTATTTGGGTTGGATTAGTTTATCAGGGGGCGTCTGTCACAACATTTCTACAAATCTCCTCGTGATAAAACTCGCATCTGGACAGAGATAAAATTACAGATAAGTGAGTTTCTAATGGGTGGTATTTTCTATGAACCTGGCTGTCTGTGTCATGTGGCCACATAATCATAGAAAACTGAACATTGAGGGTATTGTGAATATGATTAATACTTTATACCTGTAGCTGGCATTGCAAATCACCCTCTCAGCCAGCATGTAGGACTGACTGACTTTTCTTTCCTCCCAATAACGCTCTCACAGCGTGGAGAGGATGGAGATGAGGTTCTACCACTCAGGCCCAGTAAATGGCTGAGACTCTCCTCTGTTTTGTAATTAGGGCAGTGTTTAATTTGGATACACGTGCAAGGAGACTAAATACGACATCTACCTGGAAATTTATGGAGCTATGTATCCGGATGCAACTGACATGATCAGATCACCACTGAACTTGACATGAATTCCTCAGGGGAGAAGGAAAAAAAACTGACATGGCCTGATCCGAACGGAATAAACTTCACATCAAAAACGGGCTGTATTCTTTAATTGTGATTACACTTAAATATTATAACAAATCAATGGTAATAATATCAGAGTTCTATTGGCTAAACACGCGTGAAATCTGCTACGTGAGTACAGTCATTACCAGCGCTGCTAAACTTCATTAAGTCTTTTACATGAAGAAACAGACAGACTCACCATGATACCACCACTTTGTCTTCTTTGGATTTTTGTTACATGTCCGTACATAAAAGGAGTTATCTGGTGGGCGTCGCTACAGGAAGAGAGTTGATTTCATGTTAGAAGCACATATGACTAATTAAAAGATTCAAATCATCAATTGTACCCTATTAAATATTACGGTTGTAAAGACCACTTTGTTAATTGTAATGTAAAAAAAATAATAATAAATAAATAAATAAAAAAACCCACAACCTTGATTAAATTTCTTTTTTCTTTGGCCTTTCCCCCGCCCCCAGTCGAGCTAAATGGTTCTAAGAGCCGTTCCACGCTGGTCCGGACTCGTAAGACGTAAACTACACAAACGAGATGCTAACTGCAACAGGCTAACAGCTACGCACACACACTAATAAACACATCTGATTTCGTCTGTCACTCCAACACTGGCCTCTCGCCGTGCTCTATGTTTACACAGCAGGTAAAAGTGGCCCAAATCTGATTTTCTCACCAAATCTGATTTTTTTGTTGGGCTGTTCAGATTATCTTTTAAATGTGATCTGTATGCGACACCAGTCTGAACAGATCAGCTCCTAAACTGACCTACATGCGCAAAAAAACAGAGCTTCACGTGGCTCGTCCAGAGGTTAACAGTCATGACGGTCAGCGAACGCCAGTCGCTCCCGCAGCTTTCAGTTTCGCCTTCGCCAGGATCACAGGAGCGAGTATAAAGTTCCAGTGGTTGACAGCTGGACTCATCACCCACAGTGTTCGAGTTCACCGCAAAAGGGCTCGTTATTCGGCCACGGCCGCTTCTTCTTCATTGATAATCGTTTTATAATCGCATCGCAGCCTCTGAATCATAATCGAATCGAATCGTGAGGTGCCTGGAGATTCCCACCCCTACTGTCTTTGCTTGTGATAGCAGAGCTCCGGTTAGTCGAACTGAAACTATACTGGGGTGTTTGGATCTCTTCAGCTAAGTAGGCTAGCAGAGAGGAGCCGGCTAGAGTTAACTTGGCTAGAAGGCTTTAGACACCAGAACAGGTTTAATTTCATCACCGCTCGACTTCGCTTCCTCAGATACGAGTAATTACCATCTAAATGTGTGCCAGTAAAGCTCCTGTTAGTCAGAGACAAACCTGTTCTATGGTGAGCAGAGCTGGCAGCATGCTAGCAAAGCTAATGCTGACCAGCTACTCTCTCCTAGTTGGCAGTACCGTTTAACATTTAGAAAGTGGTGTTTAGATTGAAGCTTTGTTGTTTTTTGAGTGGTGGATTTAAACTCATGCACTGCGTTCATTTATTTGGTGTCCGTGTGAGAGAACTGAACTTAATTTAATCGTTTTTAAGTTTGAAATAACGCAGCGGTATGCAGTGGCACAAAACCGACATGAACCTCACGTCACCCCACAGAACGGTTCTGTGGCCCCGAGTACGATCAGCCAAGCTGAAAAAAAACATGCTGAGCCCAGTTTTTAAGTCTTCTGTGTCAAAAGGTGTCGAAAAGCCACTGGAACGGTTACACGCCGTGCTCAGAACTGTTCGGCCTTGCAGAGGAAAAGGTGCCTTTGAATCAGTAATAATTGGCAGTTTTCATGATGATAATGCAGTAAGAAACTGGACCGGACTGATATCCATTTATATGACCATTTATTTACCACACATATAACCAACCTATTTTTTTTTCTCATTAAAGATTATGGAATCTTTGAAATGCTATGGATGGTTTCAGTATTATTAGGATACGTACATTTTCATGGTTTGGCTTTCTTAAAACTGATTACTTAATGACCATTACAACTGATAGGGAAAGCCTTAATTAGCAGACCACCTACAGTGTGCCAGCAACCGTTGCGCTTACCTTTTCTTTGCAGCTTGACAGCATGCTGATAATGCTAAGACAGACGGACTGAACAGAGAGAGCTGGAGACCAGTCCTCTGTTAAAATGGACAAGCAGATGTGGCCGTTGCTGTACACATGTGGATGGACAGGAATATTCTCTCCAGTAAACATTACCTGTTTAAGAGAAAGAAAGAATATTAAAAATACAGACGCAGGTCGTGCTAAGGTTAACAGACGGTTTACTGTGGTCTCACAATGCAAACTTTACCTGAGGTGAGTCAAAGGGATAACGATTGCTGAATTTGAAGAGGAGCTGGAATTTCTCGCCCTCGTAGAGAGTACCAGGGGCTCCCTCCATATCTATAAACCACCTAGACAAAGACACAACTGTGACGCTGTGATGTGGCCAAGGCCAAAACACGTCCCTAAATATCTCAGTGTCATAAGCATCAAGCAAATAAAGAAATATCCATAGAATCCAGCATTTATTATTTTTTTTATTAGAAAAAAAAAAAAGTTTGTACTGTTTTTCACTTTTGAATTTCTTTAATGTTGTCTTTCTGGAAGGTAAGCATGTGAACCAAAACAACAAAAGGTAAAAGTCACAGTAAAACCACAGTGGCTGTCCATGTGTTGTGTTAATGATGTAAAATTGCAGAACATTACATTCTTCATATATACTTACTTACATTTTGGTAAGAGCTGTTTATCTTTGCAGTCCAGTGGTGCGCAACCCGGTCCTGGAGATCTAACCACTCTGCAAAGTTTAGCTCCATCCCTAATCTAACACACTTGCCAGGTCGCAAAGGCCTTAAGGATCAGCTAAAAATCAGAGCCATGTGTATTGGATCTGGACACTCCAGGACCAGGAATTGCCCCCTGGTTTAGTGCAAAGAAGAAAATGCACAAAGACTACTGCAGACGCCTAAAGGAGAGGAGAAGCTAAAGCTTGTTTTACAAACAAAACTTTAACCATATTTGTTGAATTTTTCGTGTTCAGTTTTCGATAATTAACTCTTCACAAACTCACTGTTTTAGATGAAAAGATCTGAAATGAAACATATCGTGATTTAGTAACATTAGCTGAGGTAGAAACAGAGGCGAAGTATTTATCTTCAAAGACTTTAGACCGGCTGCTTGTAAATATCAAGCCAAGATTTTTTTTTAATAATCCCTTACAAATTCGAATATCAACTTTAAAATGCCCATCGGTAGTCTGCTGTAAATGACACTGCATTGTAGCCACCTGTAGAATATTTATTCTGTATCCTAATGAAGGCCATCGTTCTTATTGATGGATTATTGTTTTTGTAGTAAATGCTTGGATGCCAAATGCAGTGAGAGCGATCTGGGAGTAGAATCTGTTATTTTACGACCTACGTGGTGCACTTTGTAGGAAGTAGGGATGCATCTGAGGTTCAGTCAGTGTTCTGGTAAATAATTGACACTAAAAGGAACACTTACTCTGTGATTGTGTTTTGCACGCTCCTTTCATTCAGTGTCATTCCAGGGGGTGGATCACTTTGCAAAGCCATCAGTTCTTTTTGTAACCGTTTCTAGTGAGTAAAAACATTGAAAGAAACAAAGACATAACTACAAGAGAGCAGCAGCAGCACGAAGAGTGTTTTCTATAGCTGCCAAGCAAAACACTAGGCAAGTCACATCTAGTAGGCCAAAAGGTAACTAACTACTAAAACAGCCGGGTTTGTTAGCTTTTACCACCTATCACCTGACCTCCAGCTTACAGGGGAACTCCACCGATGTTTCAAAATTTCTGCTTAATTAAATGGGTTAAGATGTAAAGAGAAGGTCATTCAGAGGGGTTTGGTGTGAAATGCTCCATGTTGGAGAAACTCAGAATCATAATTGTTCACAGTGGTGGTGATAGGAACCAGACATCCACCTCTCAAAGCTCCCTCACAGAAAGTTACTACATGAAATAAAGCTGATGATGAAGTTTTTGGTTTAAGACGTATATTTAATCAGTTTATCTTAATCCACTCACGGTGGAAGGATACAGGAAGGGTGTTCTAAGGCAAAGTAGTCCCCAAAGGAAACTTACTTGTTTCACTGTTTTACCATAATCAGGATTACGTATAAAACTGAAAAGACGTGCGAAGGTTCCCTGGTGGGTTTGATAGTAAATAAAATGCCTATATCTTTCTTGTAGACAAGGCGACCCCTGGTTTCACCACCACCGGAACCGCTACTAATGAACTATTTCTCATCAACCCGACCTGCGTGGTTGTGTTTACACCTCAAACAATGAATAATGCGGAATTTCTGGAAAATCCGTGGAATTCCCCTTCAACTTACTTTCTGCGGTCAAGTCAAAACAACAGCATGTTTCAAGAGGACGTAAAGTCAAAAGCACTCGTTGGCTTTCTCGCGTCCAGAGGTTAAATATTTCGTGGTGGGATCGTGATAAAGCCATTACTGTGTAAAAGCAGCTCCTGCCGTTCACACCGACAGACACCCGAGTTAGCTAACGCTGGGTTAGCAATTTTGCTAACACAACAGCTCACGACTACTCTGGCTAAAAAACTACTATTCCAGACTCGGGAGGTGAATAACAGCTCCCGACACGCACACAAAACCACAAGCAGCGGTGGACACCGTAACGAGGAGCCGAATAAAACGCGGCGTCCAACGGTTTGAATGTACTCGACTGTTTACGGCAGGTTGCTACTCACCTGCATGGACGCCATGTTGAACCCCCCGAACTGGACGGGCGAGTGGGCGTGTGACGTCACATCGGATTCCTGCCATTCTTTTCAGGATTTTTCTCATTTTTTTACAACTCAGATTTTAACGTATTTCTTTCTATTTTAGCTGCGCCGTTATACGTTTTTCACTTCCTACCATACTTCGTACCGTATTCCCAAACAACATTTAACGTCTGCATCAATTTTGCTGCAATCACTGTTTAGAAACTACATCTCCCAGAAACCCCAGCGCTCCGGCTTAGCTGCGTTAGTGTGTGTGTGAGCTCCGATAACCAGCGGCCTAGCTCGTCTGTAGCACCTTCGGTTACCCTTTCGGCGATATTGTCTGCTTTTATAAGTATGAAATCAAAGGTTTTCTCTTTTCAGAGAGGCGAGAATCATTAGGGAATTGAGGATTTGTTGAGGAATCAGCTCGCTAGCGTTATGTGTTTTACAGCCACAATGCCCGGATGTGTCGGCGGGATCTGATCTGCTTCAAGAAATTTGTAGTTCATAGAATGGACTACAAAATGAAGTACAAGCCGTACAGCCTTAGCGACGTTTTCAAGTATGAAGGACCAGATTTGCCAAATTGAAAAATAAATAAAATGTAAAAAATAAATGGCTCAGTAAATTAATCAATAAATAAATAAAAAACCTAAATAAAGTATATATTGCTTATTGTGATTGTAATTATACACATTTCCTTTTTCTGCAGTTATATATTTCTCAATTTATTTATTTCTGTATTGTTTATTGTTTTATTAATGCCATTTTTACATTTTTTCCATATCTATATTTTTAACAATTGTTCACTTTATTCATTGATCCAGATCAGCCGAGCCTCTCTGATCTCTGACTGTCTGCTGCTGTAAGAAGCCGTTACTGTACTGTCTCGTCCTTAGTTACCGCTGAGAGAGTAAGACATGTACAATCGATCAACCAATAGGAATATTAAGACGCTGTGACATCATTGACTGACAGCCCCTTTATTAGCGTAAGGACAAGGAAATACAGAAATAAACAGAGAAATAAATAAATATAGAAATTAATAGTTATGGAAATAAATTAATAAAATAAATTAATAGAAAAACCGAAAAACTGTTAATAAAGAAACATAAATAACATATAAATAAATGCAGACATATTAATTTATATAAGATTTTATTTATTAATATATTAATTGTTACGTATATTTATTTATTTTTAGATTTATCATCATTGTTCTTTGCAATTCTACTTCATATATTAATTTACTAAGTCATTTATTTTTAATTTTATTTATTTTTCATTTTGCCAAATCTGGTCCTCCTTATTTAAGAGACCCGTCCAAACGGCCATAAGCAGTATAGAGGTAGCAACTGAAAACCAGAAAAACCATTTAGGGGTTTAATTCCCACACCATGGTGACGTATGTCCACCTGGGCACATGTAGCACCGAACTGCCCACAGATCGCTGTTATAAATGAAAAATAAAAACGATTAGTCCTGATCTAATTCGTAGACTGAAGGTGGCTGAAGACCTGAAGTGGTTAATTGTAGAATATTGTGGAAAAACTTTCTAATAGAACACAGCTATGAAAAAATCTCAGCATCTATCAAAAACAAATCTCATGAATATGAAAAAAACATGGTCAGCACTTAATTCTACAACCACCTTAACTTCCATCGGCTTTTATACCTACCTGTGGTGCCTCTACCTGAATGTTCCTGGTCACGTATTAACACACACACACACACACACAAATAAATATATATGGCAGATATTATAAATAGCTATAGCTCAATTTATTGTCTGAGGGTACAAATATTATAATTACTGTTTTTCTTTCTGTTTTACGTTCTATATGTTTGTTTTTTCTTCCAATTTCTATCCTTTTTGTTTTCCTTTATTCCCCCTTGCAATTTTTGTTTGCTTGTATGTTTGCAGTTTGTTGCCCTCCCTCTACACGATGACAGTATATACTAAGAGAAATTTGTAATAACAGTAATAAAGAAAAAATTGGTCCTCCAAAGAGGAGGAGGAGGGGAGGTGGTGGCGGGCAAAAAAAGAAATATTTTCAAACTGATTTCTTTACAGTGGTGGTGATAGGAACCAGGGGTCACAATGTCTACAACACAAATATAGACATTTAATGTACTATCCAGATGTTATATGTAATGGTGATGATGGTTAAATAATCATAAATCTGAAAAATAAGGTTTCTTTGAGGACTATTCTGCCTTACGACACCCTGCAGGTAAACCTCTGCCATGAATGCCATAAATGGTTTAAAACAAATGGATTCAAATAGATTCGATTTAGAATAGATTTTAAGCCGAAACATGATCACAACACTAATAAAACAATGTCTCAGGGGTCAAGCGGAGTATTCAGCATTTCATGTAGTAACTTTCTGTGAGGGAGCTTTTAGAGGTGGACGTCTGGTTCCTATCACCACCACTGTGAACAGTTCTGACTCATCAAGTTTCTCTAGAAAGGACCATATTACACCACCCCAAATGTCTTTGTTTATGACCTAACAATTTAATCATGTAGTATATATATTTTTAAGTCGAATCTGTTGCCCCTTTTCTTGTCACAACTAAATAAAAATGTTGAAGCGTGTGATGGTGCAAAGATGTCCTGTAAAACCTGGAAATGTAGTTTAGTTTAAGTCATGGAAAACAGCTGAAATATTAGAAAACTCATAAACTAAGTCCAGTTATTCACTAAGATTGCATATTTTAGTGTCTTTGTCTCATATTTAGCTGATTATAAAGGGAAATTCCACTAACTTGTCAACATGTCTTTGTAATTAAATCATTGATATGTAAAGTCATTCAGAATGTTTTGATTTAAATGGTTCACTGTAGAGAAACGTGTCAAACAAATTTTCTTTACAGTGGTGATAGGAACCAGGAGTCCTGATAGTTGTATGTAGAACAAATAGCCCTTTTAGTTAGTGTCCAATTTGACCTGATGATGGTAAAATAGAGGTACAATAAGTTTTCATAGGGAAATATTTGCTTTAGAACACCTCTCCGTCATGATTCAAAAACAATACACTATATGGACAAAAGTATTGGGACACCTACTCATCACACCTACAGGAGCTTTTATGAATCCCATTCTAAATCCAGAGGCATTAACATGGAGTTGGTCCCCCTTTGCAGCTCTAACAGCTTCCACTCTTCTGGGAAGCTTCTACAAGATGTTGGAGAGTGTCTGTGGGAATTTCTGCCCATTCATCCAGAAGAGCATTTGTGAGGTCAGACACTGATGGACGAGAGGGCCTGGATCACAATCTCTGTTCTAGTTCATCCCAAAGGTGTTGAGGTCAGGGCTCTGTGAGGGTCAGTCAAGTTCTTCCACACCAAACTCACCCAGTCAGGCTTTATGGAGCTGCTTTGTGCTCTGGGGCTCAGTCATGCTGGAACAGGAAAGGTTCTTCCCCAAACTGTCCCACAGAGATGTAAACGTACAATTGTCCAAAATGTCTTGGTGCTGAAGCATTGAGATTTCCCTTCACTGGAACTGAGGGTTCTAGACCAACCCCTGAAAAACAACCCCATATCATCATCCCTCCTCCACCAAACTCTACAGCTGGCACAGTGCAGTCAGGCAGGTAACGTTCTCCTGGCATTCGCCAAACCCAGACTCGTCCATCAGACTGACAGATAGAGAAGCTGATTCATCGCTCCACAGAATACGTTTCCACTGCTCCAGAGTCCAGTGGCGGCGCTTTACTCCACTCCATCCAACGCTTGGCATTGTGCTTGGTGATGTAAGGCTTGCATGCAGCTGCTCGGCCATTGAAACTCATGCCATGAAGCTCCCGGTGCTCAGATTTTGTGCTGGTGTTGATGCCAGAGGAGGTTTGGGGACTTGCCTCAGCACTCAGTGACCCACCTCTCTAATTTTACATGGTCTGACACTTCGTGGCTGAGTTGCTGTGGTTCCTAAACACTTCCACTTTACAATATCACACACAGCTGACTCACAGTTGAAAATCTAGGAGGGAAGAAATTTTGGGAACTGACTTGTTGCAACAGTGGCGTCCTATTACAGCACCACCCTCAAATTCAGTGAGCTCTTTAGAACGACCCATTCTTTCACAGATGTTTGTAAAGGCAGACTGCATGGCTAGGTGCTTGATTTTGTACACCCGTGGCAATGGGACTGAATAAAAGCACCTGAATTCAATTATTAAGAGGTGTGTCCCAATACTTTAGTCAGTATAGTATATGTTCTAAACCTTATGAACTATCGTAAACCAAAGTTTGAGATACCAGGCAGTGTATCTGCAACCATTTCTCTGAGAAACGCCTTCCTGTCACCACCACTGTGAACAATTCTGTAAGTTTCTTTAATATGAAGCAGTTGCATCAAGCCACACTGACTTTGAATGATTTTACTTCTTGACCATTTAATTATGCAGGACTTTTGAAACCTCTGTTGAATTCCCCTTTAAGGTTCTACAATGCAGACAAGAGATAATACTGTTATACAGTTTTATATGGACAAAAATGAAACAGACTCTAATAGTTAAAGTGCCTTTCTGACTGATGTTTTTAGGGTGAATTTCATAAACTCAATGCAACGTTTAGTAAGTGTTGAACTTCCCAGAATTCTTTGTGGTTTTGTTGGTTCCTTTTTCACAATAATAGCACTTACAGTTGACGGGCAGATCTAGCAGGGCAGAAATTTCATACTGACTTGTGGCCAAAGTGGCCTCCCATGACAGTGCTGTGTTTAAAGTCACTGAGCTCATCAGTACGACTCATTCTACTGCCAGTGTTTGTCTATGGAGATTGCATGACTATATAGTTATACTCCTGAACTCAGTAACAAGGAGGAGCGTCCACATACTTTTGGCCATACTGACGGAGGTTTTGAATAAATATTCCCTTAATCAGTAATCAAATAGATTAAATGCTGTAATCAATAACCAAATAGGAAGTATTGCCTAACAGAGAATATTAATTCTTTCACAAAGGGTCGGCCTTAGTCTGTCTGGGGTCACAGAGAGGCCTGTGTGTACCTACTGACCCAGTGAAGAGAGGGGCAAGTTGACCTTGAAAGGTAGAGCAGGCTGGTAGAAACCTGTTGAAGTTTTGAGGAGTGAGCTCATCATGCGATGGCCAAACTGATGGACGAAGAGATGCACCTATTAGAGAATGAGCTAATATCAGAATCTGAGAAGTAAGGCAGGGATATCACATTACCCCACATAAATGGTATAAACTGTTGTTTGGAACACTGCATTTGGCGCAGTTGGGGTCTCTCGAGACCCTGTGCCACCTGATGCTGAAACAAAGAAGAAGCCTTTTTCTCCCTTCCACAAGAACTCAGCGGCTGAAGTCTTTTATTCTACTTTCTGTTACTTTTGATTGAATAACCTTTTTGTTTTTGTTTATTTTATTGTTGTTTATTTTTGTAAGTGATTAAGACAATAATTAGAACAAAACTACAGCACAGAATAGTTCAGATTTTAAAAAACATCATATGTCTGGGTTTTGGGCAAGGAAGAAAATAGCTGTTCGTCCCGACACACTGTGTATGTTGAGATAGCTACACGTCATTTGTACCGAAACAATGAGAAAAATGTTAGCGATGTAGCTGAAAGGCACTACTTATGCAAATGTTGATTACTGATGAATCACACTAATTTAAAATATATGATTCCACATAGAATCCATATTAATTGGCCTAAAGGCTTTGAAAAGGCCTGATAGTTAAACAGTGCCACACGCTGTAAGCAGAGAAATAGTATTTTCCCAAAAATAATCTCTTATGTAAAGAAGAATTGGCCAAGAGGCGAGCATAGTCAGAATTCTGATCAGATTATATTGTAATGATCAAGCTGTTTTGTTTACATTGTTGCATTCTCCATCTTGGCACTGGACAATGAGCTTTTTCAGTGATAAAAAAAAAAAAAAAAAAACACAAGATTTAATTGTTTAATACTTTCTGAAAATATGAAAAAAGTTCACAAGAAACAGTTGCATGGCTAACCTCTTCCTACCACAATTTACTTATTTACACCAGTAACATCTCAGGGCTGAACATTTTTCTTGAGAATAAACTTTGATTATAAACCAACACTATCATGGCATTTGTAGAGCAGTGCAGAGTCAAGAATAACAGGCAACGAAATTATTAACGAATAAAAAAGAAGCAAAAAATTACAACATCCAGCATATTTGTAGGAAGGCTTTATGTGGGGAAAATGTTCATATAAGGTTATTATCGTGAGTGTACATGAGAAGATAACTATGGTTTCTTTATATTTGTTGTCATTTGTAATTATGCATTACTAATTACAGAAAGTATTCTGAGGGGGAAAAAAAGAGTCTATTCTTGTAGTGAACAGTAAGATTAAAAAAAGCATAACAACAAATCCTTATGCCATTTTCACATTATTTGTTCCTTTTGTTAACAAAAATCGAGCAATGTAGGGAAGCAAAATAAATAGATTTCCAGAGATTTCTGCATGCATGTGTTTAACAATCCAAGAAGTTTGCAGCCATCAGGAGTTCCAGGGCTATCTCTGGAGCAATGGGGAATTCCGGGATTTCTGTGGAGCTGTTGGTGTATCGTACTTTGTAGGTGAAATACATGCAGACTTTAGAGAGGACGTGAGAAGGAATCTCTCTGAAATTCACTTCGTTCGTTTCATTTTCGGCAAACTGACCTGTAATGAGACAGACGTTCAAGTCAGGTATTACGGTGCAAGATTTTTAAACCTCATCTTCATTTTAAAAAAGTCAAACCATCTGATTAACAACTGCTACAATGTTATACAGCCCTGCTAACTAAGAGAGAGGAACTGGTGATTAGCTTAGCTACCAGGATAGCAGCTCTACTCACAACACAACATGGTCGATTCTGGCTAATTAAGCACCAACACAAGTTTGTGCTGATGATTAAAATATGAGGGAGTGATATCGAGCAACCGGTGCTGAAGGTACAGAAAGGCGAAATTAAACCTCTTCCATAGTGTTTGGATCTGTAGGCTTGATTGGCTAACTTAGTAAACAGGCTACAGACCCAAACTGTGCCACACACCACAGTACAGGTTTGGTTCTGACCAAGTGCAGATGATTAAAGCTAATGTCTGAGAATGACTTGTGCTGGAATGGCAGAAAGCCGAAATTGAACCTGTTCTCCAGCAACTGGAACTTTTCCAAGTCACAAGGATTAAAATCTCCTACAAACATCCGAGTTACATGTGGAAGAACTCGAAGTTTCAGCTGCTGAATTATGCACTAATGCTCTCTGTGCTACTTTCACTTTTCCAAAATGAAAAGCAGCCTGCCCACAGTTTCTCATTCTGAGAGAAGCGAAGGACGTCTTGCCTGCCCTTGAAGACATTCGACCCGCTTGTTTCGTACCTTGTCTTGTTTGGAGCTGCATCTCCAAAAGCAGCTCAGACTGAACTGTGTTTAGCTGAGTGCAAAAGCACTCAAATTTGTAGTTCCTGAATGAGGTGGAGAAACTTTTACTTTTCAAAAGGGGAAAGCAAGAGGCACAGTGACACAGTCTGCTCATTTTGTGAGAAGCAAAGGAGATCTTTTTGGTTTTCTTACTTTGTATCGCATACGGTGTGTACACTCTCAGAAATAAAGGTCTAAACTGTGAACCCCTCTTGTCACTGGTGTGGTGCCCCCTCAAGGGTACATCTCAGTATCTTTAGTCAGGGAACATAACTGAACCATAATCCACTGAAATGATATTTTCTAAGATGTACTGACTCCACACACCCCGTCTCGTCTCCAGGCTTTTTATTGTTGTTTTAAAACATTAGCTTATGAAAAAGGTACAAATACGAACTTTTTACATGGAAAAATGTATTTAAGGTACATTTACACTGTTTGTACCTTGATGAACGAAAAATGTACCTGCACAAAACCTTTATTTCTAACAGTGTATAGTTTTGATGAGCATCTTCTGTCCTAATATTTTACATTTTTGATTTCTGTGTCGTTTATCTGTGTTGCATTTGGTGCGTCACAGCTTTCAGAGTAAAAGCTGAAATCAAACGTGTTCTGTGTTGTGTGTAGCCATCAATAAACCACTATATCGATGAGTTTTTCCTGACTCTGATTTTCCCCACTTTTTATCACGGCACCTATCAGACCTCCCACATCAACAATCAGTACCTCTTAAATATAAATGAGTGGAATGTATTTAGTCATTCAAATAATAGAAATCTGACACATCACAATTTTAAAGTCATCATTTTTAAATACCGTTGTATATGTTATTACTGTTACAACGCCCAACCCAACCTAACAAAGACAATACTGTAGCAGTACAGGTTTAAATAATGAAGAATATCTTCATAATTTTGTGGGGGCTTAAATCAGCACTTTTAGTTATCTGACTTTGTTAAACCTAATGATGTTAAAACCTGTAAATTCTGTACTGAATCCTATTTTCAAAATATTAATTAAAAATAATCAGAGAAAAGTGATAAATATCTAATCAATTTAAAGACATTTGTCACAATAGGCCTGTCCAAATGTCCGTTAGTCTTTTATCAGACGTTACTCACCTGGGCCGCTTAACATAGCTTTGATGGTTCCTGAAGTCAGAGCATGTTCTCTCTTCACAATGAACTCATGACCATCAGAGGAGATCAGCTTCACATACATGGCATCCGGCCCTTCGCAGCCACCGTATGTCTTCTCTTCACAGTCTGAAAACAATCCACACATTTCAAACTCATGAACATATTAAGGACTGTCAATATCAATTAGACTAGAAAATCAAGCAATGCGCCAATTATTTGGACAATTAATTGAGTAATCGGTTTTTGGTAATCAGGCCAAAGAATAGAAGGTGACTTGAATTTTAATACTATGATGAAAAATACCTGTTACTATATTCTGCAGCAAAGTTTAGGATTTGTCATGTTATTACAAATTATAGCCCAAGAACTAGACGTTAGCTTAAATCCAATGAGTAAAAATGTTTTTACTAGAAATCACTGACTTAGACTACATGTTATGCATTAACTGACCATTCACCAACTTCCAAAAATGATTAATTACTTACATGTTAAATAAAAAACCCAAATGTTCAGGAAATACATTTTGTAGGCTAAGAACAGACTTTAAATTGATATTTTATATAATTTAATGCTAAAAAATTAACACACTTAAGTGATTAACAGACTTTCTGTTAATGCTCTCTCACATTTCCCTTAACGTCTGTGGACGAACGCATGATAAGACTTTTATGACCGCAGGACAGAAGTGTTCATTTTGCTTCAAAGGAATAAACGGGACACTTTTACAAAGTTCTGGCTCACTTCAGTTTGAAGGGAAAGAGCAAATTGAGAAAGAGAAAAAACTAACTAACTACTCAGTGTTAAATACACACAAAAAGCTGGACAATATAGCAATGTTTATCATAAACTGCATCATAATGTCACCTATATGCTTTTCTGAGCAAATCATGGGCATTGTCAATGCTTAAACACTTCTCAGTTGCTTGTTCTATTAAAAAAATTGCATAACTGATCTTGTTTAATTGGATTTAATGCAGCACAGTGTGTGCAATGTTGAATACAAATCACAGGATTCATAGTTTTTATAGTATTTTATATTGTAGCACTTCTTTGTCTGTTGCTAGTTATCAGATGTCAGAAAAATAAAATATCGTGACAACTTGTTTCGTTAAAAACCTTGTGAAAAGTATCATGATATTATATTTTGCCATATCGTCCACCTCTAAATACGCCCTTCAAATGTAGTTCAAGGGTTCTTTAGCAATGGTTCACCAATATGCCATTCAGGCAGGATTCCAAAACAGAACCTTATCTGGTACTACACAAAACCATTTTTGCTGAGTGTTTTATCTGTATTCACATTTAAAATACCAAATTGGTCTGTTACTACGATAAACAATACAGTTAATGTACTGCCATAAATCAGGGATGTCCAAGAATATAGATAGCTGACCCTCTGTTATGTTGGCTAGCACTCCTGATTAAGACACAAACCCTTAGCACGTGTGGAAAAGCAGAGAAGTGAGTTTATTCCTTACCCATCTTCTTATTTCAGCTCTTCTTTCTCTGAAAATACAGACAAAATTACAACAATACATGAAGTGTTGAGCAAACCAGGACTTCTCCTAAAGCAGGGCTAATATCCTAATTTACCTCAACATGTCAACATGTTATCCAAGGCTGCTCTAAACATATCCTTACTGATTAATTATAGCTAATAATCTCTTTATTAATGACCATTATTAATTATAAAGCTCTATTTAACGCGCTTTCGCCACTGTTAGCCTTTTAGCCTAGATAAAGGCTGGCGTGGCGGCTAGCTGACTCACTGGCTAACAAGGCAAGTTTTACAAGAAAACTCTTTATAAATATTTCTCAGCACTGAGAAAAACACTTAAAAAGACGTAAATCCAGTTTATATTATTTGTATTTACCTTCCGTTCCGCCGATTTTCGCCGAGGCAAACCGTACTGCTAAAAAAAACCCCAGCGAATCTGAAACTGGAGTCGATTGAGTAAAACGGCTACTGCTAAGGGGCCTTCAAAATAAAAGTCTTCAGGAGATGGACTTTTAAACCGTAATTTTCATATAAAAATATTTTGTAGGGGTAATAACCGTGTCGCTGCGCCTCGTGTGCATAGAGAATTACGAGTGACACATTCATATTTTTGAATATGCAGTTTAATGTGTTTCATTTTTGTAACGAGTGTCAGAAATTCTGTCGTTTAACACCGTTTCTTCACTCTCCTCCACACTGATGGCGGCGCGCTTTCTCAAAAACGATGCTGGCGCTGCGCTGCTCCGGATTCACATGGTGGTTACTTGAGATCACGTTCGCGTACTGGCTGGTTGGAAAAGAGCAAAAAATGTATCAGATAAGTGTTTTACCAGGACTGAGATACATCTCGAGAAAGCCTCATCGTATGTGGAGGACCGTCCACTGCAGAGGGGTTCACCTGCTGAACGAAACCCAGCAGAGTAAGGTCAAATCTCTCACCTGTTCCCTCCACCTGAACAGGGAGCTTTTACTCAATGCACTCCGAAGGACGTTTTCAAAGGCCGGAGTGAACAAGGTGAGCACTTGTGGAACATAAACGTGTTAAACTACGGTGCCCCACTGGTGACATCCTGTATAAATAAAAATAATGCGTGGCCACGACTTAGTAAGGCATGGGAATGAGATGATTAAGTTGTGGCCACGAGATCACGGCTTACTAAGTCGTGGCCACGCATTAGGATCTCGTTCCCACGCCTTACTAAGTCGTGGCCACGCATTAGGATCTCGTTCCCACGCGTTAATAAGGCGTGGCCACACATTATTTTTATTTATACAGGATGTCACCAGCGGGGCTCCGTAGTACTGCTGGTGACACCCCGCATATATAAAACTAATGCATGAGAAGGATATAATTAAGTCGTGGCCACAACTTAATAAGGCGTGGGAACGAGATCCTAATGCATGGCCACGACTTAGTAAGGCGTGGGAATGAGATGATTAAGCCTTGACAGTTTAATAAGGCATGATCTCGTTCCCATGCCTCACTAAGCTGTTGCCACGACTTAATTATACCGTTCCCACACCTTGCTAAGTACACACATTCATTCTATTTATACGGGATGTCACCAGCAGGACTCCGCAGGGTGTGTCTGCATGCATGTTTTACTTTCTACTGCTTCTGCTAAGTGATCCAAAATGTCCAAAGTTTTCAATTTACCAGAATCTTCCTTTGCTTATAAGGATTTCGGGGTTGTTCGTATGAATTAGGGCTGGACAGTTGGACAGTATTTATGGTTATCGTGATGAATTATGTCACAATATTCTTTTCTGAGTATGTTGTGGAAATCGTCAGTGCTTGAAAACACTTCCCCACTGCATGTTTGCTGACAAAGAGACCATTATTGGTCCTGTGATTGGATTTAGTACAATGCAGGGTGTGAAATGTTGAATATAAATCATTGTATTCATAGTTTTTATAGCATTTTTCATACTTTGCCTTTCCCGAAATATACATAGAGACACATCATGTATCGTGATATGACGTTTTTGCTATATCGCCCACCTGTAGTATAAATGTACGGTGCCCACAAGAGGACATGGTGAGTTTTTGAAATGGTGGAAAAAAAAATCTCAGGACTCATAAATATTATCTCAAGATCGTATATTCCGAGATAATTATCCTGAGAAAATTATCCTGGGATATTTATCTTGAGATACATAGAGAAAACTTAAGAGTAGTCCCAACTTCACCCTGTAGAGGGCACCAATACGCCATTCAGGCAGGATTCCATTCACTGTTATCTCCCCAAGCCATTTGTCCGTTGTCCATTTTTGAGGGGTGATGGCAGGTGTGTAACCATGATTGGACTATTCTAAAGGAAACTGACCACTGTATAGCACTTTATTTTGAACTCTGTCACAAATGCAAACACGTTTCAGTGCTCGCCAACAGATGTGATGTATCAGAGCACCATTTCACACGTTTTAAAACACCACAGGCCGTTTCAGCAGAAGGGTCACGCAAATATAGCCACTGCTTTGGTATTTATTCAGTAGCAGCTGTAGCTTTCTGGACATCTTCATGGCTACAGGTGGATGCATGCAAAGTGCGTGTCTGTCAAAAAAGAAGATCCAGACATTTCCTAATTCTGAGAGGCTTTAGAGCTTAGAACAGCAAAACATCTTCATTAATGTAGTTACTTTGTGAACGGACCAAACTATATCTTTCCCCTTAATTCATATGCCAAGTTAAAACCCAGAGGCTGGGATGTAGTGAACAGTGCTCCCTGAACAGCAAATTGATGCCATCTAGAGGGCAGAGTGGGTGTAACACCCTTATATTTTCTTATAAGACCCTTATAAGACAAATATCTTCAAATAAAATGTCTTCAGAAAATTATCTTGATGGAAGCAACTCATATTTATTTGAATATGTGGACATGAAATGTTGTGGCTCCCAAAGTCATTTGATTTTTGCAGTAGACTCTTTTTTTACCCATTATGAATGAAGGGATCTGTATGAATGACTGCTTATAAGTCTTAAGTAATTAAAAAATCTTTAGTTTTCTCTGCCATCTGGAAAGATCTCGCCTCATTTAACATTGTGTAGTGCAGCATTGTGTCTCTCAGCCTCATATTTGTGACAGAATGCATGTTTCTGGGTCCCTTCTGCATTTTTGTCCATCAGTCTTCTTTCATACCCAGCATGCATTACTAAAACATCATACAACTATAGGGAATCTCCCCACTGCCATAAAGAAATCCACTGATGTAGAAGCTTATAAATACAAAGTTGTTTTCAGCTTCCTGGCAGAAACTATAGCCACCAGGCTGTATATCCTTCTGGATTAGATAGCTGCATTTCAAACAGACCACCCTCATTTATCTGCTTTGAGTTCTTGTAGCTTTTTCCGCCTTCAAGATGTCATCAGACGAGAATTTTCCTAGTCTTTGACCATGAAAACCTAATACAACCTAATCTAATACAGATTTTTACGTTTTGTCATGATTTTGTCTCCTTTCTGCATTTCTGCAAAAATCAAACCACAACATTTTTGTCATCTTGGCTGTAAATATGTCTCATATATATTTCATGTACTAGTATAGGATAAAAAATAATAATAATATAAACAAAAACACAGACTTACTTTGCTCTGCTTTAAGCTTTCGCTCTGCTATAGCCGCTTTTCCCACATCTCTGGCAGGAAACATTTCCTGAAAAGTAGGACGGTTTATTGCAAAATGTGTCTTATCATTCTAATTTTTATGAGGCTGAAGTCGCTTCTCATTCGCCAGCGCCTTGTTCGAATTGTCCCGTTCCGCCTTAAATGGTCTCTGAGATTCCGGAATGTAACTTCTACACCATTTAAGGTGGAACGGGAAACTTTGAACAAGAATCTGACTTCACCTTCACGACTTTTTCGTTTTTGACAGTTTCTCGTTGCAGATTAAACGTATCAGGAAACCAGCTGCAGTGATTACAAACGTAAATAAGTCCATTCATCTCCAAATTATCAGTGTTCGTCTTAAATTTCTCTCTTTGCCTTTTCTTTAGCTGCTAGCTAGGCGGGACTGTTGTTGTCAGGGTTAAAGGGTGAATTAGCAGTTCTACATTAACTCCAGAGTTTAAGACCATTTACTGTTAAACTGTGTTGAACGATCAGCAGAGCTTTATTTTACTGTAAAGGAGGATTATTTAATTTTTACCTACAAATCTGATTCAGCCGTGGAGCCACAACAGGGCAGTAAAACAGACATGTGTTGCCGACCCCAGACTAGTGTAAAGCCTCCCCAGAAGAGTAGAAGCTGTTACTGCAGCAAAGGAGGACAAACTCACTATTAATACCCCTCATTTTAGAGCAGGTTGGATGAGCTGGTGTCTACAAACATTTGGATGTGTAGTGTAGTTCGGAAGCTCATGGTCACCTTGTCCACCCAAACAGATGCTGTATCCAGACACTATATTGCTGCTTATCCAAGTGACTGCATATGATAAAATGTGTACTCAAGGTCAAACTATAACTGTGCTGGTAGCTGAAGATACAGTCTGGATCTGGTTCTGCTCAATACAGTGTATGTTAACTGTTATAGCAGTCGTATATTAATATTCTCTGTACTGATATCACAGAGAGGATATAATATGCAAGTGAGCCTGTTAACAATTCACAAAATGCTTATTGTGTCCTTTGAGCTCTCTGACCACCTTGTCTGTCTTGACAGGTTCAGCCGTATACTTACGGACGATGCTTTTCCTCCCAGCCCGTCAGCCCTGAGGATGGAGTCCTGATCTACTCTGGCAATCTGGGCAAAGCTGTGCTCGGTATTTCCCTTTTTTATGCTTACATTTTATTCCCAAATCTAAAAGTATCCTTTAGGGCTGCACCGCACATGGTTGGTTAATTGGTATTGCAGGATTGGCAGTACTGATATTGCAGCTGCTGAAATGTCCAAACTGAGGCTGTTGTTGTGTTGGTTAGCCAGAAACTGTCGTTTAAAAAAAAAGCTGCATATTTTGTTGTTGCAAGGAAATATTAAAGAATAAACAGACAGTGGCCAAAGTATTCAGTTTTATCCAGTTCACCTTGTGCACATCATTCTCTTCTATACTGCGTATTTTTCTCCACGGGAAAAGTCAGCACAGGCTGCTGTTGCGCTTCCATGGCAGGAGGTTTATACATTGGTTATTGTTAGAGCTGGGCGATATGACTAAAAACGTTATCACGATAAACAAAACTCATATCGTTCGATATCGATACATATCGTGATAAATGTCAAATCATGATTTCTTTCACGTTTGAAGGCTGATTTTGCTCCTGGGTGGTTAACTGTGGTTTTAAACTATCACTTATGGTCCGATCATGACAAACACTCGGCAAACAGTGGAACATTTCACTAATCTGTCTCGGGACAGTGGGAGAAAGTTTCTGAGCTGTTTTTATCAGCTTGAAAAGCACAGCTGCCATTTTTGTAATAGTCATGATTTAAGAAAGAAAACAGATTATTTTTAGCGGTCTGGTGACGAGCGCTCGGCTACCCCGCTACAAACGCTAAACAAGTGGCCAACAACAGAGCTAAACTCTTTAGTTTCTCAACAACGTCAACTCGGTTGAACATATTTCTGAGCTGACTCGGCTACATCATTGGATATAATCCGTACAGAAAAACACTAAAGCTGAAGTTCTGAGAGCTGAGACTGATCACAGTGCTGAATATTTACACATCTTTCTGTGAGCTGTGTAAGGAATGAGGTTTACATTAAACTGTATGCATTTCATGGTTAGATGATTTTATAAGACATCCTAGTTTATCTGTTTCCACTAAAGTATTCCCTGAAAGACGTGTAGAGGCTGTTACTGTTTGAGTCGAAATTATGAGCAGATTGCTTAATTAATAATGTAATTTTAGTGAGTCCTGCTGCCCATCAGCTCCCTGGACTCTAGCTTACGTTAATAGGTGTGAACCTCTACAGACAGTAAACACATTCACAGCCTTCACACTGTATATTTACACTGATATCTGTTCAGAACATTTACACCATAAAAATCAGCAGCAACATCAGCAAATCACCCAGCTTTGATTTTTACTGTAATATATTTCACTGGTAATCATGCTGATCACTTCATACAGGATCAGACATTATTACTGCATTAGACAGTCAAACAGCTACACAGACTCTCACAGTTAAAGACGAACACCGAGAGAGAGGGAGGGAGGGAGCGAGGGATCAGATCAGGCCAGTCGACAGCGCGACAGAATCACCGTGCAGAGTTTATGAAAATCTGTTTTAGTTTAGATTTCTTGTCTCACAGCTGTAAACGACCGTTTATCTCCAAAACAGCAGCTAAACCAGGCTGTGTAAACGGACGAACTGCAGGCTGTGGGCGACACCTGTTCACTAAAGTGTCTGAGAGGCACCTGTGATAAAATAAACGCAGCAGATTTTAAGTTTAATAAACAGAAGCATTACAAAAGAAAGAAGAAACCCGTGAACACGGCACCTGTTCAGCTCGGATCAGCTCGGCTGGAGTGGAGCTGTGAGAGCGGATCTCAGCAGGTTTCGTGTTCGGCCGCTGATAATAACACAGTTTTCTTTAGTTCATGTTAAATGAACACAGATGACCGTTTGGAGGGTCAGTTCCTCCTCTGAGCTGGTTCAGTTCTCCTCTGTCCTTCTCCACTAAACTGGACCTCTCTGTAGTGTTTTTCCTGCTGGAGCTGCTGTTTTTTGATTGGTGGATCTTTTAAATTTAAACGAATTTACTTCGTTCGTATTGGTGTCTGAGCTGAAACGCTCATCGTTTATTTTTACTCTGTGACGTTATGAAGATTAAAGTAGTGAAGTAAAAGGATTTCATTAAAATGAACTCAAGTAGAGTAAAAGTACTGATTTAATTCTACTCCAAAAAGTACCGTTACAGGGAAAACTGTACTCAATTACAGCAACGAGAGTAAATGTGATTCGTTACTTAAACCTCTGAGAGTTATAATAACCAGCCATAGCAGCTACATTTACCAACTGAAATTCAATATTCTGTCTGTAATTCACTGAAAACGCTTCCAGAATGTTACATTTAGAGTCTTGTTAGTTGAACTTGTATGCATTTGGATTAATGTCTCAACATTCATTTTGAAGTAAAATGGGGAAACAGATGAATGTCTTCTAGAACACTGTTGATAAGTTAGTAAGTATAGCAGAAATAATGTACACACTTAAAAGAGATGGCTCTTCAGGAGTTCTTTAGTAAAGAAAATGGTTCTATATAGAACCGTGAACACTCAAAGAACCCTTTGCATGTTTAAAGCGTTCTTCAGATTGATGGAGACCTTGCTGAGGTTGGTTCTAGCACCAAAAAGGATTCTTCTACTTTTACAGGTTCAGCATCATAATAAAAGAAGAGCCCTTTTGGGTGCTATATAGAACCCTTTTCAAACCCTTTAGAACCATCCACAGCACATTCTCCATCAATCTGAAGAACTATTTAATCATGAAAAGGGTTCTTTCAGTGTTCATGGTTCTATATAGGACTATTATCTTTACTAAAGACCCCTGAAAGAGCCATTATTTTTAAGAGCGTGTTTATGAATATGGTTATAGCGCACGTTCCACAGCATGTTAACAAATTAAATGATTCTAAAAAAACAAAGTGTCTCAAAACTGCATTTGAGCACTGTAAATTTGGAAAAATCATAATTATTGGATTGTATCAATAACGACCAGCACTGCTTTATATCTGCTGCATCTTCATTCCAGCAAATCCGCTTAACATGCTTGTGTTTTCATTGCAGGAGTGAAGTTTTTCTCCTACTCCACCAGCATGTTCAGCTTGTGCGTGATGCCCTACGTCCTCACGAAGACGGGCCTCGGGGTAAGCAGCTTAGCGATGAAGGTGGCGTTCTGCGGCTTCATCGGGTTCTTCACCTTTCTGACTCCGCTGCTCCTCCACCTGATCACCAAAGGCTACGTGGTGCGCTTGTATCACAACAAAGACACGGACATGTACACGGCCGTCACGTACAGCGCGCTTCTGGTGGAGAAAAAGACTGTGTTTCACCAGAGTGACGTCAAAATCCCCGACGTGAGCAGGATGTTCACAAGTTTCTATGCCAAAAAGCGCTCGATGCTTGTAAACCCGATGCTTTTTGAATTGCCCCACGACTACAACCACCTGATGGGTTACGATCAGCCGTTCTCGTTCGACTTGGACGATTTAAAAAAGCCAGATAAAAGTTAAGTGTGGTCAGGTTGGTTGTATCTCTGTAACACTTCATAATCACATATAAAGGACTGTTATGAACTAGATTTTGAATGCAGGCTGAAAGATCCCAGCGGGGTGTAACTTATTTGAGACTTGCTGTAAATAAATCTGTCTGTCTGTTATAATATCTGCCCATGAGCTCTGCATTTCTGCCTCCAGTTTGGGTTCAGGTTCAGATGCTCCGCCCACAGAGGTACAGTCATATCGTCCTCCTGGAATTATAAGGTTCTGTCAAAATTGAGTTATTCACATATTCTTATTCTACAACTTCTCAAAATTATGTGATGTGTTTCAATCTCCACGGTCAAACTCTAACTTAGTTCTGTAAGGTTCTGTCTGCGAGCCAATCAGCACTTCATACACACACTAGAGGACCAATCAGCTTCTGCTTCTTTGTCATGTCGCCGTTCTGCTCAGTGACTGCGGGAAAAAACATGAAAACATGTTGCTGAACTTCTGCCTGAATTCGAACAGTTCTTTATAAAGTGTTATTGTTGTAAATTTAATGAATATTAAGCCTTAAATAGTGAACATTTGAACTGATGGGGTCTTAATTACAACATAAACATTAATTTCATTCATTCATCCATGTTTTCTTTTTTTTCTTTCTCCCAAAAAATAAGACATTTTGGTGCTTTAAGTCAACATTTCTGATATAAAACTAAACCTCACACTGCCTTTATACTGACCTGCTACACTGACCTGCTGGGACCGTTCATTACAGTAGCTGGTTTCTGTCTAACTAAAGAAAACGTAAACTAATGGTTCCGAAAACTGACCTCTGCACTGGCAAAACATTCAGCACTGACCTTTATATTTAATCTGCAATGCTTTTTTTTTTAATAAGAAAAAGATGATTTGTTCTAAAACAAGAAATAAAAGTCCTCAAAAGAAATAATAAAGTAAATAAAAATGTCATAGATACATTAAATGTAACTTTCTGTTGATGTAGACTCTCTGTTACACTGAATTTAAGTTTTAAAGCAAATTAGGAGTATAAACGTTTGTGTTTCTTGAAAAACGTCGCTTCTTGTCAGGTTTTTCCAGACAGAACCTTATAACTTCATTCAGAAAGTGAGTTCTTAGGATTTTATCTGCATTCAACCTTTTTCAAAAAACTCATTTACAGATTTGACAGGATTTTAATGTTGTACATTTAGAATAGATTTAAGGTGTCTGTCATTTTAATGCATTAAAGAGACGTGATCCACATATCAGCTCTGCTATTTGGAATTCAAAATCTTTGAAGCTCAGTTTCTCAGAACTGCTCAGAGCACAGACAGAACCTTATATTTCCAAGGGGATGATAATGCAAAAGGTTGAAAACCCAAATACCACACAAATTACATGTTACACCCTCTATAGGCTGCAAACTTAAATTTTATGGAAAGATTATTGAGCACAGTTTCCTTTCATGTGCTCTGTTTAACACAAACACACACACTATCTAAGCTGCTTATCTTCCTGGGTTGCAGGGGGGAGCTGGAGCCTATCCCAGCGCTCATGGGGTGGAAGGCAGGATACACCCTGGACAGGTGCTCAGTTTAACATATTGCAAAAAACAAAACAAAAAAAGCTTAAAATATATATTTTTTTCTATTTAATTTTTTTTTTTTTACAATATAAATTAAGCAAATAAACGGTAATTGTACCTTAATGTGCTGAGGTCTATTCTCTGTAGAGGTGTGTTCCCATTTTTTCACTTAGAAAATGAACAAAGGATGAAATTCTGTGCTCTTTTTTCAGAACAAAACCTTGCGTCTCCAAAAATGGAAACTTCACAGGAGAAGTAAAAACATACTTCACTTTTAATTTAAGTCAGTGGAACCAGAATTTTTTTCAAGTCATTTTGGGCCATTTTTCTTCTATTTATCAAGACATTTGTACACAATGTAAAGGCCAGCAGGCATTTTCAAATTACGGCAAAAAATTAAAACTGACAAAACTGGAGATATGAGGTTTTGTTCTGACAGCAGCGATATTTAAATAATTTAATTGTATTTAATTTTTCCACACCTCCAAAGTTCAGTCTTAGAAGCTGGTTGATCATTTTCTGAAGTAATCAAACACATTTAGTGATGTTGAGGTCTGGACTCTGGGGTGGTCAGTCCATGGTTCGGCTTCTTTGTTTGATGTGTCCGTCTCCTTTTCTCAGTGAGGTTCTTCTTAAACAGCTACACATCCTTTCAGACCCACAGCGCTGAGTCGTCTTCTCACAGTGGAAGGATGGACAGAAACACCTGTGGATGTTTTCAGATCTGAAGCAGCTTGATTTTCTCCTCTCTCTCAAAGATGAAAGCTGTAAGAACCGTTTATCTGGATATTTTTCCACACCTTTAAAGTTTAGTCTTTGAAGTTGGTTGCATTTCTTGCCTCTCAGGGTCCAAATAATCCTGGTTATTAATTTAGTTCAGTCCATAAAACTTTACTCCACATCTCAGATGTCCAGTTTTAGTGTTCTAGTGCAAATGTTTTTCTTGTCTGTTTCCTTTTCTCAGTGAGGTTCTTCTTGATCAGCTACACATCCTTTCAGACCCACAGCGCTGAGTCGTCTTCTCACAGTGGAAGGATGGACAGAAACACCTGTGGACTCCAGTTATGAAAACACTTTGTCGTTCATGTTTCTTGGAACATTCCCCTTCCAAACATGTCAGTCATGAATAGAAGCTAATGAGGAGACTTTCATGTGACGTGTAAAATTCCATAGCATTCTATGGGTTGTTAAAGGGGAAATATGTCAGTAGGAATGCACGTGTGACGAACAGTGACACTGTTTCTTTACCCTCACCAGCATAAGAAAAACTGTAATTTCCTTTTGCAAAAAAGGGATCTGCTGTATTAATAAGCCGTGTGTTCTGAACGTCTCACTTCTGCAATGTGACGGAGCGAAACGTTTTTTGAGCTTCTGTTTCCCTCTTTAATGGTTCTTCTGCATTCTGGAGAGGATAAAGGTCCAAGCTGGTGGCATTTTAATGATAACATACATTAATGTATCTCCATCAGAGCTCACTGGGGGTTGGATTTGATCTTGGGTGCTGACTAGATGAAGACCAGGCCATGGTGCTGCCGTACAGTTTCACCGTTCTGGGAGTTACTGTAATCGTGGTGGTTTGCTGTATCGGGTGGAGTTTTGCAGAAAAACAGCTGCTGTGCTCTTCAGAATCTGGCAGCATCTGGTATGACTATGAAGGTAAGTCATACATAAACGACATTAATGGATCATTCTATAGAAAACGTCCATTTTGTGTCCCCAGCGGCCCTAGAGATACTGTATATTGCACTTGAAAAACATGTTAGGGTTACAATTTATTTATATTTGAAAATAAAACAAAAAGTTATTTTAACAATTACACCTTCTTGAGCCTCAATTCAGCAATATTGGTTTTTAGATCAGTTATATAGAATTCCAAGCACCACAGAAGTGCTCGTCCTCACAGCCATGTGTAAAGGGTGAGGACATATTTTGATTAAAAAAAAAGTTTTTCTGAATTTTTAACTGCAATAATCTATACATAACCATGAAATATATGATTTAAATGACAAAAAGAATCAAAGGCCAAATAAATATTATAAAATATATAATGAAGGTCCACAGGAGTCGTGTCACTGGTGTTACTGCGTAACAAAAAAATCTCTTATTTTGAAATAAAAGCCACACTGATGACATCACTTGACTTCCTTTTACCTGTTTTCTGAGGATCTATGAAGAAAAGCACATGGTGAGTCCACTGTGTCTTTCAGTTATCAGAGATTTTCTCATTTAGCTCATGATTTCATATGAAGCTTTTAGCTGAAGTCACTGGTGTGACCGACTTTATTCTGAGGTAGTTGTGAAAAATTACAATACAAATGGATTAAATTCCATATTTTAGTGGATATTCCATGACTGACAACATGAGGCTTGATGCTCTGTAGCAGCCGTTTTGTAAAATGCATGTTTCATTAAAAATGTCTCTGGTGTTTCCCTTTATTATGTGTAACACCAATGAGGATCAGTAACACCAGTGACTCCTATGGAGAGATGTTTGGTGCTGTTTTCAGCAAATTTAAAAATAAAGCTGCGTTATGGACCATAGCCTCGAGTCGTCTGTTTCTCCTAAGAACTATGTGCTTCTTCAGTATTTAAAGGGGAACTCCACCGATTTGTCAAAAAATCTACATGGTTAAATGTGAATAGAGATGTTGAGATGTGAACAGATTCGTTCAGAGTGGTTTGGTGTGAAACGCTCTGTTCTAGAGAAACTTACAGAGTCAGAACTGTTCACAGTGGTGGTGATAGGAACCAGACGTCCACCTCTAAAAGCTCCTTCACAGAAGGTTACTACATGAAATGGCTATATATGCTGCCTGATGTCTGAGACATTGTTTGATGACAGTTTTGTGAAACCAGACTCGTGTAGGCTCACTGGTGGTTTTGGATGGTAAATAAAATGGCTGTATCTGTGTTGTAGTCATGGTGACCCCTGGTTCCTATCACCACCACTGTAAAGACATCTGAGTCTATAAGTAACTTTGCAATAAACCACTTCACATCAAACCACTCTGAATGACACAAGGACTGGAATATTCAGAAATTTTGAAAAATTGGTGGAATTCCCCTTTAACTTTAACTCTATTATGCTGTGGTAGACAGCTAAAATAACAAGAAGTTTGTCAATATCCACATATTTATGGACCTGACTGTCTGTATTTATCTCTCAGGACCAATATATTACTTCACAGTGAGTGTCTCACCCTGTCACTTCGGGATGATGGAAACGAACATTCACTACTCCGTTATTACAAGTAAGATTACATTTTCTATCCTGCCATCATTGTTAAATGCTGCATGTTTGTAATTTTACTTGGTTCAGTTGCTCATTTATGAAACTGTCATTTTATTTTTGCTTTGCTTCTTTGTCCATTATGGTTTTAAGATACTAATTTTTTCATTTACCTTTGATCCCACTTTTATAGTGTTTGACTACTCCACCTCCTTGTATGTTTATTTCTGTGAAGTACTCTGAGCTGCATTTTGCTCTAGTACTGTTTAAAAGCCAAAACCCACCGTTCATTTGTTTATTTTCCAGTCAAAACGGTCATTAAGTAGAAATTACTAATTTTTCAGGAGATCTTTCTGAACCCTCAGGGTCTTCTAGACCTTCAGAGAGGGCCACATGATTTCTGGGGACTAAGTGTTTGTAATTTGTAGTTCATTTTTAGCCAATAAAATCATGCTTGTATTTAAACTCTGCAAGTATTAGAGTGCTACTCTTATTTCATTGTTAAGTTTGGGATGGAAACAAAAGGGTTAAATTCTTCAAATGCTGAGTGGAAAATGGACAAATTGGGAATTGTTTTTTCTCTGTGGAATCTAGGTAGATAGATATACACTATATGGACAAATAGTATTGGGACACCTACACATCACACCTACAGGAGCTTTTATGACTCCCATTCTAAATCCGTAGGCATTAATATGGAGCTGGTCCCCCTTTGCAGCTCTAACAGCTTCCACTCTTCTGGGAAGCTTCTACAAGATGTTGGAGAGAGTCTGTGGGAATTTCTGCTCATTTATCCAGAAGAGCATTTGTGAGGTCAGACACTGATGGACGAGAGGGCCTGGATCACAATCTCTGTTCAAGTTCATGCTAAAGGTGTTTGATGGGGTTGAGGTCAGGGCTCTGTGAGGGCCAGTCAAGTTCTTCCACACCAAACTCACCCAGTCAGGCCTTTATGCACCTTGCTTTGTGCACTGGGGCTCAGTCATGCTGGAACAGAAGAGGTCCTCCACCAAATCACATGTTCCCACAAAGTTGAAAGCATATAATCGTCCAAAATGTCTTGGTGCTGAAGCATTAAGATTTCCCTCCACTGAAACTAAGGGTTCTAGACCAACCCCTGAAAAACAACCCTATATCATCATCCCTCCTCCACCAAACTTTACAGCTGGCACAGTGCAGTCAGGCAGGTAACGTTCTCCTGGCATTCGCCAAACCAAGACTCAGCCATCAGACTGACAGATGGAGAAGCTGATTCAGCACTCAACAAAATACGTTTCCACTGCTCCAGAGTCCAGTGATGAGTGATGCTAGCAGAAGTTAGCATTATCATTGAGGCAGGTTTCTTCATGTTTTGATGTGCCAAATTGAAGGTCTAGCTCTAATAGTCGTGGCTCGCCACTGGAAATAATATCTTATAAAATAACTACTTACATAAGGATGGGCAAAGTCAATGGATCATAAGTGGGAAAACAGGAGTTTCCAAAAATGATTAAAAGATACAGAGAAAATGTGGCTCCTAGCAACCATGCAAGACCTGGTCGACCCCAAAACTGCCCCACCAGATAAACAGCACTTAAAGCTTTCATCTCTGAGAGAGAGGAGAAAATCAAGCTGCTTCAGATCTGAAAACATCCACAGGTGTTTCTGTCCATCCTTCCACTGTGAGAAGACGACTCAGCGCTGTGGGTCTGAAAGGATGTGTAGCTGTTCAAGAAGAACCTCACTGAGAAAAGGAGACGGACACATCAAACAAAGAAGCTGAACAATGGACTGACCACCCCAGAGTCCAGACCTCAACACCACTGAATGTGTTTGATTATTTCAGAAAATGATCAACCAGCTTCTAAGACTGAGGTGTGTCTGCAGATTCTTTGAGGAACTGAAAGCGAGATTCCTGAAAAGAATGCGAGCTGTAATAAAGGCAAAGTGTGGACACGCTTAATGCTGAAAAACATGCATCCAAATACCGTTGAACTTTTCCCTTTTTGCATCTTCGTTTTTCAGTGTTTACCATTAAACGTGCTGGATACCACTTATCCATCCTGTACAAGAACAAACAGTGGTTGGAGTTTTTCGAACCTTTGGGTTCCTGTGCGGGGTTTAAAATGTGCCACATCATTAAAGGAGGTAAGAACTGTGCATCATCATTTTTATTGCTATAGTACAGGGGCCGCAACCCAAATGTTCAGAAGAGCCGTTTTGTTCTTTCAACAAAAAATCAAACCACCTTGGAAGCCACAACATTTTATGTCTTTTTTACTGAAGTAACGTTTCACCATCTTGGCTGTAAATATGTCTCAGTATGTGTTAATGTCCTAGCATAGACTAAGTACAGTAAAGTGTAACATAAAGGAAAACACAGACTCACTTTGCTCTGCTTTAATCTTTAACTCAGCTATAGCCGCTTTTCTCGCATCTCCAGCAGGAAACTTTTAGTTTATTGCAAAATGTCTCTTAACGTTCGACTTTTTACGAGGCTGAAGTCAGTTCTCATTTGCCAGCTTCTTGTTCGAAATTTTCTGTTCCACCTTAAATGGTGTCTGAGGTGCCAGAATGCAACTGCTGCACCATTTAAGGTGGAATGGTAAAATTCGAACAAGAAGCTGGCGAATGAGAACTGACTTCAGCTTCACGTGTTTTAGTGTTTGAGTTTCTCGTTACAGATTAAACGTACCAGGAAACCAGCTGGAGTGATTATAAACGCAAATAATTCCATTCATCTTCAAATTATCGATGTTTCGATATTGATTTTCGTTGGCTACTAGCTAGGTGAGATTGTTGTCTGTGTTGCTCTGGTGACCAGCAATCTGTGTGCTGATCTTCAGGGTTAAAGGGTGAATTAGCAGTTCTACTCCAGAGTTTAAGACCATTTATTGTTAAACTGTGTTGAACGATCAGCAGAGCTTTATTTTACTGTAAAGGAGGATTATTTTATTTTTACCTACAGATCTAATTCAGCTGTGGAGCCACAACAGGGCTGCATGCCACTCTGGAGCCGCATGTTGCCGATCCCTGCTACAGCGCTTCTCCCATGCTCAAGGCCTATTTTCTTATGATAATGACAGTAAACAGCTGTAAGATGCTGATGTGTTGACTTTTCTGTTACAGAAAGCTTTCAGGAATCATTGCGTGTGCATTTGAATATGCCTTCCGGAATGGAATCTACAGTGAGTTCTTAACAAACTTTTAAGATCGTTTAAAGTTTGCACTGTTGTCACTGTTTTTTTCAGAGAGCTCAAATCTGATTTTAATTCTGTTTCCCGTGTCCAGGGTGAATACCTTCTCCTCTTCAGAATAAACATCACTGATGACTTTGAAAGGGAATTCACTATCAATGCAACCGTATATTTATATTTGAACGGCAGATAGAGCACTAGAGCTCCGTCTTCAGTCAGTGCTGAGAAGACTGTTCAGATTTCTACACAAACCTGGATGATATGACCACAGTCGCCTGAAGGCATGTTCATGATAGACAACATCTTCATATGTTTTTCTGAGGTTTGTGAAAAACTTGGAATGGAAAATCCACATACAGGGGGAGCTGGACACCCTGGACAGGTCACCAGTCCATCACAGGGCACACAGACATTTTCTTTCAGTATTTCAGGTTTAAAAGTGCATCCTTAGTTTGTTTTGTTTTGTGAAAGTTGAGAGTTTTAGTTAAGTTAATTTAGCTTTTATTTACAGGAAGCCCAAAAAGTATTCAGACACATGAAGCATGGGTAAACTTTAATGACGTTCTTCTGTATAAAATGTAAAAAAGGCCACTGTTTAAATTTAAGTAAATTTGTGAAGGTGACCCTATTAAGGTCTTGGTACAAAAGCTCAGTTCCTTTTTTAGTCTTATTCCTTAAGTTGAAGCTCGAGTTCAGACTCTCAGGTGGATCTGATCTGAGGCTTTTTCACAAACTTGTTAAACTTAGTTAAAGCAAAAGAAGCACGGCAAATAATAATATATAATGAAATTCATGTTGTGGGGTGGCACAGTGGCGCAGTGGGTAGCGCTGTCGCCTCACAGCAAAAATGGCCTGGGTTCGATTCCCGGCCGGGTGGCCAGGGTCATTTCTGTGTGGAGTTTGCATGTTCTCCCTGTATCTGTGTGGGTTTCCTCCCACGGTCCCAAAAACATGCAGTCAGGCCGATTGGACGTGCTGAATTGCCCCTAGGTGTGAATGAATGTGTATGTCTGTCTGTCTGCCCTGCGATGGACTGGCGACCTGTCCAGGGTGTATCCTGCCTTCTGCCCAATGACAGCTGGGATAGGCTCCAGCGCCCCACCGCGACCCAGAAGGATAAGCGGTTTAGATGATGTGTGTGTGTGAAATTCATGTTATTGTCATGCCGACAATAAGCACTTTCACTAGTGGTCTCAGACTTTTATATCACAGCTGTCGGGACAAAACCTTATATATTTTGTTGTTTTTCAGTTTTTGTCATATTTGAAAATGCCCGCGGCCCTTTACATTGTCTATAAACATCATGATGAATGGACCAAAAGAAACAGCCCAAAATGACTTGGCAAAAAAGTCTGGTGTTCATTGACTTACATTAAAAGTAAAGTATGTTTTTATCTCCTCCTGTAAAGTTACCATTTTGGAGATATGAGGTTTTGTCCCGACCGCAGAGATATGAATGATCTTTGATGTTTATTCATTGAATATTTGTTTATATATGTATACATTGAAGATACACTCATCTGTGGCTGCACATCCTTTATCAGCCACCCTCAAGTCCTTCTATACAAGGAATCAATGCATACATCTATACATGCTGGCCACTTTTTAAGTTCCACTTAGTGTTTGTTGATGCCCCTCTTTGTTGATGTGCTATTTGAGTTGGTCATCCTCAGCCCTTCAACAGTTTCTGTCCACAGAGCTGCTCTTGGCTGACTATTTTTGGGTGGCGCTGTACTCTCAACTAAGCAGTGACAATGACCTGTGGAAACCTCAGCACCATGTCAGTGTTGTTTTTTTAGAAATGTAACTTTTCTTTAATATAATTTATATATATATATGATATCGCTGCTGTTGGAAGAAAAGCTTGTATCTCCAAAAATGGTAACTTTACAGGAGAAGGAGAAAACAAACTTTACTTTCAATGTAAGTTAATGGAACCAGACTTTTTCCAAGTCATTTTGGGCCGTTTCTTCTGGTCATCATGAATTTTACCTACAATGTAAATGGCAAGGGGCTTTTTCAAACTGTCAAAAACTGAAAAACAACAAAAATGGAGATACGAGGCTTTCTTTCTCATGTATAGAGTGCAAATTGAAATGTTTTTGATGCCAAAAGGATTTTTCTTTAATGTTTTATTTGATATATCAAGCATAACAAGCATGAGTTATTATTTACTGTTGTACAGTTATACATTATACACTGTTTTCAAGTGTGAAGCTTACCATTCTCAGTGTTACACAGCTTTCTCTGTTATCCGTGACTCATCATTCTGTGTTCATCATTCTGGATGTGGCAGTTTTGTAACACTACTTGAACCCTGCTATATATAACATTGACACAGCCATGCCATAGACATGTCATGGCAGATGTCATATCCCAGGGGTGTCCGATCTTATCTACAAGGGGCCGGTGTGGGTGCTAGTTTTTATTCCAAACAAGACTGGTCTCAGTCTTCAAACAGCTGATCATGTGTACTCCTGCTTTGTTGGAATGAAATACACACCAGCCCTTTGTGGATAGGACTGGACACCCCAGTTATATGCCATCATGATTATGTCCAGTAATATGACAGTGGCCTGTTAGCATTACCGGTAATTGTCATGACATATTTTGTAACTACAGTAGACTTTTTATAATATATTTTTTTTAAGTTTTAAAGAGTCGTGTATGTATTTTAACACTTACAAATGGCAACAAGAAACTTGAATTACAAGGTCAAAATACACAATCAGCAAGTGTGTGTGTGATTTTGTAACGTGTGTCAGAAATAACACACTGAATTTGGAATTTGGCTGTTTCAGTGTGAACAACGCTTTGTAGACTGGACTGAACTGTGAATGTTAATGTAAATAAAGTGGCTATTGTATCTTCTCCTCACTTCCCTTGTGGTAGATGAACAATCATGACACTTCTCATGTTTGGTTAGACTCTCTGTGGTCTTGTCAGAGAAAAAAAAACCCATTAAGAGTTTCCAGTTAGACTGTGGCTGTGTACACTGCCGCAAGTAGGATTTGACTTTGTGCTTACAGTGAACATCAGGCCATGGAGCTGCTGTACAGTTTAACTGTTCTCAGAGTGACTGTAGTAGTCGTGGTGTGCTGCACCGGCTGGAGTTTTGCAGAAAAACGACTGCTGTGCTCTTCAGAAGCTTACAGAGTCTGGTATGACTATGAAGGTAAGTCCAATAAGAACAACATAAATGCATGAATTACCTTTAGATTGGATTCTGTCATCGCACTGATACTGAAGGCAGTTTGTTTCTTCACACAGTCCTATGCAAGTTTGGGCATTTGTTGATTTTCTAAGTAAAAATAGAAAAATTGCTGGAAAAAGCCATATTCAAGTTCTCTGTAGAGCTGAGGTGGCCAGCCCTGCTTCTGGAGATCTAACAGCCTGCAGAGCTTCACTCCAGCCCTGATCTAACACACTTGATCCAGGTAATCGAGGCTATTAGAGCCAAGTGTGCTGGATCTGAACTCTACAGGGTGATAGACCTCCAGGACCAGGATAGGCCCTTTTCCACATTTCCACATTTTTTTCTGCTGGACGTTCTCGTTGCAGGGTAACGCTGCTTCCGCTAAAGCAATGATGATAAAGATGATGAGTCGAGCGTGTACAGCTCACTCAAGCCTTCTAGCCTTAAGCAAAAACAGCCTCATCTCAGTTTCAGTTGTTTGTCTGCTGACGATGAGCAGAGAAAAACAAGTTTGTGCAATTTTTAAAGGACTAAACTTTGTCATGCGGAGTAAAAGAACCTCTGTGTCTGCGTTTCACCGCTGCTGACTAACGTTACATAACGTTGAATGCGGTTCGTGCTTTAAAGTTGCTGCTGCAGCCGCTTTCAGAGGAACAGTTTTCATTTTCTTCCTCAAAAGCTGTCGGTATCTTAGAGAGCGAGAGCTCAGTGGGGAGTAGATGGTTGTGGAAAACATCTTCAGTGACATTACAGACCCTGATGACCTGGCATGCCCCCCCTGCCAGCATGTATGCATGTTTAGCTTTTTGCTAACTAGTTTATTGTTAGCGAGCTTTTTCAACATCTCCAGCTAACATGGCTAACGGAGCGTTTTGGTTATGGTTATTTTCACCTCCATCGATTTCTCTCTCTGTAGACGTCAGCTGATGTCACTGTAATCTGATAACTGTGAAAGAATTTTTTTACAAATCGTTTATGTCCTTTGTTTAGTTTGAACTCCCACATTGTTGAGTGTTTGGTTCTCCAACAGTTCTGGTCACGTCTTCAAATTCCAAGCTTGGAAACTGTGATAAAGATAAAGTGACACACCTTTCTGTGGTGAGCTGAAGTGATAATAGCCTGTATTTCTGAGGTTAGTAGGTCCGCAAGGCAACAGCGGAAATTGTTTTACCGCGTTTATGCACTTCTGTTTCTTGTGAAAAGGGCCTATTGAGCTCTCCTGCTGCAGAGGACACGTTACCTTATTTTCCCTCAACAAAACATGTCAGTTGACCGAACTTTTGTATATGGCTGTGTGTAAGGCCGATACAGATGGCTGAGTCAGAGACACTGCACATTAGAGGAGGACTCCAGCATATTGATCTAATCTCTGTGCTGCTTTGGTAGCGTTCAATTACCATAGATTACCTGTTGTGGCTCCACAGCAGAATCAGATTTGTAGGTAAAAATAAAATAATCCTCCTTTACAGTAAAATAAAGCTCTGCTGATCGTTCAACACAGTTTAACAGTAAATGGTCTTAAACTCTGGAGTTAATGTAGAACTGCAAATTCACCCTTTAACCCTGAAGATCAGCGCAGACACCTAGCTGTTAGCTAACGAAACGGCGAAGAGCAAGATTTAAGATGAGCATTGATAATTTGGAGATGAATGGACTTGATATTTATTGATATTTATAAGCACTTATATTACATTTGTGATGTAATTTGTAATTATATTTGGGTGTAAACCCTCAAATTACAGGAGAAAATGCATTAACTTCAACTCCAACATGCCGTGGTACACAACTAAAACAATAACCTTGTCAGTGTCCGCATATTTATGGACCTGACTGTCTGTATTTATCTCTCAGGACCAATATATTACATCAAAGCGAGCCTCTCTCCCTGTTACCTCGGGATGAATGAATTTATCCTTAACTACTCCGTGATTACAAGTAAGATTTCATTTTCTATCCCACCATTGCTGTGAAATGCTGCATATATGTTTGTTTTTATGGATCAGTTTTTAATTTGTAATTTTTCTTGGTTCAGTTGTTCATTTATGAAATTTTCATTTTATTTTCGCTTTGCTTCTTTGCCTAATTTTGTTATAAGATTCTGAATATTTTTTCTTTTACCTTTGATCCCACTTATACAGTGCTCGATTACTCCTTCTCCTAACATTTTTATGCTTGATATCTTTGACGTCCTCTGAGCTGCATTCTGGGTATGAAATGTGCTCTAGTACTAGCAAAAGTCAAAGACCACCCTTCATTTATTTCATTTTCAGTCAAACAAGGGTTAAATTCCTCAAATTCTGAGTGGAAAATGGACCAAGCAGGACTTGTTTTACTCTGAGGAATCTAGGTAGATATAGATAAACAAGCACTCCTATTGGTTAGGTCTTCAGGAGCTGAAGAGAAGCCATTCGAGATTCAGCAATAGGGTGCACAACTCTCTTCTCAACATTTAGTGCACTATTTGTGTGTGGAAGCCATAGTGTCATGACTCACACAGTGCACCATATAGGGACTAGCGAGCCATTGAGATACAGCCAGAGAGTTGGGCCGTGCGAACGAGCGGCTAATCAGTCATGATTTAACACCTTAAACACTGCTGTGGTTACACTCTGGTGCCTAAATGCATCAGAATGCAACTGCTGCACCATTTAAGGTAGAACAGAATATTCAAATAAAAAGCTATCTTGAGCCTTGCACAGAGGTGTTAAAGCAAATCGTCATTAGCTTGGTGCTAACAAACTACTAGAATCCTATAGGGATGCTAGCTGAACCACGTGGAAGACCTGGTCGACCCCAAAACTGCCCCCATCAGATAAACAGCACTGAAAGCTTTCATCTCTGAGAGAGAGGAGAAAATCAAGCTGCTTCAGATCTGAAAACATCCACAGGTGTTTCTGTCCATCCTTCCACTGTGAGAAGACGACTCAGCGCTGTGGGTCTGAAAGGATGTGTAGCTGTTCAAGAAGAACCTCACTGAGAAAAGGAGACGGACACACCAAACAAACGATGGACTGACCACCCCAGAGTCCAGACCTCAACACCACTGAATGTGTTTGGGATTATTTGGATCATGAGAAGCAGAAAATGAACTTCTAAGACCTTCGGAGGTGTTGAAAAATATCCCTGCACATGTCTTTGAAAGACTTAAAGCAAGACTCTTGTAAAGAATAAAGCCAAAGTATGGATACATTAAATGCTGAAAAATGTACATCCAAACCCTGTTTGACTTTGCATTTTAACTTTCAGTGTTTACCGTTAAACGTGCTGGATTTTACTCATCCGTAATATACCAGAACAAACTGTGGATGGAGTTTTCCGAACCTGTGGGTTCCTGTGGGGGTCTTAAAATGTGCCACATCATTAAAGGAGGTATGAACTGTGCATCATCATCATTTATCATTGCTATAGCGCTTCTCCAGTGCTCAAAGCCTGTTTTCCTAAGATAATGACAGAACAAAGCAATAAGCCACGAGAGGCCGTGCATTACTGCGATATTATCACAGTGAGAGGTGTTCTTAGGCACGACCTGAAGCGGAGTAAAACTCCCTGCCCTGTGATAAAATCACACGAACGCCTCAAGGGGCGTACTGCTTTTATAAAAAACGCTGCCAACATAAAATATGCTAAAATACTATTTTCCAGAAAATCATCTGTTTATTAATGGTAATCGACAGAAAAAAAGTATTCCACCAAGAAATGTAGCTCCTTTAGAGTATGATGTCATTGCTAAGCAACCATGGACTGCTGAATGAGGAAAACGTTTGGTCGCCCATCGCTGTATATTGCGATCATTTTATGAACTGTTTAACTTTTTGTTGTATAGCAATGAACATATGATAACACAGCACTGTTTAATGCAAACACTTTTGCTTTATAAGTACTTTTTGGTCACCAAATTACCACCACGAGTCTTATTTAGCACCAACCCAGCAGCGTCCCTCTTCTTGCACTGGAGCTGATCTCAAATGTCTCCCTGCTCCCTACACTGGATTTTAAACACTGGATCCTGCAGCCCAGAAGTGCAAAATACAGCGAAGAAACAGTCATTTGGGACTCAGCCACATCCACACTCAATAAATGATGCACTATTTGGCTGTAGAAGCTAGAATGTCTAAATTTTCATGACTAGCACACTATTTAGCGAGTACAGAGCCATTTGGGTTTCAGTCTGGGTTTGACGTGACTTCTGACTGAAACACGAACATTTGAAAAGGTCATTTTTAGACTTTTATACTGCCGTTTTACAACTAATCATAGCATAAGTGGTTTAATTCAGGTTGCTGTGATATTAATGATGGAGCTGTTTAGCCTGCTGTCTATCTTTTAGCCTGTTAGCTAGCTGACCAGCCTAGCTCTCATTAAGAACATAAGCTGTCAGCCCCTCAGTTTAAACAAAAAATGCGTTCTGACTTCATCAGTACGCTCGGTGTTCCAGGCGAGCAGCATGAGAGCCAAAGATTATGCCCTTAACCACACAAGAGTCTTTATAAGTACTTTTTGGTCACCAAATTACCACCACGAGTCTTATTTAGCACCAACCCAGCAGCGTCCCTCTTCTTACGCTGGAGCTGAATCTCAAACGTCCCCCTGCTCCCTACGTAGTGCACTACACAGGATTTTAAACACTGGATCCTGCAGCCCAGAAGTTCATAATACAGCTAAGAAATAGAAAGATTATGCCTTTAACCACACAAGGGTCTTTATAAGTACTTTTTGGGCACCAAATTACCACCACAGTGGTGCAAAAATACATTTGTGTACCACACAAATACACTGTGCAGTGGGGCAGTGATATACAAATCAGCTGCTGTGAGGTGATTACAGGTGTGGGTATATCGTGGATTTTACAACAGCTTCGAACGCAGCTCAGCCAATCAGATTTTAGGACCAGAAATATCCGTTTATATCCATTAGTTAAACAAAAAACTTGCTGCTTGATCACGTCAATGTAAAAATATCTGCATCTCTGAAAAACAAAACCTCCTGATTTGACTGAAACTGGACACCTTTTACTAACCATCTATATGTCCCCCCTACATAAAAACAGCCTTATTGATTTAGTATTAGTATTGTATTGATTAGTATAGTATTGATTAGTGCAATGTACTCTAAGGCCCAGTCCCATTTCTTATTTTAACCCCTACCCCTTGTTTTCAAGTGTCGCCCCTTGGAACTGAGTTACAGGGTAGTGGTTGAAATCTTCCCTCTGAAATGGGACCCTCAAATAAAAAGAGCATCACTTCATTAACAGCTACCAGCGCTGCTCTGTAGGCGACCCTGCCAGTCTGCAGTGACAGCAGAGGAGGGTAAAGTTCAGCTCCTCACTGCTGGGCTTTAGTTACATTTAGGGCATCATATGATCTTCAAAGAGGGGGGCAATTATTTATTATCACCACCCCTAATTCTTCAGTGATATGAAGATGAAGTCAGATATTCTCCAGATTCCGGTTCCACCTTAAATTAGGCAGCAGTTACATTGGCCTTACCCTAGAAGTGAACACAAAACAGGGGCGAGGGGTGAAAGGGCCTTGGGCCAAAGTAATAAAGCTTAAATAGTCCTCTGAAGAAGGGAGGTGGTAGGCCAAAAAAAAAAAAAAACAAGATAATGACAGTAAACAGCTGTAAGACGCTGACATGTTGGCTTCTCTGTTCCAGAAAGCTTTCAGGAGTCATTGTTTTTGCGTTTGGGAACACGTGGATTGGAAAGGAAAGTGAGTTCTTAAAATACTTTTAAGATCATTCGAAGTTTGCACTGTTATTGTTTTTTCAGACAGCTGAAATCTGATTTTAATTCTTTGTTTCTTGTGTCCAGGGTGAATATGTGATTCTCCTGAGATTAAAAATTATCGATGACTTTGAGAGGGAATTCACTGTCAATGCAACCATGAACATATACGTGAACGGCAGATAGAGCACTAGAGCTGCGTCTTCATTCAAAGCTGAAAAGACCGTTCAGATTTCTGCACAAACCTGGATGATACGACAACAATAAGACGCGTATAGATACAGAACTTGTTCTATGATATGTTTTTTCTGCGGTTTGTGAAAGACTTGGAATGGAAAATAGCCACAAAATTGTATTCGTTTTTATTGTCAATGAGTTTTTTGCTCTGTTTTTCTTTCGGTATTTCAGTTTTACAAGTGCATCAATAGTTTGCTTTGTTTTTGTTCTGTGAAAGTGAAGAGTTTTAGTTTAGATAGTGTAGCTTTTATTTACAGGAGGCCCAATTTACAGTATTTGACACTTGAAGCACGAGTAAACTTGAATGAAGTTCTTCTGCATAAAATATTCAAAATTCTGCACTATGCCAAGGTCACTATCAAAATTTAAGCAAATTTGTGAAGGTGACCGTGTCAAGGCCTCAAAAAAGCTCAGTTCCTTTTTTTTTGTCTTATTCCCTCCATTGAAGCACGAGTTCAGACTCTCAGGTGGATTTGATTTATTAGTTAGAGGCTTTTTTTTACAAACTTGTGGAGGAAATCTCTAAAATTCTGAAATTCATGTTAAAATTTCAAAGACTCTCTTTACCCTTAGGTGTTATCAATCAGCAGTAGATTATCATAGTGAAAAATATCGAGAACATAATGTAAAAAATGGGAAAAGTCTTATCAGTAATCAGGAGATGTGCGGCATGTTTAGCTCCGACTCACTAAAACTAGTGTCCCAATCATTAGTACGATGTAATTTAGATTATTGCGCTGCAAAATGGTCAAAAACAGCAAAGAAACATTGGATGAAACTGCAAATAATGAGCCAGTATGAATAAAATGCATCATAAACTTGAATGGTTTAGGGTAGAAGACAGTGATCCTATAACCCCATTTCCAAAAAAGTTGGGAGGCTGTGCAAAATGTAAATAAAAACAAAATGCAATAATGTGCAAATCATTTAAACCCTGTATTTCATTGAGAATAGTACAAAGACAACATATCAAATGTTGAAACTGAGAAATTGTATTGTTTTTTAAAAATTATACGCCCTTTTTGAATTTGATGCCAACAACACATTACAAAAAAGTTGGGACGGGGGCCTGTTTACCACTGAGTTTCATCACCTCTTCTTTTAAGAACACTCTCTAAGCTGTGGGAACTGAGGAGACCAACTGCTGTAGTTTTAGTCTTTCAGTCTTACTTGATATGGGATTTCAGCTGATCAACAGTTTCAGGGTCTCCTTTGTCATATTTTTCATCTCATAACCCTCCAAATGTTTTCAGTGGGTGACATGTCTGGACTGCAGGCAGGTCAGTTTAGCACCTGGACTCTTTTAATACGGAGCGATGCTGTTGTAATATGTGCAGAATGTAGTCTGACATTGTCTTGCTGAAATAAGCAAATCTTTCCCTGAAAAAGACGTCGTCTGGATGGCAGCATATGTTGCCACAACATGTATATATCATTCAGCATTAATGGTGCCTTCACAGATGTACACGTCACCAATGCCATGTGCACTAATGCCCCCCTATACCATCATGAATACTGACTTTTGAACTGTGCACTGATAACAAGCTGAGTAGGACACTTTTCCACTTCACCTCAGTCCATTTTAAATGAGCTCAGGCCCAGAGAAGGTGGGAGCGTTTCTGGATCCTGTTTATATGTGGTCTCTTCTTTGTGTTTTAGACTTTTAACTTGCATTTGTGGATGCAGCAACGAAATGTTTTCACAGACAGTGGTTTTCAGAAGTGTTTCTGAGCCCATGCAGTGATTTCCACTACAGAATCATATCTGTTTTTAATGCAGTGCTGCCTGAGGGCCCAAAGATCACGGCCAGCAAATACTGGTTTTTGGCCTTGTCCCTTACATACAGAGATTTCTCCAGATAATCTTTTAATGTTATTATGTACTGTAGATGATGAAAAGCAGAAGTTCTTTGCTGTTTTATGTTGAGAAACATTATTCTTGAATTGTTGCACTATTTGATGGTGCAGTCTTTCACAGAGTGGTGAACCCCTCCTCATCTTTACTTCTGAAAGACTCCGCCTCTCTGAGATGCTCTTTTTATACCCAGTCATGTTACTGATGTGTTGCCAATTAACCTCCAGGTGTTTTTTCAGCATTACACAATTTTACCAGCCTTTTGTTGCCCCATCCCAACTATTTTGGCACGTGTTGTTGGCATCAAATTCAAAATGGGCAAATATTTTTCAAAAAACCTTTCAACATTTGATTTGTTGTCTTTGTTCTATTTTCAATGAAATATAGGGTTTAAATCATTTGCACATCATTGCATTTTGTTTTTATTTAAATTTTGCACAGCCTCCCAACTTTTTTGGAAATGGGGTTATAATACAAGATATACAACAAAAATTGGTTACTAATTACCTGGAGCAAAAACGAGCTACGTGTCGAACAGTAATGTATAGAGCTATAACGGAGCGTAATTAAAATTGAGGGTAAAATAATGTTTAAAAACTCATTAAAAGACACTATTTAACAAATGTAAACATCTGTTAGGTAGACAGGACCTTGACAGTTGGAACAACACTAGGGTGGAGTTTCATGGTGGGTAGGGATGAAGACACTTACCAGAATAGAGTCGTCTAAGGTCTTTGTGAGATGTACCAAATGACCTTTTCTTTTAGTCTGATTTTTCAGTTTTTAATCGTCTTTTTACAGTGATTTTATTTTTTTTTCATTTGTCCTACTATGTTATTTTCCAGTTTTATTTTCTCTCAGTTCCTTTTTCTTTTTCTTTTTTTACTCTTGTTTTGTATGACTTGTTTCATTGATTGTTACTGCACTGTTTTGTAATGTACAGTATGTCTGATGGACCCCAGGAAAAATAGCCAGCAGCTAATTGGGATCCTAAAAATAAACACATAAGCAAAGATGCACTTGCTGTCACATTATTTAGTCTGTCTGAGTTTTGTGAACAGAAGAACCAGCAGAAAAGTATTATTAGTGCTGCCAAGTCATTTCTGTTTGGGTCTTAAGGCTTTTGAAGGGCTGGTTCATTATAGCTCTGATTGTATCCATCCATCTCGTAGCTGGTCGTCCTCTTTAACCTTTAACTGTTCCAAGCATGATGGGCTTTTCCAATGAACTGGTTCTTCTCAGAGTGTGTCCAAAGTCAGAGGACTTCGGTTTGGTCATCTGGGCTTTGAGGTAAAGCTTGATTTGTTCGAGGATCCATTTGTTTGTTTTCTTTACAAGAGATTACCGTGTTTTAATTACAGCTCATTACTGTAAGTGTACAGCAGAATAACAGCTACATCACAGTAATCTTGTGGGCCAGGTGACTGTAAAGTTGTTATTTTACTGTTATTTCCTGTTATTACGGCATGTTATTATGGTTTAGTGAAAGAAAAGCACCCAGTACCCAGTGAATTATTGTAATTTACAATATGTTCAGTAGTCTTGTTATTAAATTAGATCAACAATAATAATTATAATAATAATAATAGCTATTATTATTATTGTTTGTTAGTTTTTATTATATAGAAAGAATATACAGATAGAATAAAACACATATACATATATATCTTTTATCTCACACTTTATATAATTCCACTACTGCTCAAACATTTGAAATCATTTGTTATATTAATTATTTATGTTGTATATACAATATTAAGTTAGGTATGTAGGTTTTTGAGTTATTATACACTGTAAATTCTATACTGCAATTAGAGCTTATTTACAGTAAGTTGTTGTTGTTATCTCTCTTTGCTTCTCTTAAAGTCCTACTGACTACTTAAAAGCTTAACCCACTCAGCCATACTGAATGTATTCCATGCATTTATCTGAAACCAAACTGGTCACTGGTAATCCTGAACTCACGGGTTGGAATTGGGCTGTTTCAATGTGATCAGTGCTCTCAGGCTGGACTGGAAGTGAAAGCTACTGTAATAACAGTGGCTGTTGTACTTCTTGGGAGATGACCAATCATAACGCTGCTCGTTTGGTTAGACTCTCTGTGGTCTTGACTGAGGAAAACCCAGTAAGGGTTTCCAGTTAGACTGTGACGGTGAACACTGCTGCAAGTAAGATTAGACTTTGTGCTTACAGTGAACATCAGGCCATGGAGCTACGGTACAGTATAACCGCTCTCAGAGTGACTGTAATGGTCATGGCTGTGTGCTGTATCGGATGGAGTTTCACAGAAAAACGACTGCTGTGCTCTTCAGAATCCATGAGCATCTGGTATGAAGTAGATGGTAAGTAAAATATTATAAAACTGTGAAATATGATAATAAGCTCAGAAAATGAGGTACTTGACTGTATCGTTCTGGATTCAATTTTTATGATTTTATTTAATTTATTTATTAGTTTATGCATTCAGATATATATTCTGTAGTCCTTCTGTTGCTCTGCTTTGCTACCCTGTTTTTCAGGTGACAGGGTCAGGGTCAGTATACTATATAAAGCATATATATATATATATATATATATATATGTGTGTGTGTGTGTGTGTGTTTATTATGGCAAGCCAAACAGGGAATATTTAATGAACTTTGATATGTATGGAATGAACTTTGATATATATTGTGTATATATTATGTATATATTGAAGCTCCACCCATCTGTGTCTTCACATCATATATCAGCCACTCTCAGGTCACTCTGTCCATGGGATCACTGTGTATAGATACTGGTCACTTTATCAGAATTCCCTTCCTTTAAGCTCCACCTGGAGTTTGTTAATGCCCATTTATTGATGTACAGTTTTTCTTGGCCATCTTCAACCCTTCAACAGCGACTTTCATTCAGTATATATCAATGTTCATTCTATATATATCAAAGTTCATTTTATATATATATTAATGTTCATTCCATATATATCAGAGTTCATTAAATATTTCCTGTTTGGCTTGTGTGTGTGTGTGTGTGTGTGTGTGTGTGTGTGTTGTTATTGAGTGGGCATTTTGAGTTGGAATTTATTGAAACTCAAACTTGTCTTTTTTTTTGCGCTCTGCTGTTATTTGAATGTGATCTAATCTCTTTTTCAGGGCTGCATTTCTACTACCTCTCAGTGAACATGTCGCACTGCTACACAGGCATGACAGACTTTACTCTGAACTTCACAGTGATTCCAAGTATGTTTTTGTCACTTCAGTATGATGTAGGGAGAAGCCCAATGAACCATACCAGTGCATCTGAGGGTGTTTAGTGTGGAGGCATTGCACATAGTGCAGTATAATAAAGCAACCATTCACTTTTCATAAAAGTCAGCCTAGAAGTAGCTAAGACTATACATTAATCAGCTCTTACTAGATGTACATGCTTGCTGGTCCAAGAAAATCACTAGTACACTTTAGCTGCGTTCCAAAAGCCAGGCTGTGGTCCAGTTGGGCTGGATTTTTAGAATGCAGTGTCACCCAAGGCCGTTCCAGGCGAAAGAATTCAGCCGAGAAATGCAGCCTACATTTAGGCAATTTGCAGTCTTGTCTTGCCCACAAATCCTGTCCTGAGGAAAGTTTACGAGAAAAAATGCCAGCAGATGAAACCGACTGCTGCATTTTCTTTAAAAAGGCCAGTGAAACATACAGTTGGCACGGGGCGATATGGCCAAAAATGTTATCACAATAAAATAAAATAAAAATTCATATCAGTCAATATCGATTAATATCACGATAAATGTCAAATCAAAGTTTAAAGGCTGATTTTTGCTCCTGAGTCGTTAATTGTCATTTTAAACTATTGCTTATGGTCAGAACATGACAAAAACTTGCCAAACAGTAGAATATTTCACAAATCTGTCATGGGATAGTGGGAGAAAGTTAGCTGTTTTTGCCAGCTGGCACAGCATGGCCACGATTCATAAAATAATATTAATAATTAAAAAAAGAACCACATCAACTCACACCAGACAAACAGAGTCCTCCGTTTAGGTACTTTTAAACTGAAATCAGTGTTTTTTCGTCTTGTTTGATTGACAGTAAGATCAGTTTGGCCGTGCTGTACGAGTGATGGAGCGCTGCTTCAAGTTAGCCAGCTGCTAAAAACAGCTAGCCTCGAAAACTAGCTTTCTCCTGCTTTCCTATTCCACACATACAGGATCTTTACTTTCGTTTAAATCAGGGCTGTAATTTGCATGAACCCACTTCTTTCTTTCACTTGTGTTGCTTGGGAAAGTATATTTGGCATCTCATTTTACTCGTCGCTCCCTCCCTCTCTAATCATGTCAAAAAACTCGGAAGTGTGCCCTCTTGTGGCAACAGCAAAGTAGTGTTGCTTTCCTTGCATTAGAAAACTCCACCGGGTCTGTCACTAGAAGTGTGAGAATGGCCTATTATATAGAACATTTATCGAACATTTCTCATATTTCTAACAAGTAAAATTATATCGCGATAATTATCGTTATCGGTTTATCGCCCAGCCCTACATACAGTGCACTTGTTTATTTTGTAAAAGTTTGTAAACTGAATCCATGGTATGAAATACCCCTGTTTTCAGCGAGTTGTGCAGTTTTTAGCTCGCCGGACAGTTTTTACAAACAAATTCATATTTAGTTTGCTGCACATTACGCTGTGGGCAACTGTGACGCTTGTGTGGAATTTTCCACTTCCCTCAACTAGGAACAGTCCCTTTACACAAAAAACGGAAGTGCATGAATTCCAAAAACAAATTCTGCTATTACCTTAGAAATACTGGCGGTCAAATCACTTTGTAGGGGAACTCCACCAATTTCCCAAAGTTTCTACATAATTAAATTATTAAGATATAAAGACAGTCATTCACAGTGGTTTGGTGTGAAACGCTCCGTTCTACAGAAACTTATCCAGTCAGAATTGTTCACAGTGGTGGTGATAGGAACCAGACGTCCACCTCTAAAAGCCCCTCACGGACAGTTATTACATGAAATTGTTCTGAATGCACTGCTAGATATCTGAGACGTTGTTTTACGATAGTTTTGTGACAAAGTTTTGGTCCGAAGCGTCTCGTTAATCCATTTATTTTAACCCATTCATGGTGGAGGGGTTCCCAAAAATATTCCTAATTTTTAGGAAACCTAATTTATTAGTTATTATTAGTTTTCCACCATTGCACCATTATGAAGATTTCTTATAAAACTTAGAAGACACTTGTGGGTTCACTGGTGGTTTCGGTTCCTATCACCACTACTGTGAACAGTCTGTAACCATTTTTTCTACAATAAGCCATTTTACAGTCTAAACGACTTTTTGCAAAAAAACTTTTGAAATTTTGTGGAATTCCCGTTTGAAACTGTCCAGAATTGTTGGAGAACACCAAACACACAACAACAGGGGAGTCCAAACCTCTTTTTTAGGTGACACTTTCTGTCATAGGACAGGGCTGTGGAGAACCCACCTTCCTCAGCTACAGCCTAGCTTTCAGAATGCAGCTTGTCAGCAGTGGTTACACCTGAATTCACTAAGACTTTTGAACATACACTCACTGGCCACTTTATTAAGTACACCTACCTTGTATCTGCACTCATTGTTCATTTGATCAGGTCAACTTGCCATATAGGTGCACTTTGTAGTTCTACGATTACAGCAGGGTCACTGCTGGACTGAGAGGGGTCACTGCCGGACTGAGAGAGGTCCCAAAACCAAACATCTCCAGCCAACAGCGTCAGATGGACTACAGTCTGTGACTGTAGAACTACAAAGTGCACCTATATGGTCAGTGGACCTGATCAAATGGAGAGTGATATAAAGTAGGTGTACCTAATGAAGTGGTCAGTGAGAGTATAGTGTACATCGCAGTATGCCGCAGTATGTACGGTAATGCAGCGAGCACACACTGTGCTGCTTTTCAGAGGATTTTCCTTTTCAAACATCCACATTCGTGTGGCTGGCTTGAACGTGGGCCCTTTACCTTCATTATTTCCCTGACACTAACAGCAGCTAACACTTTGTCCTCTGCCCTCTGTCTACCCTTCCAGTGTACACGGCTGTGCATGTGGGCTACAGCGGCGTCATCCTGTACAAAAATAAAACGTGGATGGAATTCTCTAACCGTGAGGATCCCTGTGAGGATATAAAAATATGTGAAATAATCAAAGGAGGTACGATCTTCCTGAATGTAGGCTTTCAAATCAGAGTCAACCTTCTCACCACCTGAGACCACATTGAAAATCTGGGATTTTTTCAACAGGCAGTTTTGGAATTGTGAAATATTTAAAACAAAGCAAAGTCAAGACGAGTAAAAATGAAGATCACATATCAAGATGCTACACTACTTCTTAAGGCCTTAGTACAAAAAGATCAGTCTGTGAGCTGAAGTGTTCAGACGACTCTCGGTTGCATCTGATCTGCTTATCAGAGGCTTCTGGACAAACTACAAAAACAGGCCAGCTTGAGTGCACAGTGAACGCGTTTACATGCACTCAGTAATCCGACCATAATCAGATTTCTGCAGTTATCTGTTTATTCAAATGGTCATGTTAACAACATGCTTCGATCTAGAAATCTGATAAAGAGGCTGGATTTTAGCTCAATAATCAGATTTCTCAGCGCGTGTGAACCCTTACTCTGATTTCTTTCGGATTTCTCAGTCTGTGCATGTGCTTTGACAGTGTGCCACGGTGTGAATTTTTACTTCACGTCTTCCTCTGTGAGTTTATTGGCTGGTTGTAAAACAGAAATCTGATTACTGTCTGACTCATGTAGACCCAGAGTTTTTTACATTATCTGATTACTCAAGTGCATGTAAACGTGTTGACGTATTGACCAAAGCTGACTTTCTGCAGTTATTGGATTATTGAGTGCATGTAAACGTACTCAGTGTCATTAAAGCAAAGGGGAGACACACCAAACACTAAAAAAGTCTGAGATTCATGTAAATATTTCAAAGATTCTACTTTTCACTCAAATTGTTACACTGACAATAGAATTTATAATGAAAAAAGTGTGTTAAATAAAAAAAAGAATGCACAATAGAAGCATTACTACTAGAGGTCTCAGACTTTTAGACCCCACTGTAGTTCCTCTAGAACACAGTGCTGCAGTCGTTTGCAAAATTTCGATCACATCCAGTCAAATTATTAAATATAAATATTTTCCTGCAATTTTACAGCACAATTTCTGGTTATTTGCTGCATTTAACATACTGGGAAAAATATAAAAAATATATAAAATATAAAATTTCCCATAATTTTTGCACAGGCCACATTTTATACTTTATTCTTTCCAATATGTTAAATTCTGTAAGGGACCCTCGTAACTGCCATAAACTGAATAAACAGCAGTATCGTCAGATTTCTGTCACTGTACTTATGCTCGGTTTATTTTATGTCGGAAGACAAGTGACAAGCGTTTAGAGTTCAAGTTCACCTCCATAAGCTGGAAATAAGTGAAGCATCAACAGCATCAATGCACCCTCACTCAGCACTTAAACTCCAGCCTTACTGGAGAAACTGACCAGGCGAATTGACCATTTTCCTCATGGTAACAAAACAAAAGAGACAGAGCTCTCTCTGTTTGACCAATTTTAACAGCTTCTGCAGTTAAAAGAAGCGCAACATTCAAGACGAGCCTGAAGTTGACTTTTTATTCACCAGCTTCACACTGGAATTTGTGGTTCCGCTGCACCGTTTAAGGTGGAATGGAAAATTCAAATAGTAGGGTGGCAAAAAAAGTCAACTTTAGCTTCGTACATTCACCATCATTTTACTGTCTTTTCTGTAAACTTTGTTCAGTTTGGTCATTTTGGTTTCTGTTGTCGTCTAAATTCAATTCAAACTAGCGGATGTTGTGCTGAGCTAGTTTTTATTTTAATCCTGTGCCCCCAATGTTCCCAAAAATCATCAAAAATGATCTGAAATCTAAAGTTTTTCTTTGAAATTAAGCTCAGCAGTACTTTTTAAATTCTTTCCATATGTACTGCACTACTCTTTGTGTATACAGTATGTCTGTCATGGTTATCTGTGTACCATGGATTTTGTATTTTAGTTGGAATGGTTAAAAAAAAAAATAATAATAATATACAGCCACACACTGCTAACACGCTGTCATTAAAAGGCTACAGTATGGTAACCATTATTCAGTGTTATGGCCTTAAATTAGCTGAAGAATGCAGACAGATTTGTTTAGGACTTGAAGATTAGGACTATTGACTTGAGACTCACCTGTACTGCCTCAGGACTCAAATTAAGATTTGACTTTCTTGACTTGGGACTTGAGTGTGAAGACATGAGACTTACCTGTTATGTGCAACGAGTGACTTGTTCCCACCTCTGACAGACAATAAACACAATAAATACAGTGAAAAATATACACTAAACACTTTAGATATACAGCAGTGACTCTGTATATGTATTAGCTGTGTGCATTGATCATAGATCAAAATGAAAGTAATAAAATATAAAGTAGCACTGTAATCTAATATAAATGTTCCTTCTGAATGTTCAGCCTTCAGATAACATTAATTCATTTCCTTCCTCATTACAGAAACGATTCATGAATCACTTACAATCACTATAAGACCATATTACATGCCTGTGGTGAGTACCTACCCCCAAATACAGTCTCCTCCGAAACTATTATGCTACAACCCAAATGTTAATAAGAGCCATTTTGTTCTTTCAGCAAAAATCTAACCACTTTGGGAGCCACAACATTTTATGTCCATTTTACCATCTTGGCTGTAAATATGTCTCAGTATGTGCTAATGTACTAATATGGGCTTAAAATATAATAATATAAACAAAAACACAGACTTACTTTGCTCTGCTTTAAGTTTATAGCTGCTTTTCTCACATCTCTGGCAGGAAACCTTTCCACAAAAGTGGAAATCTTTCTTTTTGCCTTTTCATTAGCTACTAGTTAGGTGAGATTGTTGTCTGTGTTACTATGGTGACCAGCAGTCTGTGTGCAAACCTTCAGGGTTACGAGCAAACCTCCAGAGTTTAAGACCATTTATTGTTAAAACTGTGTTTAAACGATCAGCAGAGCTTTATTTTACTGCAAAGGAGAATTATTTTATTTTTACCTTAAAATCTGCTGTGGAGCCGCAGAAGGACAGTACAAGAGCCACAAGACATTTGGGTTTGAGATCAAAGAGGAATAACAGACCTGCCTCTGGGACAAAAACAAGTCAGTTTGAAGTTGAGAAAGGATGGAAAATCAATCAGAGCCATTGCACAAGAATTGAGCAAAAGCAATTTGGAATTTCCTGATAAAGAAAAAAAACATTTGTGCCTTAACAACCAGGAATCTGACAGGTCGGCCATGGAAAAACAGCAGTTAAAGACAGAAACATTGTGAGATGAAAAACCCACAGACAAAAAGTCATGTACAGGGAAGAGGTGAAGGCATCACAATCTACAATTTGAAGGAGACTTTGACAGCAGAAATATAGAGGTCATACCACAAGATGCAAACCACTCATCAGCAGTAAGAATCTGAAGGCCAGATTGGAATTCAGAAACAAATACAGAGTCTTCTGAACTGATGAGTACAAGATTGACCTCTAAGGGATAGAAAGACCAAAATGTGGAGAAAGAAAAGATCATGATGGTAGCACCATTCTGGCTAATCGAGAGGAACTTCATCATGCAGCAAGACATTGACTCAAAACACACTGCCCTACACTACAAGAGACTTCATCAGGGAAAAACGTAGGTGGGGTTTAGACCGACCAAGTCAATCCCCAGACCTTAACCCCATTGATCATGCATTTAACCTTCTGAAGAGGAGACTGAAGGAAGAACCCCTCCCAAAAAGTACAACAACTGAGAGAAGCTATGGTAAAAGCCTGGAAAGGCATTTTTGAAGAAGAATACAGCAGCTTAGTGATGTCAGTGGGTCACCAGCTTGATGCAGATTCTGAATCGATTCACAAATGTCAAAAATTGATTTTCTGAATATTTAATTTATAACGTAACGATGACGGAACGCAAAAGGCGGAACTTGAAAGTGGGTAAGTGCAGCGCCCGGACAGTCTGTGGCGGCACATAACAAAAACACAACTGGATGAGTGAGAAATCCGACCGGCTCCCTCTGCATTAAAGCCAGGTTAGATCAGGAGTCACAACACAAATGATAAGAAGAGACATTTTGTCCTTTCAGCAAAAATCAAACCACCTTGGGAGCCACAACATTTAATGTCCAGTATGTCTTAATGTGCTAGTTTAGGCTAAAAATATGAACGAGAGCGCAGATTTACTTCGCTCTGCTTTAAGCTTTAGCTTTAGCCGCTTTCCTCCCATCTCCGCCAGAAAACGTTTCCTCAAAACTAGAAGAGTTTCTTGTAAAATGTCTCAGCGTTTTACGAGGCTGAAGTCGCTTCTCATTCGCCAGCTTCTCGTTCTAGTTTTCCCGTTCCACCTTAAATTCTGCCTTAGGCGCCGAATGTAACTGCTGCACCATTTAAGGTGGAACGGGAATTTCGAAAGAGAAGCGAGTTCATTTTCGCAACTTTTTAGAGAAAGACAGTCTCTCAGCAGATTTAACCAACCGCGCTGCTTATAAATGCGAATAAGTCCTCCAAATGTTCGTCTTAATCTCTGTTTGTTCGTTCGCTACTGGTGAGGCCAGACCTCGGGGCTGTGTGACCTACTATTTTGCGCTATGCTGCACACTTTGGAGCCGAGATTCAGCGTCCAGTCTCGAAAATACCCCCCCTACCCTGTACAACGAGACCAAAACCGAAATTATAAAATGACTAAAGAAAACGGGAAGGACGGCTGTAACGCGCTGTGTGGACACTCATTACCACTGGATCTTATTTCAGGGCAACAGCGCATTTTATCACAGATGAGTGGCAGCAGCGTCTCTGAATGAGAGCCTTCTAGTTCACTTGCCACATCACTTCCATTTAATTTATTAATAAAAGATATTTTAGATATTTAAAGTAAAGTATTTGTAATGATCCATAATGCATTTACATTATGGATCATTACAAATACTTTGCTTTAAAACTACCAAGTCCTCAGACAGTAGGAAGATAGAAATCCTGTATAGAGAAAAAAGATGCATTGAGATGCATCGATAATCGTTTTATAATCGCATTCCAGCCCTCTGAATCGTAATCGAATCGAATCGTGAGGTCCCTAAAGATTCCCACCCCTAGTGCACACCCATTTTGTGTAATGCAAACCCTTCTTAGTGCTGCACTCGGGATATTGTCTTGATTTCCTTTACACTGGGAGATGAGCAGCTTCAGATTTGTTTGATATGTATGGTTTTTAGTGTGGGAACTGTCTTGCTCTTCTGTCAGCTGACAGTCTCCAGTCTTCACAGAATGTGTACATTCACAACTGAGTCATTGCGCTGGTCACTTTCACTACCTCTGTCGTTTTTATTTCCCTGGATTCCATAACTGCCCTGATCTCCCTCGTAATCCTTTTGACTGCCCTCACTCTCACTGTATGAAGAATCTGATGGGATGGCTTCTAGCAACAGTCTTACAACCTCCTCAGCACTCATTTTAGTTTTTCCATGATGCACTATGATATACAATATAAATCAAATTAGCTCTGTGAATTATCTCTAGTTTTGAATAAACAAATAAACACGATGTTCTACTATAGGCACAATGTCTTTCACCATTTCTCCATGTGATTACGTGTTTGTCCTAAATGCACTGTGGTCACTTTGGGAAACCACCAATTTTTAGCCATGTGACCATCTAATTCACCTACATTCACAGTGGTCACCAGGCAAAACCACCACATTTTAGCCTTATAAAATGAATATATTAGTTATTCTAATTGTTATTTTGCAAATTCTCATTCTATAGCATGTTATCTACAATTAAAGACTACAACCATACATGCACAACCAACCTGGATCACCTGGTAAGCAGTTTTGGACAGGCTCCTCCAACAACCATGCAAACCCAGCTTTGCAGCAAAACTACAGTTCTTACATCACTTCCTGTGTGCTACTTTTTGAACTGTCCCGAGAACAACATTTCAGAAAATGTAGAGGTTCCCTATTTAAACATTAATGCAAATTGAGAAATGAGAAAAAACAAAGTGGTTTCTCACAGTGACCACTGTGCCTGAAAGGGTTAATTCATCTAGACGTAAACATCAGGATTAAAAGCTGAACCTCTGATGGTCTCATATTCATCTTTTGATCTCAAACCCAAACGTCTTCAGTGTAGAGCAAAAAGAACCAACCTCGCTGTTCCAAAACTTTCAGAGGAGACTGTAATCCTACTGAATAAATGAGAGACATCTACCATACGGCACGGCTAAGCTAACTTTAACAGCTGTGTTTCTTTCATTTCTAGGGAGAATATCTGTTTATTGCCACAGTGTATTTTACCGATGACCTGGAAAGGGAATTATCTGTGAACGGAAAGATGATTGTGCATGTGAGACACAATGGCAGGGACGACCCTTTTCACCATTTGGGAGTGCTGTAGGACAGCTAGCGTCGCCATTCAGCCATTTGTGTATGAAATGGGAAGGCCGTGCTTTGCTAACCGCAGCTTTTGCAAAGCATGGAGGCTAATTTTAATAATCTTCACCCTAAAAAAGACGTCGCTGAGGATCTGTAAGCTAAGGAAAACCTCACTTAAACATGGCCAAGAATGAATAAAAGCCTGTATGGATCAGCTAACTAGTACTGATTCTACCTAAATGGTCCTCATTGTGTGTTATTGAGCACTTTTCAGTGAAGTGTTGCTCTGGACTGTAACAGATTAGGTTGAAATGAAAGCCCAGCACCATGCTGAGATTTTACACGTTCACAGGCAGCGTGTGATTTGTGAGTCAGTGTCTGACAGATACTGATTAATCACTGTGAATTATTGTTTTAGTAGGTGAAAGTCATGATTCATATAATTCAATACACAGACATAAATAAGCTGTAAAGATTTTTGTCTTGGATTTTTTCTCCTCTTTCCTCTAAACAGTCATCAGAAAATAGACGCTATAATTCATAACAATTCATAATAGAAACTAGAATTCATTTTATTGTGTGTGTTAGATAAAAATAGAGTTTGTTGTTCTTTTTGAAGTTGAAAGGAAGGTGGTCAAGCAGCTGCTTTATCGATTGTGGATGGTGATGTTTATGAATGCAGCTCCACGATAGATCAAATTATAGTCAAACTAAACTACTTTTAAATACTGGATTGCTTTGTTTTTCATAATTTTATTTCAGTTCCATTTTGTTTGTGTTGGATGTTTTATTATTAATATGTCTCATTTATTTAAAAATTCTTCATTGTTATACATTTTTCTTCAGTCAAATAAAATATTCTTTTACATTTTACTCTATAATTTGCATTTTTTTATATGTCTTACAGGGTCGCAGTACAATGGACCCTGTGCTCTCAGCGGGTTAACCTCTCCCCTATAAATAAAGTCAGTGTTTCCCACTCCAGTCTGTATTGTACAGTTTAATATTGTATTGCTATAACATATAACACCCATGCTTATCATTTTTAAGCTTTATTATTTTTTTAAAGCTCAACTCTCCATTGCACCATCATGAGAGCAATGTTTAAACAAAGTTTGGTTGACTTTTCCAAGATTCCTTTTAGGACAGTAGACAGAAATGATAGTGTCATATAGAAAACAGGACTTTTTAATTTTAACATTTGGAAAAAAAACTGAGTAAGGATAGAATTTGTTTTATATTATTTTCAGTGAAACTGTGCCATTATGATGCAACATTGTTCAGTGATTTTGATTTTGACAGTTAAAATCACATTAAAACATTAAAAGTATCACGTCAGAACAGGCAACACTGGTAAAAACAGACAGTATGCTGACTGCTACATAACAGTACTGACTGGAATAGGCTTCTAGTCACAAATATTGCATACATAAAAATAATTCAGACTTCCTTAATAAACAAAAAAAAACAATTATATATATAAACAATACATTTGAAAGATAAATGAAGAGTAACTGCAGTATATTCAGATCAAATATGTGACACTTCACTTGCTAAATCCATAGTATTGTTACTTCTGGACAACACTTTAATAAATTCCCCTTTTTTCATTATAACAATCATACTGTATGTTGTAAAAATGAACTAAACTTGAACAATCTTATTTTATTTATTTTTTTATGTAAAAGAAAATATATATTTTTTTTTAAGCGAGACTTTCAGGAATTGTTATACACAAGATGCACCATGCCAAAAAGATGTTTAAAATACTTACCAGGAGACAGTTTGCCCAAGTACAGTGCTGGTTTATTCAAACTCCTCTCTTCCTTTTGAACCATTTGTCTGTCATATGTAAATAATAAATATGTAACATGTAAGTCTGGAGTGAGGAAAACTATTGTGTATAAGAAAACAAGGTAAGTTAAGGAGCCATGTAACCTAGCCTGTCTATAAAGTACTAAGACCTAAGGTAATGAAAAACAACATGCAGTGAACTGCATGGTAACAAGTAGCTAATTGGATCGCAGCCCATTGTCCATTCTAGTTTATTAATTCACTTTTTCCAGTTGGTTGATAATTCGCCCTGGTCATTCTTAAAGCAGAATTCCATTCAATTTTTCTGTGTAGCTCAGTTGCTGTAAACAAAGTCATTGAGAGTGGTTTGATGTGTAGAGAAATGTGGATTTTCCTTACAATGGTGGTGACAGGAACCAGGAGTTGCGATGCCCACAATGCAAATTCAGTCTTTGTATTTACTGTTAAAAAATTAAAATTGACCAGTGAACCTGTGTCCAGTAAACACGTCTTCTGAGGTTATATTAAAATATTAATGGTGGTAAAATAGTGGTAAAACTGAGAAAATACCTTTCCTCACATTGCACTTCATGTAGGTCTTTTTAAATGATTCATTTTAAGCTAAAATTTTATCCCAAAACTATCGTAAAACAATGTCTCAGGTATCAGGCATCGTATTCATAACCACTTCATGCAATAAATTTCACTGAGGGAGCTTTTACAGGCATTAAACTCATTAGGACGTCTGGTTCCAATAGCCACCACTAGCTATTTTAGCAAACCCCCTTGGAATTACTGCGCTTATCATAATTTAACTTAAAATTTTGAAAAAAAGGATGAACTTCCCCTTTAAATAGTTTATGTTCATTTTAGTTTTTCATACCTTTAAAGGTGTTGCTGATGTTGTGCTGCTGCTTCCAACTTTTTCACCAACTTTACAAATCATATTATGTATCATGTATCATGATGTTACAACCTCATTGGCTGAGCGCCTCCCTGTGTGTTGTGCATTTCCTGGGGCAGCAGAGACGCAGGGGTGGGGTGTCACGGGCTGTTCTGGCACAGGCCGCAGCGCTGCAGGCCTGATGAGTGGCAGCAGGTGTTTTCGGACGCCTCGACCTCACAGCTCTGACCCACGGGGCCTATCAGTCTAGTTCTAATGGTGGGGAGGGGGGCGTAAGAGAACAGGGTTAATTAAGGAGCGTCCATGTAAAGCAGCCCATCCACGAAGTACCAAGAGCAAAGGAGAGAGAAACTGGAAAATAAAAATGACGTGAAGTGTGTAGAGGAGCAGATGGTGGAGTTGACTTTAAGGACTTGGACAGCTGCATCTTCTGTCCACTTCCACACAGAAGCTTCCTGATAACTCCTGACCAGGGCATTTCTGCCTAGATTGCAGTAGCTCAGTAGATAATTTACATACTAGCTGCAGGGTAGAAAAAAATGATAGTGATTACTGACTAATGAGCCTCAATAATAATAACTGAACAACAGGTTTTCAATATTTCTCCATATCCCAGTAGTTGAGATATAAACGATGTCGTTCAGAAGGTTTTCATGTGAAGTGGTTCAGTGAGGAGACACTTAGGGGTATCTTTACAGTGGTGGTGATAGGAACCAGGGGTCGCTGTAAGTACATCACAGATAGAGCCATTTTATTTACTATCCAAAACAAGTTTTTACATGTAATGTTAATAAACTACAATGAATCTGAAAAAAATAAGTTTTCTTTGGGGACTATTTTGCTTTACAACACACTACATGTACCTCTTAACCCTAAATATATTAAGAAATACACTTTATATCAAAACTAGTGTAAAACTATGTCTCAAACTTCAGGCAGCTTATTCATACTCATTTTTGCATATACTTTACGTGAGGCAGCTTTTAGGGGCATTAAATGCTTCGGACGTCTGGTTTCATTGGTACGTTTGACATCAAATCACGCTGAATGTCTTTAAATACATCTTAATAATTTTACTGAAAAATTACCATTTAAAGCAATAGCTCGACCCAACATGCTAACATGGCTAATTATGAATGGAAGCTAGCCCTTAATGCTAACTGCGGGTTATACATTTTCATCCACTGTTAGCAACGTTAGCATTTGGGACGTAGACATTACTTTAAAGTCATTCATGAAGATTGAAACGTCCAATGAAGCTAGAATGAACCAGATTACAGCATCATATTCTATGAATGTAGCATGTATTTCTAACAGATGAGCCTGTAGGCCTCCACAAATACAACGCGCTGCCACTCTGTCTTTCCTTTACTTCAGAACACAGTATGTACAGTGGGTCCAACGCTAATGCTCACTGAAAGACTGAATGAGAAGAGACTATACAGGGCCTCCGACCCCCCTCCGAGAGCCATTCCTGTGTCTCAGCCGGTGGGAGTGTTTTCGACAGTACGAAAAAAGCAATAAAGGGAGGTCCTGTGAAACGTGAGGCTGTGTGTGAAGTCCGAGATGTTTGAGGTTTGACGCTGTCTCTCGTTCGCATACCGTGGATTCTCCGTAACCGATGCGGCTCGACCTTGACTCTTCCCAGCGAAATATTTTGCAAACTGCAGCGGTGTCCCTCAGTCCATCTGGCCATTTGTGCAGGAGAGCCTTTTTATGGGCCAGCAATAGGTCTACGGCATCAACTCAGTTACAACTTCCATTGACAGCAAGTTGATGACACTGTTTGCTAAGTTCGGGCGATATTAAGACTTGCATCACATTTCTGAGTCTATAATGGGCTGGTCAGCACTTTCAGAACACTGAACAATTGCATGCGTCACAAAAAGACAGATTTAGACCAATTATACACACTTTAAGAAGGTTCTTCAAAGGTTTTAGTACGGAAAATGGTTCTATTTAGCATCATGAACACTCAAAGAACCCTTTGCATGATTAAACAGTTCTCTTAAGTTAATTAAAAAAGCAATTCATACCAAACTTTAAAGTCCTATGGGCATTTGGTGCAAAATAAACAAAAATAACCCCCTTAAGGAAGAATTTTTACACTTCCGATCTAGGCATCTAGGCTGAAACGATGTGATACAGCTATCTATATGAGCACTTTCAGTGTACATACATGAAGCGTGCTGTATCCTCCCTCACACACTGTGGTAAGATGTCGGAGTTACAGCTCAGACTGTATTAAACCTCCTCTGACATCTGAACATTCTACAGGGAGTTTGGCCAAAACTGAAAACTGTAAGTTTTTAACAACGGTAATGAGTATTTTAAACTCTACTGTGTCATTGTTGACAACAATTTATTTGCCTTTTGCTCTAAAATACAGTTAACCTAACATAATCTACCCTAATCTAATGGGTACATGGAAAACAGGCAGTGCAGATGACACTGTATCAAAACGCTACCCGGATATTAGCCTAACTTATAGGCCCCTTGCAGAAATCCAGAAAAGATTTGTTGGCAGCCATACAGCGTCTTTTGAATGTAAGCAGGGTTTGAGAAGTAATTCAAAATCTTATCAAAGTATTTGGCAGCACCCAAAGACTGTCGTCACGGCACCCACTTTGAGATAGCCTGTCCTGTAGGGCACGTTGTAGGGAGACTGTGGGAGACTGAATCTCATTTCCTTCACTGGCCTTTCTCACTTGGAAGGGTGTCTAAGAGGGCACTTGACAAGACACCTGTAGGGAACGTCAAGTTTATCCTATTCTGAGGGCACCTATAGAACCACATCACAGCTTCTTTACTGGAGGGGCATCATTTAGGAAAGTTCCCCACATTTTCACTCACCCTTTACAGCACTGCTTCACACTTTATCCACAGGAGGTTCAGTTCTTCATCAGAGAAGCAGCTAATTCGGCACTTCATCATGTTTTCTTACCTGTAGGAGTTCCCTAAACAGCACTGCATCCCGTTTTCTACTGGAAAGGGCACTCTTTGGGTCACTGTCATGTTGGGGTGGCATAGAAGGCACTTCATTACAGCACCCATAACTTCTTAAGGGCACCCATAGGAAATGTCAAGTTAGACCATGGTAAGGGCACCTTACAGGGCACTGCATCACGCTTTCTCTGCTAGAAGGGCAGTCATTAAGACGTTATCCAGTTCTCTTGCTTTAGAGAGCACAACCTGCATGAAGGGGCACCCTAGAGGGCATTTTTCCCAGGTGAAGGGCAGCCAATAGTGGATCATTCTCAGCACTGCAGTGACACTGTTGCAGTAGTGGCGTGTTAGCGAGAGTTGCACTGGTACGAGTGGATCAGACAGTCAACAGCGTCCTGTGGGCAGCGTCCTGTGACCCCTGATGAAGGACTAGAGGATGACCAACACAAACTGTGCAGCAGCAGATGAGCTATCGTCTCTGATTTTACATCTACAAGGTGGACCAACGAGGTTGGAGTGTCTAATAGAGTGGACAGTGAGTGGACACAGTGTTTAATGTCCTCCTTAACGTCCCAATAATTCAGAGAACCGAGAAATGTTTGGAGGTACAACGTCCGAACATTTTTGTTGAGCACCGGAGCAGCATTTCCTTGATAAACGAAGAAAACCAGCTCAGACCTGGAGGAAGGATATTAGCATTAACATCTTAACCAATTCCTCATTCACAAAACTACATAACATACAGATTAGCTGACCAAATAATAAGTCTCGAGGTTATTAAATGAAAAATGGTAAAAGAATAAGTCATTTTTTTGTTGGATCTGTGAGATCTGCTGCCTGTAATACTAAGCCACTAATGTTAATTGTCTTGTGTCAGAAAGGCCATTGTCCAGCCAAAGCAATTTGAGCCACACACTACAGCTGTCATAATTCTTGTCCTCACTGCACCGTGCGAGAGTGTGTGGGCAAGTGTGTGTGGTGTGCAATAGAGGGAGGAGTGATATAAATACTGTTGAAGCTGGAAAGTTGTCTCATTATTTTGCTGCATGCTAGCTATTCTAAGGAATATAACATCATCATCTCTTTTGTAGACACACCTTTGTTTAATATCCTTGTTCCTGCTCAGGCTTGTGTGTTCAGACGGCTTGCGGTCAGAGAGTGGGAAGTCAGTGTGTTTCTGGAGAAGGCGAACCTGCTGTGTAGCGTCTCTTGGCACAGTGTGTATGACTCAGCACTCCTCATGTCCTGTGTCTTCTATGAATATGCATTCTCCCACTTCTGCTCTTAAAGGAACATTTCAGCAAAAAAAATCTAATTTACACAACTCTCGCCATGCCCTACTGAATCCACCAGGACAGGTTTGGTGTCCGAGGTTTGCTTCATTAGTTTTGCATTAGAGCTACGAGGCTGATGTTGCTAACAAGTAATGTAAGTTAACAACCCAGAGACTTACATCATGTAAACCCAAAGCCTATCTGAGGTCATCCATACGTTCTCAGGGTTCTATGTTTCTAGGGTCCTTTGTTAACAGGGCCCTATTTTGCCCATGGTCCAATATTCCCTGGGCCCTATGTTTCCAGTGCATTATGTTCTCAGCCTCCTATTTTCCCAGGGTCCTTTATTTGCTAATTGCAGTGTCTCTATATTCCTAAGGCCCTATGTTCCCTCATTGAAATTCTCTAGGAAATAAGCTTAATGTCCATATATGGAGCTAAATCAGTGTCACTAGAACTTGAACCTAAATTCATAATGCTTGAAATAATGCATGCATAATCTTAAATTTTCTCACTGTGAATTTTACATTTTTGAATATACTAAGTCTTTAAACTTTGGGTCTTGAAAAATTCAGGTCAAAAAACGGTTCAGGTTCAAAAAATTTAGGTAATACTTATTTAGTAAGCAAGTCAAGTTTTAAAAAAGATCTACAAAATTCTCGTTCAAAGAACTTGTACAAACTACAAAATGCAGCACCTCATACTGGAATGACAGTGAAAAATTCAGGTTGAGGAATTTCAGGGAAAAAAACTCCAGGCTACTCTTTGTACCAGGATTTTGTAGATCTGTTTTTATTTTTACACCTGAATTTTTTACTACCTGGATTTTTTTTAGCCTAAACTTTTTAAGAGCTCATTTTTTTTACCTAAATTTTTTATAACCTGTACTTTTCAAGATCTGAATTTTAAAGAAGAAAATTCAGACTCGGAATTTTCAAATATCTAAAATTTGCAGTGAAACTAGTCCAGAACATCAAATTATGCATTTTTTTCAAGTATCATTATTCAGGTTCAGGTTCTAGTGACACTAATTCTCTGATGTATTTACACACATATTCTGATATGTTCAAGTTCAGTGGATAATATCCGATTTTAAATCTAGTTGACAGAAATGCCGCTTCCGAAGAGATTCTCTTGTTAAAACATATTCCGATTGAATATTTCAATGAACAAGAGAGAGAATCTATTCGGTGATTAGATTAGCCAATTCATGACTTAATTTCAACTTCACAATATTAGCATTCATGCTAATCACAGAATCTTTGAATCATTGAAATCTTTGATCTACTCTCCTTTGAAATACTGTTTTAACACGCCCTCATCATCTCCTCTTGGGGAAATGCCATCTTATGTGCCGTCCCTTTAGTGTATTAGGTCGACTCACTCCTTGAAGCAGGGAGGGATCATGTCAACAAAAGCAGAACTTGGCCCTGTTTGATGTAACATTTATTTAGTTCATTACATAATATTTTCAAAATATGATGTTCGGTTTGCTATGTCCAAACTATTATTGGCCGAGCTATTAAACTTTTGTTATATGTATCTGTTGATGGATGTTTGTTACTTTATTCTGCTACCTTGCTAGTTGGTAAGCTAAGGGTTAATAGGCCAGCACAAACACAACGATTATTCAAAAAGGTTATGAATTCTACACTTTGACTTCTCAGAGATTTGCATTACAAAGTTTGCTTAGCTAGCTAATTAGCTCCCTGAGGACAGCAAAGCCGAGTGCAAATACATTCTTGAAAAAATTCACTCCTGGTTGTTTCCTGTATGACCTTTGGTGACCACAGGACTCTAATCATGACATTAAAAACCTTTTTTTTTTCTACACTTACAGTTCACTCTTGCAGATCTTGAACACATGTATGTTTCTACAGGGAGGTTCTCCACAGGGAGGCCCCGGATATTCTGTTGTAACTCCTATTAGGATGATCGGCTTGTTCGAAGCTCCATATACTGAGGAGCTCATTGCACATTGTTTGGTTCAGATCGCTTCGTCCTAGAGAGAGTTATTACAGAATATTCGGGGCCTCTTTCAAATGAATCTCCCTGTAAAATGAACCATACTGAAGTATGATGTGTCATATAAAGAGCTGGGAACGCAGGACCCTGGGAACACTGGTACACTCACGACTAAACTGACACACACACACACACACACACACACACCATGTAGATTTGTTAAGTAATTTAAGGTAGACTTGCTTTATATGTTTCTGACTGGGTGTGATCTTTTCCAAAAATAGGAAATGAGTACAGACAAACTTCAGGCTTAAAGGAATGCTTTGACGAAGACCAATGGGCAGAGACATGTTTAGATTCCAAATTTTGCTTCTCTGAGGTAGAACTGGAGTGCCGAGGCTAACACTGCTAACAAACACTGCGACGCAATAGTCACCGAAATGGTGTCTATAAAAATACATCACCAAAACGGCTTTCAACTCAAACTACTACTAAAATCTGTGTGCTTTTATGGTAATAGCTGGCAGCTTCCATTGTTTGCTACTTACATTAGCATCATAGCCTCAGGGCAAAACTAAAGAAGCAAAATGTTTGACCGAAGGCGTTCGCTGGGCATGTAAAGATCCCGGGCTCAGCCCAGTTGACTGTAGGAATGTTTTGGGGTATCCTTCATAAGATTTTTGAAACCTTTTTAATTTAATGTGAAGATATAGACATCATGTCTATATGATGATGTATCTTTACGTACAAAATTATAAAAACCAAAATGATAAAAAACCAAGAGAAAAGATGCCTGAAAACACTGCTTGCAATAGAAAACAGATGTTCCCCCGATATTAAAGACCTCTTCACATTTCCTCTCTACATCAACCATCTCCAACACATCTGCTCCCTAATGTCTACTAACAGAGAAACAATTGATTAGATTCAATCGAACTGAATCGAATCAATTGATTAGATTCAATCGAACTGAATCGAGTCAATTGATTAGATTCAATTGAAGTCGATTATTTATGTAAAGAGTTCATTTGCAAGATCCTTAAAAAAACAAGCTGACTGTTGTGAGTTATTCTAACACTAATTCAGAAGCCTAAATATATTTGGTCACAAAAGCCATTATAGTTCATTGTCAAGGCGTAGCAAGTTCACATTTTACAGCAGAAACAGTTGAACGCCAACGTTGTTCTCCAGCAGAACCCAATAAATCCACTCAGCCAACCGTTTTAGGCCGAATCTTAAAAGACTCCCTTCTCCCTATAAAGTGCAGCACGTAGGTCTTAAAATAACGACTACTCCATCTGAACAGAGCACAGTGAGTCTAACAGAGAACCACTTTGGATTCAGACGTGTGTGCACAATTCATACTGGACATAAAGACCAATATTTGGGTGTAAAATTTCATAACTTACACAGTGCACTATATAGGGAGCAGTGAGCCGCCTGAGGTTCAGCCTTAGGATTATCCGAGTTTTGATCTTATAGAAGTTTAATGTTGCTTTATTAATGGACTGCATTTGTCGCAGTTTTCAGCTCTTTACCTTCTTGTTTTATGTTAAAGAATGTTAAATACTGCACTTAAAAGAAACACAGGGCTTAAAAACTCCAGCAGCACTGCTGTGTCTGATCCACTCGTACCAGCGCAACACACACTAACACGCCACCACCACGCCAGTGTCACTGCAGTGCGAAGAATGACCCACCACCCAAATAATACCTGTTCTTTGGGGGTCCTGACCATTGAAGAACAGGGTAACAAAGTATGCAGAGAAACAGATGGACTACAGTCTGTAACCGTAGAACTACAGAGTGCTCCTATATGGTCAGTGGAGCTGATAAAATGGACAATGAGTGTAGATATAATTCATTGAGGGTGTATATTCATTCATTCATGCTGGAGCCTATCCCAGCACTCACTGACAGGGAACACACTGGACAGGTCGCCAGTATTACGAGTGTGTGTATGTGATTTTTCGTGCAAAACATGGGAATCCAGCTGGGTTTGTTTTCCAATAATTGTTTTTTTAATGAAGTAGATTTGCCCTTTTTCCCCAAAATTGTGTGTGCTTGCACACTGTCTCTCTTGCAGTCTCTCTAGTAATGTTATAGTCTAGCTGCATTCTTAATAGCAGAGTTTGAGGGGCGGTTAAATGTGCCCCTGAATAAAACAAGTGTTGGTTTGGGGCTGGTTGAAACATATTTGGGGCTATAGCCCTGGAAGCCCAGGCCAGGTGATGCCCCTGCTCTGGAAGCCAGACTGCAGGATGTCTTGGCTGAGTAACTACATTCAGGGTAAGGGGGAAAACTGCAAGTGTAATTCTGCACCAAATAAAATCTCTGAAGAAACACACCACCTAAAAATACTAACATGGATGTGAATCAGTGACAAGAGGAAGCCAGTGAGCCTGATTTGTGTAATGCTAGCTGGCCCCAACTAGCTTCCTTTCGTGATTAGCAATGCTAGCATTTTTCACCAAGATTCAGCTCAGGCACAGGCCTGGAAGCAGCGGTAATTCGCTCTGGCTTCTTTCTACAGTAACGTCAGCGCAGCCCATGTTCACATGCAGAAAGAGCGCAGAAAAGCAGGTGCAGTATGACCTTCCATTCCAGAGAGAGAGAGAGAGAGAGAGAGAGAGACAGAGGCAAGGACAGAGACAGCGTGGAAGAGAAAGAGGGAGAGAAACAGGGGGACAGAAGCGTAGGGCAAGAAAGAGACAGAGGGAGAGATACACACAGAGGACATCAGATGAAGGGATACTGAGAGAGAAGAAAGACAGAAAGAGAAAGAAAGAACAACATGGGAAGAAAGAGGGAGAGAGAGAAATAGAAAGGAAGACAGAGAGGGAGCAGACGGCCGCTTTGGTCCAGCAGCAGCTGTCGGTAACTATATTTGTCTGAGGATCACCACTGCTGTCCCCCAGACAAGCGCCAGTTTTCACACTGTGGTCGAGGGGCGGGTGGGGTGGGGGGTGTCTAAAATAAACTGCACTGTAACTATAGGGGCCATGAGCTGCTCTATAGCTCTATAGCATGGGGAACTCCCACCCAAATCCTACGCTTTACTCTTTAATTCGGTCCTTCCTTCTTCAGTAATGTGGGAAAGTGAATGGCAATGTTAGGGGACCAAGCATTGAAGATGCATACATGAAAATTGTAAAGTCATTATTTTTTTATTATAACTTATAACTTAAACAATTAAAGGTTTGAGGGACAGTCAATACCAAAATGAAAACATTAAGATTCAATTCTGAAAATATCAAATCGACTCAATACCCAATACTATCAAATGCAATACAATCATATACTTTTTCCCATCAAAACATAAGTTTACTGAAATAAGTTTTATGTTTTTAGAAAAATACAGACAAATTTAGCTGAACTTTGTATAAATGCTTAAAAATAGCACAGATATTCTTCACTGGTGCAAGTCAGACCAATAGGGGGCTCTTATTTTAGAACTTTTTTTTTGGCTTCAATTTAGGATGGAATAAAAACGTAAAAGAAAAAAAAAATACAGCCATTTACATAGCCACTTTATATAAATATGATGCAAAGGGGACACTCCCCTATCCTAAAAAAAAAAGAACAACAAAACAAAAAAATTAACAACTTCCTCAGTTCAAAACCCCTAAAAACAAAAAACAAAACAAAAAAAAACATTGTTTGAAGATGGTTCAACTTTTCCCATCTGACGCTCCTCCTTCCTTCCCTCCATCTCACATGCTCTCGCAGTCTGACCAAACCTCTGCAAAAACAGTCGCCCCGTTACTGCTCCGAAACCCGGAGATCTGCCCGTCCATCACACGCACACACACTCACGCGACGTCTCTCAATAACGAGCCTAAAGCAGTAACCAACTTCAAAATGTACCATGCACACAAGATGATCAAATTAACCCGCCAAAAAATGAAAAAAGATGCGCAATATAATTTAGGTATAGAACAACTAAATATATATATTCATACTATGTATATAAAATATATGCATTTATATATTATTTAGTTCAAATACTGGCACAAAACTGCCACATAGAGCTTAATCTAAAGTAAAACCACTTCTTCATGCACCACCAGACAAATAAATATACTACAGAATAATATCAGATTTCAATAAAATCTCCAATTAAATTAAGACAAAATTGAAAAAAAAAAAAAATCACTAATTTTCTGAGGTAAACTATAACACTTTTTTTAAAAAATAAAAGTCCTTTAAGGCATCTGTCTACATTCAACCTGCAGACCCAGTGGCTCAACCTGAATGCATTCAACCGCTCGGGGTGTTGTGTGTACGCGTCCGGTGAGAGTAGGGGTTAAAAGGTCTAAACCAGCACAGTCTCTGACCACTACATGTGCAAAATCCAGTGCAACAATCAATCATTCCTCAAAAGAAATAAATAAATACAAAAATAAATAAACACCATGCATAAAATCCTATATTTTACAATATCTGCACTTTATAAGAACTGCTACTCAACCCAATGATACAATTCTATTTGTATAACTCAAGTTTCTTGAAAAATTCACACGTTGATTTTTTTTTTTTTATTAGCGATGCACCGATCCGATACACTGGCACCGATACTGACCTTATTAAATGGACTGGGTATCGTCCAGACGTGATCAATTTATTATCAGTCCTGTTTCTTAGACACGGTCGCTTTAAAATGGAAGTGTCATTCCAAAACCTGATACACATCAATAGCGTGTCAAAATAAAAGCCCCTCTTAAAGTGTGACACAGTGCATCACAATAAAAGTCCTGGTGCTTCACACCAACTTCTTTAGCAAATAACTATTTCACACTTTTTACCAATGTAGACTTACGAACTGAAATACTGTTAGATTTTTGAGCAATTTTGAGATAATAAGCTGACAGTCAGATGTTTACAGTGACAGACTTCGCAGCCCAAAATTACTGGGGAAAAATAGAAAAACCTTGAAATACTTGTCCAGTGCGCATCATTTTTAAAAATCCTTCGTAAAATAGATATGTCATGTTTTGGAATAAGCTCTTCAATTAAAATAAACAGATGTTAAATTGAACTGTCGGATCGGTGCGTCCCTAGTTTTTATGTGAGCCAATCATAAATGCTTGTATCTTATATTAGCACAATGAATAAGTCTAAACATGGTAGCACAAAATATCGCCTTCGAAAGCTGTCCCACCACTGACACTGTTTTAGAGGACAAAACCTGACGTTTTTTCATATTTGAAGGATGGATATAAAAGTATATAGAAAAAGAAAAATAAAAAACACACACACAAAGAAACAAATGATCAAGACAAAGTTAAACTAGTACCACACGCAAGCATGGCATTGATCAACCTCCTAAAAACAAAGTGAGCAAGAGGTGTTAGACAAGGGCTTCAGAGACGGCTAACGCAATAAGACTGGCAAGTGACCCTTTTTTTAATGTGCATGGTGTTTTGATCTGAGCGAAGAGTGGACGCTGGTACACACTCTCTGGTGTCCAAGCACACACACACACACACGCACACACACACACACACACACACACACACGCACACACACACACACTGGCATCGCACTGCACATCTCCCCTTGACAACGTCAGATGGTAAAATAGTAAGGCAGCTGTTCGCTTCCGTCAACTAAAAGTGCATCTCCGAACATATCCAGTTAAGACCACCCTCCCATACCCTTCTCAACCATCCCCAACCCCCCCGCCCAGCCCAGTCCGTCCCACAGCAGTGGGGCGCCCATGCACTTGACTGGGAACGGCTTGGATCAGCAGATTTTTTTATTTTTTATTTTTTTCCTTTCCCAACGACTGCTTTGCTTCAGCTTTCACAGAGCCCAAGCGAGTCTCAAATCGTGGCCGGAGGAACTGGGGTGGTTCTCAGCTCCGGGACGTTCTCCCCCAGCGTTTTCGCTCTAATTCCAGTCGTCCAGTCCTTTGCCTGTGTCTGAGTCTGAGCGGCGTGTGTCTAAAGGCCGTCGACGCAACTGCAGAGAATTATGGGGCCTACGCCGCGCGTTCTGAAGAACTCGCTGAAGGGCCAAAACAGTTAGAGGGTCAGTGATTATGTTTCATCACATTCAGGCACAACTGCAAGAGCAACTAACCCATCAATGCTCCGCCCACAAATGCGTCGTTTCACAGGTGCTGTTGTGAGGTTGGAACGTTGGCAAATCAGAGTTTTGTCAAAATACCTCATGTCAGAATATTTACTTCAAACTAATTTTAATTGTGGGAAAAAAAAGGCTTTGGTTTATGAGGAGACTTTGTCAGCGATTATCCTAGCTTAGCTGAAGATAATTTCCTTTAGTGACTAATGCAGCGGTCTGGTCCAGGACAGCTACCTTCCTGCAGAGTTTAGTTTCACCCTGTATCCAATTAGCTGCCCTGCCCCAAACTTAACTCCTATACATCTGACCCAGCCAATCAGGGACTCGGTAAGACATTGATTAGCTGGAGCAGGTGTGGCAAACGGTGTCTGAAACTACACTCTGCAGGAAGGTAGATCTCCAGGACCAAGGTTGGAGACCACAGGACTGTGTTGGTGCCAAGCTAACAGTGCTGAATAATCACTTTCCTACCCTGGGTGTAATACTACTCATAGCATTTCTATCTCAAACACTCGTTTTAAAAAGTCTGTAAGACATTCACACATACTTTTATTCTGTATGTTGCAGTTGCACAGCAAATCCTTCAGCTTAGAGTTTAATACTGCAGAATTTCATAATTGACATTTGCAGGATTGAGATTCAAAGTGGGGAAAAACATGGATGCTTTCTTAAAGTTAAAAACAAGCTAGCCGCCTAACGTAACGGGAGTGCTAACTTTAATGGTCATGTTGTATTTACCTCCTTAAAACAGTGAAATTTAAGGTCAGTGTTACACATTTAAAGCAACATTATGTATCAGTTTCACCCTAAAAATAACAGCTTCTACATTGTTTTGATGGTTACACTGACTTACAATAGTGAGAACGGCGTCTCTGTCATTGCCACTCCAGACCTGGAATGCCTGCTATAGCACGGCACCAAACCTCTCGCAAGAACTGTGCAACACTTTACAGCACCATATCACACACTAACAGCTATGGGTCTTCAGCTGGCTATAAGAAGAAGCTAGCTTGGTATTCCCAGCATGGACATCACAGCAGAGGCTGCGAAGAGACCAAAGAAGAAGACGCCGGAGTAAGTGAGCAAGAGACAAAGAGAGAGACCAAGCAAGACTGGCTTTTACTCGTTGGCGAGGGCTGAAAGAGATACGGTCTCATGGCTACTGAGAAAACAAAGGAAATCATCGCTGCCACTGTTATTTATTAAGGATTGCGACGTAGGCTGTAACCTTATCGATGTCATCTCTGTCTCACTGAGTTTTAAAGCTTCTCTAAATGCTAAAAGTCATCTCATTTCAGTCCTGTTAGCCTCACGCCCAAAATTTTGGTCAGTCTTTGCCAAATTAGCCTTGAAAGTTTACAACTTCCTGTGATAAAATCCTCTATTATTACTCCACCTTGTAAGCTGGTATGGCTCTGTCTCTTTGGATACTGTATTTGCTGATGTAGTGCCGGATTCCATCTCGCTGGCAGAATCCGACTCAACTTTGCATGCCCATGTGTCGCGCAGGGATATGGATGTTACAGATCTTAATCGTGATTTTGGTTATTAACATAGGAACAACCAAATTTGCGAGTGTAATCGGTAGCGTCCATTTGCCTGTGTGACGTGCGTGCATGCAAAGAGGAGTCAGATTCTGTATCCTTTGCAAATCCTTTAATAAATGCACGTATACAACTGCCCATGGGCAGCAGAATTTGCCCAGAAATCACTGCAAATTTGAAAATAAGGCCATATAAAGATGTAAACCACAGAAAAATGACTTTAAATCGCTTAACATTTCAAAAACATGACATTCGATTTGACAGGCTTTGGCCTGACAACGACTCTATTGTGTAACTCTACTGCTGATACAACTTCATGATTTTACTTGGCTGGCTGGCTAATCATCATTAAAAAGGCACCACACCACGGGTCTACACCAAGGCCCAATCCCATTTCACCCCTCGCCCCGACCACTGAGCCCTTAGCCCTCTGTTTTCCGTGTTCACGTCTAGGGGTAGGGTGTCCCAATTCTTGTTGAGACAGAGGGGTAGGGTGAAGTGCTGGGGCTACATGACCCTCCAAACAGAGGTTTTTCAGAGACTCCAAACAGAGAGTTATGAGAAAAAAAGAAAAACCGTCAAGATGGAGAACAAGAGACCAAAGAAACCCACAAATGTGAGAATTTTCTCCGTTAAAAAATCACGAAAACCACAGTTTTATCTTAGTTTAATGTCGTTTCAATGTATTATGGTTGTTATCTTTATAACAAGCATAAAAAATCGCTAATAGGAAGCTAATGTCTCGGTAGCTAGCTACCCAGCGAACTTTCCGTTCCACCTTAAATAGTCCGGCAGTTCTGACGCCTGAAGCGCCAGAATGTAACTGCTGCTTCATTTAAGGTGGAACGAGAAAATTCAAACAAGAAGCTGGACTCTGCTGTGAATAGCTGACTTCAGCGTCATATCACTGAAGAATCAGTGGTGGGCAATAATAAATATTTGTCTTATACCTCCTCTTTGAAAGCATATGATGCCCTAAATGTAACTAAAGCCCAGCAGCTGAACTTTTCCCTTCTCTGCTATCACTGAAGACGGGCCGGATCGCCTACAGAGCAGCGATAGCAGCCGTTAATCAAGCAATGTTTGTTTTGGTTTTTTTGTCCCATTTCGTAGGGCAAGCTTCCAACCACTACCCCTTGTAACTCCGTTCCAAGGGGTTAGGGTGACACTCGAAAACAAGAGGAAGGGGTAAAAAGAAGAAATGGGATTGGGCCCAAATCTACAGCCAGGCGGAGCAATTTCACACGAATGTTCTGCACGTTATGCTCAATCTTCTCAAAAATACATTTTGCATTGCAAAGTTTGCACGGCCAGCCAATTAGCCCACTAAGGCTAGCCTGCTGAGGGCGAGTGTGTTGTCTTTGAATGATCTGCTCCTCACTGTCCCCTCTACCCTTCTGCGACGACTGACCACTTGTGTATCACAAATGTGATGCACATTCGGGCAGTGATTCGAAGTGGGCAAGGGCAAGATGATGACTGTGTAGCAGAGAGCCTCGAATGCCACTGCTATCATAATAAGAGTCCTATTTAATATATAAGAGTCCTATTTAATTTATACCAATCTATATATTATAAATAGATTGGTTTGCTTGAATAGTTACTAAACATTTTATTTATTATTATAATATTATTATTAATAGTAGTATTAGTAGTGGTGTTCACAGTGATGTGATGCTGATGTCAAGTTAGCTAACATTACATTGGTGTACAAATGTAACTTTACAAAGTGATATTTCTAAAAATAGAGAACCTCTATCCTGTTGTCACAGACACTTGTGTGAGAAATGCCATGCTGCTGGTGGAGGTCCAGTAAAACTAGGCTTGCCTAGTCTTGTTTGTTTATATCTTTCGACTGAGCTGACTGCTTCTCATGGTCTGCTGCTAAACAAGGTCTTCAAGATTGCGGGAAACAAAGTGATGTGATTAAACCTTCCCACGGAGTAAATATCGACACTACAGCAAAAAAACTGAAATCAAAACAATATGTTGTTGTGTTATAATGAGGTCAAGCTGCTTAGTGACGGAGTGAGACAAACAGATAGAAATCTCACATCACATGATGAAATGATAAGCCACACCAAGTCTCCATAAAGGTAAGGGACGGATGCTGTGACGCAGGAAGATGTTGCACTAAATCTGTTCTAACTGTGATCTTTGCAACTAATTTGATTTAAATTGAAGTTAACAATGCCCTCTACAACCCCTACAGTTCCTTATCATCTTGAATGGGATTTTTGCCAACGTTCAGTAGAACTTGTCCAACCTCGCAACAGTAGCTATGAAAGAACGCACCTGGGGGTGGAGCACGGACAGGTCAATTGCACATCAAAAAATTTCTACGCTAGCTGGGAAAGCAGCCACAAACAGGTGCATGTGTTCTCAAAGCATGGTGCAACAGAAGAGCAGATCGAGGATCAGATTCGGAAGAAGCTGATCTGACCTCGGATGCTTTGAGAACACCTGCTCAGGTATTTCTGCAGGGAGGGAGCATCAGCCTTAGTGAATTCGGATCAGCGTCTTACCTGAGTTTGATGATGCGTCAAGTCAGGAAATGGACGAAAATAATTGCTAGTCCGATATTTATCAGCATCACTAGTGCCACCAGGATTGAGTTAGGACCCTACAGAGGAGTGGACACAACAAAGATTAAATTAGCAACTCAATTAGCAACTGCTAGTTTTTTCAACTCGGCCAATTCAGCCCCTCTGTCACTTTTTAATGATTTATTAGTACTCATAATTTTTTGTATTACTGTTAAGCTGTCTGTAAAGGACTCCGAGCTGCCACCAGCATAAAAAGTGCTATATAAATAAAGATTGTCATTATTATTATTATTATTATTATTATTAATATTATAATGCCGTCACATAATGCTTCAAACCTGGGAAGATGAAGGTTAGCAAACCCTTCCTCTGAGACGTGAATCACCACCAGATCTTGTCGAACTGCTGCTAACACAGTGTCAGGTAACAGAAGCACACATTGGCTAGCATCATGCTGAGTAGGAGGACCATCCAGCCAACCCACGGACAGCAAGGCCAATTATGCCATTATGGATGGCCGTGGGATCAAACCTGTAAACGCCTGCCAATATTTATTTACTAAGCGATGTTCTAATGGTTTAGTTTACTGACAGCTGTAATCTCGATGTCAAGGAGACGTTCGCCAATTTATGTAAATATTTATTTAAACAAGAAAAAAAAAACATGGAATCATGGAATACTTCCTCACTTTCTTGAAATAAGTAAGTTTGATGTAGTATAAAACACAGGGTTCACTCTCCAGTCCTTACAGGCTATATATGTAAACCAAGCCGCAAAAACAGTCTGTTTTGTATTCACTGTTTACAACAGGTTTACATACATCTACCTATTTTAGCCGACAGCAGTTTAGCCCCGCCCATTCATACTGAAGTTATAAGGAGTGTTTCTTAATGGTGCAGTAACAAAAACAGCCAGAATAAGGGCCCTTCGAGCATCTACAGGACACATGATTTTAGTTACGATGACTTTACTTACTGACTCTTCCTCAACCACGTCAGTGGTAATTTCCATGCTGGCTTTCTTGGTTTCTGCTAGACTCTTTGGCTTCAGAGATTCCTGCTTCCTCAGCTTGGGTTCTGGCTTGCTCTCTCTGACGCTGGAGCCCCCAGAGCTGACGGAGGTGTACTGCTGCTTGGTGGGTGGCGGCATCCTGGCCAGTGCGGTGGGAGTGGCATGATGCCCCTCGTCCTCCGGCTCCTCAGGCGGGATCATAACTTCCGCCTTCACATAGTAACCGTGGTACTGTGAGTGGAGCTCGCCGTTTCCGGGGCTCGAGGGGTTGGCGACCTGCGCCGTCGGCTTGTGGGGTGCGGACGAGTGTGGGACGGGAACCACTTCCTGCTTCGCGTCCTGTTTGGCGGACGTCCTCGCGGCGGGTTTGGCCGTGCTCTCGGCTGCGGGCACTTTGCTCTCTTTGGCAGTTTTCGGGGCACTCCGGTTGAAGAAGGATTTCTTCTTGCCGGGTGGTGGCGAGGGTGGCGGGGTGGGGCCCGGGCTCTGGGTGGGCGTCTGGGTGGGCGTGGTGCCCTTGCGATAGAAATGGGGGCTTCCTGAGGGGGATTTCTCCTTTTTCTCTTCGGGAACTTCTTTAATCTCTATTGGCTCGCTGGAAAACCTCTGCTTGATGTAATCGGGCCCTTTAAAGAGAGCATGGCAAAGATAAACACGTTTACTATGTGTACATTATACGCTGTACACAGTCGTAAAAGTCTGAACACCCTCAGTTAAATACAAATTACACGTTGATTTTCTACATGATACTGCATAGTTTCTGTTTTTAACATATCGGAATAAAAATTAAATATAAAATGTGTCATAACTGTTGCACAGGCCACATTTTATGTTTCTTATTCCCCTCAATATGTTCAACTCTGCAAACAAACAGCAATTGTGCATTTAAATGTTTTCTCTGTAGAGGACATGTCCTTGTTTTCACGTGTCATTTGACCGGGGTGCCAAAACTTTTGCATACGACTGTATGCAACGTTAGAACTTCCGCTTTTAAAAGAGATTTGATCTTTGAATTCACGTCAGGTTAAGCATTTGTAAACAACTTGAATGGCTAAATGAAAGCTGACGTAGCGATATGCGTATCACCATCATCAAATGCGGTTCAACTGGTTACATTATAATGCATTATATCTAAAGCTATGAAAGTAAGTTTCCCGTGACGGACATTTTAAACAACTACATCTCATAATTTCCCTGTTAAAAGTTACCGCATTCTAGAAAGAACATTAAATTGCAGAAACTGATTTTAAAGGCCTGATGAGCAAAAAAGTGCCACCATAAAAAATGGCCATAAAGCTTAAGCCAAGTTGCTCAGGGCAACAATTAAAATGTGTAAAACCAGACTTACAAAGCTAACACGCCAATGTTAGCTAGATAAACAGTGTTTTAGGACAGAAACGTTTTTAAATGTTTTGTCAGCATAAAGTGTTTGCCCTTTTTCATTTGTTGATGTTCAGTTCTAAGCAGTTATAGTTATATGCAAAAGCGCCTGGTCAAATAACTTTTCGTTGATTTTGTAAGTGAAAACAAGGCAACACATCCTCTTCAGAGTACACAGTTCAGCACATCTAAATGCATTTGTGTGTTAAGTTTTTCCCCAATATGTTAAACTCAGCAAATAAACAGAAAATAAAGAAGCTGTGCACTACGATGTCAGAGGATGTGGTAACGTATTTTCACTTATAAAAATAAAAAAAAAAAACATTCAATTTTACTGGAAGTGTTCAAAGTTTTGCATTCGATTGTACAAACAGGGAGACAGCTGTGCAATGTAGGTGTTTAAAGTTACTGTTTAAAATGGAAGACAGTTTGGAGCTCCAGTGGCGCAATCGGTTAGCGCGCGGAACTTACACAGCAGTACAATGCAGAGCAATGCCGAGGTTGTGAGTTCGAGCCTCACCTGGAGCAGATCTTTGGGGGCAGTCGTGGGCTGGAGGTTAGGGAACCAGCCCTTGTGACCGGAAGGTCGCCGGTTCGATCCCCTCAGCTGACAGTGACAGTACGTCACTGAAGTGCCCTTGAGCAAGGCACCTAACCCCCAACTGCTCCCCGGGCGTCGTGGATAGGGCTGCCCACCACTCCAGGCAAGTGTGCTCACTGCCCCCTAGTGTGTGTGTTCACTAGTGTGTATGTGGTGTTTCACTGCACGGATGGGTTAAATGTGGAGGTCTAATTCTGATGTGTTCACACAAAGTTGGCTAAAAGGTTCATTTCATTCATTTTTTAATTCAACCACTTGAACGACATCTGACCACGTACAATAAATTTATTACTGAGCTTAAGAAACGTAGCTCCTTTTCAGCTTCCAGTGAACTGCAAGTTAATTTATTCAACGCTTAATAGGATGTTCACACGGATCTGCATGGAAAAGTCCTGCTGATTTCACTGTATTTTTAATTTCCATATCAAATAAAAACTTTATTATATGTCACATGCTAAAAACAAACTGGAACTGGTCTTCTTAATGTGTATAAATGCAATGTTTATTTGCACTTGTGTTCTCCCCTCCATCTCCCCCCGTTTCTGTAGAGTTTTAGCGAAAGACCCCACAATAAGACACACTGGCCCTCCTTTAGAGTTTCTTCAGGGCTGGAGAATCAGACACTGCGCAGCTGCTTTATGATCGGAGTGTGAGCTTCCAGGCATTCTCCAGATTCTCCTCGGCACATACGCGGCCAAAGTGGCCTCGCAGCTGACACGGACGGGCTTTCTAGAACTCTTACTGGAGCGCCTCCAGCTCTGGCCATAGCCTGCCGCATAAATCACTCTGTTTATCAGACGCATCTCACAGCCTGCTCGGAATTCTGCTCGGAATCGTGAGGGAAAAGTTCCATTTTACAGAGTAAAGAACAGCTGTAAAAACCCTCTTCACATGAGCCTGGCACTGTTTGGACTGAAAAATGATGGTGCTGATTGGTAATTTAAACATACTGCTGAACTAAATTGCATCATTTGTGCTTCTCCATAAAACATTCACTTTAGCTTTATGACTAAGCACATGTCCAGTAAGTCAGTGTTAAAAAAGGACGTCCACTATTTTATCAATTTATTTATTTTTTTTTAGCTTTGTATCTTCAAAGTCATAACCTGATTAGCGATGGGAAAAAAAGCTCTTAATATCTGTTAAATTAACTTTAAAATCAGAGTGGTTTGACGTGAAATAGATCGTTGTAGAGAAACTTACAGACTGATTTCTTTACAGTGGTTGTGACAGGAGCCAGGGGTCTCAGTGTAGACATTGCGCCCCTCATTTTATTTACTATCCAAAATGACCAATTAACATCCATGTGTCTTCTGAGGTTTTAAATGGAATTTTTATATGGATAAAATAGTAGTAAATAGGGGAAAATAGGGACTACTTCGCCATACAACGCCCATGTATTTAGTTTTTAAAAAACATGTTTTGGGCCAAAACCTTCTATAAACGATCAAAAACAGGGCTCAGACATCAGGCAGTGTATTGACCTTTTCATGTAGTAACTTTCTGTGAGGGAGCTTTTAGAGGTGGACGTCTGGTTCCTATCACCACCACTGTGAACAGTTCTGACTCGGTAAGTTTCTCTAGAACAGAGCGTTTCACACCAAACCACTCTGAATGAACTTTGTTTACGTCTTACGCCATTTTAAAATGCAGAAATTTTGGAAAAACAGAAATCGCCTGTATGACTGGCATCGTAGTAAGTTAGAGTTAGAAGTAGAAGTAAGCTGAGTTAAAGGTGTTTAAGCAGAATGTTAATCAAAATGCCACTTTTCATCGCTTTTTTTCACTCACAGTCCAATTTACTTATTTTTCCTTCTTTTCTTCCTTTGGTTGCCCTTTCTAAATGAGTTCAGTACATAATGTTAACAGTACTATCATAAATTAAGCCGATTATAAACCTGTAACCAACCTAGCCCAGCGCTATCATCAATATTTTCAACACAATCATTTTACGTTAAGTCTAATCGTTAATGTTAAAATAAAGGGTTATGTGAAGTCAGACCTTGTGTGCAGGACAATCATCTGGGTGGTCCGAGGGTGGACCAGCAGTGGCACAGAATGACCTCATATGCCAGCTGACTGATATATGCTTGCCATCTGCAGTTTATGTCTGAAGTTTGCATCTTCCTTTGTGTACTGAAGCTATTAGGCTAATTCGCTACCGAAGCCTCTGAACAGCAATTAGCACTGTGCTAACTAACTGCACGCCTAAATCATCACAAACCTGCCTCAAACCACATCAAATGGTTCAGTAATCTCAAACAGACTTGCTTTTGTGGCTTCTGACACTGTATGTCATACAGTTACCTATAAAAATGGACAAAAATACATCGCTAAGCTAGCAAATGAATTGCTAAAAACAACAGTAATAGCCACCATGAAGCCGTAATTCTGTCTATTTTGACCGACATGGTTTGTGGTAAGTGTGTGGTAATTCAGACCATCCTGAAGCTCTAATTTTATCTATACTTTTGACTATTTTTATTTAACGCAGTTTGAGGAAAATAATTTAGGCATGAAGCTTACATAATGCTAACTAGTGGCTAAAAGCTTCCATTACTTAGCTACGTTTGTCTTTGCAAATTATGCAAATTTGATGTTTTTTTGCCAAAATATCACTTTCACTGCTTTCAACCAACCTGTCCAGGGTGTTTCCTGCCTTTCACGCATTGACTGCTGGGATAGGCTCCAGCTTCCCCCACGGCCCAGAAGGATAAGCGGCTTAGAAGATGTGTGTGTGTGTGTGTGTGTGTGTGTGTGTATGTGCGCGCTTTCAACCAAGATTTTAATGAGTTTAATCAGGTACATTACTGCTTGGCTGCAGCAAAAGCTTGGACCCACACTGCCCTTTTGTAAGACCACTGGGGTCCGGCTGTGCCGAGCAGATGTGAGATCAGAGATAAGGCTGGAACGGCCTGGCTGTTTTCGTACTCTGCACAAACACTGACTGCGTTGTTGAGAATGTGCTGAAGTCTCTGCCGACTCTTGGCAGCGATACTTATGCAGCACTGCCGAAGACAAAGGAAGCTGTGAGCTTCAGGGCGTTTGAGCAATCCAGGAGGAGAAGAGGGAGACGTCTCTGACACAAAGGAACAACCGACGGAAGACGTGATCGTTGTGTGACAGAGAAAAGCCGAGCAAAGTGACTTTTTTATTTGTGTTCTATCATTTAGACCTGCAACCTTATAGTACACGACTCATTAGTTACAGGGGTGCATCCTCTACTGCGAACACACTTCTGCACATTTTATTGCACAGTCACTGTTTATTCGCTGGGTTTAACATACTGGAGGGAAAACACTGCCTGTGCAAAAGTTATGGCACATTTTCTATGCGCAAAAAGTTTCAAATAAAATAATACAAATCTGCAAAATAAAGTTTCAAAGTGTCCTAAATATGTTGCAAATGCAAATAATGAGAGTTTAATGAAACCTAACTATTAACCTAAAGTTTTTGCTTTAATTTGTTTCTATATGCTAATTTTTCCTGGTTTATTTTTTGCTTTTACTCCAAATCAGTTGACCAATGGTGAGTGCAGCCCTTCTAAGGCCTTTTAAAAAGTGCCACAAGTCAGAAGTAAAAGAGAAGTGTTAACTTAAACATTTAATTTGACCAGGGGTGTTCAAATTTTTGCATACACTTGTACGATAGTATACTTTCCATCAGCAGAAAACAGACCTTAATTTTTTTATTCAAAGTTCTTATTGTAAACAGTAAACAAAGCTATCTGGCAACAACTTAGGAAGCCAGTTCAGTTCCAAATGATAGAGTCATTGAGGAGAAATGGTTAAATAGATCTGCATTACTATTCAAAAAGTTTGGAATTATTTGCCATATTAACAGTTTTTGCTACTTTTGCAGTGAGAATTTAAATACTACTAAAATGTTTTAGATGTTTTATTCAATATTTCAAAAATTCTGTTAATAAGACGTTCAATTTTAAATATTATACTCTAATTGTCTATTCACAATTTTTCGTCATGTTACCTGCTTTGAGATTTGATCCCCACTTTTGAAATCCGATCAATTTTAAATATTATTATATTATAAACCTTTTTGATTCTATACAGCTCAGTCATTTCAGAATCTGTTTATCTGATATGAAATATTAGAATATTTTACACTTGTCAGCAACAAAGGTGGTTTTATATTACAAAAAAAAACATTGATTGCAATCTTGTGTATACAGTCATATGCAAAAGTTTGGGCACCCTGGTCAAATTTACTTGTTTTTCTATTTGAAAAAAAGTTCACATCCTCAAGTTCACACGGCATATTATATATATATATATATATTTTTGGAGTTTTTAAAACAAGTCAAAGTCAGTACAAAATAATAATTGTGCCCTCAAATTTGCAGAACAATTACATTTTTAAGATACATTCATTTATTTTTACTTAGAAAATCAACAATATATGTAATTTGGTGTTTACATTTAAATACGAGTGCATCATCTTTGCTATAAAGCTCAAAATAACGAATTAATAATTTTTAACCATATTGTCCAAACTTGCTTCTAAAGGTTAAGTACTGCGAGAATTTTCAGATATTTAAGTGACACATACGTCTATTTCTCAAATGCATATGACTGGACTGTGTTTTTAGTAGCAGAGTCTGTGTCCAGCAGTAAAGTGCTCTATCAATAAATGATGTTTCATCTGCGGTAGGGAACACCTAGATCAGAACCCGGATATCAACTACCTCAAAGCTAAATCTCTCATGTACATTAGAGTGATTATGTCTGTACAATGTCAGCCCACTGCCTTTGTTACCTAACAGTATTTTTAAAATGATTAAGGATAACGCATGGAATTAGGACGTGAGGTCACACAGGTCAGAAACTGGGACTGAGAGTTGGAGATCAGCCATTGAAAAAGCATTTGAGCCCATTCAGTCTCAACCCACGGTCCCTTTGGCCCTTCTGCTTAGAGGCAGGGGCGTCACGATTATGGTTTAATACTAATTGCTCAATTAAAAAAATAATATATTACAATTTACCTCCTTGATGAGTAGACATGAATAAGTTTGCATGATGGCAACACATATCTGAACGATGGTAATGGATATCTTGATAGACACACATTTAAAGGCATTTTTTGCCACATAGTGTTTTAATATGCCTTCCTGTTTATTGTTTTTCATATTTAAGTATGTTAGAATCTTTGAAAGGCCATTCATAGTTTGTTATTGTTCAGTTAAGTTCATTTTCATTGTTGTATTATCTGATTACTTAAACAACTGTCAAAGCAATTGGTAGACTGAAACTCAACTGCTAATATAATTGACAGTGATTGGCTTAATTATGCTGGGGTATAAAAGGAGCATCCAAAAAAGGCCGAGCTCTTTATGAGTGACGACGGGTCGAGGCTCATCGTTTTTTTAAGAAATGTATTTCTTGGTGAATGAGGCCCATTGTTTCTCAATGAACATTTGCAAGGACTGTGAGTATTTCACCCTCTGCAGTGCACAGTATCACCAAAAGACTCTGAATCTGACTGGGCGAGGCCAAAAACCAGTATTGAATGCTTGTGTCCTCCCTCAGATGGCACTGTATTAAAAACAGTTTTTTTTCCATAATGAATACACACACACGGGCTCAGGAATTCTTCGGAAAACGCTTGTCGATAAAAGTCACTCACTGCATCCACAAATGCAGGTTAAGAAACGACTACTGACCGTTAAATACACAAAACAATTCGCAAATCATTGCTTCCTGTTTTTCCTTGCATTTTATCACCTGCCCCAATGTTTTTGGAACTGGGTTTGTATATTTTACTTGAATTATGCAATATAAAGTGTGATATCAGACAGACAGCCTTAAATTGAAATGGTTTCCATTATCCAGTACTATGAAAAACATTACATGATATTCCTTAAAGAGACGACCAAGGCATACTGTATGTCCAAAAGTATCCAGACAGACCTTCTAATTAGACTTCAGCTAATTTAAGTTTGATTGTGCACACAGCTTTTATAATATCCATAGAACGCACTGCCAAAAGAATAGGGTGCTCTGGAGCAGCTGGGCATGATCCTAAGACCACAATCTAATGCCAAGCCTCAGCTTGCAGGGGAGAACCGCCCCCCCCGCACTGGGCTGTGGAGCGGTGGAACTGTGCTCTCCGGAGTGACAGAGCATTATCTAACACCTTTGGGATGAGTTGGAGTGATCCAGAACTGACCATCCAACATCAGGACCTGACCTGAGCAGGTGTCTTCAAACTTTTGGACATACAGTGTAAACAAAAACTAAAAAGCTCCCCAACACTGCACTTGAACCCTTTTACTCTGTGCATGTATTTAAATGTATTTGTTTAAGAAAATTACTCGTTTGTGGTAATTATGCTCTCACCAGGTGCTGTAGTCCTGCACTGACAATTGGACTTGGTGCAAAAACTGCGATACATATTGTTTCGAGAAAACTGAGTATGGTAACACCGCTGATAGAACCACTAGTGTGTAGTGTAATTATTCTGTAGTCTGCGTCAGCCAAGTGCACAAACATACCCAAACAAGCCAACAATCTTTGTCAGGTGTGGTAGTACAGTTGCTTCGGCAGTAGTAGAGTAAATTATTATTAGCTGGTGTTATTATATAATAGTGCTTTCGTTTCATGTAAGACTTACTGTCACGCAAAGTCTTTTCAGAATGCAGGACTGGTAGCTTGCTATTAGCACGGATGTCGCATTTATATTTTGACTCCTTAAAGAAGAACTCGGAGGATCCAGTGACACTCGGTGAAAAAGGTACGCAAGACAAAACGTATTGGGTTTGTATAGGGCTGGGCGATAAAACGATAACGATAAGTATCGCGATATAACTTTTCCTCGATAGAGCGATAAGACATGTTCGATAAATGTTCGATATAATACACCATTCTCACACTTCCACGTTTTAGCGAAAGCCCCGGTGGCGTTTTCTACTGCAAGGAAAGCGACACTACTCTGCTGTCGCCAGGAGAGGGCGCACTTCCGAATTTTTCGACTTGATTAGAGAGGGAGGGGGCCACGAGTAAAAAAAGGGTCGCCAAATATACTTTAGCAACGGCTGAAATGCGGAGTTATACATTCCCTGTTTGAGTGGAGCGACCGGCGATCTGTTCTCCCGTGACTGAGTGACGAGGTCAGTGGCGTATCTGTACTGTCCTGCGGTGAACTCACCTCTTTCCATGCATCCTAACAACTTCAGCGGTGTTAAATCACGTCTGCAGCGCCGTGTTACAGCGCCAAACCGTCATATTTCAGTATTGGTGCATTCTCGAGCAACGAAAGTGAAAGAAAGAAGTGGGTTCATGTTCGAACGTAAACTGAGGAAGCTGTGAGGCACTGGAGAGCGGGAGAGCGCTGTCTCTCCAGGCTAGCTGTTTTTAGCTGCTGGCTAATTAAAGCGGCGCTCCGGCAAAACACGGTGAATTGATGATACTGTAGATCAAACAAGACACAAAATCACCGCTTTCAGTTTAAACACACCTAAAAGGAGGACTCTGTGACTGGTGTGAGAGATTCACACTGCAGATAATGCTTTTACACAGCGAGCGTCAGATACACTGCGGTTCACCCCTTAAACTACTACGATAGCATAGAGAAACCCAGCCGTCTAGCTGGTGTCTGAATACTGTGATCTGCTCTGACATGGATGTGGTAGGAGTGACCGCAGTGACCTACCGAACCGAGTTGACGTTGTTGAGAAACTAAAGAGTTTAGCTCTGTTGTTGGCCACTTGTTTAGCGTTTGTAGCGGGGTAGCCGAGCGCTCGTCACCAGACAGATAAAATAATCTGTTTTCTTTCTTAAATCATGACTATTACAAAAATTGCAGCTGTGCTTTTCCAGCTGATAAAAACAGCTCAGAAACTTTCTCCCACTGTCCCGAGACAGATTAGTGAAATGTTCCACTGTTTGCCGAGTGTTTGTTATGATCGGACCATGAGTGATAGTTTAAAACCACAGTTAACCACCCAGGAGCAAAATCAGCCTTCAAACGTGAAAGAAATCATGATTTGACATTTATCGCGATATGTATCAATAATCAATGAATTTTGTTTATCGTGATAACGTTTTTGGCCATATCGCCCAGCTCTAGGTTTGGAACATTTTTGTGTACCACGGAGTGCAATAGCAGCACTTTTCACAAATCACTCTAGCTTAGACCTGGAGTTGATTAGGCTGGCTTAGGCTTGAGTGATCTAAAAATTGTCAGCATGATACTTTACGGTTAAAAATCGTGATTAGCGATTATATCCCCCTAACCCACACACAAGGTCTGCTGCAGCTTCAATCTACATTGTATTGTTTTTTAAGTTTATATGCTTGTTTGAACATTTACTGTTTTGATGAAAATCTTTGGTCAAAACACGTTATAATACTGAGTAACCCAACACCCTTTGAAAAATAATTCACCTGGCCTTTTAATACATGTTGCTGCAAATGTGCCCTCGTGAGCTCCTTCTGGTGTAGATTCATGGCAACTTGCCTGCTAGTAGCGCTTCCTGCTGGATAAACTTTAGACTGCTAGTGCCAAGTTTCCAAAGTCGCTGGGTATGTCACAAGGTATTTTCTGTTAATACAGAAAAGTCACTCTGGAATCTAGCTATTACACACAAATATTATGTGTACATATTATTTAAGCTTATTTTTTTTTACCCTTTTCTGATCCTGTTTCCTGGCTGTACTGCTGAACTTTCCGTACTGCTAGAAGTTCCAGGGCTGGAGTTAGCTGCTCTAGGGTAATGACAGCTAGTTTGGTTGTTTTACTGCAGTAAGTCACACTGAAGCGGTTTAAAGTTCCAAAACACGTCAGCATTTGTTTTAAGTTGCACGTGCTCAAGCTAAACCTAACGTAAAATACAGTAAGTAGAAGTAGAAGAGCCTTGAAGTAGGTAAAGCTAGCATTATACTGAGTAGCAGAGAGAACTAAAAAGCAGCTTCTTAATGACCCCCTCACTCTATTGAACAACCCCAAAGTCCCAAAATATGTAGCAAACTGTTTAACGGTATATTAGTTCCCTCTAGTTCACCTCTCTGGTTCTCTGACAGTTTCCCAATATAGCGATCATTGCCTTCTAAACATTGCCATAGGGTTACTTGTCAATCACTGACGATATCCGATTACACTGTCCTGTCACTCAGGCCTACCCGGAGTTGCTAACATGGGAATGACGCCGATTACAGAACGACACAGGACTTCATAGGTCTATACTGAGGATAAAGACAAAAGGCAGGCAGTGAAACCGTACAGAGCGCTCACTCAAACGTAATGCTGTCTTAAGGTGTGTGATGTCTTTACACTGTTACGTGCTAAATTTTTACAAAAAAAGCTCAAGTAACGAGAGCAAACATCTTCTGAAGGCTATTGTTCATAACCAGTTTCTTTTGAGTGTCTTCTAAAGGTTGCGAGTGGAAAGCTCACTATTGCATAATCGAGCACCAGCCTAAAATACACAGCCCAGCATTTTTGGGATCCACTGAACAGAAGCATTTCCTGTCAGTGAGGAAAAAAACCCGACCCTCGCGTTTTCTTAAAATAATCTCCCCACGCTTAAAAGCAGAGTGAGCCGACTGGCTGCAGCGAACAGAACAGCAGATAATTCATGCAAATGATATGCCTCCCCTTCAGAATGCATTTGCATTCGCATCTGCTCAACTTTCTCTTCGCCCAATAAAGACGCACTCGAGCCAGACACAAAGACGAGGACACAAAGACGTTATACGTGTGATGAGGCGGGGGTGGTGATGCGTCGTGTGTGCATGTAGAGCTGAATGATTTGTAAAAAAATGACTGCAAAAATATGACGATGATGATAATATACGTGACGCAGAAGAAAACTTATGCTAATTATGTGGTGTAAAATGGCCTGCTCTGATTGGGTGTAGGCAGAGAGAAGGAGGGACTATAACCTCTCAAAACAACCCATCTGCATGTCTTAAGCTACTTAGATTTGACTGATTTATCAGGGGATGTTAAGTATTCCTCTGTGATAAAATATATACAGACGACAAAAAGGAGGCACAAGTTTTGGTCTGTAATTCCTATGAACACGGATGTTTACGTCACACGTGGTTATATGATCACGCTCCATTCGCATATACAGTAATGCTCTGATGATATTATGTAGCTGTATGTGAATATGAAGTGCTGTATACACATAGCTGCCAGTATAATTGCCCCTTTAATGAGAGTTTAATTGCAAACTCTCTCTGATAGACCTTATTTTGTTTCTCCTCCTGCTACTGCTCTTCCAGTTTAGAGAGGATGGAGACGAAGTTCTACCTCCCCGATAAAGTAAATGGCTGAAAGACTTCCAAAGCATCCAGTGTTTCAGAATTAGGAAAATATTTAATACGCATATGCTCATTAAATGACTAAATTCAGTGAGTATAATTGGTCAAAAACCTATTTTTTTCCCCAATGCAATGCAAGATGTGACTGAAAAAAAAAAACACCAAATCAAAGGGATTTGTAACCAAATTAGCACCACTATTTTTTTAATGCAGTTAACTCCTCTTACTATTGTGACCCCCTCAATCATCCATAGTTCCATGAAGCACGTAAGCTTCCTATTTGAATTTGCCGTTCCACCTTAAATGGTGCAGCAGTTGCATTCTGCCACCTGTACCATTTAAGGTGGAACTGCAAATTTGAATTAGAAGATAATCTTAATTTCAAGCAGCTCCAGCCTAAACATCTTAAACAACCACAACTTCCTGCTGATGCTGACAATATTGGTAATATCAATAACAATATCAGTAACATTAGCACCAAATGACACCTTAATAAGACTACATTGGACAGTGGTCACAGGATCACTATGGATAACCTAACAAGCAGCAAATTAACAGAGTGGAAAACTACAGTTTCCCCTCAAAACTAGAGATAACAGCATTATGAGAGCGAGGCTACAATTACAGAGGTGTTCAAACACAGAGCTGCTCTTTTCCTCACTGGATGGATAGACGGTCCAACAAATATTAACCAAATGTTAGTCCAAAAAAAAAATTAATCAGGAAAGTGAGTGACTGAGAAAGCTGTTGAGAATTAAGTCATAATAATATAGAATTTATTATAGTTTAGAAGTGGAGGTCAAATATCAAGGCAGAAAAAATGATGTAAATAGACAATTACAAAATATTATTTATCATTTATTCACTTCTTGTTTATTTAAGTCTTAAAATATTGAATAAAACATGTAAATAAACCATTTGGTGAACAGGTTGTAAGTTTTTGAGCACTACTGTGCAAAAGGGGTGTAAATCTCCGAAATCATGAATCATGAAATCTTACATTTCAATTCAATTCGATTATTCTGGTGTGAACATAGACAACAAGAACAACACACTAAGCTTCTTTCTTTATGTTTTAGAAATAGGCTACCAATTTTATTTATATACTTCATTGAATATTATTTTAACTATAATTCCAAAATCAATACAGTTGAATCAACACCTGCAGACCGATCGCGATGCATCACTGCATTTTTCCACCAGTGTTTGCATGTTTGAGGTGTTTACCTGGCTGATGGAAGTTGGGGGACAGCTCTCTGGCCACTGCTCGGGCAACATCCGAATTTTGGCAGGCGGACAGTGCAGCCTGGTCAGCTGCTTCAGCCTTCGCTCGGGCATGGGCCGTCCTTAAAGATAGAGAGATACAGGGTTAGACTGGGGTGAGAGGAAAGAATGAAAGATGGAAGAAGGGACGAGAGGCGGAAATAAAAACACACGCAATCACACAGTGAGGAGGGGATGAGGGATCGGTCACAGTTCTGGACCATCTCAGCTGGGTGGAGCTACTCTGTATGGATAAAGTGATGAACTTTCTTGACTTGATGCAAACATACATAATTTCTTAATAATATATTACTGGAGATGGCACAATATCGCTTCTTCTTTACTGCTACCAACTCTGACACTGAAACCTCGCTCTCTGCAGAGCCGTTTTCACAGCCTTCTGTCAGCTGTACTGGGTCGTAGCCCTAAGGATGGCTTTACATAGTGAAAGTTTCATGCAAATGTTGCTTGAAAGTTACATGAAACTGCACAGCACTTGAGTTACACCATGTTAAGCATCCTGCAACCCAGTAGCAGCAGTTGCAGGCGGCTCAACTTCACGAAACCAATCAAAATGTCAAAAATGCATCACATGATCATGTCAATCGACATGCTTCAAAATGAGTGATTACACAGATTCGATGGAAAATAGATGATGGTGAGACTTGATGCTCTTGACGCTCCCTAATTTTACCCAGAATTTTACATAGAATTTACAGATTATTTTTTGATCCGAAGAAAGAAAATCACAATAGGAGTGGAGACTGAGCTGTCTGTGTTGAACCTGTTGTGGCTCTAGGTCAAGATAAGCGAGGCCTCAAGTAGGCTATGAAGTAGGCTGAATGTGTTGCGTGCAACTTCAACTGTTTTTACTTGCTTTGTGTAACTGTTAAGTTGCACAGAAATTACGTTGCAATCCATAACATGCAACTACAGTATTTGCAAGTTTCACTGTGTAAAGGCAGTCTAGCAGTTCAGAGACGCCAGCCAGAGGAGGTAGCGCCCCGTTTAATGAAGGCTTAAGTTGCTGTCCCACTTCAGCGTCACCCACCGAAGCCCTGGGAATCTCAGTTGTAAATGTAGTGTTTCAATTCACAAACTACCCAGTGTTCAAAACTAACACACACAGAACAGGACAACGTTTAAACTGTTCTGGGATGCTTCAGGGACGACTGCAAAACATATTCATAAAATCATGAATGTACCAGCTGCTCACGCCCACCCTAAATACAGCAATGTTAAATCCAGAAACTCTTTTTAATTTGCTTTTATTAATGGCATTTTTTTTCACTCAAATTCGTGAGCATAATGCTAATTTTCATTAGCCTGTCAATGGGAATTACTTTATAATATTAGCATCAAGCTAACAATTACATCTTCATGTTTTTAGCCCTGATACCATTCTAAATAGTATGTTCAAAATAGTAACGGCCCCACTGGTGTTGTACTGATTTTTTCCATATTTTATATGCAGTTTGAGACACGACCAATGATGTTGATCATCAGAAGGAAAAGAAACACGTCTTTCGTTCCCAGTATATCATCACTTAATTGAAAAATCTGTTCCTTTCACCATTTTCTTGAATTTCTCCTTCACTGATAAACCAACTTTGTCACCACATCCGAAACACAAAGCTTTTTTTTTGCAGTATTTAGACATTTTATTTGAATTTCTGGCTATTCAACCAATGTTTTTTATACATATTTTCAAAATTCACATAAAAGAGGTGGATGAAAACCTTCATGTGAGTGTGTGCTATTTCAGAACAGATTTGTTACAGGACTGGACCAGATTAATTCTTTTATCCCTCTGATATCCGATATTTTCAGCTCGGCCAATACCGATACCCATCGATACGGATACAGCATCTTTAAAACCACATGCATATCGATCGGTATTGATATCGATCCACATTGATATGGATATAGCACCTTTATATATTACATGAACACAATTTTGTCTTTCGGTGGGCGATAATTGTGGTTGCTGTAATATTTTTCATTCACGTTGAAATAATGTACAATTCAATTTGTTGTGTTTAGCTTCAGAAGCGAATAGGCTATTTTGGATTTCTCATTTTCAGGGGCCAAAGGGGGGTCTGACCTTGTTGTCACAGGTGCACCCGATCCCCTTGGCTCTGCTTTAGGCACCAGTGCTGGTCACCAGTTCCACATGCACACTTCATGTATATGCTTCATAGAGTCAATACAGTTCTCAAATCATTACTTCTAAGGAAGTAGTTAATGAGCATTCATTGAAAATGAGCAAGGCAGATAGTGAGCAGGTCAGAGTGATATGGACATGCAGTCTTGGAGAGCAGTGAGGGCTTCAACAGCTCAACCAAAAACGAGCCTCTAATTTTAGTCCCGTCTAGCGTTTCAGTCCAGCAGCGTGGCCTCTTTGCCTGTTATTCATGTCAGGCCGAGTGGACTGGCCCTGTTTAGAGAGCTGATCTATTTGAGGAGTCCAAATCACATCTGCTGAGAGAAACTTCAAGGCACAGGCTTCCGGAAAAGACCTCCACTTTCGACCTGCTTAAGAAACTGGAGTCTGACATTTCAATTCATGACAGTTACAGGAGTTCATTAAAAAGAGCTTCTGAAATCAACACTGATCATTAATAATGTCACCGAAGGTAGTTTAGCTGCTTATAAATTGGCTTTCAAAAGCTTTACAATGTTAAACTCGTCCTTAGGCACAAGCATCTTTAAATCTTTCATCTCTCACAGAACCCCTTTAGTCATTTACTGGGATTTGTTGTGAGTTTTTAGAATAATAGAGCAGCACAACTTTTACAGCACTAACTCAAGGCCTGCTCACAATGTTTTTGTCAGCGAAAGTCTGCACTACAATAAGCGGCTTTGTGACGGTCCAGGAAAAATACACTTTACGTACGTACACCTTTGATTACTTCATCAACTGCATTTTTCTAACGACATTCATAGAAAACAGATGTATTCCATAACGTATTGGCTCATTCCCCATCTCTATAATGCCAATAATTTCGCCAAGTCTGGTATTTTAAAGCAAAAATCCACTCTGGATTTGCTGTGTTATAGTGAAGGGGTGTTGTTGGGCATCACTCACAGACACATGACTGTAGCACATGGCCATGAAGGGCTTACTGCTTTTATAATAATTTTACAATTTTTAATAACGTTAATAATACAGCACTAATAATACAACTGGAACATTTGTAGGGCAGGCCATATCATGTCTGACCTTCAAAACAGAAAATGAGTGCTAAAGGGAATAAATGTGCTCAACCAAATTAGCAACACTGCGATGTTTTTCCACTAAACTGCACTTATGCATGCCTGAAAATAAGGCCCTATACATTACATGAACGGTCCTATAGCAGCTCATGGACTGAATGGAGGAAGAGACCAGTAATTATGTGATGACCAGGAAACAAACGCAGATGGAATCAGATCAGTGGTAGAGACCAAGGATGCAGGGCCGGCGCTGATGAGGCTGAACTGCTGAACTACTGATGATGGTGAGGGGCTGGGCTCAGCCGCTGTAATACTCCCACAGAGCGGGATTAAAGCTTCATTACGGCTCCTGACACAGCTCACTCTGACCAGGCCTACCTCCCTCACCGCAGGCAGCTGGCTACAGGCTTAAAGGGCCCTTATTTGACAATTTACTCACATTAGATTTTAATGTAATGTTAAAACTCACAATTCGTTTATATGAACATCTTATACCTTATCTTTATCCTTTACAATTAAACAGGGCGTTTGTGTTACTGTGCTTTTAAGGATCCTTCAGAAAGAAAACTTATTTGTTTTCCACCCAGACCTTCCTCTCCGGTAACTCTGCTACGGATTGTCTGCAGTAATAACATGTTCATGTATCATTTCAGGGGGAAAGGCTAGGACCAAACTAGGCCTGTCATGATCATAAAATTGTAGCTGACAATTCATTGCCATATAACCAATCATAATTAACATTTCTTTATTGTTCATTGTGTTCAACTGTTACAGTACCAATATAAAGTTTCCAAACTGGTTAATTATCTTCTATCCTAGCAGTCAATACTTGGTGGTTTCCCTTACAGCTCGACCTCAAATGGACAAACATAACTTACTACTTCCCTCTGAAGGTGTTATGGCACCAGCTGGAACGTGTGTTACTTCTGCTGTTTTTTTGTACCATTTTCAGGTTGCGGTTTTACAGCTAGAACAACAGAATTTAGCAGGTCATACTGCCTATATGATAACAGTGTGTCTACAGCAGTGGCCTAGTAACATCTTAGCGACCAGCTGAGATAATATAGCAATGGCCTAGCAACACCTTAACACCTGCCTGGTATTCCATAGCAATGGCCTAGCAACAACCTTAGCAACCATGTGGGCTGATATAGCAATGGCCTAGCAAAAACCTGAGCAACCACCTGGGATAACATAGCAATGGCCTAGCAACACCTTAGCAATCACCTGGAATAACATAGCAATGGCCTATCAACACCTTAGCAATCACCTGGGATAACATAGCAATGGCATAACAACACCTTAGCAACAACCTGGAATAACATAGCATTGGCCTAGCAACACCTTAGCAACCACCTGGAATTTCATAGCAATGGCCTAGCAACAACTTTAGCAACCATGTGGGCTGACATAGAAATGGCCTAGCAACAACCTTAGCAACCATGTGGGATAACATAGCAATGGCCTAGCAACAACCTTAGCAACCATGTGGGCTGATATAGCAATGGCCTAGCAACAACCTGAGCAACCACCTGGGATTCCAGAGCAATGGCCTAGCAACAACCTTAGCAACCATGTGGGCTGACATAGCAATGGCCTAGCAACAACCTTAGCAACCATATGGGATAACATAGCAATGGCCTAGCAACACCTTAGCAACCACCTGGGATTCCAGAGCAATGGCCTAGCAAAAACCTTAGCAACCATGTGGGCTGACATAGCAATGGCCTAGCAACAACCTTAGCAACCATATGGGATAACATAGCAATGGCCTAGTAACACCTTAGCAACCACCTGGGATAACATAGCAATGGCCTAGCAACAACCTTAGCAATCCCCTAGGATAACATAGCAATGGCCTAGCAACACCTTAGCAACCACCTGGGATTCCAGAGCAATGGCCTAGCAAAAACCTTAGCAACCATGTGGGCTGACATAGCAATGGCCTAGCAACAACCTTAGCAACCATATGGGATAACATAGCAATGGCCTAGTAACACCTTAGCAACCACCTGGGATAACATAGCAATGGCCTAGCAACAACCTTAGCAATCCCCTAGGATAACATAGCAATGGCCTAGCAACACCTTAGCAACCACCTGGGATTCCAGAGCAATGGCCTAGCAAAAACCTTAGCAACCATGTGGGCTGACATAGCAATGGCCTAGCAACAACCTTAGCAACCATATGGGATAACATAGCAATGGCCTAGTAACACCTTAGCAACCACCTGGGATAACATAGCAATGGCCTAGCAACAACCTTAGCAATCCCCTAGGATAACATAGCAATGGCCTAGCAACACCTGATCAACCACCTGGGATTCCAGAGCAATGGCCTAGCAACAACCTTAGCAATCCCATGGGAAAACACAGCAACAGCCTAGCAACAACCTGAGCAACCACCTGGGATTCCAGAGCAATGGCCTAGCAACACCTTAGCAACCACCTGGGATTCCAGAACAATGGTCTAGCAACACCTTAGCAACCACCTGGGATTCCAGAACAATGGCCTAGCAACACCTTAGCAACCACCTGGGATTCCAGAGCAATGGTCTAGCAACACCTTAGCAACCACCTGGGAAAACACAGCAATGGCCTAGCAACACCTTAGCAACCACCTGGGATAACAACTGGAAAACAACTGCGGTCAGCTTATTATTATTCAGCTCCAATAACTGCGATCAGGCGATTACGTCATGATTGTGAAAGGCCTAGGCCGACCTGATGCTGGCTGAATAGTTCGTTATGCAGTCCTGTATGTTAAATTTTGCACTAAAATTTGCTAAAAATTTTAAGTCAAATTATTTTCCTTGAAAAAAATGACCAAAAAAACTTTTGCATATGACGATGCACATTCTGACATCACAACCACAATGAACCGCTGGGGAGTGCACGGCATGTTTACAAACATGTGTGCACACTTTAAAAAAAGCAAGGATACGTCGCTTTCCCATTATACGGGTTCTTTACTGAATCAAGCTGTAAATCACCTGAGTTTTGAGCTACAATCATTATCATCAAGTATTTATCGCCATCACTGCAATATTTAATGACCACTTGCACCACTGATTATCATCACCGCCAGCTTAAAGACTTAACAAGCCCTGCTGAGCTTCGCGAATGACACACTGAATGTTCACACTTAAAGTGTGTCGGTGGAGAAGAACACACAGGCTTCCTCACGCTCACTGTGTACCAGAAAAAAAAAAAACAGGAGACCTTTACTTTTTCTGAGCTATGTTGGCAGTATCATACTCTGCGTTCTTCAACAGGCCGGATCTAATGTGTTATACAGTAGAGCTGGAGCCAAAGAACATCTCCTTGACGACAGATGGAGCAGTTGCAGAAATTCTGAGGTTTTAATTTGGCAGCAGTGAGCTCCCCCCTCCCTCCCCCCACATACACACATCCACCCACTCTCTCTCTATCACACACACAAGAGCGCAGATAAAGATGTCAAGAGGCGCGTATCCTCCTCCCTCCCTTCCTTTAGAAACGCTCACACCAAATCCTGCAGGGATTCAGCAGCATCCTTGTATTTACTGTTAGATCTAGGAAACAGAAAAAAATCTATCTATATATCTATCTATATAATATATACACACACACATTCACATCAGATATACATCACTACACAGTGGTGTTCATAATAAGGCTGTCAGTATTGATTATATTTATTTCAGTAGTAAAATAGTACTGAAATAAAGTAAGCAATAGGTATGATAAGACATTTTCACAATACACAATACGCACACTTTTTCTTGTTTTCCTGAGATTTTTCTAAGTTGAAATGTTTCATATACTGCACTAAATCCCATTAACCAGGGCTAAATATACTGTCCTTGTAACGAAACATGCACTTAGTCATCACTGACGATTTCCATGATATGCTCAGAAAAGCTGGCTGTGATGTAATTCATCATGATAAGGATAAATATCATCACTTTAGCCACCAGCCCTAGGAAGCCTTTTGATGGTAAAACATCGATGGTAACACTTTACTTGAGTCCTGCTACATAACGCAGACATAACCATGTGAAGTGGTACCCAATAGGAAAAAACACGGTGTGGCTAAAAATGCTTCTAAATGATGTGTTTCTTACTGTAAGAGAGCAGTAAGTGAATTTAAAATATTACAACATTATCATCATGCAAACTGACAACTCAGCACCTCCAGTTGATCTAGAAGGGTACGTTTTTTTATTTATTAGTTTAATGTTAATCGATATTAATCATGACATCGTAAATAACTTCTGGAAAACATCTATGACTTAAAACCATGAGAGTAAAATTAAATATTGCGCAAAATTATCAGTTTTTGGTATTAATACTTTATTGTTAAAGCAAAATTCCACAGATTTTTCAGAACGTCCGCATAACAGAAACGTGGTTTGATGAAAAATCACAAAGTAAAGAAACTTACTGGCTCTAATTTCTTTACAGTGGTGGTGATAGGAACCAGGAGTGGTGATGTCTACTGGGCAAATATAGTCATTTTATTCACTACCCAAAACCAACTGTGAACCTACGCACATCTCCTGAGTTTTTAGTAAGGTTGATGATGGTAAAACAGTGGTAAATCTGAAAAAATCTGTTTTCTTTGGGGACTATTTTGCCTTAAAACACCCTGCATGTACCTCTCCACCATAAATAAATGGTGTTTTTAGGCCAGAATGTTCTGAAAAACAGGCATCAGGCAGCATATTCATAACCATTTAATGTAATAACTTAATAGAAGAATTAAACACTTCAACCGCTTGGTCCCTATCAACCACTCAAACCACTGACTCTCAATGGCGCATTTCAGTCAAACAACTCTGACTAACCTTGTTTACCTATTAACGACTGAATTATGCAGAAATTTGGAAAAAAATCTGTGCAACACCCCCTCAAAGTACTCTGAAAATATCTGAAAAGCAGTAATACACAAGGAACTCTTTTCACCAAAGGTATTATCTCTCATATTTCAGAATAAATAAATAAATAAAAAAAATAAAAAAACAAACAGACCCACAATTAAAGAACATATGAAATTATCAATACCTATATTACTGTTCAGTTTTCAGTTTCTAACTATGCAAAGGTGTGTTATACTGCTGTACACTCTAAAATCAACGGTCTCTGAAACTTCAGTGGGTTTCACACTGTGGGACATATTTAAAATCAGTCAACATCCCATCCTTCACGTGTGGGAACACAGCCTGTGCATCACAGAACACATGACGTTTACATGTGGATGTGGGATTCTGTGCATCGGATTACGTTAAGCAGGAAGCAGATGTGCTGAATTTGCCTCCATATAACGGGGCCTTAATGTATACAGACAGTCAGTGTTGGACTAAGACGCTTCTCCATTCACTGAACACAAATTCGATGCAACCAATTCGCCCAGGATTAAAGTGGATCGTTAATCTGCGCAGGTAATCCCATCCAGAAGACACAGCACCAAAACCTTAGGCAGATGAGGAAAAGAATCAAACCTTAGTGTAATTACAGAATTAATCAGGTATGAAGTGAGGATGAAGACTCTGCTATTAAACTCCACATTCACTACTGGGCTCACTGTGAAAATCAGGCGACTGAACAAACTACAAGAGAGCCTCCTTTCCAAAAATCTCATCACATCTCTCTCTGATTCTAGCACTCTGTTTAGCCTCCCTCCCTCACACCCTCTCTCGCTCTCTCTCCTCTTCCTCTCCTCCTCTGTGAGCTAACTGAAGGCTTCAACGCAGCCAAAAAGGGGATTTTCAGACAGTCAGAATCTAAGAACTGTTCCTTCTGATAGGCGGTCAGTCATGATTGTACGCAGTGTTGGCCACATACAGTTCCTTAAATCTGCTGCGGTTTTATGTGTAGCTGGGCAAGACATGCCAAACGGCTTCGTGGGAAATGGTACACATGCTAACATGCTATCAAGAAATGCTCCATACTTAAAAAAGATGGTTCTTCAAGGGTTCTTTGTAAAGGCACTGGTTCTACTCTGAACCATGAGCTCTGTGTAGAACCATTTCATGCTTAAGGTCTTTGCATGGTGAAATGGTTCTTTGGATTGATGAAGAAATGGTTCTATATGGCACAAAAAAGGGTTATGCTATTGTCACAAGCTTGACATCGGTTTGGTTCTCTACAGAACCACATGCAGCACAATTCTCTGTCAATCTGAAGAACCAACTCACCACGTAAAGAACCATAAAATGGTTCGGTATCGTACTCTATAGTACTCTGGTTCTAAATAGAACCATTGGCTTTATGGCATTCGGCAGATGCTCTTGTCCAAAGCGACTTTTGGACATTTTTTACACAGGTGGGTGAAGGTAGTGTTAGGAGTCTTGCCCAAGGACCCTTATCATTGGTCTAGGGACTGAAGCCCAGTCTAGAGCGCGGGAGCCAAAAGGGTTACCCATTACACTATATAGAGACAGAAGAACAATGTATCTTTAAGTTATCCTTCACCATAAAGGAGTTTATGAATAACTACATAAAAAACATGCTACACATGCTTGTATCACATGCTATCAAGAAATACTACACTCTTAAAAAAGATGCTTCTTCAAAGGTTCTTAAGTAAAGAAAATGATTCTATATAGAACCATGAACACTCAAAGAGCCCTTTGCATGAGTTCTTTACATCATGAAACGGTTCTTCAGATAGCTGCAGAAGCTTCAGATGCAGAAGCTACAACCTTACAGTGAAATATAATTTATCTTTAAACAATCCTTCGCTGTAAGGCTGCAGCTCCTGCTATTAGCTTTTTATGCCGAAAGGCTTTGTAGACCAGTACATGTACCACAAGCAGGAAATGTTAAATACATTACCATTAAAAGTTATAAAAGCAGCTCTGTTACAGATACGTGTAAGAAATGGTAATAATTTGTGCCATAATTTGTAGAAAGAACAAAATCTGGATGATGAACAGAGCTGTAGATGATTTGGTAATAACTGAGAAAGCTGTATAGCATCAATAATTTACTTATAATATGACCAGAATAATATAAGCAGGCTCCAAAACCTGCTGATCAAATACCTACTTACGTAATTTTTTGTGAGAAGAAACGACCAAGAATAGATCATTTCCTAACAGATCTGCTGTTTTCTACTATTTTATGACCTTTTGTAGTTCACATTATTTCAGTGATGAAATAATGTGAGTTGTTACTGGATAAGAATTATTATTACGACAAATGGTTGTAAACCTTTCAGCAGCAGTGCGTGTGCCAACAGCTGAAGCTAAGTTGCGAGTCATAGTGGTAAATTAAATGGCACCTACAGGCAGACTGCATCCGCTAAGCGCCTGAGTAAATAACAGGACCAGGCTGACCACTCTATAATCTCACCTCAATAAACTATTCTATAGTGTCTGTATTTATGAATATATGCGCAGAAACAGGCTAAAATGCTTAGCAGGAAATAATTTAAACAGTAATGTGCCAAAGTCAAAGACCACCCTTTATTTGTCTCCTGATTTCTAGTCAAAGTTGCCAATAACACATTCAAATCTGAGGCTTATTATTCAGTAACTACAGGGACTTTAATGCAAACTGGCCGAGCTATTTTTAGGTTATAGAAGCGTGTAATAAAACTTTGGGCTCTGGCCATTTAAGGAGTTAAATACAAGTTATTTATTTTTCAGGAACTATTTGGAGGAGATTAGATAAAGACAATCCACTTGCGTAGTGAAGAGGGCAGATAAAGGAAAATAAGTGAAAAAACAGGACTTTCCAAAAACGATTAGTTCAAAAATGTATTATAAGATATGGAGAACATGGGACTCATGTTAAGGAAATATATATCCATGCATGTTTTAAAATGTGTTAGATTTGTGATATATGTCCATATATGTTTGACATAATGTTTGACACTATTACACATATTTCATCTACTATCTGTACGTATACTGGCATGTATTTAAAAATTCCAAATTTCCAAAAAAAATGGAAAAATATTTAATATTGTTGCCATCCAGAAAAAAAAACAGACACAAGTATCTTAATTTTTTTCTACACTGTTTGAGCTCAGCACTTGCCTTTTATCTTACGTGATGAATGGATCAATAGATACGCTTCAAAATACGTTTTACATAAACTTACATTCAGTAACGTTTTTCCCTTTTCCTCTGAAGTTGCCATTTAGGAATTTTCTACAACATCTCATGCAAGCGTATCTTTAATCTAAGAAAATAACCTATCGCTGTTGCCTTCTGTCCGATGACTGCTGGGATAGGCTCCAGCACCCCCCGCGACCCAGAAGGATAAGCGGCTTAGAAGATGTGTGTGTGTGTGTTGTCGGGAGAAAACCTCGCATCTCCAAAATGAGAACTTTACCAGAAAAGGAAAAAAAACCTACTTTACTTTTAATGCGAGTCAACGAAACCAGACTTTGTCCCAAGACAATTTGGGCCATTTCCTTTGGTCCATTCTCCATGAAATTTACAAACAATATAAAGGGCATCTGGTATTTTCAAATCATGTCAAAAACAGAAAAACAACAACACTGGAGATGCGAGGTTTTCTTCCGACAGCAGCGATATATTTTTATTCCATATGGTAACAACCATGCAAGATCTGGTAGACCACCAGAAACTGACCCATCAGATAAACAGCACTTTGAGAGAGAGGAGAAAATCAAGCTGCTTCAGATCTGAAAACATCCACAGGTGTTTCTGTCCATCTGTGAGAAGACGACTCAGCGCTGTGGGTCTGAAAGGATGTGTAGCTGTCAAGAAGAACCTCACTGAGAAAAGGAGACGGACACAGAAGAAAATCTGCGAACAAACAAAGCACCGCTGGTGTTCTGAGAAGACTCCAGACCTCAACATCACTGAATGTGTCTGTGATTATTTGGATCACAGAAGCAGAAAATGCAACCAACTTCCAAGACTGAACTTTGAAGGAGTGAAAAATATGCAGATTTCTCAAAACAAACTGACGCTGAGTTTTTGTGGGTATTTTAAATGGAAAGTAAATGAAAGGTCATCTGACTTTCGCACAGACCTGCATATGCTTGTATACTATTCTAGTGAGAAGAGCTATATGCTAGAGTGCCGAGGCTAAGCTGCAAGTTATCTTAGAGGCAAACTAACACACACACACACACACACACACACACACACACACACACACCAAACACGCTCACTCTGCTGAGTGCTCCAACAGATGATAGGAGCACAGATTGACTACTGTATCAGTCGCAGGACTATATTCTTGTCAGCGGTTGAGGAGCCAACTCCTGCCTTGCCTTATTTAGTCAGGCCTAAGAGACGCCACACTGCAGAGAGAGAGAGAGAGAGAGAGAGAGAGAGAGAGAGAGAGAGAGAGAGAGAGAGAGTACAGCCTCACAGGCTTTTTCTCCCTCTCTCAGTCTCCCCATCTCGTTTTCTCATTCTGTCTCACAGTTTGCTCTCTCTCTCTCTCTCTCTCTCTCTATCACCACCACCTTCGGCCTCAAGCCCTCTCAGCCTCTCCTCACATTCCGAAAGTCCTCTCAGTGCTTATCACTTCTCTCCATAACAGTCTTCAAAGGCACGGAGAGATATTTAATTCATACCGCTGCTCTGGGACATATTACTATTTCATTAGCGGCACGGATTGTGTAAGCCTCGTTATTGGAGCTTTCATTAAAATTCATATTCCAGGCCATCAGAATGATGCACATGGTAATGAGTGGCCTGAGCTGAGACAACAGCACCGCATGCATACAGAACCTGTTCGAAGACAGAGAGGGACTGGAAAAAGGCCTTTATATAACGATTCACACTGATTTAACGTGACTGAGCCGCTACTTAGCCACAGAAATCCGCTGCTGCGAACCGGAACACGCCATCAGGTTAAGATAAAGGAAACAGACGCGAGGTCAAACGCAGTGTAAAGCACAGAAGACTGAAAGACGTTTAACAGAAACTGCCTGTTCGAGCGAAACTCTGCATAAATTGTAGAGAAATCCTACACCAGCTAAGCCATCACTCTACAGCGCGCTACTGCTCGCTTTCACACCTCGCGTGTCCTAACACGAACTGACGCCTCACGTGACGACACAGTTGAGTGGACCATTCCTCTTTAGCCAAAAAGCTAAAGTGGCTTACAAAGGTGTTTTTACAAACAAAGGTGTATATATAATACACATAATGTGCCATATCTTATTTCAACTTCATAAATCAACAAAATTGATCAGGGACACCCAAACTTTCGCTTACAACTGTAAGTTTAAGGGGCTCTTCTGGCCTAAAACTAGCATTTAATACGCTATTCGTCATGTAAGGTAAAGCATTCTTTAGCCTCCTCAGTTTGACAGAATTTGATAGAATCCATGATTCTGGGTCCTTTTTGTGTTTTCGTCCATCAGTGTTCTCTCACTACACTACCCATCATGCATTACATCACACCACCACCGGGCAGCCCCACATTTAGAAATCCTACTGCTAGCATAGCCACTGAGGTGCCTACACTTTTGCCAAAGACAGCATGTGTCACTATACTGAAATATACGCACATATACTGATTAAATATGTACTAATGCCAGTTTAACATTTTTGTATATGTCCAAAATATAGCTAAACATTCAACAAACTTGGCGAAGGTTTTGAAAAACGTATGTAAATGTATTTATGTATTTGTAAGTGAACGTTCGATGTAATCCGGATATTTTTTAATCACTTAATTCTCAACGTTACACAGCTGCCTTGGTCATTTTAGAATCTTTTCTGGCTCTGCTCGTCATTCTGGAAAGCTCTAAAAAAGTCCTTCATCTTTATTTACAGCTACAGCTTCTGCTAATTATTATTATTATTATTATTATTATTATTATTAAAGTTGGACAGGACTAGCAGGCCACCCTCCTGAACAGCCATTCCAAACTCAAGCTAGCACAGCGAACACGGGATCGAAGCTAAGCTGGTAAGAACCTTTTAGCATGAACTCTCTTGTGTAATGCTAACCAGCCTCTACTAGCTTACCTTCTTTATAAGCATTTAGCACTGACATTAGCATTTTTCAGTGTAAACAGAGCCGGTTTATGAGGAGCCTGGCCACTTCCTATTTCCCCCATTATATCAAAAACAGTACTGCTAAACAGCAGAGGGCGCCCGTGAGCAAGTCCTCAATGAATGGGAGTGAATGGAGCTCAACGGCTAAAATCAAACAGTTAAAATAGTTTCTAATCACTGAACCAGAACTTTCCTTTAATTTTAGAAAGCAGACGGATGGATTTCACTAAAACAGCAAAGAAAACTCACCTGTATGTTTCCTTTTTTCTACAGCAAACAGGTTTTGGGCAGCAGGACGCTAACATTACTGCTGCTGAGTGCTGATTGGTTGGCGAGCGGAGCAGCTCATTGGCTGTTCGTGCTCACTGACGTCATGGACGTACATGAGGCGCCGTTTTAAACTCCTATAACTCGAGTTTAAAAGCTCTTAAAATATAACAGCGGTGTTAAAATGTTTTGTTCATAACTATTATTTTACATTAACAATGCATTTATAAACTATGATTTTGCTCAAATGCTCCATCTTAACCCATTCATTTCGAACTTGCTCGGGAGCGCCCCCTAGTGTTTGAGAAACCCAGAAGACATTACAGAGCAGAAATTCTCTACAACTTCTCTGGTATATCCCTTGCTTTAGCATGCATGCTAAGTCACACACTGACGTAGCTTAGCTACAGAGGGAATACCAGGGAATAATACAAGGGAAATAACGAATAATATCCATAACAATAAGTAGCTATTTTGTAGGAGGAGCTGCTTAGTGGATTTTTTAGAAGAGAAACTCCAGCATTTCCAGTATAACCTGAAAAATGAAGCACTTGGACTGTGTGTTCTGACTTGTGGCACAGGTGGCATCCTTTGACTGTGCCATGTTTAAAGTCTCAGTACGACCCATTCTACTGTCAGTGTGTGTCTATGGAGATCACATGGCTGTGTGCCTGAATTTACACCTGTTATTCAAGTAATTTGGGGCCATTTCTATTATTCCATTCACCATAACATTTTGGCAGAATGTGACAGCTGGCTTTTTCAAATTATGTCAAAAAATAAAAACAAATGTTGTACAAAGTTTTGTACTGGTAGTATTTTTTTTCATATGTCCATATATCCTGATAGCAAGAGGAATAGTGGGCCGCTGTTGGCCCGCTGATGGCAAAACTGGTGGTCCACTGGCATTTTGCTCAGCATTTTCTGGGCGGCCCACCGGCGGTCAGGCAGAGTATTGGACTAAATTCCACTTATCATCGCTCATTTTCCACAAACAGTCCAATTTACTTATTTTTTGCTTCCTTCCTTTCTTTAGTTATACTGTGTAAATTAGTTTAGTAAATCTTTTTAATCTATCACAGTGTCAGCGACGACACTGTCTACAAAATCTTCTAATATCAGCCAAGTCATTATTTTTTTGTTTGTAATATTTGTCTTTGTTTATTTTCTAAAATAAATTTTAAATCTGTTCGAGAAGACTAAATACTAGTTAGAGCTTGTATGCAGGACAATAATCCGGGTGGTCCAAGGGTGGACCAGCGGTAGCAAAGAGTCAGCGGGGTGCGACCTCATCAAGCCAGAGGACCGATATATGCTCGCTATCTGGGATATGCAGAAAATATATGCAAGTTTTCATTACAGATGGATTTAAAAATGACCATCTGCAAACACTTTCAAATGTATTTGATAGATACAGTAAGGATATATTTATTTTCCATATGGGAACGCATTTGTTTCTTCCTACATACGTGCCACACACCCCATAATTACATAAGAATCTTCTCTCCTAGCAACACCTCACCCCCGACAACATGTGCGCGAGTTTTTTTCATGGCCTTCTTTTCTTTGGAATAACCACAAATGCATTAGAGTTGATTTTGTGTGTCAAACCAACTTCCCATGAATTCCTACTCAGAATGATCAGAGGCATTTGGAGGTTCTCATGCCGCTGCCACTGCCGCTGCCGCTGCCGCTGCCCCCCATGCCTCTGTGACTTCATCGCCGACACATCCTGTTGGCCCTGCATCGATTAGATGTTCAGCAGGAGCTGTGGCTGCGGGGCATATGACGGCACTCATGCGGACAGACTATTCAACACGGCCGCTCTCCACAACACCCGCCTCTCTCTCTCTCTCTCTCTCTCTCTCTCTCTCTCCCTCTCTTCATCTTTCTGTCTCTCTCTTCCCATCTCTCTCTGTCTATCTCTTTCTCTCTCTCTCTCTCTCTCCCTCTCTATATCTTTCTGTCACTCGCTTCCCATCTCTCTCTATCTCTTTCTCTCTCTCCCTCCCTCTCTCGTTCCTTCTTTTTCTCTCCCCCCCTTTTTTTATATATCTTTCTCTCCCCCTCTCTATATCTCTCTCTTCCTCTCTCTCCATCTCTCCCTCCCTCTCTTCTTTTCCATCTCTTTCGCTCTCCCCCATATCTCTTTCTCTCTCTATATATATCTTTCTGTCTCTCTTCCCATCTCTCTATCTCTTTCTCTCTCCCTCCCTCTCTCTCTTTCTTTTTCTCTCTCCCCCCTTTTCTATATATCTTTCTCTCCCCCTCTCTATATCTCTCTTCCTCTCTCTCCCTCCCTCTCTTCTTTCTATCTCTTTCACTCTCCCCATATCTCTCTTTCTCTCTCCCCCCTCTATGTATCTTTGTCTCTCTCTCTCCATCTCTCTCTTATCCATCTTCTTCTCTCTCTCTCCTCGTCTGTCTTTCTCCCTCTTTCTCTCTCCTCCCTTTCTCTCTCCCCGTCTGTCTCTTTCTCTCTCCCTCTCTTCCTTACCTTTTGCTCTCCCCATATCTCTCTTTCTCTCTCCCCCCTCTATGTATCTTTGTCTCTCTCTCTCCATCTCTCTCTTATCCATCTTCTTCGCTCTCTCTCCTCGTCTGTCTTTCTCCCTCTTTCTCTCTCCTCCCTTTCTCTCTCCCCGTCTGTCTCTTTCTCTCTCCCTCTCTTCCTTATCTTTTGCTCTCCCCCTGTATCTCTCTTTCTCTCCCCCCTCGATATTTCTCTTCCTCTCTCCATCTCTCTCTTCCTTTGTCTCTCTCTTTCTCTCTCTCATCTATCTTTCTTTCTCTTTCTCTATCCTCCTTTTCTATCTCTCTCTTTCTCTCCCTCTCTTCCTTATCTCTTTTGCTCTCCCCTGTATCTTTCTCTCTCTCCCCCTCTCTATATATCTCTCTTCCTCTCTCTCCATCTCTATCTTCCTTTATGTCTCTCTCTCTCCCCCTCTCTATATATCTCTCTTCCCCCCTCTCTCTCTCTCTCTCTCTATATATATATATATATATAATTTTTTTCCTCTCTCCATCTCTATCTTCCTTTATGTCTCTCTCTCTCCCTCTATATATCTCTCTTCCTCTCTCTCTCTCTCTCTCTATATATATATATATATATATATATAATTTTTTTTCCTCTCTCTCCATCTCTATCTTCCTTTATGTCTCTCTCTCTCCCCCTCTCTATATATCTATCTTCCTCTCTCTCCATCTCTATCTTCCTTTATCTCTCTCTCTCTCTCTCTCTCTCTCTCTCCATCCATCTCTCTCTCTTTGTCTTGTAAGGGACTGGTCATGAAACAGCTCCTTGTTGAATTTACCTATTACCCCCTTGTTGACAATGTGGACTAATTGTTTTGTTCTATGGGGGTCTTGCTTTGTGGACCTGATGAACTTAGTGGGTTTGTGTTAAATCTGTGAATTGACCTCTCTGTAATTTGGCTAAGTTGCCTTTTGCTTTATTTGTCTTTCCTACTTTGTTATGGTTTTGAATTTGGCCTGAGCTGGCTGTGACCGCTCTTATTACGTGGACAAAGGTTGATTAAAGGGGTTTCAAAGTCAAAGTCTCTCTCTTTATCTCTATATCTCGCTTCCTCCCTTTCTCGCTGTTTCTCTCTTCTTCTCTCTGTTCCTTTCTGTCTCTCTCTCTCTCTTTCTCTCTCTCTCTCCCACACTTACTCATTCCATGGCCATGGGAGAGAAAACAAAAGTGATATGACTCTCACAACTGGAATCAATGACTCAAGTTTAGTTAGGTAAGAAAGTTCAACACTGTAACCATGGTTACACCTCACAACAACACAGCTTCCAGAAAATTTCTCTGATTATCATTATTATTGGTGTTGTTGCCATCAGTAAAAAAGCTGTTTTTTCATCTTCAATCCTTAAATTTGGCTGATCGTTCATACATATCAGCTCATTAGCAACCCAGCACATACATCTAACACAGACTGACCGACAAACTGCCACGAGCAAGAGGCCGCGCGTTACAGTGATGTTGCCAGGGCTAATACCACATTCACATGTTCGTGTTGAAAAAAGCGCCATTCTGCACCTCACAGCCTTCGTCGTGGTTCTATTGAAGAAAACGGAGTATCCAGTTCATATATCGTCCATCTACCTGTGAACGTTATTAAGCACAACAAAACGTGGAGTAAAACTACCCATCACTGCAATGCACTGCCTTGCGAACTGAACCAGGTTCTTTCTTCATTAGTGCACTTGGGTCCAACCCCATTTCACCCCTCGCCCCTACCACTTAGCCCTTAGCCCTCTGTTTTGCACGTTCACATCTAGGGGTAGGGTGTCCCAGTATTTGTTGAGATGGAGGGGTAGGGCAAAGTGAAAAGGTTTTTCAGAGGTTATGAGAAAAAAAGAAAAATGATAACCACTGTATTATTTTAGTTTGATGTCGTTTCAGTGTATTATGGTCATTTTCTTCGTAACAAGCATAACAAATCGCTAAAAGTATGCTAAAGTCTCGGTAGCTAGCTAGCTAATTTTCCCGTTCCACCTTAAATAGTCCAGCAGTTCTGACGCCTGAAGCGCCAGAATGTAACTGCTGCACCATTTAAGGTGGAACGGGAAAATTTGAACAAGAACCTGGTGAATATCTGACTTCAGCTTCGTATCACTGAAGAATTAGCAGTGGGTGATAATAAATAATTGCCCCCCTCTTTGAAGTCACATGACGCCCTAAATGTAACTAAAGCCCAGCAGTGAGGAGCTGAACTTTACCCTCCTCTGCTGTCACTGAAGACGGGCCGGACTGCCAGTGGAGAACCGCTAGCAGCCGTTAATGAAGCAATTTTTTTTTTTTTTTTAATTTGAGGGTCCCATTTCAGAGGGCAAGATTTCAACCACTACCCCTTGTAACTCCGTTCCAAGGGGTTAGGGTGACACTCGAAAACAAGGGGTAGGGGTAAAAAGAAGAAATGGGATTGGGCCTTGGTGCTCCATGCAACCATCATGACAGTCAAAGATTATTCCATTAAACAGCAGAAGGATTTTTAGTGACTTGTCGCAGTGAGACTGAAATCAGTTGTCAGTCAGTAGGTGTGCGTATACTGGACATTTCACAACAGCTTCGACGCAGCTGAGCCAATCAGAATGCAAAACTGGAACTACCTGTTTTACAGCTCTCATTCTGCTCACGATAACAAAATAATCTATTTTAATTCATTATTTGTTTTGTCACTTATATGGAAAATAGACAAGACAGAGGGGGTGGAAATGAGGTCACTGGGTTGCTAGCTGCCTAAGGCACATATTAAAGGGTTTGCCATTGCTATCTAGAACCCCTTCAAGAATTTATTAACCATATCAGCTCTAAGCTATTCAGTTTTTTATCTGAAGGCTTATTCAGTAACTACTATAAAAGTAATAAAACTAAATGCAACTATGAGAGTTCAGTATTGAAGTACAGGCCCACATAGAGAGCCCAAGCTCTTAGTCTTGGGGGGGCCAAGGTGTATGTTTGTGCTGGGCCGGGGGCCAAAAAGACAGCCAACTGTGACGCTTTCCTGACCTATGAAGCAGAATGTCTTTAAATTCCCTAAAAAGATATTCTTCACTCCAGTGGTCCCTAAATCTCCCCTTGTTGTCCACATAGCACTGTCTGTTATGAGCACTGTCCATGTCATTAGTTCATACCTGGTAGCCACATATGTGATGCTACATCTCTGTTGCAGGACTGCTGTTAAAAAAATGAAAATCATTTCATATGACCAAAGAATCAGTGGTGGGTGACAATAAATAATTGTCTCCCCCTCTTTGAAAGCATATGATGTCCTAAAGCCCAGCAGTGAAGAGCTGAACTTTACCCTCCTCTGCTGTCACTGCAGACTGGCAGGGTCGCCTACAGAGCAGCGCCGGTAGCTGTTAATGAAGTAATGCTCTTTTTATTTGAGGGTCCCATTTCAGAAGGAAGATTTCAACCACTACCCCTAAAACACAGATCCAAAGGGCAAGGTGACACTCTGAAACAAGGGGTTGGGGTACAAATAAGGAATAAGATTGGGTCTTAGCACCATTCCTCCTAGACTGGCATGTAAACGCAACACGTATTGAGCTGAACTGCTAGAACGGACGACTTTCACATAACGAATCAAGTAAACAGTTCTTTATCACTCAGAGAGCCTGGTACAGCAGTGAACGAGCCACCTTCATCGAGATGAACTGATGACCGCTCCAAAGCCCTTACTGTAAGAGTGAGGTGTTGGTAGTACACCACTGCCAAAAAGGGCTCTCTGAAGCCATTTCATAGAACAAGTACGTTTAGATCTACGGCAATTAAATGTTTTTACTTGAGCCAAACATGCAAGCCATTTAGGAACCTTTATTTTTAAGGGTGTGGCATTGTTTAATTAGAACAACTTCAGCTGAATTAAAATCACAGTTTAATTTACTGTTTGTCCGTATTAAAGGGGCACTCTGTAACCATTCTTGCATCTATTGCAAACTGGAGCAGTGGTCTTCAAACCAGTCCTCAGGACCCGCAAACAGTCCACGTTCTTGTTTTTATGTAACTCAAACTGCAGAAGGATGGAGAAAAATCTGGACCGTTTAGAGGGGCCTTCAGCACACATGCTCTAGAGCAAAATTTAGCAGCTTAAAAATTAGGAAAAGCCCTTTCTGAGGATGTATCTCGAAGACGGAACTGTTGAGAAGCTGCTATCCTTTGTGGATACTGGACGGTGGGCTATATCTGTTTACTTCGGCTATTTAGAAGATAGAAATCATGTCTTTGTTTATTAGCCACGTCAGCGTCTATGCTAGCAAAAGGATTTCTTAATGTGAAAACACAAAAAAGGACACAAAATTGTCAATCCTGTCAAATTCTGTCAACTCGATGAGGCTGAGGAACGCAGTATATTACATTCAACAAAGCACAGAATTTGACCAGGGTTTTTTGACCCTTAAAATCTATATTGGACACAAAATGCTCACCCTGGTCAAACCTTTTTCTATTTAACATATAAATCCATCAAATTTCACTAATCTAAATAACACTGATGTTTTTGGTTATTGTGATAGCTGTGGTGTCGTTCAGTTTACCTCGAGGTGGCGATCTCCACTTTCGTCCGGGCGATAGCAGCTGCTCTGATGGCTCCTTCAACAGCACGGTCCACCTTCTGCTTGGTCTTGGTGTTCTTGAGGGGTATGAGCTGTTTCTTGATGCCGCGGACCAGCACGTTGTTCTTGTACTTGCCCTCCTCACGTGTGCCGTCTGGGAACATTGTGCAGCCGTAGCCGTGGCGCTTGTTGTTGGTCCACTCGCCCTCGTACTTCATGCCGTTGGACCGCTCGCTGACCCCGAAGCCATTGCGCTTGTCATTCTTCCACTCGCCCATGTAGGACTCGGTGGTGGTGGCGTCCACATTGTCTTCCATGGGTGTGTACTCGTCCGCCCCTTCTCCCTCTCCAAAGCTGATGGTGGAGTTGGCGTCGCTGGAGCTGATGCGGCTCATGGTGGCGTCGCTGCGGGCCGAGCTGCGCTTGCTGGAGATGGACGAGCGCGAGTCGGATTTGCGAAGCTGCTTCAGGCTGCCGAACAGCGAGCCACGTCGGAACAGTCCTTTCTTCCGGGCCGGACCTCCCAGCTCGCTGTCGCTGTGGAAGTTGAGCACAAAGCCGCCGCGAGTTCCAGCCGGACTGTCCGCCAGACGCTCATGAAGGACAGAGCCGTTACTCTGCTCGCTGCGCAGCGAGGCCAGAGAGGTGCGGAGCGGAGAGCGGATCACCGTGGCCATTCCGTACGGAACGCTCTGACGGACACCATAGCCGTGCCGCATGCCCCCCATCCACTGGCCCTGATACGTACCTGCCAAAAACAACAGGCAATAGTTAGCAGAAACAGCACGTACAACATTACGTATTATTATAATCAAAAAATATAAGTCTAACTTTCTGAAATCAATGCAACTGAATTGCTTCCTTCAAATGAATCTTTCATAACATCTCTCCAGATTTGCAAAAGACAGAACAGCTGTGAATCCATTTCACCGTTTAAACTCTAGGCTTACTATTCATTTATTAATCATAACACTTACTATTCTTTAAGAACTAAAAATGCTGACTAATGTGAAAGTAATGTGTAAGTTATTGCCCACATATCAGCCCCATACAGATCAATTCTATTAAATTTCAGCAGAATTTGATCACTGAGATGTAAAATTCATTCATAGTAATTAAATGGTTAATGATAAAGAAACCTTCTAACTCAGATTTCTTTAGATTGAAAGAAACCAGGGGTCACAATGCCTACAACACAAATATACCTACTTTATTTACTTTATTTACTGTAGGTAATGTTGATGATGGTAAAATAGTGGTAGATTTGATACAATAAGCTTTATTTGGGGACTTTTTTTCCTTATAACCTATATAATAGCATGTAGCACTAAATCACTTGATTAGAATTGAAAAAAAAAACACATTTTATGCAAAACTTTATCTATAAACTGTCATAAAACGATATCTCAGGCATCAGGCAGCATCATTTCATTTAACAGTTTCCTGCAAGGCAGCTTTAAAATGTATTAAATGCTTCTGATATCTGGTTCCTAGCAACAATTCTGACCAGGTACTTTTCTGATCTCTTTGTTTTTCAGCATTTTTCCCCAATTTAGTCGGGTCCAATTCCACCTACTAGCTAGATCTTCCCCAGTCACACGATGCTATCAGCACTAAGAGGGTGAAGGCCAGCACATGCTTCCTCTGAGTCAGGTAAAGCTCCACCACATCACTGGACAGCTCGACACACTTGGAGGAGAGCACTAAGTGCTAATTCTGTTGCATCAGCTAACAGACGCATGCCATCCTACCCAGAGAGAGAGAACAGCTGCTCTCTTGGACCCCCAGCCATGGACGGCGAACTGATGATAGGGCCAACACTTACACAGTTGTCCAGAAAATGATCTAATTAAGTACAGGCGTAAAGCTTAAATTTCGCAGTGAATCAATTTGATAATAATGACGATTATTTTAATGTGATTATGAATAAACTGAACAGACAAATGCCACAAAAGACATGTTGCAAAAGGTAACGGTATAACTAACACAACTCATATCACTATATCACTGAACATCAGTTTCATAGTAGTTACACTTCCATAAACATAATATGTTATATATACTAAAATGAATCACTCTTTATTTAGATGATCCTCTCCAATGAAAAATCATACATTAACCATTCTAAGTCTTTTGGGATTATTAGTTATTTTGTTTTCTATTTTATTCTGTACAAGCTTTCACATTAAGGAGCTAAACTATGGTCTAGTTGTTTCAGTGACCAATTTATTTTAAACACAAAATATCAAATGATGTCATACCATGCTTATATGACTTTTATTACTAAAATATCACATATACTGGTTTTGGTTGCAAGGGCTCAGTTATTTAGGGAAGTTTTTAGGGAAATCTCACTACAAATGCTGACTTGCCTGTCAGTTTAGTGCTAAGAATGCTAAGACTTTTTGAACTGATACACAGAAAACATCAGTTTTCTGGCTCTGATTTTGAAACATATCGAATTGCAGCACATAAGGAGTCCAGAAACTGATCAACCGTAAAACGTCAACACCAATAAGCGTTTTCTTGGAAAGGTTGCCAGTTCAAATAGTTCTGTTTCTCTGCATACTAGAGACAAACAAATGGGCCTAATACAACTACCACTGAAAATACAATTAAGGCTGAGAGAAATGGTCAAGTCTAAATTCTGAATTGATCATATTATCAATATTGTCAAATGTTAGCTATTTCAGGACTTTCCCTGAGTCAAATCCCCTTCTTGTCCTTTCCCACTAAACATACTGGAGTTTTTCCCTTAAAGGGCCCATATCATGAAAAACCAAACATGCGTTTTTGAAATAAAAGCGTTTAAAGTAAGATGTGAACTTTGTTACAGTTTCAAAACATACCAGTCCATACAGACCATATATGCTGCAAAAATAGCCTGTTTTGAATGTGTTTTTGTGATGTCACAAGAACCAACCCATTTCCATATATCCAGCTATTCAGCCTAGAGCAGTTTAGCCCCACCCATTCACACTTAAGTTATAAGGAGTGTTTCAGCCTGGACTGCTTTTTGAACAGGTACAATAGAGGGAAGCCAATAATTTACATATATCAGTCTTAAAGGCACAGTAACAGCCTGTTTTACTCTGAAAGATAAACAGAGGGTGGTCATGTAAAATTAGTTATGACCATTTTGGTATGCACAAACGTTAGAAGTGGACCTTAGAGGAAAAAGAAAATACAAGAAAACATAAGCCCTAATGTAAAAACGCTCCCTCTGTGTGATTAAGAGATGGTTCAAATCACTTATACAGTTGAAGCGTAAAGTACGATGTGCTAACGTGAATGAATATAGCAGCTTCGTATTGCTGTCTTATATGTCAAAGAATGTTTCAGACCGCGCCATCTTATGTATGGCTGGGACAGTAATACCCCAATTACTACACACCAAGTGTAACCCTAGCTGTGGAATGACGAGTGTGTGACAGAGTGGATGGCTGTCCCTCCTATATCTCGGCCGCCAGTGTGTCAGGCCTGACAGCCTCCCCAGAACACCCAGACCTATTTTAAAACATGGAAGTAACCCGAGACATCGTGAAATTTGTAGCTTATGCCAACCATAACTCTGATTTATTTACCCCATTTATACAAGCCGTTACTCATGTCTGTACTTTACTACCTGTCACTCTCTCCTGATCAATAATATGGAAGGTTTCAGAGTGAAAAATAGAAAAGACAGTGGTAATTAAATAGTTGTTATTTGGGGAAGCTTACCACACTTTTAGGTAATATGCTGGGTGAAAGTTTTGATGCTATTATTGTACTATAATATAAAGCAAATTGGGACTGTACAGCTTGTGCAACTGTTCTAAAATGGCCCAGATTTGAAAGAAAACTACAATTGTGTTCAGAGTTTAATGCACCAAACATATATTATTATGATGACGGCCCAGATTTCAGCCATTCTTTCCACTGACAGCCTCCTCCCACCTTTTTTTGAGCAACAGCGGAATCTTTCCTACTAACATGCCTATTACATATGAGCATGAAACCTAATGCAGTGGACGTCAGTGTCCTTATCCGTTCCTATTCAGTTGCCTGTGACCGCAGCACCCAGTTTAACACATGATCACATAATTAATGCAACAGTTTCTTGTTTGCTGAATAAAAAAAAACAAACAAGCAACCAACCAATCAAACCAGCGAAGATCAATACTTGTCTTTAGGTCTGTGCTGGTTAAAAGGGACTTTGATTCGAAGGCTTGCAGATGTTACTATTTTTAGCAACGACCTCTATGACTGACCAGTCCTGTCCAACGCCATATATCAATATAACCACCCAGTCTAGCTCTGCTTTACCTGTTATTATTAAACTCAAATGTGGTCAACATGCTTGTGTTGCAACTTCAAGACAGCAACAAATGGGCTTTCTGCAAGGCCAGTGGTGGGGTTTAAGTGGTGGTGCTCAACCACCAAACCTTGCATTGTGCTGACCACCAGTCTAGCCAAGAGCAAACTGGAATGTTTCCCAACATTAGCTCCACTCCACCTGTTATACCATCCAAATGTAGTCGAGTTGTTGCTTCAACAAAGCAACAAATGGAGCTTTTTGTGGATGGCCCTGGTTTACAACAGAGGCTCCACATATAGGCGAGACCACCAAGCTCAACATTGTACTGGCCAAAATCACTGTACCGGCTTCAGATATGGTCAAGAATAATCATGTGGCAGCCACAACAACCTCAGTATTACCCGTGGTGATATACTTGCGCTGTACTTTCAACAGAGCAACAACTGGACCTTCTGGTGGCCTGATGGTGAAGGTTTATGGCTGAGGCTTCACATATGGGCTAAACCACCAAACTTAACATTGCACTAGCCAACGGTCCAGCCAAAATCAGCTCCAAATCAGGTCAAGAATAACTAAGTTGCAGCTTCAACACAGCCACAAATTGACCTCCAGTGGGTTGGTGATGAAGGTTTATGGCTGAGGCTTCACATGCAGGCTAAAAAACTAAACCCAACATTGCTTTGGCCAAAAGTCCAGCCAAAATCACCCGACCTGCTTCAAAAGCAGTCACAGCTTCAGAGCAACAAACAGATCTAGTACACCAGTGGTGAAGGTCTACGTCTGTGGCTTCACATATTCTTGACCACCAAACCCCCACACTGCACTGGCCAACACACTTTGATTCAACCACTAAACCTCATGCTGCTCTCAGTGGTCCAATCAAAAACACTTTGGGATTTTCTCTCACTGTTTAGGCCCGTGTTACCACCAAGCAGGTCAAAGGGAAGCTGACCCAGACCCCTATGGAGTTAAATCAGTGTCACTAGAGCCTGAACCTGAATTCATGATGCTTGAAAAAAAGTACATACATCATTTTCACTGTAGATTTTAAATATACTGTCCTAAATATACCTCTTTAAAATGCAGGTAATAAAAAAATCAGTCTCAAAAAATTAAGTTAGTAGGAAATTTAGGATATTTTCCTTGAATTTCTCTATGGTGCCAATATAAGGTGTTCCATTTTGTACAGGTTTTAATTTTTTGAACATGAATTTTGTAAATATTTATTTTAAACCTGAATTTCTTACCATTTTTTTTATCTGAACTTTTTATGACTTGATTTTTTAACCTAAACCTGAATTTCCCAGATCTGAATCTCGAGGTAAATATATTCAAATCTCTAAAATTCATATTGAGAGTTTTCCAAGAACATAAAATTAAACATGCATTTTTTTTCCCGAGCATCAGTGACGCTAATTTAACTCCATAAAGCCCCCAACTTCCCACCAATACTCACCCCCATCGGCGTAGGTCTCGACCCCGTACCCGTCCTGCAGCCCGTTACTCCACGTGCCCTCGTATCTGGCCGGTGTGTTGAGGCTCTGGCGGACCCCGTAGCGCCCCTTAAAGCCGTGCGTCCACTCCCCGCGGTACAGCCACCTGCCTTTGGACTCGACGCCCAGGCCGTGGCGCTTGCCCTGCGCCCAGTGGCCCTGGTACGTGTTGCCGCTGGGCCACGTGTACACGCCGGACACCTCGAAGCCGCTCGCCCACGAGCCCGAGTACTCGCCCTGGCCCTTGGGTCCCGTGCAGATGCCGTGGCCGTGGGCCTTGCCGTCCTCCCAGCCGCCGCAGTACGTGCCTCCATCGTCGAAGTCGAAGCGTCCGCCCGTCATTCAGCTCGAGGAAAACAAACACACGCACGCACGCACACGCTCGCACTCTCTCCCTCTGTCGCTCGCGCGCGCACTCGCATGCACCGGGCTCGCGGATGGACGGACAGACGGATGAACGGAATGGTTTTGACGCCGTTCAGACGCGGAGTCGAAGCCGGAGAAGAAAGATGGAGAAGGGACCGCGCTGATGGAGCTCCGGATGAGGTTGGTGGTGACAGGGGTGGGTGGGGGGCATTTGGGGGTAAGAAGGGCCGGATGGCTGTGGCTCTTCACTCTTCTGCTGTCCTGCTGTTGCTGATTCTCTCTCTGTCTCTGTCTGTCTGTCTCTCTCTCTCTCTTTCTCCCTCCCTCCCTTGCTCGCCTTCCCAGCGAGGGAGAGAGGAGAGGAGCCCAAAGCCCGGAGAGACACACCGGGCTGCTGACGTCAGAGCGCTGGCATAGCCACGCCCCCTCTTATCCACCCACCCCCCCCCTCCTGTTAAAGGCGCTGGATCATCTGGAGCTGCAATTTCTCTTTGGATGTATTATTTTTCCCCCTCTGAGCTGAACTGAGCAGCTTAAGCTGGGAGGAGGCACCGCCGAAAAAGCTGCACTGAACTGACCTGATTCAGATAAAGACAACACACACACAATGTGTCCAAAAGTTTGTGGACACCTGCTCATCCTCGTTTCTTCTGAAATGAAGCGCATTCAAAGTGAGCTTGTCCTCCTGCGCTGCAGTAACAGCCTCGACTCTTCTGGAAGGCTTTACGCTAGGTGTTGGAACATTGCTGCGAGGATTTGATTAAGAGCATTAGTGAGGTCAGGTGCTGATCAGTTCTGGATCACTCCAACTCATCCCATAGTGGCATTGAGGCCTTAGGCCCATGTGTGGCTGCTCCAGGGCCTCCTATTCTACTAGTAATGCTTTTGCCCCATAGAATACCTTTAAAAATATGAAATAGAAACGCAGAATTGTTTACGCAGAGTTAACTTGTTCTGTAGTTCGACTAAAGCTGTTTGACTACAGAATGCAGTCAATACTCTTTCTCACAGGTGAGCCGAGCAGACAGTACTTCAGCCATGGTCTATAAAATGGACAAAAGTACAGAGAATATTAAAAACAGGGTATCCTTCTGGATCTAAACGATCATGCTTTGTCCTTTTCAGTGTTTATTCTTTGTGCTACTAGAAGTTTCCTCGTTTCAGTCTTGGGGCTTGAATTGTAAAACGTATTTGAATTTCATTCTGAAGTTGCTCTTAAGATTTACCTGTGAATGATTTATAAAAACATAATTCACGCACTTTAATGCATGTAGCACATTAACACTGCTGTTATGAAACGTTTGCAGAGACGCAGTAAGGTGTTTTAAGTAGGGGTTTAGGCAGCGTGTATGTGACTTGAACGATGATGTCATGCAAAATAATTTCCGTCTTCATTTGATTTTTTTTTTGTTCTAATTATTTTCTAATTTTCATCAAACAGAATGCGTCATATAGTGCTATAATGAGGCTAGAGACCACAATATACTCATATAACTGACACATCAGACCACAGGCTCACACCCTGTCTCTGCTCTCTCGTTTTAGATGAACTTTAGAACCTAGAACTTTATGAGCTGAGTGGTGACCAATCAGACTGTGGATAAGTGGCCTGGTAAGCAATTGTGTCACGCCCACAGTTTTTGAATGTATATATGTGTATATATATTACAGTTGCGGTCCTGACATCAGGGGGTGCCGTGCCCCTGAACGTTTGTACATCAGGATGGAAACTTTAGTTGATCTTCACAAGTTTTCACATTTTATGAAGCAAAGCTTAAGATTTTCACATATGGCAGTTTTAGGGTCAAATCCATGCATATTCATATTCTGTAAATGAGGCATTAAACTCACATCTTCTAAGTCGCTTAGAATCCTTCTGGGTCACAGGGGGAGCTGGAGCCTATCCCAGCGGTCACTGGGCAGAAGGCAGGAAACACTGGACTGTGGGAGGAAACCGGAGTACCTGGAGAAAACCCACACAGACATGAGGAGAACATGCAAACCCCACACAGAAAGAACCCTGGTCGCCCGGCCGGGAACAGAAACCCAGGCCTTTCTTGCTGTGAGGCGTCAGCACTACCCACTGCGCCACCGTGCTGCCTGGCATTAAGCTCCTAAAGGACATTGTCTTCAGTAGTGGTGCTCATTTGGCTGGAACCACATTTATTTTGAATTCTAGCACATATTATATTATATTATATTATATTATACTATATTATATTATGCTGTCAGTATAGAAAATGTTACTGTCTGTTCATGCACTGGTTCCAAAAGACAACATAAACACAAAACCCAAAAGTTAAAACTCTTGCAACACTGTAACCGGTTATGTTTTAACATGTGAGGTTGATCAAATGTGACCAGACCTGTTCCAAAATTCTTATGAACATCTATGGTTATCTGTAATAACCAGCCAAATATGACTGCACATGCCAAAATCCTGCAATCATTCCACATAACCTGGGTTTATTTTTTGCATACTGGCTGCAAGTGTGTGTGTGTGTGTGTGTGTGTGTGTGTGGTAGTTGTTCTGGGGTAATATTTTACACCCCTCCCCCCACACACACACGTTACAAGAAAACATTATGCAATGCAACTCTATGCTATTAGCTATGTTATTCAAAGCCAGACCACATAAACAGCCGTTTTAATACTGAACACAGTGATACTTCCTTTAAAGTGTAATTCCACAATTATTTTTTTTATTTCTGCATAATTCAATAGGTAAGACGTCAAAAACGTCATTCAAGGCAGTTTCGTGTGAAACGCTCCTTCTAGAGAAACTTGCCAAGTTCACAGTGGTGGTGATAGGAACCAGACGTCCACCTCTAAAAGCTCCCTCACAGAAAGTTCCTACATGAAATGGTTATGAATTCACTGCCTGATGACTGAGACACTGTTTTATGATAGATTCGAGGGAGTAAAGTGAGTTTGTAAACTACACGCAGGGTGGAGGGATTCAGAGAGAGTGTTTTCTATAATTACTAAGGCAAAATAGTACCAAAAAAAAAAAAAAGTTTACAGTTTTCAACTTCGCATATAAAATTTGCAACTTTTGCATACAGAAAGTTGTGCCTCACTTAAAAGTAAAAAAAAAACTACAAAAAAGTACAAATATGTGTTTGTATTATAACTGCTTATATATACAGAATAGTGTATTAATACCATACATACAGATAATATCATAATAGGCTGACATCCAGCCAGCTACTTGTTACTATGCAGTTTATACAGTTACTGCACGTTGGTTGTTGCATACATGTTTTCTATAATTGGTCTGTCGTCATGGTATCGCCATACAGTGCAGTGTAAAAAGTCAGTACCCTTGATTTATTCAATTTCCAGTCAAAATAGACACAGTTATTCATTTTCATGAGATATTTCTGATGAGATTAGATATAAAATAATGCACCTGCATAAGGAGTTCAAAAATGTATTAAAGTATACAGAGAAAATGGGACTCCTAACAACTATGCAAGGTCTGGTAGACCACCAACACTGTCCCCATCAGATAAACAGCATTGTAAGCTTTCATCTTTGAGAGAGAGGAGAAAATCAAGCTGCTTCAGATCTGAAACAATCAACAAACATCCTTCCACTGTGAGAAGACGACTCAGCGCTGTGGGTCTGAAAGGATGTGTCGCTGTCTAGAAGCCGTTAGTGAGAAAAGGAGGATAAATAAGAAGAAAATCTGCAAAATCTGCTTTTTTTCCTCAGAATAATGGACTGACCACCCCAGAGTCCAGACCTCAGCATCACTGAAAGAGCTGAATGAAAATGCAACCAACTTCTAAGACTGAACTTTGGAGGTGTGGAAAAATCTCCCTGCAGATTCCTTTGAAAAACTGAAAGAAAGACTCTTTAAAAGAATGGAAGATGAAAAATGTGATATTATATTTAGTTGTTAAGGCTTAATATGTAATTTTCTGTTAAATATGTGTCTCTGCTTTTTTCTTAACGCTGAGAAATGAATGAACTTGTACTTGTGACTGATTTGCGGCTGTTTTGACTGTAAATTAAATAAAGGAAGGGTGGTCTCTGACTTAGTGCTGCATTGCTCATACCTAAGTTGACTCACACTCAGATCCATCACCAGCTATCATCAACACCTGGATCCAGTCGTTTCTTACGCGCTCACTGGCATGCTGACCAGCATTTTTTTTAGTTGTCTTTGCAGAGCAATTGCTCAAACGAGGGCTGAGAGTTGTTGAAAGACAAATGAACTTGTGCTGTTCAAAAGGTGACAAAGAACGTCATCGTCTTCTCAGAATAGAAAGTGAGATCCATGAGGCGCAGGGTGTTCCACAGCGCTAACACCACGAGGCCCAGACTGTTCAACACTGACCCGATCACACTAAGACCACCGCTGTCTGCTCTGTGTGATCGTTTGTATGAAAGTTGTTGCATTACTGTGTTTGTGTGTAAATAAGGTTTGAAAGTTTGTGCTTTTAATAATCCATGAATTTGAGTATTTGACTGACGGGGTGATCAGTGACAACCATTAAATTGTCGGAGATTTGTGTGCATTTCAGATTATACGATGTGATAACTGATCATTCCTGTAGCAATAAATTCGATTTTTATTGACCTGCACAATCAAACAGACAGATTTCTGTAGACAGAAGACAATTTCTGTATTCCAGCTGTGAAGATTTGAGTTCTAATTTTAGGTTTGTTGTATTCTAAACTGCTTCTGTTTATAAAGTTTGATATAGTAAGGCCTACAGTAAGTGAAATAACATCAAACAGCACTGCCTGCCTATTGAAAACATGAACAACAGTGACACCTAGTGTTTATGGTGTGTATTTGAAAGAAATGAAAGCTCAATATCTGAATGGAGTATGGATGAATCCATACGCAAAGAAAAAACAAGCTTAATAATTTCAATAATATCCTTTTTTTTGTTTATTTGTTTAGAAACTATGCAGAACAGAGTAGCATGCCCAAACAAACTAGCAAACAAGCAAAATAAAAGTCTGTATTATTTAGATCAGAAAACGGCTCCAGCTTTGCTTAACCCTCTTATCTATCTATCTATCTATCTATCTATCTATCTATCTATCTATCTATCTATCTATGAACCTAGCTCACTATCTAGATAGGTTATCAAGCAAACTAGCTAGTGCTATTCCCGGTTAAAGTGACTTTATGAAGTTTAGATTCCCCTTGGAGATCAATAAAGTCCATGAAAGTATCTATCTAGATTATCTATCCTGCTAGAACAACCAGCATGGACCAGCATTGCTGGACACCAGCAAAACCAGCATATATTGATTTGGGTGCTGGTCAGCAGCAATGGAAACTCATCACAAAAGCAAAAGCTGGTATGCTGGTCAACCAGGATTCATGTTAATGCTGGATTCATGGATTCATGTTAATGCTGGGTGACCAGCTAAACCAGCACCAGACCAGCATAAAAATATAAAATATCTATCTATCTATCTATCTATCTATCTATGCACATGAGCTGCCCGTGTCCAATGCCCTAGGTTAACCAAAGGGGTTTTAAGCCCCCTAGCACTGGACTGTGAAGCAGTGGAACTGCCTTCTCTATAGTGACAGACCACTATCCAATACCTCTGGGATGAATTAGAGTGACGTTTCTGATCCAGACGTAATTACCAACAGCAGCGCCTGACCTCACTCATGCTCTTGTGGCTGAATTTGGTCAAATCCTCACAGCAATGTTCCAACATCTAGTGTAAAGCATTTCCAAAGGAGTAGAGGCTGTTACTGCAGCAAAAGGGGACAACTTCCCTATTAATGTGCTTGATTTCAGATGAAACATTAGATGAGCAAATGTTTAGACATATATTCTATCCATTAAGCTGACTAGCTTGCTCTGTATCTTTATTGAAGAGGCCTTGTTAAATTGAAAGAATGCAGTTCCTATAACTCACCACTAGATGTCAGCACAGGCTTTTATTTCACTGAGGCCTTGTGTGGCACTGTCACTCTATATGCCAACTGTCTGCAGCCTCCATCTCTGACTGTAAATCATTACAGCAGGCAGCTCTGCTGTTTGGCTTTCTAATCACATGCCAAACACCAGACACGTCACACCGGTTACCAAACGTCCCTACTTTCCTCCTGTGGAGTAAACTATTAAACTATTATTACACTAAATGAACTGGTTTTTAGGCGTCTTTAGACGATGGTTTGGCTGAGTGGTGCGATGATGTCAGGGTGTGTTTTCTCTCCAAGCAGCTGTGTTTAAATGACTGACCAGAAGAAGAGCCACTCCCAAACACAGCTCCATCCTTCTAGGCCTGTCAGGATGGAGTGTTGCGCCAAGCGCAGAGATTTAAAGACGAAATGAACCCACAGCAGATATAAACACCATGAGCCTTCTTTGTAGTCGTATGATGGACAGGCTGAAGTTTCTATACTGAGGCTGTATCATAGGGACAGCAAAAGCTGGGCAGCTCCACTTACATTTACCTTTATCTTTCATTCATTCATTAAATGCTTCTTATTCAGAGGGACTTTCAAAATGTGCAAACAGTGAAGCCAAAGTGATACTAAGGACACAGAGAAACTGTAGCAGTTGAAAAATACATCAGTAAATCTACAGAGGGCAACTCTCAGGTCCTTTTAGGCCTTCAGAGGTCTAATGATTTCTGGAAACTAAAAATATGTCATAATTTAATTCAATTTTCTTTCAAACAGAAATTAGGACTCAAGAATAGTTTTTCTTCACAGTTTCTGGGCAGATATAGCTAAATAAACTCTCCTATTAGTTCGGACTTCAACAGCTGAAGAGCTTACAGCATGCAGTGATCAGCCATAACATTAAAACCACCTCCTTGTCTTTACCCTCATCCATTTTATCAGCCCCACTGACCATAGAGGAGCACTTTGTAGTTCTACAGTTACAGACTGTAGTCCATCTGTTTCTCTGCATACTTTGTTACCCTGTTCTTCAGTGGTCAGCACCCCCACAGAGCAGGTACTATTTGGGTGGCGGATCACTCTCAGCGCTGCAATGACAGTAATGACGTTGTGGTGGTGTGTTAGTGTGTGTTGCGCTTGTGAGAGTGGATCAGACACAGCAGTGCTGCTGGAGTTTTTTTTCTACCACCCTGGAGAGCTCAGATCCAACACACCTGGCTCATTTAATCGGATGCCCCTGAAGGCCTTGATTACCTGGATCAGGTTTGTTAGATGAGGGTTGGAGCTAAGCTCTGCAGGGTGGTAGATCTCCAGGACCAGGACTGAGCATCCCTGTTCTAAGGCAATATAGCCCCCCCAAAAACACTTTTTCAGATTTACTGCTACTTTAAAATGATCAAATTTACAGACTCAGAAGAGACGTGTAGGTTCACTGGCCATTTTGGATAGTGAATAGAATGGCAATATGTAAGTTATAGACATCACCACTCCTGTTTCCTATCGCCTAATCTCACACCAAACCATTGTTTAAAACCCAACAACTGATTTTGGGTGGAATTCCCCTTTATGGTTGACCCAGTCATTAATTATACTGTAGATTTATGATCCATTATAGTCAAATCTAATATCCAGTCTGTCTGCATGTAGGAATGCCTATAGTTTAGACACAGTTCAGTTGGCTGGCAAAGAACTAACTCAATCAGCCAGTGACATAAGCAAACATCAAACTTACTCAAGTTTCTTCTAATTAATAACGAAGTCAATTAGCCGAGACACGTTTGGTGTCTGAACTTTGCTTTTTTAGTTTTGCACTGGAGCTACGTGGCTAATGTAGCTAAGCAATAGAAGCTTATACCTCACAGATTAGCATTGCGCCAACTGCCTGCCTAAACCATGTCTGGTTGTTAAGTAACGTCGATTAGACTTATTTACATGGTTTCCGCTGTATGACGTACTGTTATCTATAAAGAATGGACAAAATTAGCTCACCTAGCTAAAGTAGTAGCCAGGCTGAAGTCTGAATTTCGCCTGTGTCTATAGACCACTGTAGTCGTGGTCATTCTGTAGTCCTCGTTATGCCCATATTAGGAACTCCGGGTCTGAGCTCCATTTCTCTATGGGCAGAATGAATAGGGTTTTCGCCTCTAGCGCCCCCTGTGTTCAATAAAAATGTTCAGAACCTGATACGTTTTGTCCTGTGAACATTTTTCTCCTGAATACCACTGGATCCTCCGAATTACGAGGTCGTTAAAGAGCTATAATACTAATATTGCTACATGCGAGCTGAAACTACTGCGCATCAATTTGATATCACTAAGCTACACTAAACTAAGGCGGCTGTGGCGCTGCTCTGACGAGCTGCGCTACCTTTTTGAAATGTTCGACAGTAGCGCGTATTCACAGGTATACCTGTAAATAAAACATCTGGGTGGGATATTCTGATAGACTAAAACTCCTTATCAAAAACACTACCCGTGTTAAACTACGAGGCTGAATTTAGCTTCTTGTTTGAATGTTCCCATTCCTCCTTAAATGTGCAGCAGCTGTGACTAGCTGTCACAAACATCAGCAAACGAGACAAAACACTGACCTGTCGGTTCTGTAAAACAGCAAAAAGAAGTTAGTGTCACTGAGCTGTTCAGCGGAAACAGAGGAACCTCCTCATATCAGGCCTTTCAGCCCTCCATGAAGCTGAAGTCAGCTTCTTTTTCTCCGGCTGCTTATTCGACTTTTCCCGTTCCACCTTAAATGGCGCAGCAGTTCAGAACGTGACCGCTGCGCCATTTAAGGTGGAGCGGGAAAAGTCGAACAAAAAGCTGGCGAATGTCCTGAGAAAATGTCCTCAGAAAAAAATGTTACCAGCATTCAAGTAATAATGAGGATATTCTGAGAGCCGAAATCAGTTTATCAGGGGGTGAAAACCTGATTAAGGAGGCCGCCAGTCTAATGACGTGAATTCAGAGCGCAGTAGCTTTAGCTCACATGTAGCAATATTCATATTTCAGCTCTTTAACAGCCTCGTAATTCAGAGGATCCAGTGTTATTCGAGAGAAGAACGTTCACAGGACAAAACGTACCAGGTTCTGAACATTTTTATTGAACACAGGGGGCGATGGAGGCGATTTTTCGAAAATCCTGCTCACTCTGGCCGATAGAGAAATGAAGCTCAGACCCAGAGTTCTTAACATGGGCATAACAACATGGCGCCGACTACAGACTGACGACACGACTACAGTGGTCTATTCAGGAAAAATACTAAAATGCTCACAACAGCGTATTTGAGATCCAGGGTTGGGAACCACTGCTCTGAGCAAATATACCAATGACGCTAGATGTCAAGGCCAAACATAAATTGGTCTGCAATCAGTTCCACTTGATAGATGAGGGTGTGTTCAGTGTGTCAACACTTGGCTGGTGGTTGGTGAGAGCCTGTCCTTGGCACAAACATACGGTGACGTCATGGGGGTTCCCAGCAAATCTAAGTGTTACTGGAAGGTTAGACTGCACTCAGGTCATGTTCTGTTGAACTGTGTATCTCCTGGATTTGCGTCTGGGGGACTGAGGAGAGCACAGTGTTTAAACTCAGGGCAAATATGGTTAAACTGATGGTTTACACCGTGTCTCCCTCGTCCCAAACGCTGTAAATCAACCAAGACATGTTTGGCTTCTGAAGTTTGCCTCTTTGCCTTTTCTCTGGAGCAAAATGATGAAAGAAAGCTGAAGTATGGACAAAGTTCAGGCTTCAAGATGGCAGCTATTACTGCTCTTAGCCATGTGAGCCTCTTTTGTCATTTTTTTTAAATAATAGTTTGTAAAACAGTGCCGGGAAACACGTGCAGGGTCATTTGAGATTACCTGACACAGTCTGAGGTCAGCATGTGATGATTTATGTTTGCAGTTTGTATGATACGCATCAGTTATTTGGGTAACACTTTCTATGAATGTCACATTTGTAAGCATCTATAAACACATTTATAACATGTTATAATGCATTCATACGGCATTATAAACATGATCATAAACTTTTATAAAAATGAATTACACTTTATAGCCATGTTTATTATACAGTATGAATTGTTAATATAATGCATTATAAATAGTGTTAATAACATGTTATACTGTCAGTGCCAAAGAAGCCAGTCCCAGCTTGGAGAGCGTAAAGTAAAGACAAATCCCAAGCTAACGGTGGTGAACATTACCTTTCCCACATTGGGTAAAACACTGATGGCAGCGCTAGTTTAAATGTGCTTTACTGTGAATGTTTTAGTGTTTCAGTAAATCCTTCAGTAAATACTTCAACTTGAAGCCTCACTCTGAACACTGGAGGAGGCTTTAGTACAGTACGCTTCACTTTACTTAGAGCGGACAAATACCACTTATGAGCTCTTATAATTTGTTATGATCAGTACTTATAATGTATTATGTTAACAATTCATAATGCATAATAAGCATGGCTATAACGTGTAATGCATTTTTATACATATTTATAGCCATGTTTATAATGTCTTATGAATGCATTATAACATGTTATGAATGTGTTTATAGGTGCTTACAAAGGTGACATTCATAGAAAGTGTTACCGTTATTTGTTTATATGTCTTTGGTTGATCAACTACATTTGGGGAAAACTACGTACAAACTACGTACAAAACTTCTACATGGCAAGAGGGGGAACAATTTCAAACTGTAAGCTTGGTTTACTCTGTAAATCCAGTATCTATAGCTATGTTGAGAAATGTTAGCATGCTGGCATATTCACACACGTTAGTTAAAGTTGTCCATGTTATTGATTTGATAGTTATACTAATCTTGCCAGCCAATTAGCCTCTTATATATATTAATTACTGAGTCTGGGTACTTATTAATATTGTGGCGCCCACCACTTGCTCCATGTTTCAGACGGGTCTTTAGGGGCATCGTCAAAAAGACAGTCAAAAAGACAGTTGTTGTTGCTGTTATTGTTGTTTATGTTGTCATTGTTGGTTTAAGGTGTGTTATTGTGTTGACGGTGTTGTTTATGTGATTATTATGTAGGGCTATGAGGGTGTTAGTGTGGGTTTGTGTGTCTACCATGCAGAGAAGTGGTATGGCTGGAAGTGACCATAAGAGTACCCTGCCACACACACACACTTTTTGGTGAAAGTCACCAGCTTTTACATGAATTACACTAATATTATATTAATAAGCATCACTGTTAACAGTGGCAGTGGTGACCGTGTTGCTTTTTGCTTACATAATGGCTTCAGTTACTTTATATTTACATCGTATGATTTCTCCACGGAAAATAAAGCCACTCAGCCGTGCTTTCAACACACTTTCATTAGTCGTTTCATGCCTCGTTTTCTTCGTTTGTCCTAATGTGGTGTTCCGTAGTGGATGAAGAGGGACCTTTCAGACACTGTTCTTTATCAGCTCTCTTATATCAGCTGGAACAGACACAGAGGGATTACGTCATTGCTGCTTTTAGAAACAGTGATTTCAGCCAGTACAGCATGAGCTCTTGCCATTATGTCATGTTATTGTTCAGGCCAGCTGTTTCTGAAGCCAGAACGGACTAATTCTCATCTTCTTTCTGTTTCTCTGAGACGTGCTGTGCTGTACAGTTAACAATACAGATAGGGACACTTCTTGTGATAAGTACGTTCACCCACTATGTTCTACTACTCTGTTGCACAGCCTCTTTTCTCACCTTACCTTAAAGGAGTACTCCAAGTACATCAGGAGATCACAAGTTCGATCCCCGGTGATGCCTCAGCCATCTGTGGAGGGGAGTCAAGGAGAGGACAACTGGCCTATCTTGCTCTGTCTGGGTGGGTAAGATGACTCTCTCACCCCCATCACTCAGCATGATGCTAACATAACAGAACTGGCAGTTTGTGCTCTCCTCCAAGCACATTGAGTGCACTGACGTTAGTGGCAGGTCGAAATGACGCGGTGGTGCTTCACATGATTCAGAGGAAGCGCATGCTAGCCTTCAGCCTCCTAACTTTGGTGGCATCGTGTGCCTGGGGGAGACCTAGCTGGCAGGTGGAAGTAGACATATACATATATGGTGCTAATTTCCTTAATTATCTGACAAACCCTATTTAACTGGCAGCCTAACTTTCCAGTTTTCACTGACTTTGCAAGATGGTGAGCCGTTCCAAAGTGACTGAAGCCCTCCAGCAGCAGGTTGTCCAGACGAAGGCCGAAGGGGTGACCCTATCAGCCACAGCAAGAGAAGTTGGTCGTTCCAAGTCTGCAATCTCTACAGTACAACATCACAAACTCATTCAAGTCCCCCAAGAAGGCTGGTCGCCCACGAAGGACAAATGCAAGAGAGGACAGGATAATGCGGAGAACCTCCATGGGTATGAGCATTTGGACTGAAAGCCCACTCTGCAGTGACCAAACCTCTCATTAGCAGAAAGAATCAAAAGGCTAGACTAACCTTTGCTGAGGAGCATGTTGTGTGGTCAGAGGAGAAGTGGTCCAGAGTTCACTTTAGTGATGAAAGCAAGTGTAATTTATTTGGGTCTGATGGGAAACATTATGTTCGTCGACAAACTGAGGAAAGACTGAACCCAAAGTGTGGAAAGAAGTCAGTGAAAGGTGGAGGAGGAAGTCTCAGGGTTTGGGGAATGTTTTCGGCAGCAGGATTTGGACCCCTCATACAGCTACATGGCAGAGTGAATGCAAGTGTGCATCAGAACCTTCGTCAACAACACGTGGTTCCTTCCTTGCGTTCATCAATCCGCCAGCAATTTTCAGGCAGGACAATGCCCCCCGTCACACAGCGAAACGGGTAAAGCAGTTCCTTGAAAGTGAAAACACTGAAACAATGAAATGGCCAGCCCAGAGTCCTGATCTTAACCCCAATAGAAAATGTCTGGAAAATCCTTGGTGACAAAGTTATGGCCAAGAGAAGAGTGGAGCAAAACCACACCAGAGCAGTGTGAGAGACTAGTGATGTCCTGTGGCCGCAGATGTGCTGAAGTCATCCAAAGCAACGGCCTGGACACTTCCTACTGATTGGTGACTGTTGTAACCTTCAGAATATTGAGTTGTGATCTTTCTCTGTGCTCTGTCATTGCTGTTCTCTAATTTTGATCATTGTGTTTTCTGCTAAATAAAGGTTTTATGTTGAAGTACCTTGGTTATTTTGGCTTGGTATACCCCTAACAAAAAAAATCCTTCAAATGTTGACCAATGAAGATTACATTATTTCTGAAAAAATCAAGTGTTCATAAATTGTTCTCTAATTTTCATCTCCAGTGTATGAGTATACACTGAGGAATTAGGAATTGTATTAGGAGCACATATACCCCTATATACCTAAATTGTTTTGTTGAACAAAGTGATCCAACATTAAATGTCTCTGTTGGCAAATGTATGTGAACCTCTGCTGCTTTAAGTAACTGGTCTGACCCCTTTGAGCAGCAATGATGCCAACCAAACGGTTCCTGTAACTGTTGATCAGCACTGCACATTGATTTGGAGGAATCTTGGCCCATTCCTCTTTACAGAACTGCTTCCACTGTGCTATGTTGGTGAGCTTACTTGCATGAATGCCACATGTTGGGTTCTGCACCAATATTTCTATTGGATTAAGGTCTGGGCTTTGACTCAGCCATCTTTTCTTTTTTTTTCATCTGTTCTTCTGCTTCTAATTGTCTTTCTGCAGGACCAGTCTTATGTAGCGCTTCAGTTGACAGACGGATGCCCTACTCCTGTAGAATATCTTGATGCAATACAGAATTCATAGCTTCATCAAGAGATGGCGAGCTGCCCTGGTCTAACAGAGCAAAATAGCCAGGATAACATGATTTCTTTAGTCTTCTAGCTCTTCCAGATGGTCTTCAGGACACTTTAAACAAGCAGCATTGGGGAATAGTGGCTTTCTCTATGCTGTCATTCCATGCATACTATTCTTGTTCAGTGTTTGTCCAATGGTAGACTCATGAACACTGACATTAGCCAGTGTAAGAGAGGCCTGCAGATCCTTGGATGTTACCCTGGGCTTCTTTGTGCTTCCCAGAGTATTGTTATACCTTACTCTTGGAGGCATTTCTGTTGGATAGGAAGGGTAACAGTTGAATTCCCTCTATTTGTACATGGATCAGTGAAGTCCAAACTCTTCCAGCCTATTAAGCATTGACAAATGCTTTTCTGAGTTCCTCACAAATCTCATTCGGCTGAGACATAGTATGCACCTAAAATGTGTGTAATACAGACCAGACTTGACCAGACTCAAGTTAATGTTTTCTAAAGAGGGCAGGATTAGCTACATTTGCACCTAATCGTCATCCAATCGATCAAACCTCTTGACCTTAATTACCACCTATTCCAAACTGATAAATCTAGAGGTTCACATACTTTTGTCAAATTATTTAACGGTTAATCACTTTGTTCGATACACAAATGAGAAATTATATAATTGCGTATCTTATTTGTTTTATTTGGTGAAATAAAGTTCTGGTCACATTTTAAGTCAAACTTATGCAGAAATGCACAAAATGCTAAGGGTTCACAAACTTTCAAGCAGCACTGTATGTATACACTCACCGAGCGCTTTAATAGGAACACAATACCAACACTGCATACGGCCTCTCTTTGCTGTCACAGATTCCACAAGATGTTGGGAACATTCCTCTGAGATTCCGGTCCCTGCTGACTTGATTGCATCATGCAATTCCTGCAGTTTTTTAAGGTGCACTTTCATGCTGTGAATCTCCTCTTCTACCACATCCCAAAGGTTCTACTGGATTCAGATCTGGTGACTGGGAAGACCACTGAAGAGAACTGCACCCATGTCTATGTTCACGAAACCAGTTTGAGACGACTTTTGCTTTGCGACATGGTGCATCATCATGCTGGAAGTAGCCATTAGAAGATGGCAAATTGTGGTCTTGAAGGAACACACATGGTCAGCAACAACACTCAAACAGGGTGTGGCACTGAAGCGATAATTGATTTGTATTAATGGGCCCAAAGTGTGCCGAGAACTGTCCAGTTTTGTGAGCCTCAGCTTATGCGGAACCTTATGTGGTCTTCTGCTGTTGTAGCCCATCCGCCATAAGGTATAATGCACTGTGCTTTCTGAGACGCTTTTCTGCTCACCACAATTACAGAAAGTGGTTATCTGAGTTACCATAGCCTCTCTGTAAGCTCAAACCAGTGTGGCTACTCTCTGTTGACCTAGTATCATGGTGTTAACCAGTAAGACATTTCCATCTGCAGAGCTGCTGCTCACTGGATGCTTTTTCTTTATTGCATATTCTGAGTAACTCTGGAGACTGTTGTGTATGAAAATGCCAGAAGATCAGCAGTTATATATGCATGTATACACACACATGCAGTTTTCTGACCATATATGTACTAAATTTGTGATACATATGTATGGATTGGATATGCAGCATAGAAATACTCCATGTTACTCCAACATATTCAGGTTAGAGCTTGGCTTTAAAAGTCATTTAGTGCCAGCATCTGCATTAATAGTTAGCGTGTTTGTAATACCTGTCTGTGCTGCCTAATTTTGAAGTGAAATGCTATATATGGTAATGCGAGCACTTGGCATACATATCTGGCATACATATGATTAGAAAAAAGGCAGTGGAATGCGCTGGACTGAGTTGTGCTTCTGCAATGATGGACATATTTGTACTCATAATGTGTAGTCTACCACACACACACACACACACACACACACACACACACACACACAAAACTGCCCTGCTCGCCATGAATATGCATACCGACTGAACCATACTTTTTAAGTGATGTCGTTTCTTAAAGCTCGAGGAATATTTCCTCAGAATAGCAGCTGGAATGAGACGGAAATAGCAACACAATTGCATATTCCTTTTTTAATGCACTGACATCAGGAAAAAGGGAGAGCGTGCTATAGAGTTAGTTCTAGGGTGAAGTCAGTTCATTCTTAGTTTTAGTGCAAACTTCATCCAGAACTGACCAAATACATCACACTAGTACAGTAATTTTCTTGTCCCATCATAAAAAACGTTTTAACCTTTGTTTAAATGAAAATAGTATGCCTCATTATTTAAGGATTGCTTGATATGATGTGTGTCCAAACATTTATGGACACCTGCTCATCCTCATTTCTTCTGAAATGAAGGGTATAAATAGTGAGTTTGTCCTCTGCTGCAGTAACAGCCTCTACTCTTCCGGAAAGTCCTTACACTAGATGTTGGAACATTGCTGTGAGGATTTGATTGAGCGTTAGTGAGGTCAGGTGCTGATGTTGGATGATCAGATCTGGATCACTCCAACTCATCTCAAAGATATGGGAGCTCCATCACCCCAGAGAACACAGTTCCACTGCTCCACAGCCCAATACTGGGGGCTTTATACCCCACTAGCCCACCCCATGCTTGGCACTAGGCAAAGTCTCTGACTTTCAAACAGTACTGCATCTTAAGTGTGTTATAATTGTTCCTTATATAAGTAATCTAATCATGATATAATACACTTGTACATAGCGTAGGTACTAAAAAACTCTAGCATGTCTCCTCTCTTCATGACAGGCCATCTGGGCCGCCAGTAATGCTATTGTGGCCATTTCCACTTCCTGTCCAGACGAGACGGCTGACCAGCATGGCTGTCGGTCACTCAGATTTTGCCAAGAAACGTGGCTGCTGTTCCCTTCTGTCCCAGCCACATTAACATTCCCAGTGATGGAACATGACATTTTACAGCTTACAGTATGTACTCACACACTGTCCCACATCACACACTGTAATTCAGATCTATTTAAAGGGCCTGCATTTGGATTGTCCAGAATGAGGCCAGTTCTCTGGTCAGCCAGCACCAGCTGGACTTTAGTACTGCACTCTTGAATTGAGCACTGCACAGTTTTTTTTGCTGCAGTACAACAACATGTTCTACTGGCTTCCTTATAATGTTTTACAGTAATTGTGGAACAACGTGACTTAATGAGCTGAAGCTGCTGAACTGAGGTAGAACGATTATTCACATCATTCAATACAGCTCAGTTTCGTAATTAGACACTCCGGCCAAGATAAAGAACTGCACCATCACAACATCGGTCACATCGTACAGCAGTGCTGTAGTAGTGTCTAGTGGGAGTGCGATTTTCTGGTTTGAAGACTAGGAACCCTCTTCTGATGATGTGTCTTGAAGGTGGGAGGAACATTTGAAAAACTAGAAACGCTTAGCTTTGTTAGCTGGTGAATGCAGAAGGAAGGCAAATAGGTAATGTTAATGCTAGGAAGCCAAATACAGATATTCTGGTCATATCCATCCATCCATCCATCATCTAAACCGCTTATCCTTCTGGGTCGCGGTGGGGTGCTGGAGCCTATCCCAGCTGTCATCGGGCGGAAGGCAGGATACACCCTGGACAGGTCGCCAGTCCATCGCAGGGCAGACAAACAGACATATACATCCACACACTCACACCTAGGGGCAATTTTAGTATGTCCAATCAGCCTGACTGCATGTTTTTAGGACTGTGGGAGGAAACCGGAGTACCCGGAGGAAACCCACGCAGACACGGGGAGAACATGCAAACTCCACACAGAAACGACCCTGGTCACCCAGCCGGGAATCGAACCCAGGCCATTCTTGCTGTGAGGCGACAGCGCTACCCACTGCGCCACCGTGCTGCCCTATTCTGGTCATATACGTCTAGTAAATATCTTCAAATCACTCATTACAATCAAATCAACCTAAATTCATCATTACAATGAAGAGAATGACTTATCAAAATGACAGCTTAAGTGTCAGATGAAGACTGACAGCCAGCTAAAGTTAACAGTGTAGCTACCTGGCTGTCTAGAGACTTTGGGTTTAACTTCTTTTTTCTCACTAAAAGGACAAAAACTTCATATCCATTCTGAGCTGTGTGAAGATAAATGCTGTTTTCTTTACAGTTTTGCTTGATGACTGAGATTATACTTACACTAATGCTTGTGTAAAGGCTAAAGATTAGTAACTAGGCTAGCACTCAGGATTGGTTGACACCACATGGATAAAACTAGAGCATGTTTTTTCTTTCCTGGTTATCTAGAAACTTTATCTGGGCTTGGTTTATCTGTTCAGTTAATAGTGCAGTGTGTAAGAGTTAATGGCATCTTGCAGTGAGGTTGCCTATTGCAACCAATTGAATTCCCCTCCCTCACCCCTCCCTTTCCAAGCATGTAGTAGAACCTACGTTGGCCCTCAGGTAGTTTGGTAACTAGCAGAAAACAGGCAACTTGTACGTCACTCTGAAAACATTTGTGCCTCATCATCGATTTCCTTCTGGAAGAGGCCTCACCAGTGTTTTTGTCTTGTTTTCTGCCGTCGCCTGTCCCGATTTCGTTTTGCTTCTTCATGTTTTTGCTCTTTTGATGGAGAGGATTCACCCTCCCATGCATTTTATGTGCTGAATAATAAGCCTGATCCTCTATTTGTCAAAATTTAGGTTCTCAAAAATGCTTAGACAGCTCTGTCAGCAACAGCTGAGTCTTCTCCTTTCTACGTCTTCCAACTGGAGCTACAGTGCCACCACATTCAAGCTTCCACTTCAGTGTAAAAGTGTGAAAAGCGCCCTCTAGAGCCAGTGTTTGGTTTATCCATTCTAGGCTTTTGTAGAAACATGGCGGCGCAACATGATGGGCTTTGTTGAAAGAGGAGCTGCTCCCTGTGTGGATATGAAGGGCTCATTCTAAGTTATAAGCTGGGAGTCATATTTCCAGGTGATTATAAACTAATGAAATGGTCTTACATACTTTATTCCATTTCTGCTAATAAATCCCTCTAAATCCTAAACACTGCACTTTTAGAGGATAAAAAACTTGCCGCTGGCATCCACCGGTGGAATAAAGACAGAATCGCTGTTTCCTTAACAATTTTGTTTGATGTCCGAGGTTATAGTTACACTAATGCTAGTGTAAAGCCTGAGGATCGTGGCTAGACTAGCACTCAGGACTGGTTGACAACTCAGGGATAAAAGTAATGGATGTTTTTTTTCTGCAAAACAAGACAAATCACAATTAATCTCCTCCTCTACTAAACACAATGTTGTATGGAATGAAAATTAAGAATCTCTCACAGGCTTCAAAAGCCATGGCCACCCCCACCCCCGAAATATGATTACAGACCTGAGGTTGTGCGCTATTTTAGCATTTTATATCTGGCGACATGCCCAAATATTGAAGTCTGGTTCTGACCTGTTTGTTTCTATGAGACAAAAAAACTGCCATTTTCAGAAACTGATAAGTTTTGTCACCCGCAGTTTTCCCCAAATGCTACAGGACCCTCTGTATTATGAGGTCAATGAGGAGTTGAAATATGGATGTTGCTACATGCAAGCTAACATTGCTGTGCACTGAATTGACCCCAAAATAACCCATGCAACCCCCAGGTTTTTCAAAGGTTTTGCTAGCAGTGGCCTGAAATGTAGGTAGCTGGTTGTTATGTCAGTCTTTAGACTCACTTTCATGTAAAATCAGTGATGCGCAGGAGCATTAGCTTGCTTGTAGCATGTATTTAGCAAATTTTTAAACTATTTAGACTCCTAGTGACCTTATAAGACAAAGGATCCAGTGATATTTGGGTGAAAAATGTACACAAACCAAAATATACTGTCCTTGGAACATTTTTGTTTACCAGTGTTTTGAAGCGATGATTTTAAAAATTGTCATTTGTTTTTGTCCCATAGAGAAAACAGCTTGGACCCGCAGTTCTTCATCCAGGAATGTGATACATAACTTTAGTGGTCTACATAGACTGTGCATTTTTAACCTGGCTTTAGCACAATAACACGATTCTGGACGCTATTGATCTGAAAGTACTGTTTTGACCTACTGTTTAGTTTAGAAGTATGGGATGCAGCCCATGTGTCTCAGCTCCTATCAAGGATTCTAACAAGATGTTGGCCAACATGGAAACTCGAAGCCTGTTTAATGTGTGATAAATACAAATATGCAAACATTGCCGGATGGTTGGATGGTGAAACCCTCCAAAATCAGATCAGTCTGTTCTGGGATGTTAAAAAGTTGCCCTTGAACGATTTCGCTATGGGCCACATCAATCACATGTCATACTTCATATGGCAGGGCTGACCGGGTCCAGTCTCAGAGGATGGCAGAACTATTTTCCCTGCTCTAGCAAACTGATTTCAAAAGCTTTGGAAGTCAGACAAAAGTGTTTGAGCAGGTGGAAACACGGACTTCACATGTCATAGTGGTAAGACGAAAACAGACAGAGGCTAAAGTTCAGCTGGGAAACTTCATTGTCTTTAATTCATAAAGCAGATGGAGCTGCACTGGTCCAAGACCGCTGTCAGAGGGTCATATAGTTGGGCAGTGCCCCACTGACTATCATCCTGGACCACTAAATCCATCATGTTGACCGTGCTTCTATATTGGCAAGTAAATAAAAAATACAATCAAAGTGAAATTCAACTTTAGCACAGTTTAACCGGTTGTATACCAGCGAAGGTGAATAGCCAGGTGGAAACTCCAGAAAACAGTTTATCTGTTAAACACAAAGTCCAAAGTACTTGGAAATACTGTACGAGATGAAACCAATTTCATTGCAATCTGCATAAAAACCACACTGACAATCCCACAAGCCAGACTGTTGGTTTCAGAACCAGCAACTTTGCTAGGAAAGGGCCATTTGACTGGCATGCAAAACTACCAATCACAGACCATTTAGTGTGACTGCAGTGGTTGATGGCTCATCTGTGCAGCAGCAGATGAGCTATCGTCTCTGACTTTACATCTACAAGGTGAAATGACAAGGTAGGAGTGTCTAATAGAGTGGACAGTGAGTGGACACAGTGTTTAAAAACTCCAGCAGCACTGCTGTGTCTGATCCACTCAGACCAGCACAACACACACTAACACACCACCACCACGTCAGTGTTACTGCAGTGCTCAGAATGATCCACCCAAATAGTACCTACTCTGTGAGGGTCCATGGGGGTCCTGACCACTGAAGAACAGGGTAAAAGTGGGCTAACAAAGTATCAGAGAAACAGATGGACTACAGTCTGTAACTGTAGAACTACAAAGTGCACCTATATAGTAAGTGGAGCTGATAAAATGGACAATGAGCGTAGAAACAAGGAGGTGGTCATAATGTTATGCCTGATATGGACAAAAGTATTGGGACACACTTCTTACTCATTGAATTCAGGTGTTTCATTCTGTCTCATGCCACACGTGGTACTGTAATAGGACGCCACTGTTGTAATAAGTCAGTATCTTACATTTTTTCCCTCCTAAATACAACGGTGAATGGTATTGTTGAAAAGTGGAAGTGTTTAGGAACCACAGCAATACAGCCACGAATTGTTAGACCATGTGAAGTTGCAGACTTCCAAACCTCTTTTGGCATTAACATCAGGAGAAAAACTGCACCGGGAGCTTCAGGGCAGGGTTTCCATGGCTGAGCAGCTGCATGCAAGCCTTACATCACCAAGCACAATGCCAAGTGTCAGATGGAGTGGAGTAAAGCACCACCACTGGACTCTGGAGCAGTGGTGCTCCAGAGTCCCTTCTATCTGTCAGTCTGATGGACGAGTCTGTGTTTGGAGAATGCCAGGAGAACGTTACCTGCCTGCATTCCCTACATTGCCCACTGTAAGGTTTGGTGGAGGAGGGATGATGATATGGGGTTGTTTTTCAGGGGTTGGTCTAGACCCCTTAGTTCCAGTGAAGGGAAACCTTAATGCTTCAGCACCAAGACATTTTGGACAACCCCATTTGACCTCAACCCCATCAAACACCTTTGGGATGAACTAGAACAGAGATTGTGAGTCAGGCCTTTTCGTCCAACATCAGTGTCTGACCTCTCAAATGCTCTTCTGGATGAATGGACAAAAATTCCCACAGACACTCTCTAAAATCTTTCAGAAAGCTTTCCAGAAGAGTGGAAGCCTTAATAGTTGCAAAGGGGGACCAACTCCATATTAATGGCACTGGATTTATTATGGGATTCATAAAAGCTCCTTTAGGTGTGATGTGTAGCTGTCCTAATACTTTTGTCCATATAGTGTATCATTTATAGGGTACTTTCTATTAGGAGGTGACTGTCCCAAATCCCAGCTGCTAAATTAAAACCTAGCTGAAAGATGTAGATTCATGATGTCAGGAAGTCAAAACAGATCAGATGCTTGCTTAAAAGACAAGGTTGTAGTTTACTTGAGGGCTTTGGAGTATCACAAAGAGTGTAGTCATAACAGACCAGGGTCAAAACCAGAGAGCACGATAACCAAAACAAAAGGGACATTCAGAGAGAATCCACTAACCAGTCCAGGTTTGAAAAGACCAAGAGATCAATAATGTTCAGCAATCAAACCAAAAGGGCAAACATGAGAAGACAAGTCAACAAACACAAACACAACTAACTGATCACACGTCACAGAAAACAGGTGTACGAACTCAAAACTCCAGTGAGGTCGAGCTGGAAGGGAAGTCCTTTGGCTGAGGCAATGACTAAGGAGTCATGTGATCTCCCACTGATTCATGGGAAATGGAGTTTTCAGTACAGTCCATGCACTCAAGTGAGCCCACAGGAGGACAAGCAGAGGAGGCGCCTTCGGCAGGCGGTGTGACACATCATTATTAAAATAAAAAACTAAAAAAAAATGCTATCTCATGTATTTATCTCACGACCAAAACACAAAGAGTTTTAGGCCATGGGCAGGTTCTTATTTAAGACACACCCCTGCACTTTAGAGCAGGAAGTGAGGCTGCATCCCTGTCCTTCATGGCCACATGGTCAGCAGTTAGATCCCATTGTTTTGAAGTAAATGTTTCCCAAAATCTGAAAATCAGTAACATTAAGAATTGTTTAAGAACTTTTTTTGTGCTTAAATGAAAGTCATCATGATTGTATGTATGCACTGTTCAGTTGTTCAAAGCTGTGGTCACGTACTGGCTAGCATTTTTGAGTTCTGCTCAAAAGTAGCTAAACTGTAACTACCGAAACAGGCCCTACTGAAACAATCGCTACTGAGACATTTGGTAAAGTTTGGGAAACATTATGATTATTATGTTATGAATGTTTAATCATTTATTTTAATAAAATAAACACAATAATGCATATGGTCACTCAAAATCAGTCAAAATCTAAAAAATAGGACATTATTTCAACATAATCAGGTTAAAATCTCAAGAAAATGAGACTTTATTTCAACATAATCAGGTCAAAACCTCAAGAAAAATCCCTTTATTTCTACATATCAGGTCAAAATCCCAAGAAAACAACAATTATTTTTGAAATAATCTGACAAAATCTTGAGAAAATAAGACGTGTCAACATAATCAGTCAAAATTTTGAGAAACATCGGTCAAAATCTTGAGGAAATAAGACATTATGTCAACATAATCAGGTCAAAATCTATAAAAAACATTATTTTGACATATTCAGATCAAACTATTTAAAAAAATGTTTTTGCCATAATCAATCATAATCTAAAAAAGAAAAGGACATTACTACAATATGATCAGCCATAATCTAAAAAAAAAAAGATGTTATTTAGACATGATCAGTTGAATTATGCCAGAAACAGAGAGGGACCAGTTGTTCTCACTGTATACTTGTTAAGGTATTCGTGTTGTATTCGGGCTGTATTGCTCCGGGGCCACTGAGTTTACAGGGATTTTCCAGTAAATAAATCTGACACGTGAACTCCTCCTCTGCACTCTGCTGTTAGACCACAGCGGAGCTCCTCTGAGCTCTCCACCTCGCCAGGTTCCCAAGCCTCAAGCTGGTGGCCTACTGCCACACGGACCATAATCACACACGCTATACTTAGGACTTTTAGCAGGATTATGGATTCCCACACATAGTTTTATGATGGTGTGGGCCCGGCTCATCTTTGGTGGGTGTAATGAGTTACGAGGTGGCCGGCGTAAATCACGCTGAGGATTCTGGACGTTAAACTGAAAGCTAAACTGCTGTATTGTGTGCTGGTAGTGTAAGGTCATCTGCTGGAGTGTTGGTTAAAGCTAAAAAAAGACAGACCTAAATATAGGCAAACTGATGAAAATACAACCATACTTTTACTGTTGTTTGTTTGTTTTTGTTTGTGTAAATAAGAGGAATATTAGAAATTGAATTCAGCATAATGATAATCAAGAATAATAAACAGGCTCTGATCAAAATAATCAAGAGTGGACTACCTTTATGACTAAAACAATAGAGAAAATAAATGTAAAAATAAAAATAATCAACAAAATGAATGAATTATTTCGTCAGTTAAAGAGTGCAGGCAGAAATAAGACAAAAATAAATGAATAAATAAATAAAATCTCTTAACTGAGCCACTGAATCAGCTGCTACAGTCTAACAGCTACACTTAAAACACTGCACAGGGAAACTTAACCAAGGCTTTTAAAAGAGCTAAATTCATGTATGGACTGATGACAGTGTGAGACTCCACAAGTCTGTCCAGTAAAAAGTTAAAAATGTAAAGCTGTTGTACTTTTTATATGCAAATAAGACAAATTGTACTTAACGGCAAGTTATAACGGCAAATGTAATTGGTCCACAGACAGAATGATTAACTATGTTAGCACTGTTACTGGTTAAGTGCCCTTGGCCCCTTGACTTATTATTCAGTTATGAATTTTACAGCTTAAAATTCAGTAGCTACTATAATGTTAATTATAATTCAGTAGCTATAATAGTTTAGCAACAAATTATTATGAATTATTCAATAACTAATATGAATTATTCAGCAGCTACTATAATTGTTCAGTAAGTACAATGAATTATCCAGTAACTGCTATAAATTATTTATTAACTAGAACGAATTATTCAGTAACCAATTATTATGAATTATTATGAGTAGCTATATACATTATTTAGTAACTACTATAAAACACAATTAATTATTCATAAACTACTATTAGTTAAACTACTGTGAATTATTTAGTAACTACTATGAACTATGATAAACTATTCAGAGACTATGAATTATTTAGTAATTGCCAAAAACTATTCAGCAAATACAACTACCAACAATTATTCAGAAGCTGCTATGAATTATTCAGTATTTACTATGTCATTCATAAACCACTATATTTTATTCAGTAACTACAACAAATTAGCCAGTGTCTGCTACGAATTATTTAGTAACAACCATCAATTATTCATAAACTACTATAAATTTTTCAGTAACTGCTATGAATTATTCATTAACCACTAAAATGTATAGAGTAACTGCTATGTATTATTCAGTATCTACTATAAATGACTCAAAAACTACAATAAATTATTCAGTATCTACTGTAAATTATTTAGTGACTACCATGAATTATTCTACTAATTACTATAACACTAAAATGTAATGTATCCTTACAGGTTAACCTATAGCAGTCGAGGCTTATTGTCATGATGCTAAACTGTGCAAATGTAACTAAGTATATAATTAACCCTTAAACAGGCAGGAGTTGTAAAAAATAATGTAATGTTACTACTTACTACTTACCTTGTTTGCATCTAAGTAAAACATTTCCATTTTTACATATGTTGTGTATATCAGATCAGAGTCATATCTCCCAGGCTATGCTGCTCTATTAAGGTGTAGAAAGATTCAAAATGGTACACATTTTAATGTTTTATATGATTAAGAGAAGTGATACATTCTTGTTTTCCCAGGTCATTTACATCACGCATAGTATTTTTTAAATTGATTTTGTCATTTCTATTATAGTATCGGCCTACCTGGTAATCAGTTCTGCCAAGTGAATAGCAACCAAATAGCACAGGCTCACTAAAACTGGACAGTTGAAGACTAGAAAAATGTAGGCTGGTCTGATCTGAGTCCTTCAAAGTTCAACAATGATGCAGAAATTAAGTTTTTGGTAACACTTTCTATGAATGTCACCTTTGTAAGCATCTATAAACACATTTATAACATGTTATAATGTATTCAAAAGGCATTATAAAAATGGTTATAAATATTTATAAAAAAGAATTACACTGAATTACACTTTATAGCCATGTTTATTATACATTATGAATTGTTAATATAATGCATTATAAATAGTGTTAATAACATGTTATAATGTCAGTGCCAAAGAAGTCAGTCCCAGTAAGTAAAGACAAATACCAAGCTAACGGTGGTGAACATTACCTTTCCCACATTGGGTAAAACACTGATGCAGCTCTAGTTTAAACTCTGTCATTTGAAGCCTGTAATGTGCTTTACTGTGAATGTTTTAGTGTTTCAGTAAATCCTTCAGTAAATACTTCAACTTGAAGCCTCACTCTGAACACTGGAGGAGGCTTTAGTACAGTACGCTTCACTTTACTTAGAGCGGACTAATACGACTTATGAGCTCTTATAATTTGTTATGATCAGTACTTATAATGTATTATGTTAACAATTCATAATGCATAATAAACATGGCTATAACGTATAATGCATTTTTATAAATATTTATAGCCAGTTTATAATGTCTTATGCATGCATTATAACATGTTATGAATGCATTTATAGCTGCTTACAAAGGTGACATTCATAGAAAGTGTTACCAAAATTATTTGTGTTTATTTCTTAAGAAAATGGACATTTTTGCACGGTTATGTACACAACCAATGAAGTTCCATCTGCAATATTACTAAATAAAAGTTGTATTAACATTAAACCATTGCCAAGCTCACATGAACATCTGTTTCTACATTAATACTAAATTTTTAAATTTATTTTTGAGTAAAATATAATTTAGCTGTGTTCTTGAGTTTGCTTTTCTCCTTTCACACCAACTTATTTATCCATTAAAATAATGTGCTATCACATTCAAAAGCTGGTCAATTTTTTGTTTTATTTTGCAATATTCATAAAAAATGCACAAAGACTATTTTCAGCAAAAACAAATTGAAAACTGACTGAAATTTTACATTTGAACATGAAAGATTTCATACAAAAACACATGAAATAAATTAACCTTTTGTGCGAATCTATTAACATGAAACTGGTTAAGTTAATGTTAACAATTATTTGTAATATTTTATTTATCCATGGTTAATATTTCAGCCCAGTTCAGTCATTTTATAAGCAGTTAAATTCAATATTTAAATATTTAATTTAGAGCTCGCTGGGTCAAACTTGGAAAATGCATAACTCAGTAACCATCTGGAGCACAGTTTTGAAATTTTGCATGGTCGTATATATTAAACAGAACTTTTTCCTTGATTTTTTTCAGGGAAATCTATCAAATGATCTGCCAGTTCAAAGCAGCGGTGTAGGCAGCCTGTGAAAAAGTTGGTAGGCCAGTTTGGTAGTTACAATTTCCAAACACATAAATGTCCTGCAATATACTTACATAAGGCACTAGCCTCTTCCTGACAGCCATCATCTATTTCAACACTTCCAACCTTTGGTAATTACCATAATCTGGCAACGAAACAAAATATTGGATTTACATAAATGCAACAAACACCAGGGCACCCTCTATTGTAAAGACTAGAAAGCATGTGTCTGTAGCCACAGGCCAGTGCCCAATGAAGACGACATAAGAACTTAATAAAGTTAAACTCGGGCAGCTGAGATGTACAAAGGAGAGAAAAACAATGCAGCAAACTTAAAAACCTAAACCTAATCATTGAAGCCAATAACATATTACCAGGGCAGGCAATTAAAAGTTTATGGTCCATTTGTGTCTTACCTTTGATTGATTGAAGTAAAATTAGCTTTGTTTGCTTTGACATTTTTACAAAGGACATTTTAGCTTTGGTAGTAAAACTTTGGGCAGGTAGGAAACAACACTGGTGCACTGATAATGAGCTGAAAGCTTGGAGCAAAGGCGACAGCAACAGTTGCTGCGCAGTGATTGGAAGGTTGAGAAAATAAGGCAAAATTCAGCAGACTGTAATAATTTGAATGGCCATAGTACAGTGACAGCACTTACAGAACAAATGAAATTGTATCTTTAAAAAATTTGGCTTAGTAAGTATTATTTCCACATTTGACTGGGAAGGCCTGTGATCCATCTGGGCAGGCCTTGGTTTCAAGCAAGTTAGCATAGAATATTTCTTCCTCCCTTCAGTAGCCACAGGACAGCAGGAGGTGAATTGGGCCAGTGTTATCAGGAGAGTGACAGAAGGTTATGCAAGGACATTGTAGAAAAAATAGCCACACCACTCCAATCACTGGCTGGACGGCACTGTGCTGAAATGCACAACTTTTATAAGGCAATAAATCAGTGCTGATGAAATTTCATGGAACGACTCCAGAGTTTATGAGGGATTATCAATCATTAGAAGCTCAGGATGACATTGCAAAAGCTGCACACAAGTTGATCTCATTACAATGACAGTATACTGTACGTTCACAAATGCTAATCTCATTTCTACTTTCATAAACGCCAACAGCAACAACCGCACTGCCCTAAAATGGAGCTGAAGTAGTGTGAACAGGGGTTGATGTCATGTTTCTGGTTGAGCTGAAGGTTAGGGCTCATGGTGGTCCGGGAAACTCCGTGAAAAGAGTCAGAAGGACGGAGGTCTTTAATCAGCCTGTTTTTCCTATCGCAGGAAATCTTAGGAAAAAGCCGCTAATGACCTACAGAACAACGCTGTACTCAGACAGCAGCATAAAATATGATATCCAATGAGTTCAGTTGTTTTCCAGCTTTTCTATATGTGGAAGTAAAATCACAAAACCATGGGAAAGGCAATGCAACAATATGATGATATTATGTCACAATACAGTTTTCCAAGTACATCACGGGTACCGTCAGTAATTCCAGAACAAAACAATCTTACAACTGCAGTTGATAATAAAAGTCTTTAATTTGACCAAAATGTTAGCAGGAGATTTAGCTGTCCAAGAATCGGGACGTCGTAATAGAAAACAACAACGCATTTCTAGTGCTCAGTGATTATCTATAGACTACGAATAAAACCATTCTGAGCAAGCAAACATGATTACAAACATATTTCAAATTCAAAATATATATTATATATATATTTATATACACCGATCAGGCATAACATTATGACCACCTCCATGTTTCTACACTCATTGTCCATTTTATTAGCTCCGCTTACTACAGTGGTGTGAAAAAGTATTTGCCCCCTTCCTGATTTCTTATTCTTTTGCATGTTTGTCACACTTAAATGTTTCTTGATTGAGAACAGGTGTGGCAGTAATCAGGCCTGGGTGTGGCTAGGGAAATTGAACTCAGCTTTCCAAAGATGTGACAAACCACAGTTAATTTATGTTTTAACGGGGGGGCAACCACTTTTTCACACAGGGCCCTGTAGGTTTGGATTTCTTTTTCCCTTAATAATAAAGACCTTCATTTATAAAGTGCATTTGGTGTTTACTTGTGTTATCTTTGTCTAATATTTAAATTTGTTTGGTGATCTGAAACATTTAAGTGTGTCAAACATGCAAAAGAATAAGAAATCAGGAAGGGGGCAAACACTTTTTCACACCACTGTATATAGGTGCACTTTGTAGTTCTACAGTTACAAACTGCAGTCCATCTGTTTCTCTTTTACCCTGTTCTTCAGTGGTCAGGACCCCCATGGAGCCTCAGAGCAGGTACTATTTGGGTGGTGGATCATTCTCAGCACTGACATGGTGGTGGTGTGTTAGTGTGCGTTGTGCTGGTCTGAGTGGATCAGACACAGCAGTGCTGCTGGAGTTTTTAAACACTGTGTCCACTCACTGTCCACTCTATTAGACACTCCTACCTTGTCAGTCCACCTTGTAGATGTAATGTCAGAGACGATAGCTCATCTGCTGCTGCACAGTTTGTGTTGGTCATCCTCTAGTCCTTCATCAGTGGTCACAGGACGCTGCCCACAGGACGCTGTCAGCTGGATATTTTTGGTTGGTGGACTATTCTCAGTCCAGCGGTGACACTGAGGTGTTTAAAAACTCCAGCAGCACTGCTGTCTCTGATCCACTCAGACCAGCACAACACACACTAACACACCACCACCACGTCAGTGTTACTGCGGTGCTGAGAATGATCCACCACCCAAATAGTACCTGCTCTGTGAGGGTCCATGGGGGTCCTGACCACTGAAGTACAGGGTAAAAGGGGGCTAACAAAGTATCAGAGAAACAGATGGACTACAGTCTGTAACTGTAGAACTACAAAGTGCACCTATATAGTAAGTGGAGCTGATAAAATGGACAATGAGCGTAGAAACAAGGAGGTGGTCAGAATGTTATGACTGATCGGTGTACGTATAGATACAGTCATAGGCAAACATTTGAACAATCCTGGTAAAATTACATGCATTGTTGTTTTTCTAAGTGAAAATAAGTGAACACATCTTCCACAGGAAACAAACTCAAATTGTATTTCCTTTTTGATGAGTTTAACATATTGGAAAAAAGGAAAAAACATAAAATGTGTCATAGTTTTTGCCTCAGTTTGTTAAACTAACAGCAATTGTGCATTAAAATGTGCAGAAGTGTGTTCTCTGTGAAGGACGTGTAACTTATTTTCACTTAGAAAATCAGCTAAATCTAACACGACTAGGGGTGTCCAAACTTTTGTATGTATATATTTGCAAGTTTCCTGTATATAACAAATTTCCATAGTGATGTGAATTGCATTCTGAATGTGTCTTGCTCAGCACACTGCATCCAACAATAAAGGCAGCATGGAGCTTCTTTTTTACAGTGATAGGAAACACAGTAGCTCACAGAAAGCTCCAATTCCACATGCTGTTCCATTTTACTATGACCAACATGGACATGCGCACTCACCAACCACTCTAAGGGGCAGACTTGAGTTAAAGCAGACAAGGCAAAGACTCTGAATGTTTTGCTGGTGAGCTGTTTAAAGTTTCACCCTGTTGTCTGGAAATTACGAGTCTGAATGCTGACCATGCAAAACAGAAGAAAACAATAGGAATAATGATAAAAGGAAAAGCAGATAACAAATTGAATAATATGAAACAAAAACAGATTCTTTGCTCTAAATAGATGAGAAAAAGGAAGCAGAGAAGAGCAGAGAGAGACTCTGGCTTTTCTTCAGCATTGGGGAGATACACATCTGGCCAATGAACAGATGTTTCAAACAGTGATTTGTGCTAGCTGGTTTAGTCTGTGCCATGTGCACTGAGGAGTCAGAACTACTTACTGTTCTCTGAAGGTGGACCCACTTACCTTTCTTAGAGCAGAATCAGGTTAACAGTAAAGCCAGGCTATACAGATAGTGAGGAACAGATCAAAGCAATGGTTCATTCTATTTTTTGCACAGTGACAAAATCCACTTAAACAAGTCTTGTTGAGATGATTTAACAACGTAGCACAGTTTGAAACAAGCGTGTGATGATTTAGGCATTTGCTAATTTCTTGGGCTGTAGAAGCAAGAAGAAGTAAGCTTCTATGACTTGTTAGCTACATTAGCTTCGTAGCTTCAGTTCAGAACTAAACAAGGAAAGTTTGCACACCAAACATGTCTTGGCTGAACACCTACATTCGGTTTAAGATGGAAATCGTGTAAATTTATTTTGGCCAAACTGTCACTTTAAGCATCCAGGAATCTTTTGGCAATAATCTTTTGGATAGTGGCTCTTCTACTTGATAACATCACACTGTCATAACTGGACAGGCTATTACACATTAGGACACTATGTTTTGCAAATAATTCACACTATTAAATCATGTAATCTTTAATTTATATGTAATAAAAAACTAAGTGACCCCATAAAAAATTCAATTAGGCCTCACAGCATGCCAACTCTGCTTATTCCTCTACAACACCACGCTGGACTTTCGCCACTTTTACATTAATATGAACACATGCTGTATTTTTCAGGCAGATTCTGGTGTTGGTGTCATGGCCTTTCTGAGTCACATGTTGGCTGCAGTACTGTGGGGTCTGACAACACACACCGAGCCAACATCTGAAAAAAAACATTCTCATAGTCATCACCTCTGGTGGTCAGCCAGCTCCATGGCCCTGCCTGCCAAAGCATGAAAGCCCGGAGCTGAAGCCAGCAGATCAGGGTGAAAAATGGACTCTGTGGTTGTGTATAAATCCTTGGAGGGCAACTGAGCACTGTACTGTACATGCATTTCTACACAAATCCTTTAAAGCCATGGTTTGGCCTTAAATTTACACAATTTTCCCCCCTTACCCCAAACCCACTCCATCAACCAAGACAGGTTTGGTGTCTGAAGTTTGCTTTGCGCTGGTGCTACAAGGCTAGGAGGCAATATAGGTTTGTACACCGTCAATTAGCATAGTGCTAGCTGAATGCATCATCACACTTTCCTCAGACTGCATTTAGTCGTTAAGTAATCTCAGTTGTAAAGTAGATAGTCTCAGTCCTTAAACTTGACTGTAAACTTTGACTAAAATCTAATTTCGATATACGCACATCAATCGCCTTATTTGAGGTTTGTAAAAGACATATTAAGACATGCATATTAACACATATTTGACCTTCCGGTTTTTCAGTGACTCCTGCAGTAAAGAACTCTGACTGAACTGATTGAAACCTGGTTAGGCTGCCGCTCGTATTCACAGTCATACCTAGGACTTTCAAAAGGCCTAGAGTGGCATATTTCATAAAACTGGTCCCACCCTTTGAAAATGAAAACGTCACGTCCTAATTATGTTGTTAATTATGTTGGTAGTCTGACACATTAGGCCTTCAGCTCAGTTCCAGACAGCCTAACCAATGGGAGAGCTTGCTTGGCTGTATCTACCTAGATACCCCAGGAAAAAATATGATTATGTAAGAACTTAACCCTTTTGTTTCCAACCAATACTTAACAATGAAATAAGACTATTACTACAAAAACAATTAAAAACATTTACAGACCTTCTCTGAAGGCCTGGAAGGCTCTGAGGGCTCCCCACTGAATTCCCACCATGTTGGAGACACAATACGTAACAATATGTAAAGGAACCATGAATGTTGCTTTTGCTGGACAACATCCTGTAAGACAAGTATAGATCTAGCGCTGTATTTCTTGAACAATGGATCACAACCCAATTTGTCATGGATGCGATGTGCTGGGTCGCCACTAGTTGTGTGATTAGGACCAGACGTGATCTTGGAACAAGAATACAGGTCTGAGGACAGCTTGCAAAATCTTCCACAAATAAGGATACGACCTCTCTATAAACTGCCCCCAAATTCCTGTAGTTCACGCTCTTTTAACATCCAGAACAATAGATAACGCAAGCAAAACAAGCTATCTAGTAAAATGCTGTCATTAACTAATAAAACTGTTTTTTCCCTGTAAGAGGTGATGTATATTTTTATCATATGTTATGCATGCAACAAATATCTATGTAGTTAATTGGAGTTTTGAGGAGAACTTTTCAGTCATGCTAACTTATGTTCCATTCATGAGCTAACGACAGGCTCGCGGTCTATTGAACAGTGTTGACAGGCGCACTTCAGTACCACAGAAAGCCACGGCTGCCACTCAAACATCTACCACGAACGTGTGAGGAGATGGACGAGGGCCTGGACACGCCCCATTAGTCAGTATGTGCAGATCTGATGTGATATGCTGTGATATGAAGGGCCTTTAATTACATACTCAGCAGCAGAAAAGGCCACAGATAGCAGCGTCAAGCCGTTAGCAGCAGATCTCACGTGTGACAGGCAGGATCACTAATGCTCCAGATTAACACAGAAACAAGTCTGTTATCTTAAAAAGGAGGAATAAAGAGAGATTTGGAGATTTTAATGGTCTCCTAATGGGGTTCATGCATGGGCAGGCTGAGAGATATGAGTGGAGCGGACAGCAATAGCATCTGACCAAAGCTGTGCTGTGTTTTCACACCCGAGTTGACTATTTTACATATACATCACATAAACCTGCCCTGATGAAGCTACATCCACTCGGTCAGCAGCCTATAAACGAGGAATGCACAGCATAAGGCCCTAAAACGAGGATCTACCCACTGAGGAACTGCATCTGCCTGTAAAAGCTCTGTTTTCAGTAACACAAACTGATTTAATAAAAACAAAAGAAAAAAATAGTAGCTTTATAGTAGAAAATAAATGAAAAACACTCATGACACTAATTTAACTTATAGACTTAATAAACTTAAAATGCATTTCATGCATTTTTCTTGTGTTTTTCCCCACGAGGTCCATTTATAACAATTGCATGAGTTTAACTATGAATAAACTGTCATAATTCATGTTTACAGAACTATTTTCCAGTCTCTCTTTTTTGCCTTAAACAGGCGATTTTTGTTGCTGTGCCTTTAAGCGCCTTTAATATACAGCACTGTGCAAAAGTCAAAGACCACCCTTCATTTATTTAATCCAGTCCAAAATTGCTTTCAGTTCCTCGAAGAATCTGCAGACTCACCTCCAAAGTTCAGTCTTAGAAGCTGGTTGATCATTTTCTGAAGTAATCAAACACATTCAGTGGTGTTGAGGTCTGGACTCTGGGGTGGTCAGTCCATTGTTCAGCTTCTTTGTTTGATGTGTCCGTCTCCTTTTCTCAGTGAGGTTCTTCTTGACAGCTACACATCCTTTCAGACCCACAGCGCTGAGTCGTCTTCTCACAGTGGAAGGATGGACAGAAACACCTGTGGATGTTTTCAGATCTGAGCTTGTCTCTCTTTTCTCTGAAGGATGGAAGCCCCAAGTGCTGTTTATCTGATGGTGACGTGTTTGGTGTCTACCAGGTCTTTCACGGTTGCTAGGAGTCCACTTTGATGTCCAGTTTTGGAAACTCTATTTTTTTCCTTTGACTTTTCTCTTCTATCGTCCACCTTCATAAGGCAGTGGATTGGTTTAGCACTTTCACTCTCAGCTTGTTCCCACACTAATAAATCTACTTTTCCTCCCACATTTAGACCAAAATTTCTCAAAATGTCTCGCTCTGGTTATGAGTTTACATCATGAACGTTGATGTCTTTCATCTGCATCTTTCATTTCTTCTTTCTCTTCATCTTCATGCTCAGGGAGCTTTTAATGAAAAATGAGTGTGGTAAAAAATGCAACTTTTTTTAAGAGAAGAGACATTTATTAAGCCACTGGAAAATATAAATATGATCACGTGGGACGCGCCGCTGTCAGTTTTTAAAGTATAAAGTTTAAGAACCCCTGATGTAGTGTACTTTTGCATAACTGAATTACATTACACTTGATGTACATAAGCAACCCCATCTGTGGCTTTTCCATCAGTGTGACTCAGTGGAGTGAGCTGTTTATGACCTTCTAATACTATCACTGATTTATTAAGTGTGTTTGTTGGCTGGAGGGAACCCTGAGTGAAACATGAGATCGGAAAGTACTGAGAAGCTCAAGTAAGTCTGTGAGTTTGTGTGTGTGTGTGTGTGAGTGTGTGTGTGTGCGTGTGTGTGTGTGTGTGTGTGTGTGCATGTGTGTTTATGTGCTCCAATATGTATGTGTGCCAAACATCTGTTCTTGCTCTGAACATCTGCCCCACGAGTTAACTGACAGATGTTTTGCAGGCGTATCGCCACTTTTTTGGGACAATGTCATTTTTGTAAATTTAAAACTGCCTTTACACTTTCAGAAACTTTACTGAAACTTTCACTGCTTGAGACCAGCCAGCATTCGATTGGCATAATATAAAGCATCCTGCAACTCAGCCACAACAATTGCACACACCTCAACTTTGTGAAACAAGTTTCATGAAACAGCCAATTAAAATAGCAATAACGCATCGTATGCAAAACTTTGGACCCTTTTAAAATTACGTTTTGTTGATTTTCTAAGTGAAACTGAGGCCCAATCCCACTTCTTATTGTTACCCCTACTGCTGTTTTCGAGTGTCCCTTGGAACTGAGTTGCAAGGAGTAGTGGTCGAAATCTCAAATAAAAAAGAGCATCACTTCACTAACAGCTACCAGCGCTGCTCTGTAGGCGACCCTGCCAGTCTGCAGTGACAGCAGAGGAGGGTAAAGTTCAGCTCCTCACTGCTGGGCTTTAGTTACATTTAGGGCATCATATGCCTTCAAAGAGGGGGGCAATTATTTATTATCATCCACCCCTAATTCTTCAGTGATATGAAGCTGAAGTCAGATATTCGCCAGCTTCTTGTTCGAATTTTCCCGTTCCACTTTAAATGGTGTAGCAGTTCTTATGCCTGAGGTGCCAGAATGAAACGGCTGCACCATTTAAGGTGGAACAGGAAGTTTAGCTACCTAGCTACGACGTCAGCATACTACTAGTGATATTTTATGCTTGTAATAAAGAAAAGGACCAAAATACATTGAAACGACATTAAACTGAGCTAAAGCAGTGGTTATTGTAATTTTTTAACAAAGAAAATTTTCACATTTGTGGGTTTCTTTGGTCTCTTCTTGTCGGTTTCTCTCTTTTTTTTTCTATAACAGTCTGTTTGGAGTGAGCCTCTGAAAAACCATGCAGCCCTAACAGCCTACCCCTCTATTTCAACTAAAATCGGGACACCCTGCCCCTAGGCCTGAACTCGCAATCCAGAGGGGGATTGGCGCTTAGTCAACACGCTTCTGCACATTTTAATGCTACGAATACTGTTAATTTAAATTCTTATTTTACTGTCTAATACAAGTACAGAAACACATTCAGCATTAGGGTATGTGGTAACTCTGTCTTATAGCAAACAACAACGAGTCTAGGAGGTTCACAAAAGAGTCGAAGGAAAATGTAGACAGGCCAGAGGGAAAGAAAGCAAAAAAAGACTTACAATATGGAAATGGACGATGCCAGGAGCCACTGAGAAAGATGCTGAGTTTTACTCAATAAGTTTGCACTGACCAAATAAACACTTATCAAGGAAAGCTGACAAGTCTCTGTATTTCACTGAAACAACACAACTGACTCAGTTTCACTCAGTCACACGCATTTGTTGAGTGACATCAACGACAGGAAACATCAACGGGTGATTTCATTTATTTTTTTGTAAAAAAAAAAAGTACTAAAAATCATAAAAACAAAGAAAATCCATCCAGTGGTACTAAAAGCACCTGTTCTCGCTCTGCTCAGCATTAGTCTGTGAATCCACCACGCTGTGCTCGCTGTGAAGTGATGCCTGTTAATGTCAACACATTACTCACATCATTCCCAGAAGGTCCTACTGACCTAAAGAAGTAGTGGCTCGGAAAACTCCCCAAACAGCGCATACAGTACTGTAACAGTGTTATTACAGCCACAGCCCTCTCTGTTTACTCAATTACTGTACAAAAAAAACTGCAAAAAAATGAGTAGAGACAGGCTGAAGGGAGGGACTTCATAGAAGAGTTGCTTCAGAAACAACAACAAAAGTTCCTGAGGGCTGATGACAGTGACGCAATAATTCCAGCTTATTTGTTATGGCCTTTAACGGCCTTTTCAGCGTGAAAAGTCTTCTCCCTCACACTGACATGTGAAAAGCAATTGTTCTGGCGCAGGTGGAGCGTGCATGCTGGCACCAAGGCGAATGTCACCAGATACTATTCATTTCTACACATGGTGTAACAGTAATAAGGCTATGGCAGCCTTTTTGCTGGAAATGGAAATCTAATAAAGAAGGCTTCCAGGCCCCAAGGTGCTACTCAAACTTTTATTAAGAGATAAATCGGAGTTTAATACGCACTGCACAGCTGCGCTCACCAGCCCAGCATTTGCAGATTAAAAGGCTGCTGTGCTTATTTTCCATTTTTAAGAATATAAACACAATCGTTATACATAGAAGTCATTGCCTTCAGTGAACTGGTGCCTGATTACAGGTTTGTCCTTTGCTAGTTTTGCTTGGACGGATGTTACGACCTAAAGCCAGCGCAGCAGTGCGGAGAAATGAAGCCGTATTTTGTGACACAAAGACACAAAGTGTACTGTGAGGTCTCTCTCTCACTCGTGCTCTCTGTGTTTCTCTCTCCACCAAATCTGCCTGCCAAAGATTTGGGGAGCCGTAGCCTTTTTATACAAATCAGCATTTTTTTGTCAGATTAAAATAATATATATTAAAGGGTTCATATCACAGGAAAACAGTTTAATGTAGTATGTAAATATTGATAACTTTTCCAAATGTACTACATCTTCACCAGTCCATATGACCCACATACATCTACCTATTCGGCCTACAGCAGTTTAGCTCCACCCATTAATGCTGAAGTTTTGAAGAGGGTTTTAGTCTGCACTACTTTTTGAGACATAATACAGGACAGCCAAACAATACATAGTTCATATACATATATCTGTTTTTGGTACAGAAAGCCATTCAAATGTAGTTGAAAAATACAACAAAAATACAGAATATGGGCTCTTTAAGGCCTAAACAGGTTTGTATTGAAGAAAACAGTATCACATGAAAATATCTGTGACAATATCTAAAACTATTTTGTACAGCATTACGACAAAAAAAAAGAGCACTGACATTTTTGCACCATGTCAGTGTCACTGTGGGTGGAGCCTGGTCAGTGGTGGTCTGATCAGAAAAAGGACATTTATGTACAAACATTGTAAATGGGCTGTTTGATTTTCCTTTAGCAAGTAAGAAAGAGAGCAAACTTAGGAAAGCTGAATATCACGTATGCATTCATTAGCCACATCAATGGCTAGGCTAGCAGTCAGGACTTGTCAGAAGTGGGAACAAGTCACTATTCGCTGGAGTCCTGAGTCAAGTCCCAAGTCAAGACAGTCAAGGCTTGATTCTAGTCCCAAATCAATACAGGTAATTCTCGTCAAGTACCAAGTCAGTACAGGCAAGTATCAAGTCATGTCATAAGTCAAGACAGTTAAGTCCCAAATCAAGACAGTCGAGTCCCAAGACAAGAAAGTCAAGTCTAAAGTTCCAATTCAATTCAGGCAAATCTCAAGTTAAGTCCCAAGTTAATACAAGCAAGTCTGCAGGTAAGTTCCAGGTCAATGCATGCATGTCTACAGTCAAGTCTCAAGTCAGTACAGGCAAGTCTCAAGTTAGTTACCAAGTCAATACAGGCACATCTAAAGTCAAGTCTCGAGTCAGTACAAGCAAGTCTCAGGTCAAGTCCCAAAGCCAATACAGTCAAGTCTCCAGGCAAGTTCCAAGCCAGTACAGGCAAGTCTCAACTCAAGGCAAGACAGTCAAGTCTCAAGTCAGTACAGGCAAGTCTCAGATCATGTCCCAATCCAAGATAGTCAGGTCTCAAGTCAGTACGGGCAAGTCTCAAGTGAAGTCCCAAGTCAATACAAGCAAGTGTCAAGTCCCAGGTCAAGACAGTCAAGTCCAAAGTCAAGACAATCACGTCTCAAGTCATGTCCTAAGCAAAAAACTGTCAAGTCCAAAATCAAGATAGTCAAGTCTCAAATAAGTACAAGCAAGTCTTAATTCAAACCCAAGTCAAGACAAGCAAATCTCCAGTCTTCTTCAGCAAATTTAATGTAATTTCACTGAAAACAAAAAAAATATTGTACTGGCTTTTTAATGACAGCGTGTTAGTTGTGTATGGTTATTTATAACATTTTTTTCACAAAAAAAAACAAAATCCAAGATACACAGATAACCATGACAGACATTATGGTATATACACAAATAATAGTGCAAAAAAGAATTTTCAAATTACTACTGAACGTAATAAAAACTTTATAGTTAAAGATTATTGTTTTTGATGATTTTTGGGAGCATGGGATTAAGATAAAAACCCAGCTCAGCACTAAAACTATCCCAGCAAACTAGAAACGACAGCTAGTGTGAACTGAATTTAGATTTGGACTAAAATCAGAAACCAAACCACTGAAAAACGTTTTCAAAACAGACAGCAAATTTAGCTTCTTTTCTGTTCCACCTTAAATAAAAACGTTACATGCTAGAATGTACTGGCATTGTTTGTTTATGAGATTGCTTGTCTATGTGTTTGATTTTATACACCTGCTAGCAATGAGTGTGGCTGAAATACCTGAGCTCAGGTGGGGTGTCCACAAACTTTTGACCATATAGTGTAAATGCAGCACAGAATAGAGCAAAGACACATAGATTCAACCTCGCACACGTTTCTACTGAGTCTGTTAGCACCAGACCATAAATATACACAGTTAAAAGCTCATGCACTCTCTGTCTACTGTACTACCATCCCACAGGACACCCGTTTCCCCAGAGTATATTCCATAATCAGATAATTAGCAGTGCAATGACTGGAATGATCATACAGTAATGGAACACTGACTAGGCCCAATTTCAAAATTTAATTGAAGCCTTGCGTTTTCATAGCGAGCCGTCTCCATGTTGCTATTGTCTAACTTGGCGTTGACTCTGTTAAACACATTATCTGTTAAAAAAATGGTTCTACCATTAAGTGTCATAATCCTGCACAGAGCTGAAATGAAACACTAGATGTTCCACTCTGGATATAAATCAGACTATATTGCCCTTTTTTTGTTGCTTATTCGATCTTTTATTTTGTAATGCCTTTGATTTTAAGCTGCGGCTATATCGCCTTTCAAATCATTCCCAGACACATTCATTTCAGAGAGAAATCATTATGCATTGTGTCACCCTAAGGCAAAGAACTTAGAGGAAAATTGCATCTAAATGTGATAACATAGCTCACAATGTGTGAAAAGTAGCACTTAGCATTCTTATTCGCTAACTTCAATGACATATAAAGTGACTGATGAAAAACCTAGTCAGTTTATAAATACAGTATATCAATAAATTTGCCCTTAATGGAGGTTTACAACGGCCAAATCTGTTGGCTTTCCAATGGGCTGCACATGGCACAACTGGGATTTAAACCTGAATTCCTTTTGAATAGAGCGAGCTGGAGAATGCAATCCTGTTTTTTCTTTGCTGTGTTAAAAAGCCCATAGATCTAATAGAAGCACGGCAGGTATATTTTATTTCACATTCACAAGCGTTTTTACTCATGTAAAAGGTGAAAGGTCACGCTATACATCATATCTTGTAAACTTGTGTAGAATACCAAATATATCACTTGTAACATGGACATGTTTACCGCTGTGTTTCATCACCTCTTCTTTTAACAACACTTTGTAAGTGTTTGGGAACTGAGGAGACCAATTGCTGTAGTTTTGAAAGTGAAATGTTTTCTCATAATTGTTTGATATAGGATTTCAGCTGCTCATCAGTTCGGGGTCTCCTTTGTCTTTTTTTTTCATGTTGTAATGCAGCAAATGTTTTCAGTGGTGACAGGTCTGGACTAAAGGCAGGTCAGTTTAGCACCTGGACTCTTTTAATATGGAGCAATGTTGTTGTAATACATGCAGAATGTGGTTTGACATTGTCTTGCTGAAATAATCAAGGCCTTCCCTGAAAAAGACGTCGTCTGGATGGCAGCATATGTTGCCAAAACATGTATATATCATTCAGCATTAATGGTGTCTTCACAGATGTGCACGTCACCCATGCCATGTGCACTAATGCCCCCCTATTCCATCATGAATACTGGCTTTTGAACTGTGCACTGATAACAAGCTGAGTGGTCTTTAGCCCGGAGGACACAGTGTCCACGATTTTCAAAAAAAAATTTTCAGATGTCGACTTGTCGGACTACAGGACACTTTCCCACTTCCCCTCAGTCCATTTTAAATGAGCTCGGGCCCAGAGAAGGTGGCAGCATTTCTGGATCCTGTTTATATATGGTTTCTTTGTGTTTTAGAGGGGCGGCACGGTGGCGCAGTGGGTAGCGCTGTCGCCTCACAGCAAGAAGGGCCTGGGTTCGATTCCCGGTGGGGCGACCAGGGTCATTTCTGTGTGGAGTTTGCCTGTTCTCCCCGTGTCTGCGTGGGTTTCCTCCGGGTACTGCGGTTTCCTCCCACAGTCCAAAAAAACATGCAGTCAGGCTGATTGGACATACTAAAATTGCCCCTAGGTGTGAGTGTGTGGTTGTGTATGTCTGTCTGCCCTGCGACGGACTGGCGACCTGTCCAGGGTGTATCCTGCCTTCCGCCCAATGACAGCTGGGATAGGCTCCAGCACCCCACCGCGACCCAGAAGGATAAGCGGTTTAGATGATGTATGTATGAGTTTTAGAGTTTTAACTTGCATTTGTGGATGCAGTGACGAACTGTTTTCACAGACAGTGTTTTTCAGAAGTGTTTCTGAGCCCATGCAGTGATTTCCACTGCAGAATCATGTCTGATCAAAGATCACGGCCAGCAAATATTGGTTTTTGGACTTGTACCTTGCATAGAGAGATTTCTCCAGATTCTCTGAGTCTTTTAATATTATTATGTACTGTAGATGATGAAAGACAAAAGGTCTTTGCTATTTTACATTGAGAAACGTTATTCTTGAATTGTTGCACTGCTCAATCTTTCACAGAGTGGTGAACCCCTCCGCATCTTTACTTCAGAAAGCCTCTCTGAGATGCTCTTTTATACCCAATCATGTTACTGACCTGTTGTCAATCAACCACCAGGTGTTTCTATTAGCATTACACAACTTTACCAGCGTCCAAACTTTTTTGGAACGTGTCGTTGGCATCAAATTCAAAACGGGCGTATATTTTTCAAAAAAACAATAAAATTTCTCAGTTTCAACATTTGATAAGTTGTCTTTGTAATATTTTCAATGAAGTATAGGGTTTAAATGTTTTGCACATCATTGCATTTTGTTTTTTATTTACATTTTGAACAGCGTCCAACTTTTTTGGAAATGGGGCTGTACCCAGGGCTCTAAGCACTTAGCTGCGACTGTAGAGAATGCCTCAAATCCTTGTAGTCGCTCATTGAGGAAGATCGTTCTCGTTCATTGTTCAAAGTGGCGAGTCTTGACCCTTATTGCTCATAAAGGACTTGGCCTTCTACCTGAAGCTCCTTGTACACCCATGATTGTATGTTTACACTTAACTATGTTCCTGGTCTTAAACTGCCCTGTCCCAACTTGGAATGTGTTCCAGGCATTAATCTCAGATTAGGCGCATATTCACAAAAAAACATGTTGATCACATTAAATATCCTGTCTTTGAACTTTTATCATTTAAAATGAAATCAAATTGGATTTAAAAATTATTGCTTTCTGTTTTTGTTTACATTTCACATACCGTCCCAAGCTTTTGGGAATGTGGGTTTGTATATGATGATTAATGATCAGCTAAAAAGTCATGATTGTGACAGGCCTAGGCTATTCCTAAACATCAAATGGACTGAGCTATAAGGTAAAGCAATGTGCGAGCTTGAGGCTAAGGATTTAGGTGACGGTGGACTGGTCCTCTGCATCACTGTAATTTCTAAGAAAAGTGGAGTACGCTCAGTTCAGGAGAAAAGAGGAGGGGTCTTACAAAATCTGCGTCACACAGCTCTCTCTGCCAGGCTTCACCTGCCAAACAAAACAAGCCCCATCTGAAGGGCTTCTTAGCTTGGCTCTCCACTCGTGCTGAGAGAAAAGCGCTTCAGATCCAAACACAGAACAAGTGCAGATACATAACGAGTATGACAAGAAAAACAAACACGAGAGAAGCCCGTCAAAATGGTATCTCCATAAAACCCAATCACAATCTTTTATCTAGAATGTACATAATGTTCAGGCACATGAAGTTCTATGTGATTAATTAAGTTACACTAAGCGACTTCTCAGAATCTGCTGTTGACTGAAATATGAAAATAAATCTGGACAGTCTGCTGCGTGGTGAATGACCCTTTAGTAAGGTCAGGGGCTGGGAGTGTGCAGTGCTTCAACGTTGCGATCATCACTTTATTAAACTTGATCAAAACCACTACCATTTTCCTTTTTGATGAATTAGTAATGATTAGAGGTTGATTTGCATGATCCTGCAAGTTGTTGCTGTTGGAACAACACTTTCCAGGCAGAGACAAAGTAACCAGGCGTTCTGCAGGAAGCAATTCTGGAACATTTCTTTCAGTATGAACTTCACACACAACGTAAAGGGAAGCTGAAAATGTGTAAATGTAAAGTGTAAATTATGTAAAAAAAAAATTAAATGATGATGAGTTTTGTTCCAAAAGCGCAATATTTTTAAAGAGTCTAAAGGACACACCCCCTTTATAATAAATAATTAAGTCTGCTCACTGCTTGTGGGCCTTTCCATGCTGTTTGCTGTTGCACAGAAGCTTACAATGGGACCTGAATGCAGACGTATGCTTTTTATGCTTTTATTATTTTTTGGAATGCATCAGTCGTCCACACAAGCTAGAAACTCTCTCAATCTCACTAGAAAACTTGCTACCTTAGCGAAGAAACTGATGAGTTCTGTGTGATTCTGCTTGAACCATGTAAACTTGACTTCATCCAAACGAACGTCTTCCCTCCAAACGTTCACTGTCAACAGTTCCATGTAAAAGCAGTCAAACTGTCATTTTCAGCGAAGAGAAAAAGAGCCGCTATTTCTCTACTTTTGGAGAAAGTTATGTTTGCTGTTCGTGACGAAGACCAGCCTGATTGGCTAGACGCAGTGCGGTGGCCACATTTATTTGCATAAAGCCTTAAATCTGCTGAACCGTTTGTTTGCGGTAGATGGACAATGGCAAACCGGACATTCCGTTGTTTTCTGTGAAGCCACAAAGGAAAATTCTGCCACTGCAAGCGGCAGCATTCTGCCCCCTGTAGCGCTGAGCGGAATAATCCGTCGAGTTAAATTTCCCAACTTTTGCCATCGACCAACGGTTGAACCGGATGTTGATTTCTGGGGGCCATAGATGCCAACGTCTTCCAGACAGAGCATCCAACTGCCTTTTTCAACCTTAAATAAACAATCTACACTGATAACGCTCTCCTCTGATAATCATCCATTTTGTTGGTAAACATGCAAACATGTGAATGAAACATTGGCCTCAGCTCTGGACTCCTGTCTTGGCTCCCAGCTCCGACTGACTCACAGTTCTTCTGGTTCTAACACACACATCATAGACTTAAATACATAATCGCTGCACTGACTGCTGGATTGTGCGTCAACGTTGCCGCCATATTGGTCCAGGCAGCTTGTTATAACTCTCAGAAGACTGAACTGGAATAAAAATGCCTGAATCGTGTGCAGCTGGGCTGTGTAAACCACAATCCAAACCAAATCTCAGGGAATTACCTTTTACAGGTAAGACTGGACACTTATTTGTGGATGTATTTGGCTATTATGGCATTATGTTGAGAGCTAACTGGTGGGCCACTAGTTGGTCAGGTTATTAATCGCTAATGTTAGCGATTAACGCTAGCTAGCTATGAAAGCTGAGACTTTATAAGAAATGATATGAACTAAATTGCCCATAATCGAGATTTTCATCTATATTCCATTTCTCCAAATTAATTTTTATGACAAGCTGCACGTGTCAGCTGAGTGACTGACATATTATGAAGCTGACTGTAGTTCGATGGCTAGCTAACTTTGCTCACACTTTGGAGGTTTCTCACAGAGAAAGAGTTGAGGAGTCAGTGAGAGTTAGCTTTAAGAAGGGTTTTCAATTAGTAAGTCAATTATTAGTACTTAATGAAGTGCTGTCTAATGTTTTTTCAGTATTTCACAGTGAAAGAACTCCATTCTGACCACGTGGTGCCGGCGCACCATTAAGATAACTGTTGCATGATTTAAGGTGGAACGGAAAAGTCGAATAAGAAGTAGAAAAACTTCAGCCTCGGTTGGAAAAATGTAAATGTTATAGTTCTTTTTATACAGCAAAAACACAGCTCCTCCTCTTTTATTTGCATTCGTGTACAGGCCAGACTTGCCTTGACCAATATGGCGGACACGTTCACGTATGGCAGCAATGGGCTGAAGCAGCCAATGCAGAGTCTATGTCGACCACTGCTGCTAAGGACGCTGCAAAGGACGCACGCTACCTAGCAACCATAGGTGTCGCCATTGCCGGTTTATGAGAAGCCTGGCCACTTCCTATTCCTCCGTTATATCAAAAACCGGACTGCTAAACAGCAGAGGGCGCCTGCGAGCGAGTCCTCAATGAATGGGAGTAAATGGCGCTCAACGGCTAAAAATGAAAAGTTAAAATAGTTTCTAATCACTGAACCAGAACTTTCCATTAATTTTAGAAAGTAGACGGATGTCTTATCTTACCTGTATGTTTCCTTTTTTCTACATCTTCTTTTGGGCAGCAGAAGGCGGGCATTACTGCTAGAGCGTGATGATTGATTGGCGAGTGGAGCAGCTCATTGGCTGTTTGCGCTCACTGACGTCATGAATGCACATGAGGCGCCGTTTTAAACTCCTATAACTCGAGTTTAAAAGCTCTTAAAAATATAACAGCAGTGTTAAAATGTTTCATGATATTCAGTGTTCAGGAAACAATTGTATTCTTTTACATTAAAAATATTTATATTTTATATTTAGCATTTATAAACTATGATTTTGCTCAAATGCTCCATATCAACTTCATTTTCACATCTCGGGAGCGCCCTCTAGCGTTAGAGAATCCCGGAAGACATCGCAGAGTGGAAATTCTCATCTCTACAAATTCTATGGTGTCGCATTGATTCCTGTCAGGCATGTCAACTGCGCCGCCATTTTGGGGAGGTCAGCATTGCTGCTGGACTACATTCAGTACCATTACACTCATGTCTGTGTGATGATTACTGTTTGTGTGATGTTTGTGTAGATATGGCCGTGTGGTTGGTGAAGCACAGAGAACCTGCTGATGTGATTGTTTTTCCTCTGGTTTTATATTAAAGTTATTTCATTTAATAGTCTATTCAGGATCTTAACTTTATGTATAGTTATTTATTTACAGTGATGGTTAAAGCTTTGCAGCTACGTAATTTATAGCATTCCTTAATCCATGTAGATCCATAATAGATTAGCATTAGCACCTTCTTACACGAACCTGAAGTCAGCTTCCTATTTGCCAGCTTCTTGTTTGAGTTTTCCCATTCTACTTTAAATGGTGCTTTAGCCAGCATCTTGTTCGAATTTTCCTGTTCCACCTTAAATGGTTTAGGCACCCGAAAGTGACTGCTGCACCATTTAAGGTGCAATGGGAAAACTGAAACAACAAGCTGTCAAATAGGAAGCCCACCTTAGCTCCGTCCTTCTGTGTTTTGGGGGTTTAATTTATTTTAATGTGTCTTAAGATTAGAAGTGATTCACACATTGATGTATTTGCTGATTGTGAGATTATGTTTCTCCTCGGCTAAACAACTGATGTGTGGGGGTGAACTGTAAATGTGATGTGTGGGGGTGAACTGTAATGTGATGTGTGTGGGGGTGAACTGTAAATGTGATGTGTGGGTGTGAACTGTAAACGTGATGTGTGTGGGGAGAACTGTTAATGTGATGTGTGTGGGTGAACTGTAAATGTGATGTGTGTGGTGTGAACTGTTAATGTGATGTGTGTGGGGTGAACTGTTAATGTGATGTGTGGGGGTGAACTGTAAATGTGATGTGTATGGGGTGTAGTGTAAATGTGATGTGTGTGGGGGTGTAGTGTAAATGTGATGTGTTTGGGTGAACTGTAAATGTGATGTGTGGGGGTGAACTGTAAATGTGATGTGTGTGGGGTGAACTGTAAATGTGATGTGTGGGGGTGTATTGTAAATGTGATGTGTGGGGGTGTACTGTAAATGTGATGTGTGTGGGGTGAACTGTAAATGTGATGTGTGTGGGGGTGAACTGTAAATGTGATGTGTGGGGTGTACTGTAAATGTGATGTGTGTGGGGTGAACTGTAAATGTGATGTGTGGAGGTGAACTGTAAATGTGATGTTTGGGGTGAACTGTAAATGTGATGTGTGGGGTGGACTGTAAATGTGATGTGTGGGGGTGTAGTGTAAATGTGATGTGTGGGGTGAACTGTAAATGTGATGTGTGGGGGTGAACTGTAAATGTGATGTTTGGGGTGAACTGTAAATGTGATGTGTTTGGGGTGAACTGTAAATGTGATGTGTGGGGGTGTAGTGTAAATGTGATGTGTGGGGGTGAACTGTAAATGTGATGTGTGGGGGTGAACTGTAAATGTGATGTGTTTGGGGTGAACTGTAAATGTGATGTGTGGGGGTGAACTGTAAATGTGATGTGTGGGGGTGAACTGTAAATGTGATGTGTTTGGGGTGAACTGTAAATGTGATGTGTGGGGGTGAACTGTAAATGTGATGTGTGGGGGTGAACTGTAAATGTGATATGTTTGGGGTGAACTGTAAATGTGATGTGTTTGGGGTGAACTGTAAATGTGATGTGTGGGGGTGTAGTGTAAATGTGATGTGTGGGGGTGAACTGTAAATGTGATGTGTGTGGGGTGAACTGTAAATGTGATGTGTGGGGGTGTAGTGTAAATGTGATGTGTGGGGGTGAACTGTAAATGTGATGTGTGGGGGTGAACTGTAAATGTGATGTGTTTGGGGTGAACTGTAAATGTGATGTGTTTGGGGTGAACTGTAAATGTGATGTGTGGGGGTGTAGTGTAAATGTGATGTGTTTGGGGTGAACTGTAAATGTGATGTGTTTGGGGTGAACTGTAAATGTGATGTGTGGGGGTGTAGTGTAAATGTGATGTGTTTGGGGTGAACTGTAAATGTGATGTGTTGGGGTGAACTGTAAATGTGATGTGTGGGGGTGTAGTGTAAATGTGATGTGTGGGGGTGAACTGTAAATGTGATGTGTTTGGGGTGAACTGTAAATGTGATGTGTTTGGGGTGAACTGTAAATGTGATGTGTGTGGGGTGAACTGTAAATGTGATGTGTGGGGGTGAACTGTAAATGTGATGTGTGTGGGGGTGAACTGTAAATGTGATGTGTGGGGGTGTACTGTAAATGTGATGTGTGGGGTGAACTGTAAATGTGATGTGTGGGGTGAACTGTAAATGTGATGTGTGGAGGTAAACTGTAAATGTGATGTGTTTGGGGTGAACTGTAAATGTGATGTTTGGGGTGAACTGTAAATGTGATGTGTTTGGGGTGAACTGTTAATGTGATGTGTGGGGGTGAACTGTAAATGTGATGTGTTTGGGGTGAACTGTAAATGTGATGTGTTTGGGGTGAACTGTAAATGTGATGTGTGGGGGTGTACTGTAAATGTGATGTGTTTGGGGTGAACTGTAAATGTGATGTGTGTGGGGGTGAACTGTAAATGTGATGTGTGGGGGTGTAGTGTAAATGTGATGTGTGGCTGAACTATTGCTTTAAGCACGTTGTCCCCGCGGTGTCCGGCTCCAGGTGACAGGGAGGGACTGTAAGGGTGCACCTTGAGCAGCACTATATAAAGCAGAGAAAAGAGCAGTTAGACATTAGCAGGGTGAGAGAGAGAGAGAGGGAGAGAAAGAGAGAGAGAGAGAGAGAGAGAGAGAGAGAGAGAGAGAGAGAGAGAGAGAGAGAGAGAGGTGGAAGCTCAGTGTTGAACAGTGCGAGCTGGGGTTGTTTTCGCTGTTATTTAAGTGTTCCTGCTTCTCTCTGCTCCTCGCTCGCTGTTAGCCTTTAGCGGTTAGCCGCGTCGTTCTCGCTGACTCCAGTCTGACTGAGGAGGATGAGGAACAGCGACGTTTTCCTCATCGACCTGATGCTCTTATGCATCGCCACTGAAACAAGTGCGTGGACTCCGCGGAACGCCACTGACTCGCTCTCAGGAGCGAACGGGACTGTCAGCAGCAGCAGCGCGGAGGAGCACCTGGACGCATCTCTGCCCAGATCCAGGAGAAAGCGCTACATCTCCCAGAGCGACATGATCGCCATCCTGGATTATCATAACAAAGTTCGAGCCAGCGTGTTCCCACCTGCAGCCAACATGGAGTACATGGTGAGTGTCTCAGTCTACGTTAGGTCTCCAAAAGTATCCAGAGACCCCTTCATACTGAATGCAGCTACTTCAAAGGGGAATTCCACCGATTTTTCAAAATATCTGCATAATTCAGTGTATTTATTGTAGAGAAACTGACAGACTTTAGATCTAGATAGATGTGGTGATGGGAACCAGGAGTCACAGTGTCCACAAACCTAAATATAGCCCCTTTATTTACTATCCAAACCCACCAGTGAACCTACACGTGTCTTGAGTGTTTTATATGTAGTGTTGATGATGGTAAAATAGTCATACAACTGAAAAAAATATGTTTTCTTGCGGGACTGTTTTGCCTCACAGCGATCTGCATGTACCCCTCCGCCAAGAATGGATTCAAATAAATGGATTCGAATACGTTTTAAGACAAAACGTAAACTATCATAAAACAATATCAGACATCAGGCAACATATTCATGACCATTTTATGTAATAACTTTCTGTGAGGGACATTTCAGCGGCATTAACCTCTTCAGACGTCTGGTTCCTATTACCACCACTGTGAACAATTCTGGCTTGGCAAGTTTCTCTAGAACAGAGCGTTTCTCACCAAACCACTCTGAGCGACTTTGGTTACACTTTGGTTAATCATGCAGAAATGTTGAAAAATCATTGGAGTTCCTTTTTAAGGTTCTGTCAGTCGCTCACACAGTTTATAACCTCAATGTAAAGGCATTGCTAATTGAATAGGATGCTCTGGAGCAGCCACACATGAGCCTAACGTCACCATATCCAATGCCAAGCATCAGGGGGTACAAAGACCCCCAGCTTTGGGCTGTGGAGCAATGAAACTGTGTTCTGTTGAGGGATGGAGAACCTTTGGAATGAGTTGGAGTGGCATTTTTCATCCATCCAACATTAGTACCTGACTAGCTATTGCTCTTGTGGCTGAATGCAGTCATATCTTCACAGCAATGTTCCAGCATCTAGTCTTTAGTCTTCCCAGAAGAGTGGAGGCTGTTACTGCAGCAAAGGAGGACAAACTCACTGTTAATACCCTTCATTTCAGAAGAAACGCTGCTTGAGCAGGTGTCTACAAACCTTTTGAGCATGAATAGATGGTTCTTCAAAGGTTCTTCAGTAAGGACAATGGTTCTATTTAGAACTAGGAGTTCTATGTAGAACCATTTCATGCTTAAATGGTTCTTTGCATGGTGAAATGGTGCTTCAGATTAATGGAGAATGGGTTGTATACGGTTCTATAGCAGCAAAAAGGGTTTTTTTATTGTTATGATGTCAAGCTTGCAACAATAGAAGAACCTTTTTGGTACTATTTAGAACCATTCAGATTCAGATTGGCCGGTCTTTTGTATTTAATGTGTCTGGACTGTTCTGCCACCTGCTTGGACGCTTTTTTTTCCTCAAAGGAAGGGAAGAGGTTTGCAATCCTTTATGTCATTCAGTACTTTAAGTGTTGATCTCTGGATGATGATTCCTCTCATGAATATATATTTGAAATGATTCTGTAAGTTTTGCATTACGTTTTTCATTTTATGTTCAGCTGAGGAAACTCCAAAATCAGGTTGGCGAAAACTTACTGGATCAATTTAGCTTTGTAACAAACAAAATATACATTATGCATTTTCTTTACAAAAGTACACTAAAGTAAAAAAAGCTCCATCCTATAGGTTGATGTATGTGCATTAAAGCAATAGATTCACATATTGACCTTTTATTGACTGTAACTGATGTATTGGTCCACTCTTACTAACCAGCCGCCTGTTTGAGGGCAAAAGTTCACCATTTGGGGTCGTTTTGGTGCTTTCTGTTGCACCCAAAGCCTGAATGGAAATGGAAAGTGCAGCTGTTGGAGAAACAGCGCCACGCTCAGTTGTAACGCGACTAGTTCCACTGTCAGGTGTATGTAAGGTCTCCCCCTGCTGGACAGTCTGAAACGGTGATCTGCTCTGTGTAATATTACCTTACAAGGCCGGTCAGGCAAGATGGACATATTTTCAAACATATTTCCTAAATCTGGGATCAAGGTGGAATTTAAACAGATATGTGTTGCTTTTAATAGAAATAGCGTTCGTGTTTTAGCGCTGCTTTCACTGGGGTGGGAGAGCTGTGGTGTGATCTACCATCATAGGATCAGGTCTTTCTGGACTGGATGAATGGATTGCTGTCCAACTGACTGTTTTTTTTCTTTGAGCGGTAAAGGCCTCAGCCACCTGGATTTACTGGCAAATTAGGGCAGGAATATCTTCACACTGTTGTGTGTTTTGGGTTGATATATGTTAGGGTTCTCCTCCAAACATGTTGAAGAACTCAGTGATTTGGAGAGATGTGCAACTTTTGCAGAAACATTGAGAGAAAAAGGGGGAAATTAAGCAAAAAGTTGAAAATAACTATAGATCTGATCGTGTATTCTTTGTAATCTGTATAATTGCCTCTCTGGATGCTATTTTTTTTATATTGAATAAAAGCTAGCACTGGCTAATGCAAATGAGATTATACTACAAACACACAGGATTGTTTTTGAACATTTTCATGTTATTATTTCATATTATTTTATCAAAAACACAATTAATACATTGTTAATTTTGATAAAAAATACATTTTCAGTAAACACTAATGTAAACACCATAAAACAGTAACTGACTTTATAAAGGGGAAACATGGTCTTGTGCCAGAGGCACCTGAAGTTTTATTACACGCTTCTACAACCTAAGAATAGCTCAGCCAGTTTGCACTGAAGACCCTGTAGTGTGTAACAAGCCTTAGTGTGTAATAAGCCTGTGATTTTAAGGGTCAAGGGGAACTGTTGGTGTTTTTTTAAAAATGTTCCATAATTTAATAGTTACGGTGTAAACAAAGGTGCATTCTAGAGTCAGAACTGTTCACAGTGGTGGTGACAATTGGTTATGAATACGCTGCCCAGAGCCTGAGACACTGTTTTATGATAGTTCTGAGATAATGTTTTGGCCTAAAATGGAATTTGTAAAATCCATTCATGGTGGAGAGGCACATACAGGGTGTTGTGAGGTAAAATAGTGCCCAAAGAAAATGTATTTGATCAGATTTACCACTATTTTGCCATCATCAACATTCCATATAAACACTCAGAAGATGTGTGTAGATTTACTGGTGGTTTTGGATAGTAAATAAAACGGATATGCGTTGTAGACGTTGTGACTCCTGGTTCCTATCACCACCACTGTAAAGAAATCTAAGCCTATAGGTGTCACTACAGTTAACAATTTCACATCAAACCACTCTGAATGACTGTTTACATCTCAACGATTGAATTATACAGAAATTTTGAAAGATTGGTGGAGTTCTCCATTAAATGCCGTGTGCTGTGTTTCTGCCATACTGATACTGATTACATGATGACTGACACAGAAGATAAAAACTATTCTCAGGCTGTGGCTCAGCTGACTGCTTACATCGCTTATAGCAAGAAAAACGTACATAACACGTTTTATTTTGGTCAGCATTAAGCTTTTTATGACTACTGGAGTTCCATATGATATATTAGCAGTTACTCTATGTTCAGTAATACTGATCTGGATTTCTGTAGTGTAATTTCATTTGCAGTATGCCAAAGCCCCGCCAATATATTGGTTGGCTGATAATATTGGCCAATATTGACATCAAATTTATCAGTATTGGCCAAAATCCCTTTATAAAGAACAGATAATTAATGACTTATTTTATATTGAAACATACAGACACACTGAAAATGTGTGGCTGTTGGACTGTGTTTAATTTTTAGCAATATTAAATTATATCAGAGTTATTGGGGCCTAAAAATCAGAGTCGGTCTCAAAATGTTTATAACACTCAGGCAGTAATGCTAATTGGTCTGCTGGTGGCTTTGATCCTTATAAGCCAAGTAAGAATTTTTTGGGTGAAGTATCTCTTTAATATTTAGCTGTACCAGTGAGGGATCTCTCAGTCTTCATCAGTGCGCTCTGTGTATGAGCAGGTGTGGGACGAGGGATTGGCTCGGTCAGCGGAGGCCTGGGCAGCCACCTGTATCTGGGACCATGGACCACCATACCTGCTCCGGTACCTGGGCCAAAACCTCTCCGTCCGCACCGGCAAGTAAGTCTGACGGACTCTAGACTGGGTGTTTGAAACAGGCTCTTATAAACTGAAGAACGTTCATAACGTTCATAAAGTTCATAAGATAGTTAGGTAACCCTTTCATGACAACTGACATAAAACCTACATAAACATTCATAAAGGCTTATTCTAATAAGCTGCAGTCATAAAGTCATAAAGGCTGCTTTTGTCAACTTTAACATAACACCTATATCAGGTGACAAGTTTGTGCTGACATTAGCTGCTAATACTTGTTTTGGGTGAAATGACAGCTGATTTTTTAGTGGCGTTGTGTCCATTTCACAGTTCGTCTCCTGTGTCTTATACTGTCCATTTCACATGCAATTCCTAAAATACTATACTGGACATTTTAATCCTGACGAATTTTTTGACCCATGTTGCTCCCAAAGGCGACAAAAATGGCCTGAAACTATCCGACATCAAGGTAGCTTTTTGAGTGTTTTAGCATTTATATTAAGCTTCATAATATAAACAGCAAAATGAAACTCACTTTATGTAAGGGTCAGAGAAAACATGCATAACTCTGTCATTACAGTGTCATGGCATTGCCATAGTGATTGCGTTTACATGCACTCAGTAAACCGATCATATGTCTGATTTCTGCTGTTATCTGATTATTCAAATGGTCATGCAAACAGCACACTCTGATTTCTTAGATCGGAGTAAGGTCTAGAAATCTGATTAAGAAATCCAATAAAGAGGCTGGATTTGAGCTCAGTAATCAGATTTCTCAGTGCATTTAAACTCTTACTCTGATTTCTTTCGAATTTCTGCTTTGTTGATCAGTTGATCAGTTAAATGTCTCTCAACGTTTGACTGTTTTACGAGGCTGAAGTCGTTTCTTATTCTCCAGCTTCTTGTTCGAATTTACCCGTTCCACCTTAAATTCTAACTGAGGCGCGGAATGTAAATGCGGCACCATTTAAGGTGGAACGGGAGAATTCGAAAGAGAAGCGACTTCATCTTCGCCACTTTTTAGTGTTTGACAGTCTCTTGTTGCAGATTTACGTACCAGGAAACCAACTGCGCTGCTTATAAATGCGAATAACGCATCGCTGCTATGTGACCTGCAGTCTGCATGCCGGTTCTCAGTCGTTGCGAAACAGGGCTTTTGCTATATGCTGCACACGTCCCGTCTCAAAGATACTTTACTGACACAGCGACCCCCCCCCACCCCCGCCTCCGTCTCTACAACGAGACCAAAACCGAAGTTATAAAATCACTAAAGAAAACGGGTAGAATAGCTGTAACGTGCTGTGTGGACGTCCATCACCACTGCATCTTATTTCACCGTAACTGCGCATTTTATCGCAGATGAGTAGCAGCAGCTTCTCGTTCTCCAAACAAGAGCAGTGAATGAGAGACTTCCAGTTCACCTGCCACATCACTTCCATTTGATTTATTAATAAAAGATATTGGAAGTAAATTCATTATGGATCATTACAAATACTTTGCTTTAAAAGTACCAAGTCACTGTAAATAACAATAACACAGAGTCACTTAGTCACTTTAAAATGTATATTGTCTTTATATTCTGTGTATATTTTGTGTATATTCAATATATTTCAGTTGTTTTTCTTGTATTTTTATTTTTACTTATTTACTTTCTGTAGAGTGATTAGCTGAGCCTCACCACAAGCATTTCAATGCATAAATGTCCTGACATGTTGTATAAGTGACAAATAAACTTGAAACTTGAACTCGAAACTGGAGCTCACACAGTGAGAGAATATAAATGCTATATAGAAAAAAAGATGCATCGATAATCGGTTTATAATCGCATCGCAGCCTCTGAATCGTAATCGAATCGAATCGTGAGGTGCCTAGAGATTCCCACCCCTAGTCAGTACAGTGTCGGGTCATAGAAGTTCATAAAGATCTTATAGAAATCAATATGAGATTCACTTTTCTTTATGATAAGTGGAATTAGCCTTTAGTCTTGATAAATGTTTATGTAAGTTTATGTCAGCTGTCATGGTAGAATTATGTTATTGTCGTGCAGCATTATGAACATGACCTACAGTAATGAGTTACCCAACATTTTTAAAAGTTTAGGGTTTTGTAATTGATGTTGTTTGAGAATTGATTCTTCAGATCCGAGTCACATACCATGTGTTGGTCAGTTTCAGCACCATGGACAGACTATGAAAATTTTTCCAGTATGAGTTACTTTATGTGCTGTAGGGGAATCTAAACGAGTATGATTGACATATGTTTAGATATTATATTAAATTTGCCCTGAATTAATATATGGCAACCCATCGTGTCCTCTTCACTGCTGGTAAAGTTGATTCAGTGATTCAGCAGCTTTTCAGGTCACATGATGGGGCACTGAGTTGAAGATGACACACATAGTGTTCAGCTTTGACATTAATAGCTTTGTGTGCAGTTATGTTCTGAATGAAACTTTAAAGTTTGGCTGCACGACTCTGAATGACTCTGTTTACTTCTCAAAGACTGAATTATACAGAATTTTTTTTTTTTTTAAAATGTGGATTTTCACTGGAAAGCCAGTCAATAGCACTTACCTTCCCACTCAGTGGCACTTACAAATTTCCTTGTCCCTTCCCAGCTATCGCTCTATCCTCCAGCTGGTTAAGCCCTGGTACGATGAAGTGAAGGACTACGTGTTTCCATATCCACGAGACTGTAACCCCAGGTGCCCTATGCGCTGTTATGGACCCATGTGTACACATTATACACAAGTAAGTGTGAAAACAAGCTGTAGTTTCTGACAAGCTCATCAGTAAAGGTTGAGTTAGAACAATAGTTTGGTTAAAAAATTGAATGTACATTATTTTACCACCTACCCCAGATGTAGTTGATCAAGAGGACACAGTTGGTGTCTGAAGTTTGCTTCTGTAGTTTACACTGCTGCTGTGGTTCTAATGTAGCTAAGAAGTAAGGGAAGATTGTAATAATAGAATTGTGCAAAACATCCACATCTTTAACCACATAAGCAAATTTTCATGCAGTTTTTTTTTTACAATGCTATTGATGTGCTTAAACTTCAATTACTAGTTAGCTACATTAGGCCTGTAGCACCAGTGCTAAAGCTAAAGAAGAATGGCTGATTGGCTACATTTGAGGTCAGGAGAAAATTATGTGAGTTTAATTTTTTTGACTCTGCTTTTAGTTTAGTTTAAGATCTGATGACCTGTGCTTTATGCAGATGGTCTGGGCGACATCAAACCGAGTCGGCTGCGCAATTCAGACGTGTTACAACATGGTGGTGTGGGGAGCAGTGTGGAGACAGGCGACTTACCTGGTTTGCAATTACTCTCCAAAGTGAGTACCGTGTCTTAGATAAACACAATGGGTATGTAGAAAATGAACCCTTAGAAGTTTAGCATTATTATCTATGTTTTTGCAATGAAATTTACCTAATTACATATTCAACTACATTATTAGTTACATTTCCTTTTGTTTTACATTCTGTATCTTACATTCTGCTTGTTTTAATGTCAAAAAATGTAAATGCAAAAAACAAGACTGTACACACAACAAGCTTTTCATCTACAACCCCATTTCCAAAAAAGTTGGGACGCTGTGCAAAGTGTAAATAAAAACAAAATGCAATGATGTGCAAATCATTTAAACCCTATATTTAATTGAAAATAGTACAAAGACAACATATCAGATGTTGAAACTTTTATTATTTTTTTGAAAAATTTATGCCCATTTTGAATTTGATGCCAACAACACGTTCCAAAAAAGTTGTGATGGGCAACAAAAGGCTGATAGAGTTGTGCAATGCTAAAAAAAACATCTAGTGGTTGATTGGCAACAGGTCAGTAACATGACTGGGTATAAAAAGAGCATCTCAGAGAGGCGGAGTCTTTCAGAAGTAAAGATGAGGAGGGGTTCACCACTCTGTGAAAGATTCTGTGGGCAAATAGTGCAACAATTCAAGAATAACGTTTCTCAACATAAAATAGCAAAGAACGTCTGCTTTTCATCATCTACGGTACATAATAACATTAAAAGATTCAGAGAATCTGGAGAAATCTCTGTATGTAAGGGACAAGGCCAAAAACCAGTATTTGCTGGCCGTGATCTTTGGGCCCTCAGACAGCACTGCATTAAAAACAGACACGGTTCTGTAGTGGAAATCACTGCATGAGCTCAGAAACACTTCTGACAAACCACTGTCTGTGAAAACAGTTCATCACTGCATCCACAAGTTAAAACTCTAAAATGCAAAGAAGAAACCAAATATAAACAGGATCCAGAAATGCTGCCACCTTCTCTGGGCCCGAGCTCATTTAAGATGGACTGAGAGGAAGTGGAAAAGTGTTCTGTAGTCCGGTGAATCAACATTTGAAATTCTTTTTGGAAATCATGGACACTGTCTCCTCCGGGCTAAAGACCACTCAGCTTGTTATTATCACAGTTCAAAAGCCAGTATTCATGATGGTATAGGGGGGCATTAGTGCACATGGCATGGGTGACGTGCACATGTGTGAGGGCATCATTAATGCTGAATGAATGTTTTGACAACATATACTGCCATGAAGACGACGTCTTTTTCAGGGAAGGCCTTGATTATTTCAGCAAGACGATGTAAAACCACATTCTACATGTATTACAACAGCATTGCTCTGTATTAAAAGAGTACAAGTGCTAAACTGACCTGCCTGCAGTCCAGACCTGTCACCACTGAAAACATTTGGCACATTATGAAATGAAAAATACAACAAAGGAGCCCCTGAACTGATGAGCAACTGAAATCCTATATTAAACAAGAATGGGAAACATTTCTGTTTCTAAACTACAGCAGTGTCTCCTCAGTTCCCAAACACTTACAGAGTGTTGTTAAAGAAGAGGTGATGAAACACAGTGGTAAACAGGCCCCCGTCCCAACTTTTTTTGTTGTGTTGTTGGCATCAAATTCAGAATGGGCATATATTAAAAAAATAATAACATTTCTCGGTTTTTCAAAAGGTAAATAAAAATATTAGTAAAAAAATCAACAAAATATAATTTCAGGAGGGGTGCTCAAACTTTTGAAAATGACTGTATTAATCAATTATTGTGATTAAAAATTATTAAAATTATTTAGTAATGGCTGTGAAACTAATATGTAATTTACGTAGCTATAAAAACAGGTTATGAAAATGGGTGTTTTTTGAAAAGAATAAAAGCTGATGTAAAATGGAAAACACACTTTTATTTTGCTAAATAATTATATATATATATATATATATATATAATTAATTATTTGGATATATTCATTATTTTTATATTTTATATATTTTATAGTGTATGTATGTATGTATATATATATATATATATATATATATATGTATATTTAAAAAAAAAATCAATGGGAGACAGTTTTGGACTGCAGGCAGCCCGGTGTAGCACATGCACTCTGACTATGCAGCCATTGCATTACAGAATGTTTCTTGCTTGTCAAGTTAAAGTAAGCATGAACGTCCCTGAAAATGATGTCATCTAAAAGGCAGCATGTGTTGCTCCAAAATGTGTTTATATCTTTCAGTATTAATGATGCTTTTACAGCTTTAACTATGGCACCTCATACCATGACACCATGATTTTGAACTTTACACTGGTAACAATTTTCATGGTCCTTTACTCCTTTGGCCAGGGGAACACCACGTCCACTATTTCTGTAAATCTGCAAGTTTGACTCATTAGACCACAATACACATTACCACTGTGTTTCAGTCCATTTCAGATGAGCTCAAGTCGGCCGTGTTTTTGGACTTTGTTGACATATGGCTTCCACTGTGCATAATACAGTCTTAACTTGCATTTGTGGATGCAGCGATGGACTGCATCTTCGTGAAAACTGCATAAGTGGGTTTTAAGAACAAATTCCTTCTTAAAAACATTTGATGAATGAGGCCCACTGTTCAAACATTTGGAGTATTGACATAGTTTTTGGTGAGCCTTGACCCATCCTTGCTCATAAAGGACTCTGCCTTTCCTGCATGCTCCTTTTATACCCAGGCATGATTGCACACGTGTTCAAGATGTAAACATTTCACAATATTTCTAGTCTTAAATTGTCCTATTCCAGCTTTTTTGGAATGTTTTTCAGGGATTAATTTCAGAATGAGCATATATTTACAAAAAACGATAGAGTTGAGGAAGTGTAACATTAAATATCTTGTCTTTGTACTGTTTTTGTTTAAATACAGTTTAAAGCAGATTTATAACTGCTGTTCATTTTTATTTGCATTTTACCTCCTGTCCCAACCTATAGGATTTGAGGTTTGCGCTCATGAACACAAATGTGGTATGCATTGAAAGTCTGCACTTAGACAGAATTTCTCTGTTATTTCTACGAGTGAGAAATAATATCAGAGTAAAATAATAACGTACACCATATTTTAGGTATCACTGGCGATAATGCCTAAGGGTTGATTACACCATAGCACAGGGGTCTTTAGTCCAACCCTGGAGAGCCATAGAACAGCACTGCACACTGTGGAGTTTTCGCCGCTTCCAAACATCTGATTCCACTTATGAAGGTTTTGGTAATTAGCTGATGAGTTGACTCAGCTGTTGTAGAGCAGGGAAAACTCTAAACCTAAGATCTGTGGTCACCAGAGACTAGAACTGGGAAATGCATTGAAAAAAGTCATGCACTGAATTCCAACATGAATGAAATATATTACATCAACACAATTCTGTCTTTCAGTTTACTTGCCTTTGGCAATAACTGTGTTGATGTAATGCATTTTATTCATGTGGAAATGATAAACACACTTCAATCAAGTACATTTTTTCAGTGTGCTGTCTTCTTCAACCCTTGAATGCGTGGGAGTGAAAACACTATACTCACAATCAACTAACCTACAGTCAATACATTGAATTTACTTTATTTTATTCACATTTGGACGTCTTTTCCACATGAATAAAATAAGTAAAAGACATAATTGTGTTAACGTAATGTATTTTATTAAAGAAAACATCATTTGGTACAGTATTTTAGCCCTGCTCACTGACATTGAGGTTATAAGGAGTGTACATTTTCTTATATTTAAATTTTTTCTTTGCCTGAGATCCACTTATGAAATATGTGTTGTTTCATGAATCATACATTACATGATCATAACCTCAAGCTCTATTTACCCCTCAGAATCAAACAGGATGTGTTTATCACTGATATACAGTCAGGTGAAAAAGTTTTCAGAATCTTTTGTTTTTATTATTGAATATGTATATATATTTAGACATAATTTGAAAATGCCTTTTAGCCTTTACATCGTGTGTAAATTTTGTGAAGAATGGACCAAAACGGACTAAATGGGCTCCGACAACAGCATATATATATATATATATATATATGGCTACACTGTACTGTGCTTCGTTCAAACAGCAGTCCAGGCTGAAACACTCCTTATAACTTCAATGTCAGTGGGCGGGGCTGAAATGCTGTAGTAAATGATGTACAGCATACTACAGCATTGAGTTCAAAATGTGCTGTTTTTAAAGCCTAATTTGCATGTTTCACATGTTTCATGATACATCAAACTCATGAAAATAGAAAGGTTCTCCATGATGATGGGCCTTTTATGTGAAATAGTACATATCGCTGTCGTTGGAACAAAACCTTGTATCTCCATTTTTGCTGTTTTTCAGTTTTTGACATAATTTGAAAATGCCTGTTGCTCCTTTACATTGTGTGTAAATTTCATGATGAATGGACCAAAAGAAACGGCCCAAAATGACTTGGAAACAATTCTGGTTCCATTGACTTACATTAAAAGTAAAGTATGTTTTTTCCTTCTTCTGTAAAGTTACCATTTTGAAGATATAAGGTTTTGTTCTGACAGCGATAAGTTTAAATCAAGTCAGTTCTCTGCATTATTTTGTGTATTTTCTTATTGTATTTAGATGGAATGTTTGACAAACATGTGAAAGAAAGTTTACAATCCTGTTTTTCAGGGGTAACTGGATAGGAGAAGCTCCATACAGAGTGGGCGTCCCATGCTCAGCATGTCCCCCCGAGCTACGGAGGCTCATGTAGCAACAACATGTGCTTCCCTGCCGTGAATTCAAACTTCATGTACTGGTTTAAGTAAGCTGTCCATTTTAAATGTCATCGGTAAAGAAGTTTTATAAAACAACATTTTTGTGTGTCATTTTCTATGAATAATACGAAAAAAATCCAGAAATTGTGCTAATGTTAACAATTTTTATGACTCTTTTTTTAGTATGGACCATCATATTGATGCTTTTGATAACTTTTTAAATGCTTTTGAGTTTTCTACTGGTACACAGTTAAAGGGAAATTCCACCCATTTTTCAAAAATTCTGCACAATTCAATTCATGTAAACAAAACAAAATGGTTCATTGTAGAATTGCTCACTCTGACTTTTACAGTGGTGGTGATAGGAACCAGGGGTCACAATGTCCGCAATACGAACCATTTTTACTCACTATCCAAAATGACCAGTGAACCTACCTGTGATAGGAGTTTTATTTGTAATATTGTTATACGAGTAAAATAAACGTTTTAGGGACTATTTTGCCTTTTTACAACCTGCTTAAACCTCTCCACTATTGATGGACCTTAAAAATGAGTGTGCATTTTACATTTTAGGTTTCTCTAGAATGAAGCATTTCACATGAAAACACTCTGAATGAAGAGCAAATTATGCAGAAATGATAAAAAAGGTGGAATTCCCCTTTAAAGCCTGTGATAAATCTATTTTTCCATACTTAGTGTGTATTCCTGTGTTGCTGATGCTTATTTTGACTAGTTGTTACAATGATTTACTGTCAGGACTTTTCCATGGTGCTTAACCATAACTGTCTTTGTATTTTGGTCAACGACAAACCTTTATAGTCTTTATAGATAACAGGTTACTGTTCCATGGTCATATAGCAGCTACAGTCTGTTAACAGTGTTTAAAGTGGCCTGTGTGTGTGTGTGTGTGTGTGTGTGTGTATGTGTGTGTGTGTGTGTGTGTGTGTGTTGATCAGCTAAATTCCATGCCAACTCACCTGGGGCCTAACAGTTCACATGGAGTTCTATGGAGAGTTTCAAGCAAAAGCTTCAATATTATTCATGCAACCCTGCAGAGCTTTTAATTTTGAATTGTTAAAGTTTGCTTTATCAGGTTCTAAATAACATATTAAATACTGAGTTAAAGTGCTTGCAGAATGACTGAACTGAGCTGAGAGATTAACTGGGTATAAGTACAAAACCAAAATAATATTTCATTTTGAATGAAGTTTTATGTTAATCATGTCAATGTTTATGTATACTGAAATTTTAAAATTTGGATTTTATTTCTACTATGTAAAGCTCAGCAAATGCATAGAAATTATGCCATATTAAATGCATATTAAATAAGTTGTGTTAACTTTGCCACAATTAACAGTCTAAGGCCAAAAAAAATGTATATATTGTATTTACTATTACCAAGCATGGTTCAGTACCGAAAACCAGTCAGGTATTACATTGAAAAAGGAAATATTTATATAATACATTGCTGTTGCGGTGGCCATAGTGGTCCCCCGTGCTGAGCTCCTTCGCCCTGGCATCATCTGATCTAGGTTTAGGTTAAGCTTAAAGTTACCTGCTTCTCAGTTTATGCTTATTTAACCCTTCATTATTTAAGGCTTAATTTCACCGAGTGATATAAGCAAACTTCACCTGCAGTAACAGCAACTATTGCCACCCCTTGTAGCAGTTTGTACCTGAGTTTTTTCATGGAAATCGATGACACAACCTGTCAGGCCTTCGGTGAATTGGTGTGGAATAACCAGTATGCAGATGTTTGGGGTTTTTTTGCTACCAGTACCTCTCACCAGTCATTTAAGCACAGACATGGAAATCCATGCTGAGACAATGTTATAACTGGGGATGCATCGATACTGATATCAGCCTGATACTGTCTTCAGGCACTCGTACTTGTACTTGCCAAAAATGTACATCCAGTGTCACCGATACCGTGTGGCGTAAGCCGAGTGTACACTACACTACCGCGCTAATGTAAAAATGACTCAAGCTGGCAGTGAACAGGGGTCCGCTCACACAGTGAGGTACTGCTGATGCCATTGGTCACTTTAAACTTACCACCTTGGAACATTTAAATTCCTATCAGACATAGACTGTCCATTTTTTAAGAGGGACACAAACACACTCCCAACCACTTCCCCAACACGGGTAGAGATAAGTAGGCAAGGCAAAAAAGTCTATTTTGACTTTACTCTCGTTGACTGAATAGAATTGAGAAGCATAAACATTAATATGTTAAGCATAAACGTTAATATTGTCCTTGTAACAGAGGCTGTAGGGTGACCGGATTGTCCTACCCATGTACACTTCCTGTTGAAAAACCCAACATAGACTAGCATGGAATTCTGGTCTAAGCTAGTTTATGCTGGTCTAGTGCTCATCTGGTGCTGGTTTAGCAAGTCACCCAGCAAGGTCATGCTGGTTGACCAGCATACCAGCATCCATAACACAACATGTGTTGGTTTTGCTGGTGATCAGCATGTCAGCTTCCATTGCTGCTGGCCAAACTACCATCATTCAGAATGCTACGTATGCTATGTTTTACAGGTGACCAGCCATGCTGGTCTTGACTGGTTTTTCTTGCAGGGTCACCGCCTGGTTTAGTTTAAGTGCACAGTGGTACAAGTTAGCAAAGCTGCAGTAGCTCAGCTTGTCAGCATTTCAGCTCAGCACTTGGACAGTTTGTTATTTTGAATGAAGCAGCTTTACTGATAATTGTATTGATAGAAGAGCTGTCTGTAGGGGCTCTGTTTCACGTAGATGTTGTATGTTTCACATACGTATAGGCTTTGTCTGAACACGATGGTCTATTCAAACACCAAAGAACAAGCTGCCATTTTGCGGCAACGCTGCTTGCTTATGTCCGGTCTGTTTTCGAACATGCGCAGAGCAGAGAAATCCGAAAGAAATCAGAGTAAGGTTTCATATTGCACTGAGAAATCTGATTACTGAGCTAAAATCCAGCTCTCTTTATCGGATTTCTTACTCGGATCTCCTAGACCTTACTCCAATCTTAGAAATCGGAGTGTGCTGCTTACATGACCATTTGAATAATCAGATAACGGCAGAAATCTGATAATGATTGGATTATTGAGTGCATGTAAATGCATTCAGTGTGAGCTCTTTGAAAGCGCTAACCTGCTAAATCCTGCTGGGGCTGTGCTGCAGAGACTGTTGTTGAAAGAGATAAATGAGGATCAAAACTATGAAACATGCTTTACTTACAGCAGTACAGAAGCGCTATTAGGGTGTGAAACAAAACCTGCTCTTATTCACTGCAGCGTGACTTGATTTGGGGTAATTAATGTAGCATGGCGAACTAATGCACATCATTTAAAATCAGCTAGATTTGAATGATTTAACTGTTAATGTACATTGCACCTATTTACACTAACAGCTAATGCAAATTCTTAATTCTAAGTAGGTAACTCAATATGGTGTCGGTAAATACCAAAACGTACTCGTACTCGGCCTGAAAAAAATGATATCGATGCATCCCTAGTTATGATTACTGCTATTACTTCTGATCACAAATGGTGCTCATTAATGCTATAGTAGACTACATTTTACTGCGTTTGATTTCTGTACACATTCAACACTTAAAAACATCTGTATAACAAGTAGCAGAGATCCAGGATCAGGTAGTCTGTGCACTTATAAGCTAATAGCATCAGAAAGCAGAAACTTTTGTTACTTTTTGTAATTATTCACTGTAGTTTGTAATGTTTTATGCTTTTTTTTGTTTTCAAACAGCTGCCAGTTTCTTTTACCAGCAATTTAATACAATACCTTGTTACAGTATTCCACTTGCTGAATGCTGTCTGTGATATAGGCTGCGTTGGGCCTTTATTTATACGGCCCTTATCTTACTTTTCTCTTGTATTTTATTTTTTCTCTAAGGTCCACTTGGTTTTCTGTACCAAAAATATGTCTTAATTAACTTTTACTCAACCAGTTTCAGCTCTTTATCCCTCAGAATCAACTGTGCCTTTGAGACTGTTATATGTAAATGACCTCTGTCCTGATTGGCTGCCCATTCGAAACACTCCTTATAACTTCAACATGAATGGGCGGGGCTAAACAGCAATACTAGTTTCTGTATATAAACTATATGGACTGGGAAATAAGCAGTACGTTAAGAAACTTTACCAATGTTTACATACTACATTGAACTTCCATGCAGTTTACCCTTTTAAGTTGCCTCTGCTGAGCAAAGATAGGCGCGTCATAAATATCAGTATATCCTGTTACCCTGCAGTTACAGCGTCATCATCCGGACAGGAGCTCCATTACGCTGCTTTGAGTTGTGAGTTTGTTTTGAGCACACAGTGCATGTGTGCGTTTAGTAGATGGCGAGAATGTTAACTCTCTACGTTTGTCAAGAGAGTCATCACTAGGCAGGGAATGCACTGAGGATGTATATTTATTTTATTTTATTTTATATTATTGTATTATTTTTGCCCAAAGTGTACGATTCAGATTTTGTACTGTAAATGAATCAATAAAGTGGTGCTGAGTTATAATGTGCCGGATGTTTGTGTAGTAAAGAATGTGAATGACTAGATTTATGTATGGGGTTTAATGTTTATGAGCATAAATGTTGTGTGTCATATTACATTGTGTGTAATATTTCCAGTAAAATTACACTTTGTTAATTTTCCAAGTAAAAATAAACCAACACATCCTCTACAGAGAACTTGAATGTGGCATATTTCTGCAAAATTTAGCACAATTTCTGTTTATTTGCTGTGTTTATTTTAACGGAAAGAAATACCATTAAAATATAAAATATGAAATGTGCCATAACTTTCTTTTCCAATATTAAATCTGAATCCAGCAAATAAGGAGTAATTGCATATTAAAATGTGTCTGTAGATGTGTTGACATATTTAGAAATGCATTAAAATGTAATTTGCCCAGGGGTGCCCAAACATTTGCATGCTACTGTATATATATTCCACTTGCATAAGAAAGTGGAAAATCAAAGGAAAATAAATGACCTGTTACTACAAAGTTGGAAGCACACTAAAATGTTATTGTATGTTGTAGCATATTTGCCTTCACTGCAACTAATGTAAAGCAGCCCCAGATCGTTATTCCTCCTCCTCCAAACTTTACAGTTGGCATGCTGCATTCGGCCAGGGTGTCCTGGCACCCGCCCAACCCAGATTCTTCGGGCTACCAGATGGTAAAGCATGATTCATCACTCCAGAGAAAGTTTCCTCTTCTCAGTCCAAAAGCTGTGTTCGTTTACATAAAACCCACTATTTAGAAGGGGTGTTCATATAGTTTTGGCGTATATAGTGTGTTTTACACAGCAAAAGTTAATAGTGATATACACTGTAATTATACAACAGTGTCGTCACGTTATCCGTCTCAGGATTCAGTCACCACTTTTGAATACTATCTGGATATTAAAGAGAACGTTTAGAGAATTTGTAGAGGAGAACTGCCACAGTAATCTGTTTGTCAAACACTAGAGGGCGCACCTGAGTGAGTCCAAAATTAATGGGATTAATATGGAGCATTTGAACAAAGCACTCAGTAGCAATAATGCTAACCAATCAGCACTCAGTAGCAATAATGCCAACCAATCAGCACTCAGTAGCAATAATGCCAACCAATCAGCGCTCAGTAGCAGTAATGCCAACCAATCAGCACTCAGCAGCAGTAGCAGTAATGCTAACCAGTCAGCACTCAGTAGCAGTAATGCCAACCAATCAGCGCTCAGTAGCAGTAATGCTAACCAATCAGCACTCAGTAGCAATAATGCCAACCAATCAGCAATCAGCAGCAGTACTGCTAACCAATCAGCACCCAGTAGCAGTAATGCTAACCAATCAGCGCTCAGTAGCAGTAATGCTAACCAATCAGCACTCAGTAGCAGTAATGCTAACCAATCAGTGCTAAGTAGCAGTAATGCTAACCAATCAGCACTCAGCAGCAGTAATGCTAACCAATCAGCACTCAGTAGCAGTAATGCTAACCAATCAGTGCTAAGTAGCAGTAATGCTAACCAATCAGCACTCAGTAGCAGTAATGCTAACCAATCAGTGCTAAGTAGCAGTAATACTAACCAATCCGCTCTCAGTAGCAGTAATGCTAACCAATCAGCGCTCAGTAGCAGTAATGCTAACCAATCAGCGCTCAGTAGCAGTAATGCTGACCGATCAGCACTCAGCAGCAGTAATGCTAACCGATCAGCACTCAGTAGCAGTAGTGCCAACCAATTAGCGCTCAGTAGCAATAATGCCAACCAATTAGCGCTCAGTAGCAGTAATGCTAACCAATCAGCTCTCAGTAGCAGTAATGCCAACCAATCAGCTCTCAGTAGCAGTAATGCTAAGCAATCAGCACTCAGTAGCAGTAATGCTAACCAATTAGCACTCCGTAGCAGTAATGCCAACCAATCAGCGCTCAGTAGCAGTAATGCCAACCAATCAGCACTCAGTAGCAGTAATGCCAACCAATCAGCACTCAGTAGCAGTAATGCTAACCAATCAGCACTCAGTAGCAGTAATGCTAGCTTCCTATGGCCCAAAACCCATTTGCTCTAGCAAAAAAAGGAAATGCGCAGCTGTTTTGCCTTTTTAGTGAAATACATCCTTGTACTTTCCAAAATTAAAGGAACTTCCTGGACAAATGTTTGGAAACTATTAAAATTTTTTCTTTTTAGCTGTTTAGCTCAGCTCTCCCTCACTTATTAAGAACTTACTTACAGGCGCCCTCTGGTGGTATTTTGCAGTCATGTTTTTGATATAAAGTGTAAAACAGGAAGAGGCCAGACTCCCATTAAACCTCTGGTTAACTCTCTGACCTGCTAGTCAGACGCATTTCTGTTAACGTAATCTACATAATCACGAAACCAATTCCCAACGTGGTTTTAGTAATCAGATCACAATCCGCTCACAGTGTGTCCTCGGTGTGTTTACACCTGGCTTTTCATCAAGTGAAGCCTGAATGTGATCCGGTCACCAAAAACGCATGTTAATGCAGCGGTGTAAACACAATGTTTTGGTCTAAAACGTATCTTTTTAAACACATTGATGGTGGAGTGATACATGCAGAACATTCCAAGACAAAGTAGCCCCCAAAGAAAACTTATTTTTCTGATTTATCAGTGTTTTACCATCATTAACTTTACAAAAATTCATAAGATGTTTAGGTCAATTTGCATAGTAAATAAAAAAAAAACTTTATTTTTGCATTGTAGACGTTGTGACCCCTGGTTCCTGTCACCAACACTGTAAAGAAATCAGAGTCTCCATAGTTCTCTACAATTAATCATTTCGCATCAAAACATTCTGAATAACTTTCTGTACATTTCAATGGTAGAATTATGCAAATATTTACAAAATATTGTAGATTCCCTCTTTAATTTTGTTATAACTTCTTTCTTGATGCTGTGCAGCTTTCATATTACACTGATCTACAGCTCTGCGCATCACTGTGAAGTTATGCAGGCCTACTATAATAGAATAATGCGAATTAAATGACGCCTAATAGGTGACTGCATGCTTCATGATAGTCTCACAGACCGAGTGAATAAAACTGCAGCACTCCTCTCTGCTGATCAAGCTGGACCATGAGAAACAACAAATCAGCTATCTGTTTGTTCTGGCCAGAGCCTGCGTCCCTTTTTATTTGTCTAACTTTCTGGGCCTCCAGATCTGGCACTGCATCAGAGGCTTTCGGAAATTGAAAAATAACCCTCCTTCGGAAAACAAATCTACATTAGTTCAGCTTTCACTGGAAAAATATAGGTCAAACTGCTGCATACAGAGGCTGAAAGTGATCGAGGAACTGACAAACCCAAACTACAGAAGAATACATCAGTCCCAGCCTGTAGGAGCCACTGCAGATCGAGCAGACCTCAGCTGCATTAAAGCGATACTTCAGCCAAAAATCTGATTTATACGACTTCCCCTTCACTTCAAATACAGTCAATCAGACCAAGCAGGGCTGTTGTCCACAGTTTGCTTCTTTAGTTTCGCAATGCAGCTACAATGCTAATGTAGCTAAAAAGTAATGGAAGCTTATAGCCACCAATTAGCACCACGCTAAATCTAATTATCACACGCTTGACCCGAACCACGTCCGGTTCCAATACACTTGCTTATGTGGTTTCTAACTCTGTGTGACATACTGTTATCTACAACCCCAATTCCAAGTTGGGACGCTGTGTAAAATGTAAATAAATGTAAATAAAAACAGAATCAAATGATTTGCAAATCTCATAGATCCACATTTTATTCACAATAAAACATAGAACACATATCAGATGTTGAAAGTGAGACATTTTACCATTTTACCATGGTAATAAAGTTGGGACAGGGCCACGTCTACCATTGTGTAGCACCCCCTCTTCTTTTAACAGCAGTCTGTAAATGTCTGGGAAGTGAGGAGACCAATTGCTGCAGTTTTGGGAGAGGAATGTTGTCCCATTCTTGTCTGACATAGGATTCTAGCTGATCAACATTCCTGAGTCACTGACTTGCTGAAACATGTAAGGTCTTCCATGAAAGAGACGTTGTCTGGATGGGATCGTATGTTGTTCTAAAACCTCTATAAACTATTCAGCATTGATTTCCAGATGTGTTCCACAGCCATCAGAGGTGCAGGCTTTTGAACTGTGCACTGATAACAAACTGGATGGTCCCTCTCCTCTTGAGTCCACAGGACACGGCGTCCGTGGTTTCCAAAAAGAATTTCAATTTTGATTCATCTGACCACAGAACAGTTTTCCATTTTGCCTCAGTCCATTTTAAATGAGCTTTGGCCCAGAGAAGACGGCGGCGTTTCTGGATCGTGTTGACATATGGCTTCTTCTTTGCGTGATACAGCTTTAACTTGTGTTTGTGATTTGCATGGTGAACTGTGTTCACAGACAGTGAATTCTGGAAGTGTTCCTGAGCCCATGCAGTGATTTCCAGTACAGAATCATGCCTGTTTTTAATGCAGTGCCACCTGAGGGCCCGGAGATCACGAGCATCGTCATGTACAGGGATTTCTTCAGAATCTCTGAATCTTTTGATGATATTTTGTACTGTAGATGGTGGGATATCCAAAGTTTTCACAATTATGCGTTGAAGAACATTTTTCTGAAATTGTTCCACAGTTTTTTGACGCAGGTTTTCGCTGATTGGTGAACCTCTGCCCATCTTTGCCTCTGAGAGACCCTGGCTCTCTAAAATGCTCTTTTTATGTGAGTTAGTCGCAAATTGCTCCTCCAGCTGTTTTTTTTATTAGTACCACTTACTTTTCCAGCCTTTTGCTGCCCCTGTCCCAACTTTTTTGAGAGGCGTTGCTGCCATCAAGCTCTAAATGAGTTAATGTTTTTCATGAAATGGTAAAATGTCTCACTTTCTACATCTGATATGTGTTCTATGTTCTATTGTGAATAAAATATGGGTCTGTGAGATTTGCAAATCACTGCATTCTGTTTTATATTTACATTTATTTACATTTTACACATTTACATTTTTGAAATTGGGGTTGTATTTAAAATAAAAGCAAAATCTATTAAAACATGCTGCATTGTTGAAAACAAATGCCTAAAATTAAATTTTTAGACTTTATTCACTGTGGCCTGCCCAGCAGTAGGAGGAGTAACGCTCCATTAATGGTTTGTGGGCCCGTACTCACTCTAATCATATTATTTTGTATGCAACAATGAAAATAAATTAAAGGGGAATTCCACTAGTTTTACAAAATCTACACGGAATTCAGTCATTAAGTTGTAAACAGAGTCATTCAGAGTGGTTTGGTGTGAAATGAAAAAGTTACATCACAAAAAGTTGCTACATGAAATGGTTACAAATATGCTGCCTGATGTCTGAGACATTGTTTGATAGTAGTTTAGAGAAGGTTTTGGCCTTCAATGCAAAACTTTTATTCATAATAGAGAAGTACCTGCAGGGTGTTATTAAAGGTCCCTAAAGAAAACTTATTTTTTCAGATTTACTGCTGTTTTAACATTTATTATTATTAATAAAAACTTTGAAGATGCCCATATATGCTCTTTAGACATACACACCCCTGGTTCCTATCACCACCACTGTAAAGAAATCTGAATCTGTATGTTTCACTACAACAAACACATCAAAGCTGAATGACTTTGTTTAATTATGGAGAACTTTAGAAAAACACTGGAATTTCCCTTTAATACTCGGTTTAATAAATACTAAGGGCATAATGATATACAGAGGAAACTGAATCTTTTTAAAAACATTGTCTCTGTAAACAAACCAAAAAATACTTTTGCCTCCTGGATTTTTGGGAAAGTCATCAGTGATATCTTCATAAAACATGATTGACAAAATAAATCATTAAAATAAAAGTGCATGTTCATAGAGCCCCCTGTGGTTTACTGAGTTTCACACAGTGTGGGATTCATAAACTCTCTCAATGCTGCCATCTAGTGGCTCCATTAATAACAGTAATAATATGTACATCATATTCAATAGAATCACCAGTTTAAAAAATACAGTAACAACAACAACATTATAATAATAATAATAATAATAATAATAATAATTATTATTATTATTATTATTATTATTATTATTATAAAATAACTACAATACGAATAACAATATTGCAAATGGAAAATATAATCACAAAAACAATGGATTTTTTGGAATAGTATAATTATATGTAATTATAGAACAACAACAACAAAAATAATATATTATTTTTATTTTATCATTATTATTAGCTGACATTTAGTGACTCACTTAATTAATAATGATAATTTGTACATCATATTCAGTAAACTTGCCATTTTAAAATATAGTAGAATCATTTATGTGTATATAAACTTGATATTAAATTAAAGGCACAATTTTACATAAAATTATAATATTATATATAATTACAAAATAGGACAATGTTAATTATAATAATAATAACAATGGAAATAACAACAACAACAACAAAACAACAATATTATTATTATAATTATTACCAACAATGTTGTTGTCAGTTGTTGTATTGTTTTGTTGTTGTCATTATTATTGTTGTTATTTTTCATTATTATTAACACATTGTTATTTTGTAATTATGTAAAATATGATTATTTTATCCAAAATTTTACTATCAATTTAATATCATGCTTATATAAACACATAATTGATTCTACTATATTTAAAAATAGATTTAAAGTTGAATAATGTACATTTATTTATAAAGGCTTGCTATGGATATTACAGTTTCAGATAATAATATATGTAATCTTTCAACGGTAATAATAATAATAACAATAATAATAATAATAATAATAATAATAATAATATGAAGAAGAAAACTGAAGGTTCATAAACTTTGTCTTCCTAAAGCCTGTACTGTACTTAGTTGCACTGGACACTGAAGAGGTCAGTTTCTCTCCGTGTTGTTCAAATGCAACAAATTAAAATCAAAGGTAGATTTTGGCTTCCCTGAAAAAATTAGATCAGACCAAATCCACTGTTGCACTGCACCGTGTACTATAGCACTGCAGACATATGTACTGCAGGATGATAGAAAGATAATTGGCCAGTATTTTACTTTAATTTATCATATTAATACATGATTATTATATATATATATACATGTATATATATATATATATATATATATATATATCATATTATATTCTAATGTGAGTGGAAAGCTCAGAGCGCTCAGCCACGGCTTTGACAGACTTTGCCATTTTAGAGTGAAATTAACACCTCCAGCAGTTCAACACTGTGTTCACTTAACGCTGCTTATTCTCTTTCTTGATCGTTTCACAGTTCATTTGCGTGGGATATATTTTTGCAGCACTGTATAAATGTCACAGTATTTGAGAGTTTTTGTGTCTGAGGTTATTTTTAAAAGCTGCCCAGCTTTATTTTTGTTGTGCTGAGCAGTCGCAGGCAGAGCGGCAGTGAATGGTGAATTAGAGCAGTGTGGTGGGCTTTCTCTGGGAATTCTCCTCACAGAGGGGCTCACTGTTACCAGCTGTTACAGATGCACGGCAGCGGCCACAGAGGGAAGAGCTGCTGATTTTAGTCGCACTCAGTCTTTACGTTGGCACACAGAAAACAGGCGCACCGCATCGGCACATGACAGCTTCCTAGCTTAAAGAGACAGTTTGGCAAATCTCATTTACAGTTTTCACCTTCGCTCAAATGGAGTCGGTCAGTCAGGACATGTTCTGTGTTTGGAGTTTGCTTCTGTAGTTTTAGCACTGGAGTGATGAGGCTAATTTAGCTAACAAGTAATGGAGGGACCAATTAGCATCAAACTGCACGGCTAAATCATCACATAAGTCTCTCAAACTGTGTAGAGTTGTCAAGTAATCTCAAATAGACTTCTGACACTGTTACCACACTTTTATCTATAAAAATGGACAAAAATTCAGGCTTCAAGGTGGCGCTATAGGCAATGATTTAGGTACGCAGTTAGCACGGTGCTAACTGGATGGGTAGCTTCCATAGCTTCTATGTTAGCTACATTAGTTTTATGTCCATATGCAAATATAATAAAGAAAACTCGTGAAAAATTTGTAAATTATTGGCTCAAACTTTTACTTTAAAGTCAACCTGAAATCAGTTTAGGTTAATTCAGGACCCTCTTTACAGTCCACGCTGTAAAAAAAGACGGTTCTTCAAGGGTTCTTTAGTAAAGAAATGGCTCTATATAGAACCATGCGCACCCAAAGAACGCTTTGCATGAATAAAGGGTTCTTTGCAAGGTTAAATGGTTCTTGAGATTGATTGTTCTATACAGAACCTTTTTGAAAAGGGTTCTGCTATTGTTATGATGTTGAGCCTGTAACAGTAGAAGAACCTGTTTTAGTGCTACATAGGACGCTTTTCAAAAAGGTTCTTTATAGAACCATGTACAATGCATTCTCCATCAATCTGAAGAACCATTTCACGATGCAAGCAACCCTTTAATCATGCAAAGGGTTCTTTGGGCGCACATGGTTCTATACAGAAACATTTTCTTTTCTAAAGAACCCTTGAAGAACCATCATTTTTAAGAGTGTAATTCTTGTAATTCTGCAATCTTCAATCAAACTGTAGTGACTTTAGCTGTTTCAAAAACGCTTTCTAAGTTTTTATTACATCACTGTGCACCAGTGGGTGGGGAAAATACTATTAACCAATAATATCTTGTTTAACCATCCCCTCCCACCACCCCCACCTATCATTTTAGACTCAAGGTGGGCCTACGCTTAGGATTGGGTTAGGGCCAGGCCAGAGGTTTGGTTTAGGCCCTAAGTTATGTTTGAGTTTTTAGGGGTTGGGGTTAATGCTTTGCTTAGGCTCAATATTATGTTTTATGCTCAAGATAAGCTCAAGCTTAGCATTGGGCTAGGACCAGGCCAGAGGTTGGGTTTAGGCCCTAGGTTATGTTTGGGGTTTCAGGGTAGGGCTAATGCTGTACTTAGGCTTATGATCAAGTTTAGGCTCAAGGTAGGCTTAGGGTTAGGTTTTATTACATGAAACACTCAGCTAGCTTAGAGACCCTCCATGATGCCATGTTTTATCTGGAAATATGTTAAAGTACCAGTAAGATCAGCATATGTTGTGTTTTGGATGTTGGTATGCTGGTCAACCAGCAGGACCATGTTGGGTGAGCAGCTTAACCAGCACCAGAGCAGCATAAACCAGCTTAGACCATCACAGAATCTGAAAGCTAACTGGTACATATAAACTTCCAAATGCAATGTTGTTTCCAATGCACGGTTACTTTGAGACATAGGCCAAGTGAGCAGAGCATTAATGTGTACAGTTATTAGCTTTACTTACACCATCTAGTTGTTTACCACTGGTTTTGATACAGAGTCATCAGTGGAACAAGCAGCAGACCTGCCCTGAAAAAAGCGATGCACTACATTCCCATCTGTATACAACATTCCACAATCTATTTTTACACAGTTTTGCCTTTCAATGTGCTTATTTTGCCAATTATTGTGTTGATGTATTATTTTTAGAAAATAATGATAATAATAAAGATGTAAGGGAGAGCAAGGCACAATGTAACATGGGATTAACTATAACACAGATGTATTATGTTACCATAGCAAGATCTACCAAACCATACCAAGAAGTATCAAACCCAATCAAGATCTACCAAACCATACCAACTACTATCAAACCAAACCAAGATCTACCAAACCATACCAACTACTGTCAAACCATACCAAGATCTATCAAATTTTGTCAGCAGTCAGACGGATATTTCAAGAAATTCACCCTAAAGACCATTTTGGCACCCTGAAAGTCCCACCATGAGTGCTTTTTGGTTGCTAAGATTTGAGTATAAGTCACAGCATTCACACTTATAATCACCCTATTGGTGGCTTTTATATAGCACCATTTTGAAGACAGTAAACAATTCACAGCGAGAGCTAGCCAGGCTAAAGTGCGGCCTCCCCACGGCGGGGTTAGTTTTAGCACGCTGTTACAACTAAGTCTATATTCGCTGCTAGAAGCATAGACCAGCATGACTGACCATCAAAACCAGCACATGTTGTGTTTTGAATGCCATGCTAGGTGACCAGCTAAACCAGCACCTGAGCAGCATAGACCAGCTTAGACCAGCATGAAATTCATACTGGTCATTGCTGTTTTTTCTCAGCAAGGTTCCTCCATATACATTCAAACTAGTTTTTAGGCACAGATAATGCAAACACACTACAAATATCATGTAAATTAAGTTTAATTGCACTAATATTTCCTCTACTACTAAACACATTTAACATGTTTTGTTGAATTGAATATGTTTTTATGTAGATGTGGGCAATATGATAATATTTTATCGTTATTGTGATAAATTTTGTCACAGTAAACTTTTCTGAGCACAATGTGGATATCGTCAGACTAACTACATGTTTCAATACAAAGAGGCATAATTAGGCCTGTTCATTACATTGTAGTTGTAGGTTTATTATTATTATTATTATTATATTATTTTGTTTTCATATGGGGACTAGAGATTCTATTTATGTTCCAACATAATAAATCAATTTTTTTTTCCTGTATTGCCCAACCCTATTTTGATGTATTTAGACTGGAGAGCTCATCTGGTTGAGACAGCATAGATCTGTATTGAATTCACTGTGTACAGAATCATCTTTCCAGGGTTTTTAAGAACAGTTACAAACGGCCCCTCAGTCTTACTACAGTTAACCCCAACTGTGAGATAAGTTGTAACGTTTGCACTCACTCTGCTTTTGGTGATTCACTCTGATGAATCGTGCTACCTTGTAGAAATGTCTCACTGTCATAGGTAGCGCCCTACATAAAATCACCTTACCAGAGGGAAAGTAATAACACTTAACTGAGTCTGTGTAAAACACTCGAAGTAAGGCTGAATTAACATTAAACACGCAATAAAATGATGTGCGTATGCGCGGTGGGATGGCTTGATGGCTAGGAAAAATATTTAGAAACATATTTACATTTTCATTTGTAGCACAGATGTCTGGACAGCCGTTTCTGACACTGGAAAAAATATATAGCCATTTAGTCAAAATACAAAGAAAGTTTTCCATAATTATGACTTAGCATCTCATAAATATGACTTGCTATCTCATAATAATGAGATCTCATCTTATAATTATGACTTAGTATCTCATAATAATAAAATTCTATCACATAAGTATGATTTGGTATTTCATAGTAATGTGATTCAGTCTCATATTTATGACTTAATATGTCATAGTTATGACCTAACTTCTCATAATTATGACTTACATTCTCATATAAGTATGACTGGTATCTCATAGTAATGAGATTCAGTCTCAATTATGACTTACCGTCTCATACTTATGACTTAGCATCTCATAATACGACTTAATATCTCATGATTATGACTTAGTATCTCATAATAAAAAGAAGATTCTATTACATAATTATGATGTATCATTTCAAAATTATGACTTGGTGTCTCATGAAAATGAGATCTCATATTTATGACTCAGCGTCTCATAATAATGAGATTCAATCTCATAATTATGACTTAGTATCTCATAATTATGGCTTAACGTCTCATAATTATGACTTACATTCTCATATAATTATGATGGTATCTCATAGTCATGAGATTCAGTCTCATAATTATGACTTATTTTCACATCATTAGCATTACGTATCTCATAATTGACATAGTGTCTTATTATCATGACTAGCTATCTCATAGTAATGAGAAAATATCTCATAATCCTGTCTTAATATCTCATAATTATGACTTAGCATCTCATAATTATGATGTAATGTCTCATCATTATGACTTGTTTTCTCATGATTATGACTATCTCATAATTGACATAGCATCTCATTATCATGACTAGCTATCTCATAATAATGAGAAATGTTTTTCATAATGATGACTTAATATCTCATAATTATGACTCAGTATCTCATAATAATAAGATTCTATCACATAATTATGATTTATCATTTCATAATTATGACTTGGTATCTCATAATAATGAGATTCAATCTCACAATTATGACTTATATTCCCATAATCATGATTTGGTATTTCATAGTAATGAGATTCAGTCTCATAATTATGAGCTAATATCTCATAATTATGACTTACATTCTCATATAATTATGATGGTATCTTATAGTCATGAGATTCAGTCTCATAATTATGACTTATTTTCACACCATTATGATTACATATCTCATAATTGACATAGCGTCTCATTATCATAATTAGCTATACATAATAATGAGAAGATTTCTCATAATCCTGACTTAATATCTCATAATTATGACTCAGCATCTCATAATTATGATGTAATGTCTCATCATTATGACTTGTTTTCTCATGATTATGACTAAGTATCTCATAATTGACAAAGCATCTCATTCTCATGACTAGCTATCTCATAATACTGAGAAAGCTTCTTATAATTATGACTTACTTTCTCATAATTATTAGAAATATTTCTAATGTTATGAGATACCAAGTTATTATGAGATAACAAGTCATAATTATTAGATGGAATGTCTTAATTATGAAATACTAGGTCATAATTATGGAAAATCTTCTCATTATTATGACTTACTAGATTGCTATATTTTTCCAGAGGTGGGCTTCCATACAGATAACGTGTAGGTCGCTTGTATTAAAAGTAGTTCATTGTGTTTAAATACAATAAAAGGTTTATGTCGGATCCTCTTATTAAGCAGCTTCAATGCATTTCACTGCAGAGCTGATGGCTATTCCTAGAGGAAAAAGCGTGGTCAGGACTCGAGCCTGGGGGCTTCTCTGTGTTAGTGGGGTGAACGGTTTGTGTGGGGAGTGGCCCACAAGTCACGCCTAACTGAACCCACATGGAGGATATAAGGAGCAGAGGCAGCCTTACTGCTGCTTTACTGCCCTCAGCGACTCGAGTTCCAACGCAAATATTCCCCCAAGGTGGTCGAGCAGGGCAATCAAACAAACCTGAAATAATCCAGCGCTGCAGAGACGGGCTGGGCTCAAAACTTCTCTGCCGGACGCTAAGACTGTCCAGGGGGGGGGGCAAGGACAGTCCACGCGCGCGTGCACGTACAGAAGGTCAGTTGGAGTTTAATAACTTTACATTGTTGATTTTTTTTTTTGTCGTCAGAGAGACGATCGTTTCCAGAGCTTCAACAAAGGTAGATCTCCTTTGTATGTTTAATTGTTCTTTGAAACGCTCATATTACTTTTCAAGATTGGTGCAAAATGATGTTTATCTTGTTTGATTCTTTAAAAAAAGTGCACAGCGCGTTTGCTCGACTGTTTGCGGTTTGCACATTTTATGCAGGGCACAAACTTATGAAATATTGCACGTGTGTGACGAACAGCTTTTCACCGGTAGGGAATGATTGCTACAGCTCGTTGTGCAAAAGTGCTTACTGGGCAATTCCCAGCAAGACTTAAATAAACGTGCCTCCAGTTGCACGAGACCAAAACCCAGATACATCTAACTAGAGCCCAATTGCATAAAACCAAAACCTGTTTGCATGAATCAGAATCGTTTGTATAGACCATAAACCAAATTATATAAATCAGAATCAATTTGTGTAAGACCAAAATGCAGTTGCATGAATGAGAACCCATTTGTTTAAGACCAGAGCTCAGTTGCATGAAGCTAAAACCTAATTGCATTAGACCAAAACCCAATTATGTTGAACCAAATTTGCATGAATCACAAACCAGCTGTATGAGGCTGGAACATAATTGCTTGTACCCAGAACTCAATTGCATGAAACCAAAACCCATTTGCATGAATTAGAACCATTCATATAGGCCAAAAACCAAGCTGTATAAATCAAAAACAAGTTGTATAAGACCAAAAATCCAATTGCATAAATGTGGACCCTTTTGAATAAGACCAGCTGCGTGAAGCTAAAACCTCATTGCATTAGACCAAAACCCCATTATATTGAACCAAAACACAATTGCATGAATCACAACCCAGCTGCATGGCACTAGAACATAATTGCGTGTACTCAGAAGTCAGCTGCATGAAACCAAAACCCCACGGCATGAATTTGAGCCAGCTGTATGAGACCAAAGCCCTTAAGCACGAAACCAAAACCCAAATGCATGAAAGCAAAATTCATTTGCATGTAACCAGAACCCAGCTGAATGAGATCAAAATCCAGTTGCATCAATCAGGACCCAGTTGCACAAAACCAAATCCTACTGCATTAAACCAAAAGCATGAGACCAAAACCTAATTACATGAGGTCACGGCCCAACTTCATGAAGCTCAAACCTTATTGCCAAAATCCATTTCATATGAAAACAAAATGAAAACTGTTCACCAGTACATATTTGCATGTAACCCAAACCCAACTGTGTGAGACCAAAACCTAGTTGCAGGAGACCAGAACCCAATGGCAAGTGACAACAAACAACTGCAAGCCATCAAATCTCATTTTCGTGAAACCAGAATTCAGTTGCTTTGAGACAAAACCCAATTGTATGAGACCAGAACATAATTATATAAGATCACAGCCCCTCTGCATGAGACAAAAACCTAGTTGCATGAGAGAAATTGCATGAAACTACATGAAAACAACTCAGCTGCAAGAGAGCAGAACTCTGGCACATAAGGCCAGAACCCAGTTGCATGAAACAAAACCTAGAGAAAGACGACAAAGGCCTAAAACCATACATGTCTTAATAAGATCTTGCAACTCAAACAGAAGCTCTTTATTCCTTTTTGCTTTTTCCTTTGCATTCTTTGCAGGCTAAACCAAGACTGCACCGATTTGTGGGAGATTGCTGGCCATGAAGCGTCCACCCCTGCCCTGGCTGTGCCGCGCTCTGCTGCTGCTGTCTGCCCGTGCAGCGGTTGCCATGGTGATCCCGAACGGAACACAGGTGGAGGCCATGCTGCAGAGATACCTGGAGAAGGAAGAGTCGTGGTGGGAAGCGAGACCGAGGGCCCGAAGGGCAATTTCGGCGAGTGACATGCAGCTTATCCTGGACCTGCACAATAAGATGAGGGGTCAGGTGTATCCCCCTGCCTCAAACATGGAGTACATGGTGAGAGAATACAGAAATCAACCTCTTTATAGCTGCGTTAGAGGCTCTTGCACTTATTAGTGTGTTTTAGAGTGCATTTACATGATGCACGCAATATCTGGATGCATAACAATATTAACCTCATCAGTCCAGCTGTTCTGCTAAAGACAGGTCCATAAATATTTGGACATCAAAAAAGTTATTGTTCTTTTTCTACCACAGCATATTCGAGTCACTGTTCATCTGCACTGTGAAGGGCCATCCAGTGAGTTTTGAAGCTTTTGGCTGATTCTGAATCTGAAGATAATATAGGCTTGTACACTTCAAAAAAATAAATCCTGCTGCTTTTGTCAGCAGTCACATTATAGATAAATGCATGGAAACCAGTTCCTCTGGCAGCCATACATGCCCATGCCATAGCACTACCCCCACCATGCTTGACAGAGGTGGTATGCTGTGGATCATAAGCACTGTCTCATCTGTCCATAAGATGTTGCTCCAGAACTGCACAGGCAGTTTTAAGATGTTTAGTGAAGTCTAATCTGGTCTTCCTGTTTTTGGTGTTATCCAATGGTTTACATCTTGTGGTAAACCCTCTGAAATGACTCGGGCGAAGTCTTCTCTTGATTGTTGACTTTGACACAGATACGCATGCCTCCTGGAGGAGCTGATGTGAAGTTTTTCTTCATCAGGGAAAGAATTCTTCTGTCATCTGCAGTACATCACAGTTGTTTTATGTGGTCTTCCTGGCCTTTCATATATATATACATACATACATCATCTAAACCGCTCATCCTTCTGGGTCGCGGTGGGGTGCTGGAGCCTATCCCCGCTGGGCGGAAGGCAGGATACACCCTGGACAGGTCGCCAGTCCATCGCAGGGCTCGCCAGTCCATCGCAGATATTCATTATTTAATTTCAACTCAAAATGCTGTGTTAACTGTACGTTGAGCTAATATTGGGCAAGCAGTTAAGATATTGGGTTAACTAGTAGGGGTGTAAAACTCTGACCTTACAACAGTTCAATTTGATTCAGATTCACTATACGAGTCAACTGAACACAAAATCTCAATATTCGCCCTCGATTCAGTTATTTGCTATTCACAGATATTTAAAATATAAAAAATAGATTGGATGTATAAATGTAACTGAAGGAACTATTTACACTATGCTGCAGTATAAACAATAGTATTCAACAGTATTTTTCTGCATTAAAACATTGCCTGAGAATTTTTACCTATTGTAATCAATGTAATGGTCAAAAAGAAATGCTGCCAGCTTCCTCTAAGCCTTTTAAATGCCTGCTAACTAACAAGCTGCAGTTTCAGCGTGGACCATTTCCTTCCATCATTTAAGACCAATTAAAGGGGAATGCTACAGATTATTCAAAATGTCTGCTTAATTCAGTCGCTGAGATGTGAAACTCATTCAGACTGGTTTAATGTAAAATGGTTAACTGTAGAGAAACTTACCAACTTGCATTTTCTTTACAGTGGTGGTGATAGGAACATTGTCTGCAATGCAAATACAACCATTTTACTTACTATCCAGAACAACCAAAGACACTACGGTAATCATCATAAAACAGTGGTGAATCTGAAAAAGTAAGTTGATTGAGTCGCTCTTAGATTCGTTAAATGCTTCAGACGTTGGCTTTCCTATCACCACCACTGTGAACAGTTCTGACTCTGTTTCTGTAGAGCAGCGCATTTCACATCAGACCACTCTGAATGACTTTGATTTGGTGGAAATTTTGAGTAAGTGGTGCAATTCTCCTTTAATGTAGGTCTAATATGGGTGATGCATGATGAGAAGGTGACGTACAGGTGATTATCGTAGGTGATTATCGGGCCCTGTGGTTTTCTCATTCATGCTTTCATCACCATCTCTTAAAATCAAGGGCCTCAACATCTATCAGACTTCGAGCTTACAGGTCAACAGTTTGAGCCAGCTGTGTGAGTCAAAGGCAGCATTGTTAATGCTCAGTAAATCTCTGCTCAGTGTATGCATGCGGCCTACACCTGTCCAAATCAGTGCGGGGGTTTCACACTGGGGTAGCAGAGGTTCAAAAAAAGTGGTTCTTGAACTACAGACAAGTTTGTGGTTGACTGCAAACAGTTTAGGCTGTCTGGGGGGCCCATAACACACACACACACACACACACACACTCCCACAGCCTCCACCGGCCTGCTGCTGCTGGCCTCCAGCCAGAGATTTCATTTCTTGTGGAGCAGTGGGCCTACAACAAATATCACACAGTAGCTCTTGGAACGCGCCTCTAAACTCTTCTGTCACGTCCTTTTGCAGAGCACTGTGTACAATGGAGACGAACGCTGGGTGTTCAAGTAGAAGGTCAGGAGTTTTCGCCCTGAGACGATATTTTAAAAGCACAGTAGTGAGGTGAAGCGCACTGGCTGTTGCTGATAGTTCCCACAGTGCAGTCAGGCATAATGAGGCTTCCAGCTGAGCTGTAATGTCTTGTAGTAACAGTGCCTCTAACACTGTGGCTTCGGAGAGTTTTTCTCTGAGATTTCAGAGTAAGGTCAGATGTTTAATTGCCATGTCCTCCACAACTACATTAAAGCAGTAGTTCAGCCAGATATCAGATTTACACAATTTCCCCCTTAACCCAAACTTAGTTGATGAGCCAAGACATTTCGGTGTCCAAAGTTAGCTTCTTTAGTGCTGCACTGGTACTACAAGGCTAGAGCTGGGCGATATGGCCAAAAACGTTATCACGATAAACAAAATTCATATTGTTCGATATTGATACATATCGCGATAAATGTCAAATCATGATTTCTTTCAAGTTTGAAGGCTGATTTTGCTCCTGGGTGGTTAACTGTGGTTTTAAACTATCACTTATGGTCCGATCATGACAAACACTCGGCAAACAGTGGAACATTTCACTAATCTGTCTCGGGACAGTGGGAGAAAGTCTCTGAGCTGTTTTTATCAGCTTGAAAAGCACGGCTGCAATTTTTGTAATAGTCATGATTTAAGAAAGAAAACAGATTATTTTTAGCTGTGTGGTGACGAGCGCTCGGCTACCCCGTTACAAACGCTAAACAAGTGGCCAACAACAGCGCTAAACTCTTTAGTTTCTCAACAACGTCAGCTCGGTTCGGTAGGTCACTGCGGTCACTCCTACCACATCCATGTCAGAGCAGATCACAGTATTCAGACACCAGCTAGACGGCTGGGTTTCTCTATGCTATCGCAGTAGTTTAAGGGGTGAACCGCAGTGTATCTGACGCTCGCTGTGTAAAAGCGTTATCTGCAGTGTGAATCTCTCACACCAGTCACAGAGTCCTCCTTTTAGGCATGTTTAAACTGAAAGCGGTGATTTTGTGTCTTGTTTGATCTACAGTATCATCAATTCACCGTGTTTTGCTGGAGCGCTGCTTCAAGTTAGCCAGCAGCTAAAAACAGCTAGCCTGGAAAGACAGCGCTCTCCCGCTCTCCAATGCCTCACAGCTTCCTCAGTTTACTTTCAAACATGAACCCACTTCTTTCTTTCACTTTCGTTGCTCGAGAATGCACTAATACTAAAATATGACGGTTTGGCGCTGTAACACGGCGCTGCAGACGTGATTTAACACCACGAAAGCTGTTAGGATGCACGGAAAGAGGTGAGTTCACTGTAGGACAGTACAGATACGCCACTGACCTCGTCACTCACACTCAGTCACAGGAGAACAGATCGCCGGTCGCTTCACTCAAACAGGGAATGTATAACTCCGCGTTTCAGCCGTTGCTAAAGTATATTTGGCCCTTTTTTTACTCGTGGCCCCCTCCCTCTCTAATCAAGTCGAAAAATTCGGAAGTGCGCCCTCTCCTGGCGACAGCAGAGTAGTGTCGCTTTCCTTGCAGTAGAAAGCGCCACCAGGGCTTTCGCTAAAACGTGGAAGTGTGAGAATGGTGTATTATATCGAACATTTATCGAACCTGTCTTATCGCTCTATTGAGGAAAAGTTATATCGCGATACTTAGCGTTATCGTTTTATCGCCCAGCCCTATACAAGGCTAATGTGGCTAACAAACAATTACGATTAGGACAGATCATCGTTAAATACCACTACCAACACCTTGACTTCAATGCTGATACTTGAGTGATATTTTTTTTTTAGTTTAAACTGCAAACCGAAGGTGGGTGTGGCTTAAACTGGAAATGAATGTGCACTGATCAGTGTTCACGTTAATAACATAGGTTTATTAGATTTGTTAGATTATGAACAAACATGCTTCCTGGCATTGATGCTAAGACTGAGTGCTTATTGAAATGTAACATTGACTGACATGGATATTTTTTTTGTCCTCTGTGGTGCTGAAGTAATTCAGTCGGTGCCCTAAAACTATAGAATTTTGATATTTGGCCCTAATCACGATCAGGATCTCTTAGCAGAAAACTCATCATTCATGTAAATAATTGCTATTAACAGTTTAACTGACTGTTCATTGTGTGCAACTATTAAAGTACAAGCTTAAAGTGGCCAAATTTGCTGGTTAGGTATCTTTCTTCTGTCCGATGACAGACAGATTGAGAGTTAAATAAAAAAAAAAAACTCACTGCTGCCCTCTAAAGGTTCCTTCCAGTCAGTAAGTTAGATCTTTTGTTTTGTTTTTGTGTTACTCAAGATGTGGCTCTGTAAATGTTGCAAATAGACTGTAATTATGTGGTTTCTGACACTGTATGACATACTGTTATCTGTAAATATGGATAAAAGTACATTGCATAGAAAAAAAACAGTAGTTTCTTACAGCTGTCATCTTAAAGCTGTAATTTTGCCTGTACTTTTGAATATTTCTTAGGGCCTGACCAGTATGAAAATATGTTGGGCAATGTCGATTTTATGAAGCTGTGTTGGCTAATATCATTTAATATTCATAGTTTAGATTGCAGTTACATACTCCAGAGTTTTAGATAAACAGTGTATTATTGGCAGATATTATTGTCAGTTCCCAGTTGTCAGATTTCTTACACTCAAACCTCTAAATAGATAAATTCCATTGGCACAGAGCTGCCCAGCAACAGAGAGTGCCTATTATTGAGCTGGACAGTGTTATAAGCTTTTGACCTACCACTGAGAAATTGCAAGTTTAAATCACGTCACTAATATCGACCGATATAATTGGCCAATCGATATATCATTCCTACCCTAACTTTGGATGAAAACAAACTTCAGATCCCGGGCGCACCTTAACTGATCTACCACATTTGCAGTAAACCTGTTTGATTTTTGTTCAAACTGTTGCTTTGATTTCATGGCATCACTGACTGTGTTTACATGCAAAGATTTTTGCCAGTCCGATTGAATACAATCCAATTACAGACTCAGACTGAGGTGTTTATATGCACATTATTCAACAATTTGATGGAAAATCTTCGTTTACATGCTCACTACAAGTAATCCGATGCAAAATCACGCGCATGCGTGGAGTAGCGCTTAGAGTAAACGTTACCATGACAGCGAACATCACGTGGGGTCCAGTCCGCGTGAGATGAGTTTCCAGTTGGCGCGCTGGAGTTTTTAATTGCTTTAAAATGACGTCAGACTCAGGAAAACGTCCTTCACATGTCCTTATTAAAGAAGGCCGAGAGGAAGACGTCGTGTTCTGAGACTCATAAGCTGGACGTCCGTCCCACCGCCGTCTTTTAAAGATCAGAGCATAAACTTCGTCTCCTCAGACCAGTTTCTGCTCCGCCATGTTGAACGGTATAAACTTTCGCCATGACGCGATGAACATGATCAGAACATGCTTACACATTCCGATTGGGATGTAATCGGATTCAGGCATTTACACGGCTATTATTCTTCTATTTAACGGATTATTTAGAGGTTTACCCACCTCGTTCAATCGGATAGAAATTGTATTCCGAATGGCCTCAATCGGACTGGACTACTCCAATTGAGGTGTTTACATGGACGTATTCTATTCCGATTGAGCTATTAGTCGGATTATTAACGGATTATCAGGCTGCATGTAAACGTGGCTAGTGAAGGCCATTTTTTCATCACATAGGTTTAGAATTAATCAGAATGATGGTAGATTCAATTTTGCTGTATATGGTTGCCTAAATTGATGACTGAAAGTAGGTTTTTTGTGTTTTATCTGTTTAAATAGCGTTTATACAATTATAGCACCTACTCAAACATGCGCTGTTAAAAGAAAAGCTTGTGAAACACCAGCTGTGACTAATCTGGCAACAGTTCAGTGAGTACCTGAAGGGCGATGAAGCAGATACTAAGCAGTTTTGATACACTTGATCGCATTATGAAGTGCTCAGGTTTTGAAACACAACACAGGTGGTGTCACGGCTGTGCTTTGACTAGCGGCTTTCTGACGCAGGTTGCAGGTGTACAGTCACAGACTGCAGCCCTTTTGGTAATGCACAGTTTTTGTCAGTCATCCTCCAGCCCTTCATCAGTGATCAGTTTCTGACCACAGATCCACTCCTGGCTGGATACATTCATACGATCACCACACACACTACCAATGCTTGTGTCACTGCTCTGCTTAGAATGGTCCACCATTCAAATAATATCTGGTCAACAGTGGTCCTGTGCTCAGAAGCTGACCAGTGATAAATGAAGTAGAGGAGGGCTGAGAAATTGCACAGCAGTAAATGAGCTATGAGTACACTTATACACTTACGTACAGTGGAATAAAGAGTAACGGGAGCTCGTAAAGTGGCCAGTGAGTGGAAGTAGAGAAATGATTTTCTAATAAAGCTACTCTTTTAAAGTCCTTGTAGAGGTTTTATCCAGCCCCTCGACTACTCAGTCAGTTAAAAAATGTAATCAGTTTAAATGTACACTCCCGTTTAATCGCTTTAGTGTTTATCATTCCATGTTAGTGCAGTCTCGAGATTTGTGCTCAAGTCGCTTTTATAAGCATCACTGAAAAAGAGGTACCACACACCAGCAGGATCTTATGAATGGTGGGCTCCCGAGTGGCGCAACCGTCTAAGCGTTGGCCCTCATCGGGAGATCGCGAGTTCGATCCCTGGTGATGCTACAGCCGTCCGTAGCCGGGAGTCCAAGAGAGCACAATTGGCCTCGCTCTCTCTGGGTGGGTAGGATGGCCCCTCCTTCTCCCCCCATCACTCAGCGCGATGCTAGTCAGCGCAGGCGTCTGTTAGCTGACGTAACAGATCTGGCGGTTGGCGCTTTCCTCCGAGCGCGTTCGGCTGTCCAGTGACGTTGCGTGAGCGGCAGTTCGAAAAGAAGCGGTGGCTGGTTTCACAGGTCTCGGAGGAAGCCTGTGTTAGCCTTCACCCTCCTAGCGTTGATAGCATCGTGTGATTGGGGGAGTCCTAACTAGCGGGTGGAATTGGAGATGACTAAATTGGGGAGAAAATCGGGTAAAAATTAAAGGATCTTATGAATGCGTCTGTTTGACAGTGTCCACCTCAGCAGACAACTAACTTGCCCCAGTAATATTCAGCGCTTGGATCCACTGTAAAATTGCAGCATACAAATGAAGAAACCTGACTTTTACTTGAATGTTTGCCACAAGCTATAAATGCTTTGAATGACCTTGTTTAAGTAGAGCTAAGCCTAAGTAAATCCTGTGTGGTAAGTGAATGTACACCACTAGCTTAAACATTGAGGTAACATTAAAATTTTTCTATATGTGGTTGTGGAAATTAGCGTAGACTTAGTGGTGATCTAAGTAGTGGTCCACTACTACAACCCCATTTCCAAAAAAGTTGGGATGCTGTGCGAAATGTAAATAAAAACATGGGCATATATTTTTCAAAAACAATAAAATTTCTCAGTTTCAACATTTGGTTTGTTGTCTTTATACTATTTTCAATGAAATATAGGGTTTAAATAATCTGCACATCATTGCATTTTGTTTTTATTTACATTTTGCACAGCGTCCCAACTTTTTGGAAATGGGGTTGTACTTATAAAGGGAAGATTTGTGCATTAAGTACTGTAATATGATATGTGTGGTCATGACAAGTGTTTTGAAGACTGCTTCGATGGCATTCAAAATTACATTGATTTTGCTAATGCTACTGATATTAATTTGATTTTGCCACATATATATGTATATGGATCATTTTCCTGAATTCAAAAGTTGAAAACATATTTTGGACTTTTAACTGACCTTTTGCTTTGTGCAACTTATTATTATTAGTATTGTAGCCTCTTGTGCTCCTTGGGACCACCGGTGGTTCCAAAACGCACTTCGTCATATCCTTCATAACTTTCATATTTCATAAGCTACATTCTAAAGGTGGGGGTCGTATGAGAGCTGTAACTGTCTTCTATCCAGTCAAATAGATGGGTGATGTAATTTTAAACCCTTATAATAAAAGAAGCTGAACTCACAATTTTTTTCCTACTGAAAGTCGACCCATTTTTCCACAAATCTGGGCTGTAAACTATAAACAGACGGCGTCTCTTCAGTGATCTGCTCTGTAAAAATGATTTTTATAAAATAATACAAAGAGCGTCTAAGATTTTTGGCTTTCAGCAGTAAATTGTAATCATATAGCGATATGTTTATGATCACAAAACACATGTTCTGTTAATTTGAGGGGAGCTTTTACAAAAAATAAATAAATAAATAAAAATTTACATTTATTTCATGCAGTTACTGAATAATTTGCCTTAAGATTTGGTCATGTAAATTCAGATGAACAAACCAAAATATACCCTGGAGCATAATGTTTCAGTAGTGACCGTTTCAGTAGTGACAATTTTAGAAGTTTGAGCATAACTCTAGAAAAACACAAGCCAGTACATGACTAGCAAACACAGCTTTGAACAGTTAACACATAAAATCATCATATTTTCCATAAAAACAAAAAAGGGTTACTTAATTTCAGAAATATATGTGTTTCGGTAGTGACAATTCTTAATGTTCCACACTGATTTTCAGACTTTGGGACACATTTAGTCCTCACCATGTGGCCATGAGGGGCAGGGATGCAGTCTCACTTCCTGCTCTGAAATGCAGGGGTGTGGCTAAAATAAGGCTCCTATAGACTAAAATTCAGTAGTGATGTGAAAATGTGGAACAGCATTTTGAATTATTTTTTAATCTAAGTATTATTTACATTTTATTATGTTATTCTTCAATTAAGTCCACCTTAAAAAATCATACTGATTACTAATCACAATCCAAAGCAATCATGTAATAAACCCGGTTTATACACCACAGGTATGTTAGCACAGACAGCTGTTCAGTTCACCAACTTTTAGCACAGAAATGTTTGAGTCTACCAGTTATAGAGCCTACAAGTCTTTCTGATTGTGTTTTATTGAAACTTCCTGATAATTCAAGGTCGGTGCACTTCTTGTGGCACTCCAAACCACAATGCACTGCACAGAGACAACAGCCTGGCAGCAGAAGCCGAGAACAGAGCTGTCTGCCATGCTGTAGTCTCACTGGACTCTGTCCCTGTCCACTAAAGAAAAATGTCTTTTAGAAACTCTTCAGAGCAGTGCTTTTAGTTTCTTTTTAAGCTGAAGCCATCTGTGGTCTGCTGGGTCTAATAACTGTTCTGTGTTTAATCTGTCCATCTTTGGAACCCCACCACTGTGTGTGGGCCCCCAAAAGAGGAGGAGGGGGACAATAGCTCCCCCGCCGACTCGGGACTTTAGGGTAATTGCTGTGAACAGGAAGCCAAGTGGGTCACAGAGGATTCATATTTCAGTTGGATTGCACCCAAAAGGCTAGCATAACTGCTAATGAGGCGTTACGTCAAGTAAACAGTGTTGAAAAGAGAGCCTCAAAAGCAAAAAGTAGTTTCAAAAGCTGCGGGAGCCCTGTACTGTCTTTGTGCTGAGTGCTTGGACATGGTCTTAAAGAAAAAGGGCTGTATGTTACAGTGATTTTCCCCTCAGTAAAGAGTAGAGCTGGGACGATAAGTAAAATTAAAGGAACAGCATGGCGAAAAATCCATTTCACATGATTTTCTACTTACCCCAAATGTAGTTGATCAGCCAAGACATGTTTAATGTTCCGATTTTGCTTCTTTAGTTTAGAACCGGAGCTGCTAAGTTAACAGTGCTAACAAACACTGGAAGTCAATAGTCACCCAAACCGTTTCCATAAGTACACACCAAAATGTTCATATATTTGGTTGAAATTATGTTGATGAGCTATGTAAATGCAAAAAAATGAATTTGTAAAATGGCATAGATAGACCCTATTTAATAGAGCCAACTTCAAAGTCTGGGAGGATGGAGTGTTGTAAAGAATACATAGCATTAGCACAATAATATCTAAGGCTTGCTTACCATGAGAGTTAGAAGTTACATATCGAATAATGATGAATCTGCAAGAATGAGATGCTGCGTTCTCTTTTGCAAAATCAGAGGAAATCTACAGGCAACGAACCACAAACTAGCAAGAGAGAAGCTCAGAAAAGTTACTAAAATCTACTGTTTTCAAAGATGACACTTTATAAAACTTAATGTAACTTAATGTTATACATAGCTAAGAGGTGGGTTAGGGGAGTCACCGGTGAGTCTAACAAACAATGTATTTCTTCATGTGAAATTTTCAGGGTCAAACATACACGGTTGTGGCTCGTTTGTACAGAATGTTTATTCCTCAAATTCGTAATTGGACACTGTATTGATTTTCGGAAACAGAAAATCAACCTGCACTACTCTACTGTGCATCTGACCATCCGAAACTGCATACTACCATACTAGATAGTATGTGAACAGTAGTGCATCAGCAGTAGAACTCCATTCGTTAGTGCGCTATGTGTAGAATAGTAGTCTGTGGTTTTGGATGCAGTATTAAGCCTGGTTTATACCTCAGGCGTCGCAAAACTCGCAAAGGCCCATGCGGCTAAAATTAAGTCACATGCCCAGACATGCTCCTGCGCAAAAGCTCTGTGTGTCTGTCGATCGCCGTGTCGGGCACGTGGAAAATTGGACTTGGAGACTTTTGAAGCGGTCCACCTAGCGGACAGGAGAATAGTGTGGCCCCTTTATTGACATGCCACAAGTGAGTATGAAACGCCTCGTCGTTGCGAGGTAACGCACCTCTTCCGTCCTCATTCACGTGACACTGGATGCGGAAAGTATAATCTAGTCTTTAGTAGGGGTGGGAGGCTCTAGGCACCTCATGATTCAATTCGATTACGATTCAGAGGCTGCGATGCGATTATAAAATGATTATCGATGCATCTCAATGCATCTTTTTTTCTATACAGATTTTTTTTCTCACTGTCTGAGGACTTGGTACTTTTAAAGCGAAGTATTTGTAATGATCCACAATGAATTTACTTCTAATATCTTTTATTAATAAAACAAATGAAAGTGTTGTGGCAAGTGAACTGGAAGGCACATGAGACACTGGCTGCCACTCATCTGCGATAAAATGCGCTGTAACGGTGATATAAGATTCTGTGGCAGTGGGCGTCCGCATAGCACGTTACAGCTATTGTGCCCGTTTTCTTTTATATTTTTTTGATTTTGTAACTCCAGTTTTGGTTTCGCTGTAATATCTTTGAGAAGGGACGCTGAGTCTTGGCTCATATCGCAAATATCGCGAAAGCCCTGGTTCTCGACGACTGAGAACTGATGTGCAGACTGCAGGTCACACAGCGACGCAGTGTCGCCTAGCTAATAGCTAACGAAAAGGCAAAGAGAGAGATTTAAGACGAACATTTGGAGACAAATGGACTTATTCTCATTTATAAGCAGCGCAGTTGGTTTCCTGGAACGTTAAACCTGCAATGAGAGACTGTCACACACTAAAAAGTTGTGAAGATGAAGTCGCTTCTCTTTAGAATTCTCCCGTTCCACCTTAAATGGTGCTGCATTTACATTCTTGCGCCTCGGGCAGAATTAAAGGTGGAATTGGAAAATTCGAACAAGAAGCTGGAGAATAAGAAGCGACTTCAGCCTCGTAAAACAGTCGAATGCTGAGAGACTTTTAACTGATCAACTTCTGAGGAAAGGTTTTCTGGCGGAGACGGGAGGAAAGCAGCTGTAGGCGAAGCTTAAAGCAGAGAGAAGTAAATCTGCGCTCTCGTTTATATTGTTTAGTCTATACTAGGACATTCATCACACACTGAAACATACTGGACATAAGTGTTGTGGCTCCCAAGGTGGTTTGATGTTTGTTGAAAGGACAAAATGTCTCTTCTTAATTTGTGTTGTGACTCCTGACCTAACCTGGCTTTAATGCAGAGGGAGCCGGTCGGATTTCTCACTCATCCAGTGGTGTTTTTGTTATGTGTCGCCACAGACTGTCCGGGCGCTGCACTTACCCACTTCCAAGTTTTGCCTTTTGCGTTTTGTCAACATTACGTTATAAATTAAATATTCAGAAAATCGATTTTTGACATTTGTGAATCAATTCAGAATCGTCCACATCCGCATCGCGATGCATCTAAGAATCGATTTTTCCCCCCCCACCCGTAGTCTTTAGTCTTATTTTCATCTTGTTCAGAATTATGCAGGGTTTATATAGGTTTTGAACATTTTTTGGCTTAAACCATAGAAGCAATCTAGCAACCATGACCTCTGCAGTGTAACATTCATATTCAAAAACTCTGTGTCTGTTTTGAAAGTCCATCCTGATGAATGTCATCACTCTACTATTGTATCACTGTTTATAAATGTTTGAGGAAATAGTTTGGCAAAAAAAAATAAATTACCCATTTTTCCACTTACCCCAAATTTAGTCGATCAGCCTAGACATGTTTAGAGTCTGAAATTTGCTTCTTTAGTTTTACCTGGAGCTACGAAGCTAATTTGGCTAACAAGTGGAAGCTAACACTCTAATTAGCACTGTGCAGAATGCCTACCGAAATCATCGCAAACTTGTCTGAAACCATGTTTAGTTGCTAAGTAAGCTCAAATAAACTTGATTACGTGGTTTCTGACACCATACGACACACTTTATCTATGAAACTGGACAAAAGTACATAGCATGGCTAAAAACAGTAGCTAGCCGCCAGCTTGAACACCAGTAAAGGCTAAGAACTCCTTGACTTTCTGTCCTTTATTTTGTATGAGGAACTTGTTTAATGTAACATGATTTACTGGAATCAGTAACTGTTCTGAGATTTAAAGAATGACTGTTGTTCACATATGGAACAAATGAGAATGCCACACATTCACACATGGAACACATTAGCAGCTAAGAGGAGCTTTAGGTGTATCAGTAATTTTCAATTAGCCCTGGTCTGAATTAAGCACAAGTCCAGTAGAGCGGTATGCTTTAACACAAATCAGCAGCGGTTCAGGTATAGCTGACTTCTTTGTCCAAACCCAGCGATGCAGGAACACATTATAGTTTTTAAACGGCTGCTGACCCACGTTCAGATCTCTATCAGAGTGTTGTAGTGACCAAACAGCCATGAACTGACGTACAGAGGGCAGAAACAAGCTTGAGAAATTACAACAATTCAACAAAAATCTTGGCAACTGTAGTTATTTTAAGAGGGGCCTGTTTTTCTGACGTGGTTTACCACACAGAGTAAGACATTTTCTTAACATAAATGTGATTTAAAGTGAACTGCTGCATCAGGCAAGGAGCTTTACTGGGTAATGTTAATGTCTTGTGCTTTTGAATCCCCCCCAGTAAAATTACTGGTGTTAAATTACAACCATCAGTGTTCTCTGAGCCATTTGGAAGTAATGATACTCCACAATGTTAATTCAACATTTAGGAGTCTAGAGTTATTACTGTCATTGCTATGCATTAGGTTTCCATATTCTTATTGAAAAGTGTGTAGTTTTATGCTGAAATACATCATTTTTGTTCAGTTTGCATTCCGTATCATCAAGTTTGAGTCTTGTAGCTTTTTTTGCTTTTGTTTTAATGGCAGAAATTTCCTCCACAATTGGGGTTTTTATGAGCCCATATTCAATATTTTCTTGAGGTCTAGTTACAATATTTATGTAATTTTATAAACCAAAATAGTTGTAATTCCTTTTAAATCCACATTCCACCTCTCTTTTTCCCTTAGAACTAAACACTCTCTGTTCATTTGCCTTACAAGACTGATACATGAAATTTCTCTCTGTTCAGATTGCCGTGCTTTGTATTTCATTCATTTCTAAAAGCGCTTCAGGCTGAAACACTCCTTATAACTTCAGTGTGAATGGGGCTAAACTGCTATAGGCTGAACAGGTGGAAATTCTGTTTCGACAGAATTTCTTTGCTTCTTTCAATAAACTATGAGTCAGAAATAATATAGAACTACAACTTTTATCACCAGTAATGTTTGAACTACGACTTGAAACGTCTAAAGGTTAACCCCACTGACTTTTACTCTGTCTTTGTGTGTGTGCTGTGTCAGGTCTGGGACACGGAGCTGGAGCGCAGTGCGGAGGATTGGGCTCACAGCTGCCGGTGGGAACATGGCCCTCCTCACCTGCTTACGCAGATTGGTCAGAACCTGGGGGCACACTGGGGCAGGTGAGGGTCAGAGATAAGCACTAATGTACTCATTCGTTGCATACTACTCCTTCAGCTAGAAAAAGAAAAATGGGAAAAAGGCTACATGAATGTTTGTTACAGGAACCAGTGAATCAAAGCACATAGCTTTAGTTAGCATCATGAAAATGGCATCATGCCAACTGTAACTGCTGGACCATTTAAGGTGGAATAGAAAATGTTAATAAGAAGCCAACTTCAGCTTTGTGGTAAGCCCTGAGTCAGTCCTGTGTTTTTTTATCTTGCCTCTAGAATTTTTGTCTGAAAATAATACAGGTTTGTGATATTGCAGTATGAGTACTGCTTATACTTATGAGTAATTGTACTATATACTTATGAGTTTCGTGCTACAAATGTTTAGTTGTTAAACTTGTCACTTTTTGTGTCTGAAAATACAACTGAAAATGGTTGAAGTGTTTGGCCATAAAGCTGTAAGGCCCAATCCCATCTCACCCCTTGCCCCTACCTCTTCACGACTCTAGGGGTAGGGTGTCCTGATTTTTGTTGCGATAGAGGGGTAGGGTGAGGTTTTTCAGAGACTCACTCCAAATGGAGAGTCGTGAGAAAAAAAAGAAAATCCGGCAAGAAGCGACCAAAGAAACCCACAAATGTGAACATTTTCTCCAGAAAATGACAATAACCACTTTACTATCTTAGGTCAGTGTTGTTTCAATGTATTATGGTTCTTTATAATAAGCATAAAAATTTGTCAGTAGTTTGCTGAAATCCTGGTAGCTAGCTAGCAATTTTCCCGTTCCACCTTGAATGGTGGAGCAGTTACATTCGGCTGCCTCAGAAGCTTGAACAAGAAGCTTTATATCACTGAAGAATTAGGGGTGGGTGATAATAAATGATTATCTGTCCCCCCTCTCTGAAGGCATGTGATTCCCTAAACGTAACTAAAGCCCAGCAGTGAGGTTGCTGACCTTACCCTCCTCTACTATCACTGCAGACTGGCAGGGTCGCCTACAGAGCAGCGCTGTTAGCTGATAATGAAGTAATGTTCTTTTTTATTTGAGAATTGTCCCAATTCACAGGGAAGATTTCAACCACTACACTGTGTAACTTGTTCCAAGGGGTAAGGAGACACCCGATAAACAAGGGGTAGGGGTAAAAATAAGAAACGGGATTGGGCCTAGGATTGCACCTGTGTCACATCAGCTTGTTGCAGTGTTAGTGTTGTGAAACCAATTCAAACCTTGGTTGTTAAGCATCGCACCATCCTTCGGCCAGTCATGCCACAGGACAGTAGGCAGTCATCACTAATGTTATATACTACATCAAACTTTCATATTTAAAAAAAGTGAAGAAAATTCAGTTTTCCATGTTACGGGCCTTTTAAAGCAGAAACTGCCCGACACAGTTCACAAAAAGTGTAGGCAAGTTAGTGTGATCTCATTTAGGAACCCCTACTAGCTTTTCATTCATCATCCTCAGTCTTTTTGGGTGAACCAGTTAACTGCAGGGATATGTACTGTTGATAAATAAATAAAAAAGTTATAACTGATGCTCTTTGAAAAGAGATTATTTCACAAGCTTGGCTCCAAGCCACAAATTGTATTTGTCTGTTTCTGCACTGTGGACAGACTCTTGTAAAAGGGAGGAAAAATGAATATATTTTCATTCTAATTTTTATCAACATCAGCATTTTTGGGCAAAACAGTTCTTTAATCACAGCAGCCTGCCTACAGTCAGAAAATGAATCAAACCAAATTTAATTATGCCACACACTTTCATGCAGTCTAATAGAGCAGAGATAGCATATGCAGACTTCGTTACCTCAGCATAAAATGCATGTCCAGTTAATGTTGACTTATTTTGGTAATACTTTCTTTGAATGTCACCTTTGTAAGCATCTATAAACACAATCATAACATGTTATAATGCATTCATAAGACATTATAAACATGGCTATAAATATTTATAAAAATGCATTATACGTTATAGCCATGTTTATTATGCATTATGAATTGTTAACATAATACATTTTAAGTACTGATCATAACAAATTATAAGAGCTCATAAGTGGTATTTGTCCGCTCTAAGTAAAGTGAAGCGTACTGTACTAAAGCCTCCTCCAGTGTTCAGAGTGAGGCTTCAAGTTGAAGTATTTACTGAAGGATTTACTGAAACACTAAAACATTCACAGTAAAGCACATTACAGGCTTCAAATGTCAGAGTTTAAACTAGAGCTGCCATCAGTGTTTTACCCAATGTGGGAAAGGTAATGTACACCACCGTTAGCTTGGTATTTGTCTTTACTTTACGCTCTCCAAGCTGGGACTGACTTCTGATGTTATTAACACTATTTATAATGCATTACATTAACAATTCATAATGTATAATAAACATGGCTATAAAGTGTAATTCAGTGTAATTCTTTTTTATAAATATTTATAACCATGTTTATAATGCCTTATGAATACATTATAACATGTTATAAATGTGTTTATAGATGCTTACAAATGCGACATTCATAGAAAGTGTTACCCTTATTTTTTGTTTGTAAGTCAAAAATTACTTTTTTTTCTTTTTTTTAAGTGTACACTGATGCATTAAATTGACCTTATTCAGGTGAACATTTCTACAGGAATAAAACATATTACCATCAGTGATCACAAACCCGCCTCCTGCTGCTCATTGATCCACTTTCCTGCAGAGTTTAGTTCCTACTTGTATGTACAACATTGCCCCGCCCCATTATTTAACATTAATACACCTGATTCAGCCAATCATCTTCTTGGGAAGTTGTTAATTAGCGGGAGCAGATATTACATCAGCACAGTTACTGTTAAAATTAAGAGGAAATTGCACTTTCCTTTCTGCATAATTTAGTTATCATGATGTAAATAAAGTCATTCACAGTGGTTTGATGTGAAATGCACAGTTCTAGAGAAACTTAGAGTCAGAATATTTGAAACTGTTGGTGATAGCAACCACAAGTCCAAAGCATTTAATGCCTTTAAAGGTGCAGTGTGTAAGATTTAGGGGAATCTGTTAGCATGAAGTATAGAAAAGCATTTTTTATTAGTGTATAAAATCTATATCACCTGTAACTACGAATCTTTGTGTTTTCATTAGCTTTATATCTAAATAGAGAGCAGCTCCTCTTCTAACAGAGGCCGCCATGTTTCTACAGTAGCTCAGAGTGGACAAACCAAACACTGGCTCTAGACTTTTTCTGCTGAAGTGTCAGCTTGAATTTGGTGATGCTATAGTAACGGTTGGAAGACGTAGAAAGAAGAAGAATCAGTGACTGCTGTCAGTGCTGCGTTTGCAGAGACAGGGGTGGGGTATTGAGTTGGTTGCAGTCTGCAACCTCACCACTAGATGCCACTAAATCTTACAGACTGCACCTTTAAAGCTACACTGTATGGACACAAGTATTGGGACACCCCTCCTAATTATTGAGTTCAGGTATTTCAGCCACACCTATTGCTAACAGGTGGATAAAATGAAGCACACAGCCTTGCAGTCTTGATAAACAATTGCAGTACCATGTGTTAAGCAGCTGCACACAAGCCCAAGATCAAAATGCACGATGCCAAACATCGGATGGAGTGGTGTAAAGCGCCGCCACCGGACTCTGAAGCAGTGGAAACGTATTCTGTAGAGTGACGAATCATGCTTCTCTATCTGGCAATGTGATGGACGAGTTTGGGTTTGACGAATGCCAAGAGAACGTTACCTGCCTAACTATATTTTGCTAAGTGTAAAGTTTGGTGGAGGAGGGATGATGATATGGGGCTGTTTTTCAGGGGTTGGCCAGGAATCCTTAGTTCCAGCAAAGGGAAATCTTAATGCTTCAGCACCAAGACATTTTAAACATATCGATGCTTCCAACTTTGTGGGATCAGTTTGGTGGAGGCCCTTTTCTGTTCCAGCATGACTGAGCCCCAGCGCACAAAGCAGCTCCATAAAGGCCTGGCTGGGTGAGTTTGGTGTGGAAGAACTTGACTGACCCTCACAGAGCCCTGACCTCATCCCCATCCAACACCTTTGGGATGAACTAGAACAGAGATTGTGATCCAGACCCTCTCGTCCAACATCAGCGTCTGACCTCACAAATGCTGTTAGAGCTGCAAAGGGGGACCAACTCCATATTAATGCCAATGGATTTAGAATGGGATTCATAAAAGCTCCTGTAGGTGTAATGTGTAGGTGTCCCAATACTTTTGTCCATATAGTGTACATATGAAATGGTTATGAATTCTTACCCTGAGGTTTTGGCCTAAAACATATATATTTTTTGCGGTGAGGTAGCTATATTTGCATTGAATGCTTCATGACCCCTGGTTTTCTGTCAATAAACCATTTCACATCAAACCACTGTGAAAGACTCTGTTTACATCTCATTGATTGAATTAAAAAAATTAAATTGTCTTTTACGTAAAGACAAGATTGTGCTGATGTAAAACTTTTTATTTACATGGAAATTATGTGAATATTTGAGTCAAGTAATTTGAGTGCATCACATTTTTCGTTGCAGTAACCGTAGCATATCATTACTGTTGGAAAAGAAAATGTATTTCCAAAATGGTAACTTTACAGGAGAGGGAAAAAGGGTTTAACTTTCAGTTGAGTTAATGGAGCAAGATTTTTGTTCCAAGCAATTTTGGAACATTTCTTTTAGTCAGTTCATCATGAACTTTTTTTTACACAGTGCGCATGGTGACTGATGTTATTTCTTTGTTTTTTTTTTTTTCTTTTCAGAGACAGGCCTCCAACCTTTCATGTGCAGGCATGGTATGATGAGGTCCGTTATTTCAGCTACCCGTATCCACAGGAGTGTAACCCCTACTGTCCCTACAGATGCTCTGGACCCGTCTGCACTCACTATACACAGGTATAAATGCTCTTCAATACACAAAACACATAGGCACAGGTGCTGTTTAACTCTAAGAAGTACAGAGTTGTCACTGTTTTGCTGTATGTGTGGTTTACATCACACAATAGAACAATATAAATGTAACTAAAAATGAATTATTACAGTACTGTGCAAAAGTCAGGTGTTTAATTTCCAGTCAAAACAGTCATTAAGTACAAGTTACTCATTCAGGAGATATTTTTGAGAAAATTCAGTATAAGATGCAAAAGGAAGGGAAATGTCAAAAAGTCCAAACCTGCACTGAATTGGGTGTTTGGGATTGCTTAGATTGTGAAGCAGAAAATGAAACCAACTTCTATGACTGAACTTTTATGGAAAAATATCCCTGCAGATTTCTTTGTAAAACTAAAAGCAAGACTCCTGAAAAGAATAAATGCATTATATTTAATTGTTGAGGCTTCATTGTAATTTTGTTTTCTGCTTTTTTTCTGATACTTGTACTTTATGGATGTTTTGACTGTAAATTAAATAAATGGATTGTGGTGTCTGACATTTGCACAGGTCCGTAGTTACACAGTGAGTTACTTTTACATACAACAAACAAGTGCATGCAGTGTTTTATACTCTACATCAGATGTCTCATGCCTGCTTTCAGCCTTTTTCCATTTGTCTTGATGCTGAGAACAAAAAATGGAAAAATAATTTGTTTCTCTCTGCCAAACATCAAATTCAAACCATAATAATAAAATATCTTCTACTTGCAAAAATAAATGAGGTGTAGATTGAAAGCTTAGAATCTGCCACTTTACACAGAATGTCTGTTTCATCGTCACTGAGCTTCGTGTTTGAAATATAATTTTACAGCAATAACTGCTTTAAGAGGTTAAATTATACTATACATCTCTGTTTAGGTCCCAATACAAAAACAAAACAAAACATAAACCTGTTGTTCAGTGTGCAGTACTGCATTAGCAACAGTTACATCTGACTTAGGCAATGTTTCCCAAAAGAGGATGGTGCATTGCAACAACCTCTATATGATGGAGCGTTCAAAGCAATAATATCACAGCCGTAAAATGAGTATTGTGCTGTGAGGCTTTGGGGAAATCTGACTTTCTATTGCTTCAGAGAGTGATGATCATTGCTATACTGAAACAATAGAAGAGGGTATGTTGTCGTAAACCAAAGGCTTTGTACAGTTTTGCAATGTGGAGAAAAAACATTGGCAATTTCTCGTGCCAGTAGTCTCTAACTCTACTTAGAGTAAAGCAACTAGGGCTGCAACTAACAGTGATTTCCATGATCAGTTGATTCGGAAAAGAAAATGTGTGGCCAGTGAGTCTGTCAATAACTACAATTATTAAATAAATTAAAAATACAAGCATTATTCCTGCTTGTGCCCTTTCATACATAAAACACCTGCCCTATCTTTTAATCCCTTGAAATCCCAGACTTATTACATACTAAGGCTTATTATTCAGTAATTACAGGGACTTCAGTGCAAACTGGCTGAGCTATTCTTTAGTTATAGAAGTGTCCTGCTGGTGGGCCCTGGACCTTTAGCAGTTACATCATACTTTTATCAAGATCAACAAGATGCCTTTTGCTTTGCCTTTAAAAAGCTCCAGAAACTTTAGATAAACAAGGCATGCACAAATCTTACATGGCGGAGGTAGTTTTTCTCTGTGAGAACTCTGCATTGCTATTCAGATGATTTCCCCTGTTCCTCCTGATAAAGCAAAGATAAATTATTTTTTGTGGGGTTGGTAACATTATATAAACAAACCTGATATTAGCAAGCACACAGCAGCCGCCTGGCTAACAGCCATGTCACACACAGGAATATAAGCTTATTCACTGATCGTCAAACAGCAGTAAACGGCTCCCGAGTGGCGCAGCCGTCTAAGCGTTGGCCTGATCATCAGGAGATCGCGAGTTCGATCCCTGGTGATGCTACAGCCGTCCTTAGCCGGGAGTCCGAGAGAGCACAACTGGCCTCGCTCTCTCTGGGTGGGTAGGATGGCCCCTCCTTCTCCCCCCATCTCTCAGCGCGATGCTAGTCAGCGCAGGCGTCTGTTAGCTGACGTAACAGATCTGGCGGTTGGCGCTTTCCTCCGAGCGCGTTCGGCTGTCCAGTGACGTTGCGTGAGCGGCAGCTCGAAAAGAAGCGGTGGCAGGTTTCACAGGTCTCGGAGGAAGCCTGTGTTAGCCTTCACCCTCCTAGCGTTGATAGTATCGTGTGATTGGGGGAGCCCTAACTAGCGGGTGGAATTGGAGACGACTAAATTAGGGAGAAAATCGGGTAAAAATAAAAAAAAAAAAAACAGCAGTAAACAAGTCAGTGTGTTTGAAAACAGTAGCATTTTCCAAAAGCTCCGTTTTTTGTGCGAGCGAGAGGCCAAAACAAGGAGAAAAAGCTACACTTTCAAAAAAATGTGTATTCGTGATGACGAGCAGGTCGGAGGGCTTGAACTGGCAGTGAATAAGTATAATTTAGCTGTAATTGATTATTTTGCTAAATCAATACAGCTTGCTGAAAGCAGACAGCCACACTCTTTGAGTTTTGACTCCTCACACATGACAGTAGCGCTGCCGTCAAAGGTGAGCTCGGGAAATCTTCTTTTAGATGACGTTTTAGTGAAGTATTCTATATATAATGGTGCATAACTCTGTAATGTAGTCTTGATATCTGTATTTTCCCTCTTACATTCAACTGAAGTTAACAGGGAGCGCAAACATTGTTAAACCAACTAATCAATAACGATTCATTGCCAACAAGTTTTTATTATCAGCGTTATTGACAATGTCAGCAATGCCCTAAAAGCAGTCATGGTTGTTATTTACTTGTTATTTAGACATAGAATGAAGTCCAAAATAAATGGGTTCCTCTAGAGCTTTTGAGAAAAATTGTAATTTATAGATGGTTAATCATTTTTAATACACTCTTTTTCTCAGCACACACCAGCATACAATATTTCAACATTGTTATCATATTTTTAAAGCTTTTCAGCTCTAGTTTTGAGATTTTCTAACAGTGCTGCATGTAAATTCATGATGTGAGTGCAAATCATTTTGACTTTACTCACCCAGGGGTCGCAACCCAAATGTTGAGAAGAGCCATTTCTCCTTTAAAAAAAATCAAATCATCTTAGGAGCCGCAACATTTTGTCTGTCCATTTTAACACCGTGGCTGGTAATAAGTCTCAGTATGTGCTAATGTCCAAATATAGGCAAAAAAAAAAATTATATAAACAAAAAAAGATTTACTTTGCTCTGCTTTAAGCTTTAGCTGAGCTATAGCTGACTTTCTCACATCTCTGGCATTTCCGCAAAAGTAGAATAGTTTCGTGTAAAATGTCTCTCAATGTTTGATTTTTTTATGAAGCTGCGCTTCTCATTTGCCAACTTCTTGTTCAAATTTTCAAACAAGAAACTGACTTCAGCTTCAGGACTTTTTGGTATCAGAATCAGGAAACCAGCTGGAGTGATTATAAACGCAAATAAGTCCATTCATCTCCAATGTTCGTCTTAAATCTTTCTCTTTGCCGTTTCATTAGCTACTAGCTAGGCGAGACTGTTGTCTGTGTTGCTAAGGTGACCAGCAGTCTGCGCTGATCTTCAGGGTTAAAGGGTGAATTAGCAGTTCTACATTAACTCCAGAGTTTAAGACCATTTATTGTTAAACTGTGTTGAACGATCAGCAGAGCTTTATTTTACTGTGAAGGAGGATTATTTTATTTTTACCTACAAATCGCTCAGTAGTAATAATGCTAGCAGTGCACTGTCCTCTGTAGATAAATGGAAAGATACTGTAATACTGTAATATTCTATTTTCCTAAATTAACGGATATTTCTGCATGAACGACTGGAAAAATATTTAATTAAACTCTTTAGCTATTTAGCTCCATCCCATTCAATAAAGACTCGCGGGCGCCCCCTTGGCATTTTGCCAGTCTCATGTTGTTTGGAGGAATGGAAGTAGCAAGTGTCCTGCCTCCCCTTAAACTGGCTTTGGTCATCAAAATGATAGAGGTATGGAGAAATAAATCGTGCAGTAATAAGGGGTAGAATGCAATCAGTCATCAGTGGTCAGAACTAACTGTTATATAAAAGTTGTAATTGATTATTGTGCTTTAAGGCGTTTAATTAGAAAATGTTTTGTGTGTTGCTGTTTGGTTTCAGCTGGTTTGGGCCACCAGCAACAAAATCGGCTGTGCCATCAATGTGTGTTACAACATGAACGTTTGGGGCATGATCTGGGCCAAAGCTGTTTATCTGGTCTGCAATTACTCTCCACCGTAAGTAGAATTTTACTCTCTCAGGCTTTTCTGACTACATTAATGAAGAGCACTGAACATGTTAGGGATCCTTTCTCAATCACACTTAGCTGGCACACTTAGTTGGTGTCTGTTTAATGGTGATGTGGTTGTTCAGGGCTAATTTAAACCTTTGGTCTCCACAGTGATGGAGTTTTGTAAAAAGTGTGTTGTTTTTGTAGGGGGAACTGGTGGGGTCATGCTCCATATAAACATGGACACCCGTGCTCCGCCTGTCCGGCCAGCTATGGAGGCGGCTGCAGAGACAACCTCTGCTATAAAGGTATGTTAGTCCACATTAACTAAATCAACCCAAATGGTCACTGATGAGGCTCAAAGAGTAGAATTTGAAATATTTGTCAGAACCTGGCTGGGCCTGAGTGTTTGCATCACGTTTAGTTGGGCTGGGAGGTCGTTTCCTACGTACGTATCAGGTTCGGTTCAGTTTCAAATTTCATGTTTGAGCTCTCACACCCTTCTTTGTCCTCTGCTTTCTCCTTACTTTTTGCCTTCTGCTCTATTTTCAATAAAACATTTTAATACTGCATGCTGAAATCACTCCTATTTGTTCAGTTTCAGATAGAAATTTGTTGGGCTCGGGTCAGTTTCGGCCTCCTCTAAGGTCTGCTTTAAAGACAAAGCAGGTTTATATAGATGAAAGCAATATCAAACAATTTTGGGAAAAAAACAGTCATTATTTAGACAAACATGCTCTTCATACCAAAGAAAACACTATAATGAAGCTAGTGATGAAACAAATAGCTGTTTTATGCTAACAGAATGTTTGCAGGGATTTTTACATACAGTGAGGTCCAAAAGTCTGACCCCACTAGTGCAAATGATTCTATTTATCTATCTATTTCTTTCTAATTTAATAAAGATTTCCACTACAAATTCTATTATCAGCATAACAATTTGAATGAAAAGTATCATTTTTGACATTTTTAGATGAATTTCAGAATTCCCCAGTATTTGGTATGTGACCCTTTTGCTTTAATGAGCAAGCACGAACTCCACGAGTTGGTGCAAACGCCTCTGATGAGTAGATAAAATGCTCCTGAGAGTCGTCTGAGAACAAGCTTCACTGGAAGAGCGGAGGCTGACCTCAACACAAGCAATGTCACAAATTTGCTTAAATTTTAAAGATCTAGAAAAAGTGCAGAATTTTTGTTTAAAATTAAAATATTCTGTTATTTATTTCAAAACGTAAAGTAAAAAAATATCCCAGGTTTTCCATGTGGTCTCCGACTTTCGGACCACACTGCGGCTGAAAAGGCACAGTGAGAAAATTCAGATTTCAAATTTCATCTTTAACTGTTTTGCCAGTAGCAGTTGTTGATTGTTTGTTTGTTTTTTAAGACGATGGCAGTCAGAGATATTATGATCCAGAACCGGAAGAGAGTAACTATATAGAGCCGGAGCGAGAGCCCGCCCGCAGTCAGGTGTCCCATCCTGCGGAGCCTTCACCCACTCCGCCTCCCAGCCACAGCCTGGACAGGAACGACGTCTCCAGCACTGACCAAATGTGTAAGATTTTCTGCCTCATTATTCTCACGTCATTTACGGACGTCTAGATGTGGATTGAGACACTCTGTGTTCAGATGTTTTGAACTGTTTTGAACTTCTGTGTTGAGCAGAGTTGCCTACTGTTGCCTCAGGTGGTGTTTACCTTACAAAGGGGGGAAATGCCCCATTAAGAACAGTGCCCATTTACTGTGAAGTGCCATCGTATCCATGCCTGTAGGATGGTGCATTAACCCTGTAAACAGTAGTTGTAGCCAATGGTGTTTTTATAACACAAAAAAACGAAATCTTATAAAGCTTCTTGCCTCACTACCACTATAAGATCTCCTTCAACCTGGGGTAAGAAGCCCCCTGGGCACAATTAAATATGGCATTTTTTTGCACATTTTAGTGCACAGTTTCTGTTTATTGGCTGTGTTTAATATATTGGGAAAAATATATATACACGTGAAATATAAGATGTGTCATAGGTTTTATACATTCTATGTTGCCATTGTCCCCAGTGTGTTAAATTCAGTAAATAAACAGTAACTGTGCATTAAAAAGTGAAGTAGTTCTCTGTACAGGATGTGTTAGCTGACTTTCAAACCCAAACTTTAAAAAAAAAAAGAGAAATACAAAGTGTATACAAACCGTATTGTAATAACGCACCAAGTTATTAAAAACCATTGGTGTTTATGGAATAACCTTTGACCATTATGTTGTTCTGCAACTGATTGAGAATCAGGTTGAGGTTACATAGAGTGTCTAGTCCACGGGTCAGCAACCCAAATGTTAAGAAGAGCCATTTTGTCCTTTCAACAAAAATCAACCCACCTTGACAGCCACAACATTTTATGTCCATTTTACCATTTTGGCTGTAAAGATGTAAGTATAGACTAAAAAATATAATATAAATGAAAACACAGAGTTACTTTGCTCTGCTTTAAGCTTTAGATCAGTTATAGCTGCTTTTCCCGCATCTCAGGCAGGAAACTTTTCCACAAAGGTAGAACATTTTCTCGTAAAATGTCTCTCAATGTTCAAGTTTTTACTAGGCTGAAGTCGCTTCTCATTCACCAGCTTCTTGTCTGAATTTTCCTGTTTCACCTTAAATGTAAAAATTCAGAATGTAACTGCTGCAGCCTTTAAGGTGGAACAGGACAATTTGAACGAGAAACTGCCGAATGTAAAGCTGATTTCAGCCTCGCGATTTTTGTGTTTGACGGTTTTTCTTTGCAGATCAAACGTATTAGGAAACCAGCTGAGTGCTTGAAAACACAAATAAGTCTGATCGTCTTTGAATTATCGATATGATTGATATTCGTCTTAAATCTTTCTCTTTGCCTTTTCGTTAGCTACTAGCTAGGCACGATTGTTGTCTGCATTGCTGTGGTGACCAGCAGTCTGAGTGCCAATCTTTCAGGGTTTAAGGACGGTAAATTAGCAGTTATAGGCTGCATGTAACTCCAGCGTTTATGATTATTGTTATAACTGTGTTAGAACGATTAGCAGAGCTTTATTTTGTTGCTCTGGAGCCACATGTTGGCGACCCCTGGTTTAGGGTTTGTGAAATGTTGAGTTGAACTGAATGTTGGGTAAAGCTATGTTAGTTGAAATGTCTACAGTGTATCATTAAAATAAAGGGTCAGCACTTAAGTAACTTGCTTGAGGGGACAATGCCAGTCCTAGGCCACCACCACCCGTAGAGCTTAAGTCTATTTTTCAGTTTACTGCTATGTATTGGGATATTCTACTGCTAGACTTCATTCGTGCTAAAGTAAGCATGGGTGCAGATGGAGCATGTACGAGTTTTGGCTGGGTGATGTCACTGACCTCGGACAGGATTCTGGACTTGTATTTGACTGATCCTTTCAGTGTATGTTTACCTGTGTGATGTGGGGGTTAGAAACAGCTTCCCTCTCTACGAGCGGCCCCTCGGCGTGTTGAGGCTGTCAGCGCTGATGAGTTTAGCAGCTGTGCTGTTCATGTTTTACGCACTCAAGGCTTTTCATATGAATTCATACTACATTACTATAAGACAGTATTTAACAGTCATATGCAAAGGTTTGGGCAATTTGCATGATTTGTTGATTTTCAAAGTAAAAATAACCCATCCTCTACAGAGAACACACCTCAGCACAAAAACTCAGCAAATAAATACAAAATGTGCACTAAAATTAGCAGAAAAGTGCCATATTTAAGTTCCTGGTAGAGGATGTGTTGATGTATTTTCACTCAGAAAATCAAGTATAATTTGACTGGGGCTGTTGAAACGTTTGCATGCTGTAACCATATAATTAATTATGTAATTACATTTATACAGTATAGCAAAACAACAACTTACAGTAGATTTCTAAGGCTTAAAGACTACTAAACATAATTGTTAACACCTTCTTGGGAATCTCAACATGACTAGCTTTTGACCTTGAGTGGCTACAGTATATGAATCCTAATAAGAGCCCACTGTACACACTGAGTAACTCACTCATGCAGTCAGATTGATTTGATTATCCCTTTTTTTGCAGCACAGCAAGTGTCGTGCGATACAAAATTACGGGATCAGTGTAAAGGAACCACCTGCAACAGGTACATCTTTTAGTTCTTTATTTTTGACATTGTACAGCCAGATGGACGTTAGGTGGGCTCTATTATGTGCTCCACCAACGTTAGTTAACCAGCTAACTTAGTTAGTTAACCCTCATTAAGGCAGTACCCAAATGTGGTACTGCCTTAACGAGGGCATGTTGCCAAGTAACATGTTGTTAAGGACGTGACGAAGAAGCCGACATAAAGCTGCTTTTATCGCTATAGGCTAGGCTGATGTTAGGTCCAGAAATAGTTCAAATAGCAGCCTCCATTATGACCAATTCCTTTGGCTATTTTTGGATAATGGAATGTTTTGAAATGCATTCCTCTGTGTGATGCAAAATTTTGTGCAACACAAGAGTTGTCACCTAAAAGGGTAACACACAGTTCTACATTCATTTCAGCCAAAATCTGTTTTTGTTTTGTTTGTTTATTGGCATTGTTCTTTTTTCTTTTCTGTGGTAAGCTGGATACATATTCATGAATACACTCACACACACACTCACATTTTCTAAGCCACTTATCCTTCTGGGTCGCGGTTCCTGAATACAGATACTCAAATATCAAAATTAGTTCGCGTGGACATCCAGTGAGTAATGACACAGGTTAATAAGAAAGTGTCCAAATTCATTTATTGATTCATATGTTTTTACTGCTGTTTAGTAAAGTAAAAAGACCCCCCCAACCACCCCCCCACCCACCCCCAACATGGCACGATACCAATGAAGGAAGAGGGATCCGATCCAGTCACAACCTAGTTATAATGGGATTTTATTGCATTTCTTTACAAAACAATTCAATGAATCATAACATCTCAAAATTTCTATTTTTTATAAATTCACTGAAAATGCAGATGTGACTGGAAGAAATATTTACAAAATAGAGAAATATAAGCGATAGAAAAATAAAAACAATACACAAAGTGGTCATGTGTTTTGTTATTGTTGTTGTTTCTCGGAGAGGTTGTATTTCACATTTGAATATAGCCTGAGATTGTAAATGGAGTGCATAATCATCAAATCTTACAATAGTTCACTATAATTGATTCTAACAGTTCAAAATGTTATGTTTGTTAACAGGTATGAGTGTCCAGCGGGTTGTTTATACAGCTATGGAAAAGTGATCGGATCAGGACATTATGATATGGTTAGTGATGCATACATACATTAAAATACATACTCAGGTTCCACACTACAATAACTCTGAGCAGTCTTGGAGAGATACAGCACTGCACAGTCTTATTTTCAGTCTGACTCAGCTAACTATGAAAACTTTCATGGGCTGAATGGTTGTATTTAAGCAGCGGTCAGACCCTCTGCATTTGTCAGCCTATTGCGCAGTGTCACAGTTGTGTCTTTATTTCATATATATCACTGCTGTCGGTATGTTTCCCTTTATATGTCAAAATTTCATGATGAATGGCCCGAAAGAAATGGCCCAAAATTACTCGGGAAAACGTCTGGTTCCATTGACTTACATGAAAGTATTTTACTTTTCCTGTAAAGTGACCATTTTGGAGATACAAGATTTTGTTCTGAGTGATATGAAAAGTTATATTAGTGTTATCCATTACAAACTTTGTCAATGTCGTAAGAAAATTCTTTTTTTCTTGTCTTTAATTGTATTAATTAATTTGAAATTGCCAACTAACATTTTAAATTCCATGAACACTTTAAGACAAATGCACCAATAGAAAAGGATTCACATCTTGGAAAACCAAATTTTCCTCACTTTTTTGAAACAAGAGTTCGATGTAGTATGTAAACATTAAAATACGTTAAAATATCAAAATCCATTCCAAAACTAAGTTGCAAAAACAGCCCATTTTGAACTGATTGTTTCTGTGATGTCACACAAAACAATCCATTTACATGCATCTACCTGTTCAGCCTATAGCAGTTTAGCTCCAGCCATTCACGTCGAAGTTATAAGTAGTGTTTCAGCCCATACTGCTTTCTGAACAAGGCACAATACAGGACAGCCAATCGGGACAGAGGTTATTTACATAAATCAGTCTTCAAAGGCACAGTAACAAAAACATCCTGTTTAATTCTAAGGGATAAAGAGGGTTTGGAAATTGATCATGTAAAAGGAATTAAAACCACACAGACATTATAAGTGGACGTTAAATAAAAAGATAAAGATACAAGGAAAATGTGGAATATGTGCCTTTTAAAGGGAGAAGAGTAGATTATAGGGCAGCAGTAGCTGATTCTTTGCCTCAGCGTTAAACACTGAAGATAACATTTTGTCTGTCCCTTATAAAGTTATGTTTATAGATCCAAGGTTTTATATGACAGCACCATTTGGACGTATTTCCTTTCCATTATATTCCATTATATAAGATAAATTGCTACTGTAGAACGTCCCAAGGTCACTGGAGTTTTTTCCCTCACCCGCTGTGCTGTTTTTCCAGCAATCCAGCATTTGTGGAGCAGGTTTACACGCTGGAATTATAGACGAGGATGGAGGCTGGCTGGATATCACGAGAGTGGGCAGAAGGCAGCGCTTTGCAAAGTCCTACAAAAACGGAGTTCAGACTCTGGCGTAAGTTACAGCTGTGTCACGCTGCAGGCCGTGCTAACTCTGAGGAATGCAGCACCGCTCTCATGTTTATTTTTCATCCATTTCCTCCGCAGGAAAAACCACAGCGCTAATGCCTTCACCGTATCAAAAGTACCAGGTCAGTACAGACTGGTTAACCCTCTAAACCCTGTAAAGGCCTTTTAGAGGTCTGGAGTTATTACTGCAGTTCTGCTGTTCTTCAGATGTAATGACATAATTACGTTTGGTTTATGTTCTGTATTGACTGGTTCAAGTCTGACATTCCATCCACAAAAGACTCAACAGTGTGTTTTCATCAAATTTAAATCATAATGCATACGCTATATGGCCAAAAGTATGTGGACACTCGATCATCACACCTCTATGAGCTTGTTGGGTATCCCATTTCAAAATCATGGGCATTAATATGGAGTTGCCCCTCGCTTGTGGCTGTAACAGCCTCCACCCTTCTGGGAAGCCTTTCCACAACATTTTGGAGTGTGTTTGTGGGAATCAGGCACTGATGTTGGGTGAGAAGGCCTGGCTCACAATCTCTGTTTCAGTTCATTCCAAAGGTGTTCTCTGGGGTTGAGGTCAGGGGTCTGTGCAGTCCAACGGAAACTCCTCCACAACAAACTCATCAAATCATGTCTTTATGGACCTTGCTTTGTGCACAGGGGCTCAGTCGTGCTGGAAAGATGAAAGGGCTTTCCTCAAACTCTTCCCACAAAGATGGAAGCATATGATTGTCTAAAATCTCTCTGTATGCTATGGCATTAACATTACTCTTCACTGGAACTAAGGGGCCTAAAGCCTGAAAAACAGCCCCAGACCATTATCCCTCCTCTACCAGACCAGTATGCAGCGTTCTCCCGGCATCCACTAAACCCAGGTTCAACCATCAGACTGCCAGATAGTGATATGTGGTTCATCTCTCCAGAGGAGTTTGTACTGCTGCAGAGTCTAGTGGAAGTGAGCTTTACACCATTCCAGCCAAGGCTTGGCATTGCACATAGTGCATCTTAGCATTGGAAACCCATTTCACGACACACAATGCTTGTATCACAACAATAGCACTTACAGTTGACTGGGGCAGATCTAGCAGGGCAGAAATTTGTGGCAAAGGTGGCATCCTATGACAGTGCCATGTTTAAAGTCACTGAGGTCTGCAGTATGACTCATTCTACTGCCAGCGTTTGTCTACGAGGATTGCATGGCTTTGTGCTTGATTTTAGACAGTACCCACATACTTTTGGCCATTTAGTGTACCTTCTCTTCTACAGACAAACACAAAGGTGATATAAATTGAAAGCTTAGAATCCACACTTCATGATCATTTTAGTTAACTACATTAAAAAAATACACATACAAATATAAAAAATACAACATGCTTTAGTTATTGCAGGCATTAAACCCCTTAAATTCCCAGGCTAATTACATTGCAAGGCTTATTACTTAGCAACTACATGGAAAGCAGTTGACTAGTTTTTGCAGCTGAGGCTGATCTTGGTTCATCTGTTCCTTTGCAGTTAAAGCCATCACGTGTGACGTGACCGTGGCTCAATACTGTCCTTTCAAGAAGCCTGTCAGGCATTGTCCAAGGTGACTTCATTTCAACAGCAAAATTGCTCCACAGTGACAGCCAAAGATCATTTATGCATGTTATTAATAATGCTGTCAGTTAATAACATAATAACATAACAAGACCATTGTTTTTTTGTTCGTTCGTTCATTCGTTTTTCTTTTTCAGGTTGTTTTGTCCTCGTAACTGCCTGTATGACAGCCATGCCCGCGTCATTGGGACACGTTACTATGCAGATGTAAGTCCTTATTATTTGCTAATGGCTGTCGACATTTACAGATGTATCTCAGCGAGGATTAAACCTAGTCCTGAGGCCTCTTGCTTAGCCAGCTTTAAGCTTAGTTCGATTCAACTGGATTTTTTGTCTCGTGACGGTGGATCATCCTTTACCGGCACTTCATGCTGCACGCATAACCTCCTCCATGGAAGGTTAAGTTGAGGATTTTGGATCATAAACAGCTCTTGGAGCAATCATGGCCAAGTTTCTGACCAATCAGGGACTTCCTCCAATCTTTTTTGGGTCACTTCTTCTTTGTGACGTTTGTGGTGTCAATCACATAAAAAATATTGCCTTTTAGCGGAGGAAAGAAATCATATAAGCAAATATTAGTCCAGTAATCTCTAAATTTCTTCGATTTTTTTTTCTTAGAAAATGAGCCATTCGACCCATGTTTTTACATGATGGGCTATTTATTAAAAGGCATGCACCAATATGGGAACTGTGGGCTGATATCCAGTATTTTTCATGTACCTATCTGCCAAAAAATAAACATTTATAAAATGTAGAAATTTTAGCACAATAGTCTAAACATTCTGCTGATACCGATATGATTCTGATGTCATCAAACATCTGAAACTCCTGTTCGTCCTAAACATCATGCTTTCATGTGCACGGGCAATAAGATTAATCATAGCTTGAGCATCTAAACCTGAGTTTAAGTAAATTATCCACCATCGTGAAACAAGTGAACAGAGGTTGCATTTGTTAGGTTTCGTGAAGCTATAACTTTGTCACAAACCCTGTCTAGGTTGAATGACCTTTGAGAGACAGGCGTCTGGACTGGATTACTGCAACGTAATAGTAACATAAAAGGAGCCTGTATATGCAGAGTCTTGTTTTAGTGGCATCTCTTTACAAACCTGGGTCATTTTAGGTTCCAAGCACAGGAGGGAACACAGAGACTTTTCAAGGCAAACAGTGAGGAATACACATATAGGTAGAAACCTAAACCCAAGTGAATCCAGCACAACAAAATGGGACAGATGTGATTATGTACCCTAAGTGTGAGGAGCCAGGGCAGAGCCAAAATCAGGTGGAGCCATGGTTTGGGTATCATTTGCACTAAATGTGATGCCATTGGAGATTCCCAGCTGAAAATAGTATTGCACAGTACACACACTGTCTTTTCTCTGTCCTCTTGATCAGCGTTCAAGTATCTGTCGGGCAGCGATTCATGCCGGTGTGATTCAGAATGAGTCTGGAGGATACCTGGACGTGATGCCGGTGGACAGAAGGCGGCAGTATACTGGCTCAAACCAGAATGGAATTGCCTCAGAGAGGTACACACATGCTTCCTACCTAAACCGATCAAATTTGCTACTTCTACTTTACTGTCTTCCCCTTAGCCCAAATGTAGTTGATCAGCCAAGACATGGTTTATGTCAGAAGTGTGCTTCTTTAGTTCTGCACTGGATCTGCTAGGCTAATGTAGCCAAAAGGGAATGGGGGTTTAAAAACCAAACATACTGACAAAATTCAGATTTTTTTCCTTTTTTTTTTAGCTATGAGAGACAACAGAGTGTAATGCAGTGTCCAAAACCATATAAGCAGGTGGGCTGGGACCACTTATTAATTTATCTATAATTATTGATAAATGTCCTGCACAGTTTAGGCTTTTTTCCCCTTTTCTTTTGTATGAGCATTCGAAGCTCCAATCCGTGATCTCGAACTCCAGTCCTGGTTTTATTTACACACACAGCAGTGAGTTACCATGTGACTTTCACACGGGGGCACTGCAGAGGAAATGTTATGAAAAACTGTTTTTTTGTTTTCTTTGTTAAGTAGTTTAATGTTTAGGCATTGTGAGTCGATTTTTATGGACGAAAAAAGCAGATGTGATTTTTAAGACACTGAAACTTTAAATCTGGTGCACTTTTTATTAAAGAAGAGGAAGAAAAACTGTATTCATGGATCAGTAACAGCGACAAAGTTATTAATTATAATTTAGCCAGTGCAACTCAAAGCCGCAGACAGTGTGTAACAGCCCGTTCTGCTAAAAAAAGCTTAATCGCCAGCTCACACAGGAGCTGTGTTTGTGATGAGACACTGCTTCAGCTCAGAGTATTAAAAGGACTGAACAAACCATACGTTTAAAAACACCATTATTGTTAATGTTTATGTTTTAAAAAACTCGTTTCAACATTTTTTTTTGTCTGTAAAACTAAAGCTTACAGTGAAAGGCCTTGTGGCTTCATTACCACCTCTGAGGTAGATGGAAACTGTCCTAGATATGTGAAAGTTTTAAATACATTAAATATCGATATTACACATTTCCACCAAAGAGGTCTCCAATTCCCCAAAACTTACCTAATGTAGCTTTAACAGCTCAACGCAGTGTGACCTAAGTGCATGATCATTTAGGCATACAGGTTGCTGGAAACAGCTGTACCAGCCACCTTGAAGCTTGAATATCTGTCCATTTTTATCAGTAACTGTATGTCCTACAGTGTCAGTAACCACGTAAACAAGTCGCTGCAGTTTGAACGAAGTGTGTGGTTGTTTATGCAGGCACAGTGCTAACTGGTGCGTACATGCTTCCATTACCTGTTAGCTGCATTAGCCTCATAGCTTTAGTGCAAAACCAAAGCAAAGAACTACAGACGCCAAACATGACTTGGCTGGTTCACTGCCTTTGAGGTAAGTGGGAAAATGGCTTAAATTAGATTTTTGGCCAAACCACCTCTTTAAAGAAGAGTGGAACACTGTGTGGTTGTTTTAGTAGCACAGTGCGCCAACGATGACCTCTTCTATCTGCCGGTTACCGGTTGGCGATAAATCAGCTGATCTAATTCAACTAATAACCCTCCTGTCTTTACGAGCTTAGCCAATTATTTCGTTTAATGGGCAGATGAACCCAAAGCTTATAGAGATTAGACCGGACCACCCTGGCTGTGGCCTGTCGAGTAGGGGGTGGTTATTTGACTCATAAAGCACATAAATAATTTATCTCTGTCCTTCGAAAGCCAAATGAAAAAATTAGACATTATTCTGTTTTTCCCCCTCAGCCTGCAGAATCCCACAGGAGGCAAAGCGTTCAGAGTGTTCGCAGTCATCTGAACACACTCCAAGGACACACATCCAAACACAGCACTTCGTAGCGCAGCGGCCAGCAGTCACAGCGTTCGTTCACGCTGAGCCTTGTTTACGACCGAAAAGTCTTCTTAATGGGGGGAAAAACAACACAAGAGATTGACATTGACTCCATCTGGCCCCAAGAAGCGTCCACAAGTTTCTGACTTCAGCTTTTATTTTCCTGCATGATGACCATCAGATTTTGGGGACACTTTGCCTGTAATTTTAACATTTCAGTTTTTTGCAGCTTAAACATGTTCATCAAAGTATCTTCTTTTGCCTAAATAATGATTTGAGAGTTTTCTTTTCCAAACTGTTCTTAAAAGTGCATATTGAATGTCTTTTAGCTCCAAAGTGTTTTAAACACCTGAAAGGTCTGACTGCTGACATCATAAGGAAATAACAAGATGGGCAGGCTACTAAATTATCATTTAATTAAAAAAATAAAAATAAAAAAACAAATATTTACACATGGGATCTTGTTTCCCTCAAAATAACCCGACTTGAAGCTCATTTGTACTGAAAACGTTTAGGAGAGCTAAGTGTCCCCAAACTTTTGATAGGCAGTGCATGTGCTATGTATGATATCATGTTGTAAATGATCAACATCTCTTTTGTTGCTGACAATTATTCTTTTTGCAGGGGGTGGGGCGCGGTTGGGGAAGCTGGGGGTGGGCGTGGTTCTGTACAGTGATTTTAAGCACATAAACGTTTTGGTTATGATGTCAAGTAAAAGAATGTGCATGCACATAAACAATATTTTAAACAGCCGAGAGCTTTTGAGAGAGATCACACCCTGTTGCGATGTTTCTGAAGTTTCTATTTTTGTATTTTTTAGAGCAGTGTTGGTTCTAATGCTGCTTACCGTGCGTTCTGCAGTGTGCGCTTTCAGGCTGTTGTAATGGAGTTACCTGGCAGGCCAGGAAGGAATTCGTTCTGAAAGAATTTGAGAAATTTTCCACGAGAGGAGCATGAGAGAGCATGAGGGCGGCGAGACATTCTTCTACATGTATTTATTATTCCACCATGCTGAATAAAAGTATGCTATCAGTTAGGCAGATGGCCATGGACTATTATTTAACCTGTCTCTGAGTAATATGAAATAAGGAGTAAGTGCTATTTTTACATTAAAATAAACCGGAAAATTACAAAAGCTGATGTGGTTTTCTTTCCTGTATAATAGCCTGTATGATGTGTCATATGCAGTGTTTTGTTGATCTTGTAAAATCAACACATCCTCATAGGGAACAAACCTAAATATGGAATTCTCTGCAGAATTTAGTTCAGAATTTCTTTTTTTTTTCCTTTTTTTGGAAAAAAAATCAAATATAAAATGTGCCATAACTTTTGCACAGGCCACATTTTATGCTGTGAGGCTCTTTTAGGTGAACGTTGGGAGCCGCCTCACATTAAGGAGCCTTTTTTGTTTACTCTTTATTATTAATATTATTATTATTTATTTTTATTTTTTTTTGTTCTGCTGGTTCTGCTCAATTATTATTCCCACAAAAGGTTCCGCCCCGTCATTATTCCCAACACCTGCTTTTTGTTAGATCTTGGCTGTATGTCCAAGCGCACCTCGCTAGTTATTCTGATTTTTGACTCTGACCTGCCTTGTTTGTTGAAGACTGGTTGATGCTTTTGTCCCGTGAGTCCTGCCTCTTGAAATCCATCCATTCAACCTACTTACCAATGTCTAGCTTTTTTGTTCTACAACAAATACAACACAATTGTTGTTTATTAGAAAGTAGACAAAGGTTTAGTTTCCACACCAATGGTCTATAATACAGGGTGATTCAAAAAGATTCATCCAATTTCAAAATGATTTATTTCACTTGTAAATGATTACAGATCAATGCAGTGAACTGTAAATGGTTTAATGAGCATAAAGTTTATTATGTAATTGTACAAGGTCTCAGTATGAACCTCCTCCAGCTGTACAGACAACATCAACACCATAGTCAAACTCATCCCATACTCGATTGAGCGTGTCGGGTGTCGCTGCACTCACGGCTCTTTCAGTGCGATTTCGGAGATCATCCAGTGTTGTGGAACCAACGACGAACGCTCTGAGCTGTTGGAGCTTCACTGCCCACGAAAATCACGCTGCACAGTTATGACTGATTCACTCTTATTGAAGTGGAGAACGCAGAACGCTTTCTGCTCAGGGGTCTCATCTCCTCTCAGACTGAAGGGAGCCATCTTCCACTGACAGTCAGAAACTCTATGACCCCCTCTTTCAGTTGGATTGTGATTGGTTCCTAGGTGCCTCACAGTTGTAAAAATACGAAGCTTTGAAATTGGATTGATCTTTTTGAATCACTGTATTATTAACTTGGCTAATCAAAAAAAATGGACCCTGCTTTTGAATGAAGAGCCTTTTGGGAGTCGAAAGAGTCGACTGTTGTTGAAGAGCTGATTGATCTGACTGAGCTGCAATGCCCATCACTACTAAATTCAGACAATAAACAGTAATTGCGCATTGAAATATGCAGAAGCGTGTTCTCTGTAGAGTATTGGTACTTTTTCACTTAAAAATAAAGAAAATGTAATTTGACCAAGATTCTAAATGGGGTGGAGTCATTGCACAAGAGCCTATGGTCGCCATGCCTTATCTGAAGTGACAAAGCTCCATCCAGTACCTTTAGGTTTCAAGTTGTTTGCTACTATTTTTTTTATGAATGCAATTTTTTCCCCTTGTATATCATCATACAGTGTTACACACCATGTAAACTAAGTTTATGTAAGAAAGTGATGATTTAGACCCACAGATTCCATGATGCTACATGCTAACATCACTTTCTAGTTACATTAGCCTTGTAGCTCCAGCACTAAACTGATGGAGCACCATTGATACTGCAATTCAGTCAAAGGCCAGTCATGTCCTAACATTTGTGTTACAAAAAAACCTGGTAAATTAAATTTTCCGCTAAACTGCTTTAGGTAGAAAAATGCTAGGATGACCGCAGATCAAAAACCCCTTCAATACAGCTCTGAACCATTAGTGCCTGTCCAGCTTATTATGCTTTGCAAATAAGCCTAAACCTTGATGACCATGCATTGTTTTTACAGTGCAGTTGTGTTAGTCTTGGAGATTTCCAGCGCTTAAAAAAGCTGAGATGTGCAGAAGGGAAAAAGAACGAAAGCTGATCACACTTCATGCTAAAACACTCGAGCCCTGCTGGCACAGCAAAGGCACCGCAGACAAAGGTGGGCATTGTGATGGTGTGTGTGTGTGTGTTGATTTCAATCTCACATCCTGGATGGCATTTCCTCCCTGCCTGGCACACACGCATAGCAGAGCAGCTTTGGGCCTCCGTCACTCTTCCCTGACTCTCGTTTCCTGCTAATCTACGCTGATCTCATTATGCTGAAGTGAATATGACAGTAACACATCAGAAGGATTTAAGGTTTGATACCTGTGAAAGTTTTTCTTTTCTGCCTGGAACGTCATGCTGTGTTTTTCTTTTCTAAGTTCCTTAGTTGGCGTTAAAAGCTGTCTCACAAACTCTGAAAGCTTGTTGCATGAGGTTAAGAGGTTGTTAATGGTATATATATCGCTGTTGTATGAATAAAAACCTCATATCTCCATTTTTGACATTTTTCAGTTTTTGACATAATTTGAAAATGCCTGTTGTCCTTTACATTGTGTGTAAATTTCACAATGAATGGACTAAAAGAAACGACCCAATATGACTTGGAAAAAAGTCTGGTTCCATTGACTTACATTAATAGTAAAGTAGGTTTTTTCCTTCTCCTGTAAAGTTACCATTTTGGAGATATGAGGTTTTCTTTCGACACCAGTGATAAGTATGTATGTGCGTATGTGTAGCTTTCTATGAATAGAGTCAGCACCAGCTTGAATCATGCTCTACGGTGCAATCATCCTTTTTGGGAACTTCCAGAGTGGCCAGAGTTGGACATGACCACAGGAGGGGCAACACTAGGATCAAGTGGTTTGGTGACATTAACTCTAGTACAGTACTTCTATTGACTAAACATGTCAAACACAACCCTGTGATCACCAGAACCCTCTTCATGAAACCAGAGAAAGAGGAAAAAAGGACACTTGAAAGAGGAAAAGGGAGGGTACGTCTTCTGGAAATGGAAAAAAAAAAACCTGCTGACAAATCCAGGATACATTCACTCTCAATAAATAAATAATACGGTTCTTTAAGGGTTCTTTAGTAAAGAAAATCGTTCTACATAGAACCTTTTTTAGAAAGGTCCTGTATATCACCAAAAAGTTTTTTCTCTATTTATACAAGTTTCACACTGTAACAATAGAAGAACCCTTTTTTGTGCTATATAGAGCCCAGAACTCTTTTCAGAAAGGCTCTATGTTGAACCGTCTGCAGCACATTCTCCGTCAAATTGAAGAACCCTTCTGCAATGCAAAAAAACGATGGTTCTTCAAGGGTTCTTTCGTAGGAAATGGTTCTATATAGGACCATGAACACTCAAGGAACCCCTTGCATGATTAAAAGGTTTCTTGTATAGTGAATTAGTTCTTTAGATTGATGGAGAATGTGATGTACATGGTTCTATATAGAACCTTTTTAAAGAGTTCTTCTATTTATACAATATCTACACAGCAACAATAGGAGAACCCTTTTTTGTGGTACATAGAACACTTTTCAAAGGGCTCTATATAGAACCATCTACAGAACATTCTTAAGAATCCTTTCATGATGCGAAGAACCCTTTAATCGTGCAAAGTGTTCTTTGAGTGTTCATGGTTCTGTGTAGAACCATCTTCTTTACTAAAGAACCCCTGAAGAGCCATCTAAGTGTGTAGAGTAGTTCAAGGCATCCTGGATGCAGCCTTTTCTCCAAAAACTGACACGGAAAAGATTACGTCATTGTTCCAACCTTGGATGACGTATAGCTCTCCAAAACAATGACCATTGCTGGTGGATGCTGGACAGCCGTGTCTTATTCCTCTTCTTGTAGTCAAGACGCTAATGCTGTGCACCTTTGATCCCAAGTGCGATACTGTCTGGAGCGCTGGAAGCGTTTTGGAAGGGTCAGCCAAGGCAGTAGAGCCAAGGGGGAGGTGTGCAGCCCACAGCCTGAATGGAAGATTATAACAACACAAATACTGATGTAGCTGTGTAGAATCCATTCCACTGGAAAAGAATCTGACTCTGTGGAGGATAATGTGGTGGATGACCACGCACCAGTCACCCCACACTAATGTAATGCATAGGTGTTCACCTGATGGGAAGAACAACAGCACTCTCATTTTTAAGGCATGCAGCAACCAGCAGATGATGAGGGCAAGGAGCTCCTGGACTGAGATGGAAAAAGCCCCATAGGAACTGTTCCTATGTTTGAGTATTCTCATTTGACATCTATTCTGCTCATGTAGTAGTAAAGGGCTGAAAATGTCCCCTAAAGTAGACCACCTGACCAACCTCTTGCCTGGATCCCTGCATCCAGTGGGATCCCCTTCCATGCAGTCAGATACAATGAAAAAGGAATTTTGGACTTAAGTGTGCAAACCCTTCTAGACTCCTCCTAAACTTGGGAGACAGACTGCTTTTTTGCAGGGGAACTGAAGAGGCTTCAGATCAATGATGACACCACAAATATGGGAGAAACCTTCCTGGAGGGGCACTTCAGGGCTGGAGTTGATGGAGGGCACAGTGGTAGGACACTATTGTGAAGGAGGGCAAATCCAGCTAGCCTCTTGAAAGACGCTACTCTGAGATGCTACTCTGACTCCATTTGAAATACTCAAGCTAGGTGGGACTGACCTTAATCCTGAAGATCTGGCAAAAGGAGGAAGGATCCAAGGATCCAAGGATGAGAAGACAGACTGTGGGAACAACAGAGTGATTTTCATTTCAAACATAGGCTTCTCTGGGAAATATGTCAGGACACTGACACTTCTCCATAACCACATTTCAACCACTATACTCTGCACTGGTGGCAGAGAATCAGAACTTTTTAACAGGGAAACTGGGGTCGTCATTGCATCATTGCTCCCACCCAGAGTGTTAACCATGTTAACACACTCTTAATAGCGGCGCTGATGCTTCAATGGCAGCAAAATGTTTGGTTTAACGATTCTTTTTTCTGGAAATGCTCTTTTCTAGTTTGATAATGCGCTCTTCCTTACATTAACTAAGATTTTACACAGATTTACACAGTTTTCAGATTTACAAATGCGCTGCAGCACACTAAAGTTTTTCAGAGGTGATCTGGTGCATAGTTACAGTTGTTTGGCTATGAAGGACCAACTTGGTGAGCCAATTTGCTACAGCGCCATCCTTAGGCAGAGCAGTGCTGATTGTGGGTAAGGCAGCTAAACACTGAGCTTTCACTGATTTTGTATTTAAGCATCTCTTTTTCTCTTCTTTTTCTTCTCTATTTTCAGGGACCTCCCAGAATTCTGAATTAGAGACATTCAAGTGGTCCAAGAGGTTAATTAGGAGGTCCCAGACCACCAGGACCCCAGGTGTTTCGCACTGTGCTCCCACCCTATTTATATCTTTATCACAACTTTGCTCCATCTTATTGGCAAAAACCTGCCACTCAATTTTGAATTCTGTAAAGAACGGTTGGCAGACTCTTCAACCTCAGCAGATTCAAATCCAGACCTGATCTTGCTGACCCATGGAGCCTTAGTGTGCAGATGATAACTTCAGCTTAGCTCAGGTGAAGCAAGATCTACAGTGCATTCATTTTGTGTCTCACCGCAACATTCAGAAAAATCGGAGGAATGAGTGGACGGATACGAAAACACGGGCCACCAAACTGATGAATCGTCTCCCAAAATTAAGAATTTGCAGTCAGAACTATAGCGACATTTTTACTGTATATCCTTAGTATTAAAAAACAGTCAGGTGTTGCTTTAAAAGGGAGAATTATATGTTTATAAAGAATTATATATTAAAAACTTTGCATTAACAAGAACATTGCCATTGTGGTATGCGGTGATCTAGGTCAGGGTTTCCCGACCATTGGGCTACAGGTCACAAGTGGGCCATGAAGCACCATCTGGTGGTTCTCAGGCCTATGTTGAGGTGGAACCAGTGGTCCATAGTGGGTCAGCAATGGCACTTTTTCTTTAAAGTCAGTCAAAAAAATGACTTAATAATTAATAAGAAAAAATGTCAAAATACAACAGCCCTGATATCAGCAACTTTTTCTGTTCAAACAGACAAACATGCAGAAAAATGCCTTTTTCTGCTCGTTTGAAATTAGATAATGGGGGAAAACAGGTCACTGTGGTGCTCATCTCACTATATGTGTTTACAATTCATTCACATGTATAGCTTCAGTGCAAAAAATCTCGCTGATCTCTTGTCAAGTGCAATGATCTTAAATCTAGTGGATATATTTAATATTTCTCATTGTTGTAAGCTTATTTTAAGACTATTTAACCTTATTTCTCATATTTTTACTTGTTTTAGGTGATTTTAGTAAGTCAAACACTCCCACTACATTGGCTGACACTATAGTGAGAAAACATGTTTAAAACATGATTGACCCTTAGCTCGTAGTACTTGCAATCTTGGCCGGAAGTGGCAAAAATCTGTTTTGAGACATGGGCCATATGAGCATTTTTAATATATGGGCCACTTTTGGCTCACATGCAGCATGCAGTAGGCTGGCAGCTCCATATCTCTGCCAGAAGTGGCCCAGATCCTCATGCTGTCTGCGTTAACATACATACATTATCTAAACCGCTTATCCTTCTGGGTCGCGGTGGGGTGCTGGAGCCTATCCCAGCTGTCATTGGGCGGAAGGCAGGATACACCCTGGACAGGTCGCCAGTCCATCGCAGGGCAGACAGACAGACAGACATACACATTCACACCTAGGGGCAATTTAGCGTGTCCAGTTGGCCTGACTGCATGTCTTTGGACCGTGGGAGGAAAGACACAGGGAGAACATGCATCTCCACACAGAAACGACCCCGGTCGCCCGGCCGGGAATCAAACCCCATCTTGCTGTGAGGCGACAGCGCTACCCACTGCGCCACCGTGCCGCTCTGCAAAAAAGCAGCCAAAATGTTAAATGTTGTGGCCAGAGGCTCAAGGCAATAGGCAGTTTCCACCACTTCTTCACCAGTGACCACCAGACAGCACTAAATCAACAATACTGATGGTACCAGCCTTGAAACTGTGAATAGCTTTGCATCATTCTTTCCTCCAATGCTGACATCGTGAACCATCATTTTCAACCTGTGATTGCTGATGATGATAATGATGAACTGTATGTATTATAGTCCACTAGATCTTCTTCTACAAGTTCCATAGTTCTTTTGAACTTGTCCTATCGTAACTGTACTAGCCCAGAAGAGAATGGGCTCCTCTTCAAAGTGCATGTTCCTCAAGCTCATGTGGAGTTTTTCATGGGAGTTTGTCCTTTTGAGTCTTGGTTTTTGTCAGTATTTTCCTCCCCCAGCTCTTAGGGCTTTTGCTTTTGAGTCTTGGGTCCTCTCAGTGGTTCTTCCTCATGCTCTTAGGGTGTTTGTCCTTTTGAGTCGTGGTTCTTCTCAGTATTTCCGCCTCATGCTCTTGGGGGGGTTTCTTTTGAGTCTTGGTTCCTCTCAGTGTTCCTACTCATGCTCTTAGAAGTTTCTCCCTATGAGTCTTGGTTCTCGGTTCTTTTTCATGTTCTTGTGCTCTTAGGAAGTGTTTCCTGCACTGCCTCCCTCTGTGATGTTCACAGGGAGGACTGCACCCTCATTTCTGGACAAGCTGCTTTGGGACACTAGGTATTGCAGAAAGCTCCATACAAATAAAATTGAGTTGAATTGTGTGTGTGTGGGGGGTGGGGGTGGGGGGGGTGTGAGTGTATGTGTGTGTGTGTGTGAGTTTGTGTGTATGTGTTTGGAGAGCAGTGCCCGACACAGTCAAGTGAAAAAAAATATATATATCTTCACTTACATTTGTAGTTCTAAACCTCAAAGGGAAATCCATCCTTCTCGGTTATAAATGTTTTCTCCACCTACTACTGAAAAACCCATGAATGTTTATGAATGTTTGCTGACCTATTGTCATAGCAGCCCCTCTCAGACTGCTGTGAAGAGACGGTGTGATACCGAGGAAGGTTCCAGAAATGCACAGAAAAGAGGCATGCATCAGATCTCTGTCAAAATTCACAGCCTGGTGTGGCCAGGGGAGGAGGTCAAGCCTGTGAAGGAACTCAGAGACCGGCCAGCGGCCAGGAAACCCTGCAAAAACACACAAGACCATGCATGATTTGCTGATGAGCTTGCCAAATTACCCAAAAAGACAGAGGGTAGATTTGAAGGAAACTTTAATGTGAAATATTACTGCACATGAAAAGTTGTGGACATCTGCAATAAATTTATCTATAGGAATCTGCTGTATTTCTTAAATAGCTTTTAAAATTAAGCATTCTGAAAGATGCAGATCCAACTTTTTGTTAGAGAAGGGTCTTCCAGCTTCTTGTTGAGCAGTCTACCTCTGAGTCTGGTAGCAGTGGGGGTAGAGCTTCCCAGCATTTTTTCAGCTACAGTTCATTTTACATAAGGTTATTTTCTGCCAGCTGTGCTAGTGTTGTACAACCCTGTTTCCAAAAAAGATGGGACGCTGTGCAAAATAAAAACAGAATGCAATGATGTGCAAATCATTCAAACTCTATATTTCATTTAAAATAGTACAAAGACAACATATCAAATGTTGAAACTGAGAATTTTCTTGTTTGTTGAAAAATATATGCCCATTTCGAATTTGATGCCAGCAGCACATTCCAAAAAAGCTGGGACAAAGGCATATTTACCACTGCGCTGCATCACCTCTTCTTTTAACAACACTCTGTAAGCGTTTGGGAACTGAGGAGACTAAATGCTGTAATTTTGAAAGTGAAATGTTTTCCTGTTCTTGTTTGATACAGGATTTCGGCTGCTCAACAGTTCAGGATATCTTTTGATGTATTTTTCATTTCATAATGCCATAAATGTTTTCAGTGAGTGAGAGGTCTGGACTGCAGGCAGGCCATTTCAGCACCCGGACTCTTACTACAGAGCAATGCTGTTGTAATACATGCAGAATGTGGTTTGGCATTGTCTGCTGAAATAAGCAAGGCCTTCCCTGAAAAAGACGTTGTCTGGATGGCAGCATATGTTGCTCCAAAACCTGAATATATCATTCAGCATTAATGTTGCCTTCAGAAATGTGCAGGTCAGTCATGCAATGTGCTCTAAAGCACCTCTACACCATCACGAATGCCGACTTTTGAACTGTGCGCTGATAACAAGCTGGGTGGTCTTGGCCCTAGACCAGAAGATGCTGCATCCATGCTTTACGAAAAGAATTTCAAATTTTGATTTGTTGGACCAGAGGACATTTTTTACTTTATCTCAGTCCTGCGATGCTCTTTTTATACCCAATCATGTTACTGACCTGTTGCCAAATAACCACCAGGTTTTTTTATTAGCATTACACAAGTTTACCAGTCATTTGTTGCCCCGTCCCAACTTTTTTGAAACATGTTGCTGGCATCAACTTCAAAATGGACATACATTTTTAAAAAAAGCAGTTGGTGAGTAGAGCAGCTCATTGGCTGAGTGAAGCGGTTTGTGCTCACTGATGTCATAAACATACTGAGGCACAGTTATAAAGTTCCATAACTCGAGTTTAGAAGCGCTCAAAAATATAACAGCGCTGTTAAAATGTTTTATACTGTTCTGTGTTCAGGAAACTAATGCATATTTCTATATTAAAAATGTTTAAGCATTTACAAACCGATTTTACTCAAATGCTTCATATTAACCCATTCATTTTGGACTCGCTCTGGAGCGCCCCCTAGAGGACATTACTGTAGCAGTTCTCCTCACAGCACCTTCTCTGATATCTACCTAGATACCAGGGAGATAAACTATTCGTGATTCGCCAATCATCCTCTCAGCGTTTCAAGAATGTTTTCCATCCAAAACATTACAGTGAAACAAGAGTGGTGCTGTAATACTTGTTTAGATGCAATTATGATTCTATTGACTAAAAATGAACTTAAAATTACAGACATGCATTTTTATTTTGCAGAATTCATTGTGAAATCCTAAAAAGGAGAGCTGTCCTCATTCCATCGAGAGCATTATTGTAGAGGTGTTTTTGACAACCTTTTCATATTTGTGACCCAAACTGAAAGCCTAGTTCTAATAGTCCCAGTTCGTCGCTGCTTTACAGGTATTTTTTTCCCCTGATTGATTGAAAAGTAACAGTAGAGAAAATTTAAATTTTAAAAGAAGGCAATACTTTTGACAGGCAGTGTAAAGTACACTAAAACACAATGTTTTAAACAAGATCCTTTCACCTATTGCTCTGTTTTAGTCAAATTCTGCCTCTACCCTGTGATAATCTATTGTGATGTGAAGTTATTCTGAGCTTTCTTCAGATTGTTGATCTTTGCAGAGTGCACCCCTGAAAATTACGAGTTTCTGATTACACACTGACCAACATGTGTTAGAAATCATCATTGGCCTCCTTTCTGCAGCTGGAAATACCTATAAACCACTTTGGTGTGTGCATTCATATGGGTGTATGTGATATATTTGTGGGTCAGCAATAACTACCTTCACATAAGCCGGGCAGAGGCGGCCAGAGCTTTATTTTATTCTATTTTCCCGCTCTACCACACGGAGGGTTAATGAATGTGATCCCTACATGCTCGCAGTGGTCACTCCAGTGGTGTGGTGGGGCTTTTCTCTGCATTGCTGGTTTTCATAATGATAATGGGTTATTTTCTGACATCAGCCTTACACAAAAACGTCCACGCTGACCTGTGTACCACACAACTCGCACGGCTATTTGAAGACGTTTTCATCCCACAGCTATGCTCTATATGAGTGTCTATGTGAAAATAAGCTGCCGTGAATAGAAACAGCAGAAACTGAGATCAGGCATTATGTCGTACTCTTAGAGAGGTTACGGTTTCAGGTGATGTCGAGAGTGATGTGTGGTCAGTGTGGGGCTTTTGGATTATATGTGTATTTCACTCAGAATTTATTTATCCTGAAATGCCAGAATTCACTAAATCACTCTCTCTCTCTCCATCTCTCTCACTCCATTTTCACTCTCTCTCTCTCTCTCTCTCTCCATTTTCACTCTCTCTCTCTCTCTCCATTTTCACTCTCTCTCTCTCTCTCTCTCTTTCTCCATTTTCACTCTTTCTATCCCTTGTCTTTCTCCCTTCTCTCTTTCCCTCTCCCCCGTCTTCACTCTCTCCCTTGTCTCTTATCTCTCTTTCCCTTACACTGTCTTTGTTACGTATTTCTTTCTCCTCTCTCTCTTTCTAGCTTCTCTCTCTCTCTCTCTCTCTCTCTCTCTCTCTCTCTCCATTCTCACTCATTCTCTCCCTTTTTTCTCTGTTTCTCTCTTTTGTCCCTCTCTCTGTCCTCACCCTCTTCTCTGTTTTGCTCATTTTTCTCTCTCTGCATCTATCTATCTATCTATCTATCTATCTATCTATCTATCTATCTATCTATTTATCTATCTATCTATCTATCTATCTATCTATCTGTCTGTCTGTCTGTCTGTCTGTTCCTGTTCAGTTCAGTATATTTTATTGGTTTTGACCCCATTCTGTCCAACACATCTCTCTTTCCCCATCTCTCTCTCTCTCGCTCTCTCTCTCTATCTCTCTCTCTCTCTCGCTCTCTTGCTCTCTGTCTCTGTTTTCTATCCCTTTCTTTCCTCTCCGTCCTCTTTCTCTCTCATTCCTCTCCCTTCTCTCTTTCATTTTCATCATTCATTTCTCTTTCCGTCTCATTCCTTGATCTCTTTTCTCCGTCTATCTATCTATCTATCTATCTATCTATCTATCTATCTATCTATCTATCTATCTATCTATCTATCTATTCGGTTTATTTCAGTACGTTTTATTGGTTTGACCATATTCTATCCAATAGATTTCTCTTAAATTTCTCTCTCTCTCTCTCTCTCTCTCTCTCTCTCTCTCTCTCTCTCTCTCTCTCTCTCTGCCCACTTTTTGGCCCTGAGGATCCTGGGTAAAATTTTCCGTCCTGGTCTATAAAAGGTGTCCTGAAAGTTGTCCTGGCCGCTCGGTGCCCACCTGTCTCTGACCCCACATTACACACACACGCACCCCTCACTATTTTCAGCTTCATATTTATAAAGGTAATTAAATCAGAGAATCAGAGAATTTAAAGAGTGAGTCTGTGTGAAGGAAAGTGAAGGTGAGGAAAGGTGAGGAGGAAAGGAAAGGTACAGAAAGTGAAGGAGAGAGAAGGAGAGTGAAGTCTGCTATTCGCTCTCTTCTTCTCTGCAGTTCTGGCACTAATCAAACCCTGGGGTGGCAAACAGCAAGTGCAAAAATCAGCACAGCGCAGGAAACTTGGCACAATGGGACGTTCATCACTTTGCACAGATTGCCCTCCACTGGTCCCGAACAGAACGTAAAGCTTTTCTTTTCATTCCACAGAAATACAGTTGATATGTTATCTCAGCACTGCAGTAACAAATATTCATAATACATGTTTAAATGCAGTGACTATTAGCACTCGGTCTTCAGTTTGGGCCATAAATGTCAAAACTTGGTCAAAAACAAGGAAAAGAACACCAGCATGGTAACAGTAATTTCTGCTAGCACCCCTATGGGATTCTAGTAGTACATTAGTGCAAAGTTACCTGCAATTTACATAAACATATTTTGGCCATTATAGATGAAAAATGAATATTTGGAGATTGTAAAAGACATTCAATTGTTCATCTGAAGCTTGCAACAGACATATCACCACACATTTTACCTTGTTTACAGCTGTTTTTTTGTTTTACAGTGACTCCTTCAGTAAAAAGCCCTAATATTTAGCTAACAACTAACTAAAACCTGGTTAAACATAGTTAGACTTCCAAAAAGCCTAGAATGACTGTTTTTTTTTTAACATTTCAGTAATTTAGAAATAAACCAAATGATCTTAGTAGTGACCATTCGGAATATATCTAAAAAAAGAAAAGGGCTAACAGCATTTGTATTGTATCACACCATAGGGCACATTACGGGTGTCAATGTTTAGTGAGAGATTCTGAAAATCTGATATGTGGCCATAAATGCACACATATATAATATGAACACATATGTTGTGTACATATTTAAGTGGCACATATTGGACATATACACACAACATATGGATCACACATATATATGAATGACAGGTGGGTGAACACATGTATACATTAAATATGGATCAAACGTTATACATCCCTGCACCATTATAATTATTACTATGTTATATAAATGTGTCATTCATTAGATGTGGAAGAAACAAAGAAGATGCATAAAAACCTTAAATTATATAATATGAAGCTAACATATATATGAAATGTATGCCGTTCATACATATCCACCTGAAAATGGCCTATTTCAAATAAGTTGGCATATTTGTCACATATCTGTCCATATGTGACTAATATAAGTGGGGTTTAAGGGACATTTGGATTTGGAATCCATACATTGCCATACATCAGATTTCCATTAGGACTTTTGTAGGAACTAATTTTTGGATGCTAATAGATTTTAGCTAGCTGCAGGAGTTATGCTGCATTCAACTTTTCTCGAAAGCAGGTTGGGCTTGAAACTTTCAACTTACAAAGTGAGAAGAACATCGAAGCAAGTATTGTTAGCAAAAAGCTAGCATTAAAGATGAATGATAAGTTCATAGTGTATTTACTTTCTCAATATGAACTTCCTTCTGGTCTGTGCTGGTCTAAGTTGGCCTGTGCTGGTCACACATAATTTTAACAGGTCACCCAGCATGGTCATACTGATTGACTAGAATACCAGCATCCAAAACTCAACATGTTCTGGTTTTGCTGGTGACAAGGCATGGCTTTTCTAGCAGGGTTTATGGTGATCAGTGTGGTCAATGTTGATGGTCAACGTTATATATTTAACCAACCGTATATTCACTAATTTAAAGCATTGTTTGAATTAGATATATATTGAATTAGAGAAGCAAACATGTAGAGTTACCATCATTCGCTGAGCTCAGAGTTTAGTAACACCGTCCCAACTTTCCGAGTAGGAATTCCTAGCTGAGAGGGTGTTTTCCTTGATTTTTCCTAGTGGGAAATTCTGAGTTAGGAGTGTTGTATGGACTATATTACAGAACTATGTACTAATATTTCAGAACCTTATGCTAATATAAACTCAGCAAGTACTGCTTCAGCTCACTGTTGTGATTGAAAGTTGATTTGTCTTAAGAAGAGCTCATTTGGGAGCTAACCAAGAAGTCATGTTACTGAAGGCCTTTAGCCACTGAGCCACTGAAGCTCATGTAAACATGCTGTACATTTTCCCAGAGGAGCTCCCAAGGTTTGTGTGTATATGCAGTGGTATGCAAAAGTCTGGGCACCCGTGCACATATTCCATGTTTTGTTAATTTTCTGCACGAAAACGAGTGAACATATCCTCTGCAGAGAACATTTTAATAGACAATTGCTCTTGATTTGCTGAATTTAACATATTGGGGGGAAAAAAAGCACAAAATGTGGCAAGTGCAAAAGTTAAAGCATGATTTATATGTTGTGTTTTATATTTAAATAAATCAGAAATAGCACTTTTACATCATGAAACATCAGACATTCACCTCAAATGTGCTAAAACATCATTTTCACTGCAGTTCTGGTGTTTAAAATTGTTTTTTTAAACAATCAACATACAACATTAGTTGTCTGCCTTATTATAGCATATTGTTAGCACATTGTTTTACAGTGCGTTGTCCTGTATGCGTGCAATTCACTTGTGCATATCAAAACCAAGCAGTTGTTCATTGTGCTACATGTGAGTTCGCTGCTCATTTTAGAACTTAGATTGAAAGATAGCAAACACAAATGAGCTATTTGCTTCTCGGTGTGGGGTTCTTATTCATTACCCCTTGTGACTTTGAATGTGAATTGCCTGTGCAGTGCTTACACAAATGCACCACTGTAACGGCGTCCAGCTAGCATCCAGCTCTCCGTGTTTATCTGGGTAGTGGCTTTCTGGCTACTTATAGAACTTGCTGCTTAATGACAGAGCCATGCTGGGGGGGTAAAAGTGGGGGGTTGTGGGGTTGGGGGGGGGTTGGCTTTACCAGCTCACGTCATTTCTGACCTTTTTGCTGTTTGGAGAAGGTGTTTGATTTCGCCTCCTCTTTTTTCCCCCCCAATATTCACACATGGGCCGCTGTGGAAGGGGTGATGGGTATAAAAGAGTGTCTTTGTCTCAGACGGGACGGAGGTGGAGGGGGACTGAAGGAGTGCAGCCAACAGCTATGAAAGAATGGCACGAGAGAGGCGCTCCTCATCCTCACCTGGCCTGCATTAGACCTGTCAGGTTAAATAATGCAGCTGAGAGGAAGGCAAGGTGTGATATATGGTCTGTTTGATGCAGCAGCGTCTTGGCCGTTCACTCAAAAAACACGTTATGAACCTGAAGGAGCTGGCAGCATGATTCCAAATGTTAAAACTATTCTAAAAGTATATGGCTTTGATGATTATTCACTAAATTCTTCCTAATTAACACTTCAAATCGTAAAGAAACTAGAAAAGAATAGCGCATTAACAAACCCACAGCAGCAGGCTTTTTATTAGCTTTTATTTTCTGGCAAAGTCAGAGGAAAATTTACCCTCAATATATTTATAATATATATGTAAGTATATAATCTATCGTCTATAGATCAGATGTTTTTATACAACCCCATTTCCAAAAAAGTTGTGACGCGGTGCAAAATGTAAATAAAAACAATATTCAATGATGTGCAAATCATTGAAACCCTATATTTCATTTAAAATAGTACAAAGACAACAAATCTAATGTTGAAACTGAGAAATGTTATTGTTTTTTGAAAAATATATGCACACTTTGAATTTGATGCCAACAACACATTCCAAAAAGTTGGGATGGGGGCGTTTTTACCACTGAGTTTCATCACCTCTTCTTTAAACAACACTCTGTAAGCGTTTAGGAACTGAGGAGACACTGCTGTCATTTTGAAAGTGAAATGTTTTCCCATTGTTGTTTGATATAGGATTTCAGCTGCTCATCAGTTTGGGGTCTCCTTTGTCGTATTTTTCATTTTATAATGTGTCAAATGTTATCAGTGGTGACAGGTCTGGACTGCAGGCAGGTCGGTTTAGCACCTGGACTCTTTTACTACAGAGCCATGCTGTTGTAATGCATGCAGAATGTGGTTTGTCATTGTCTTGCTGAAATAATCAAGGCCTTCCCTGAAAAAGACGTCGTCTGGATGGCAGCATATGTTGCCTTATATATGGATATATATGGATCCTGTTTATATATGCTTTCTTCTTTGTGTTTGAAAGTTTTAATTACCATTTGTGGATGCAGCAGCGAAGAACTGATTTCACAGACAGTAGTCCATGCAGTGATTTCCACTACAGAATCATGTCTGTTTTTAATGCAGTGCTGCCTGATTTGATCATGCAGTCTTTCACAGAGTGGTGAACCCCTCCTGATCTTTACTTCTGAAAGACTCCGCCTCTCTGAGATGCTTTTTTATACACAATCATGTTACTGACCTGTTGCCAATTCATTTTAGCATTACACAACTTTACCAGCCTTTTGTTGCCCCATCCCAACTGTTTTGGAACATGTTGCTGGCATCAAATTCAAAATGGGCATACATTTTTCAAAAAACAATAAAATTTCTCAGTTTCAACATTTAATTTGTTGTCTTTGAAGCATTTTCGGTAACACTTTCTATGAATGTCACATTTGTAAGCATCTATAAACACATTTATAACGTTATAATGTATTCATAAGGCATTATAAACATGGTTATAAATATCTATAAAAAAGAATTACACTGAATTACACTTTATAGCCATGTTTATTATACATTATGAATTGTTAATATAATGCATTATAAATAGTGTTAATAACATGGTATAATGTCAGTTCCAAAGAAGTCAGTCCCAGCTTGGAGAGCGTAAAGTAAAGACAAATACCAAGCTAACGGTGGTGTACATTACCTTTCCCACATTGGGTAAAACACTGATGCAGCACTAGTTTAAACTCTGACATTTGAAGCCTGTAATGTGCTTTACTGTGAATGTTTTAGTGTTTCAGTAAATCCTTCAGTAAATACTTCAACTTGAAGCCTCACTCTGAACACTGGAGGAGGCTTTAGTACAGTATGCTTCACTTTACTTAGAGCGGACAAATACCACTTATGAGCTCTTATAATTTGTTATGATCAGTACTTATAATGTATTATGTTAACAATTCATAATGCATAATAAACATGGCTATAACGTATAATGCATTTTTATAAATATTTGTAGCTATGTTTATAATATCTTATGAATGCATTATAACATGTTATGAATGTGTTTATAGATGCTTACAAAGGTGACATTCACAGAAAGTGTTACCGCATTTTGAATGAAATATAGGGTTTAAATGATTTGCACATCATTACATTTTGTTTTTCTTAACATTTTCCACAGCATCCCAACTTTTTTTGGAAATGGGGCTGTAACACATACAGGACATTACATATAGATACTGCTATTTCCTGTGACATTTCCTGTTTTTTGAAATCGCTTGTTGGGACTGTTGCCGCTTTGTTTTCTGCACTCTAATCTTGCTAGTTTCTTGCTGATTCTTTACATTTTTAAGCAGTTGGTGCATATTACTCTAATTAAATTAGAACCACAGACTTTCAGAGGCTTCTTTTCTCTCATTGGATGCCAGAGACAGCTGCCCGTCCTGTGGGGTCTGATGCTATTGCTTTATCTGCCTTGGTCGGGTGCCCACTGCTCACCTTCTTTCTGGACCAGTTTGACCACCATGAAGCTTCCTGCTGTCCAGTGCTTGCAAAAGGCCTCACCTGCATGCCCCACTGACCCTCCTGATGATACTGGTGTCTGCACAGACTCAAACCATTTAATCATAGACATTGTGCCACCTGCCTCACAACACACTGAGCTCTTCTCATACTAACAGATCATCATAATGGTGTCTAACAGTAACTGGTTTTTCATAGATCTATTTCTCTTTGGGACTCTGATAGGCCTCTAACAGTAACTATCACTGGTTAATTTAAATACTTCTGTCTAATGACAGGCTGCTTTTTTTATATTTAATATTGTGTATTAGCTGTAAAATGTTATTCTATATCTAAATTGCTCTTGTTTTGTTGTTTTGCTATGTGATGTTGAACAGAATCCCCTTTTGAGACGTGGTTTCTTCCCTTTGTTCTTGTTCAAGTTTTTGACTTGCTCATCGGAGCTTAAACTCAGCACTTAATAAATACATTTTGACTTGATTTGTATTGAAGGCCAACTATATTAGGTAATACATCATATATTTAAGTAGAGTGCGCAGCTTCCCTTTCTCTCTGTGGGTTTTCCATCCATCTCATCTCCATAATCCTTTGTCTGAAAGTCAATAAGGGAACATATGTACTCTTATAGATGAGCCACACTGCCCTCTACAGGAGACTCTAACACAAAACTCACCCTCTATTCACTCAGGCCTTCGACACAGACACACAGCAGTGTGGCTGCAGATGTTCACTCAGGCCTGAAGAGAAAACGCCATCAGTCTGACATAAACTTTCCTCTTCTAATCGTTCTAATCGTGACTCTGCATTAGCTGATCTGAAAGGGCCTCCGTCTACCTCAGTCTCACTCAGCGTCTCCCACTGTAACGTCCAGCAGCTAAAAGATTCCCCTGGTTTGATTAATGTAAACATAGTTTCCTGCATCTATTTCTGTTTGCTTGAAATTGGCCTACATTCATATTTTCTCAGTTTTCTCAATTTTTTGAATAGTAAAATGTTGAATAGGGCGGCACGGTGGCGCAGTGGGCAGCGATATCGCCTCACAGCAAGAAGGGCCTGGGTTCGATTCTCGGCTGGATGACCAGGGTCATTTCTGTGTGGAGTTTCTCCCCGTGTCTGCGTGGGTTTCCTCCGGGTACTCCGGTTTCCTCCCACAGTCCAAAAGACATGCAGTCAGGCTGATTGGTATGCTGAATTGCCCCTCGGTGTGAATGTGTATGTCTGTCTGTCTGCCCTGCGATGGACTGGCGACCTGTCCAGGGTGTATCCTGCCTTCCGCCCAATGACAGCTGGGATAGGCTCCAGCACCCCACCGCGACCCAGAAGGATAAGCGGTTTAGATGATGTATGTATGTAAAATGTGAGGTCCTCCTTTTTGTGCTTCTATTTCTTCTTTCTCATTCTGAACTTTCAGTCTATAAGACCATCACTGTAAAAAAATGAAAAGCTCAATTTAAAATTCTCGGGTAATTTTTTACACAGCCACAGTTCACAGTCTTAGCTCAGTTAAGTTCTCCTAACTCTTCCACCGATTTGTCAAAATTTCTACATAATTAAATCTGTAAAAAAGGTGTAAAAAAAAGGTGTAAAAAAAAGGTGTAAAAAAAAGTCAGTCAGAGCAGTTTGAGCTGAAATGCTTTATCCTAGATAACCTTACCAAGATAGAACTGTTCACAGTGATGATGATCAGAACCAGACATCTGGAATATGAAATGCTTCTAAATGTTACTTCACAGAAAGCAACAACATGGAATGGTTATAAATATGTTGCCTAACATGATGTTTTAATATTAGACAAGCATTTGGTCTGTCTATTTATTTATTTATTTATTTATTTATTTATTTATTTATTTCCAGTCTTGGTGGAGAGGTCCTTGCAGGGTGTTGTAAGGCAAAATTATCCCCAAAGAAAAGGTATTTTTCAGATTGATTACTCTTTTCACCATCACCAACATTACATCTGAATACTCAGAAGACACATGTAGGTTGTTTGGGCTAGTAAATAAAATGGCTATATTTGGAACCCCTGGTTCCTATCAGCACCACTGTAAAGAAAGCTGAGTCTGTAGGCTTTTCTACTATGAACCACGTCACACCAAACCACTATGAACGACTTTGTTTACATCTCAACGGTCAAATTACACAGAAAATTCTGAAAAATCTGTGGATGGGTTACCTAGCAATTTTAAGTTGAAACCGACGTTTCATATTTTACAGTACACACTGCCCGCACGTCTCCTTGACCAGTTTGACCACCATGGAGCTTCCTGCTGGACAATTCTGGGCGAACCTCACCTGCATGAACCGATCCTCCTGATGATGCTGCTGTTGCACAGACTATCATTAATCACAGCTATTGCTTAACCTGCTTTTCCCTTTTTCTGTATTTTAATATTTTCTACTTATGGTAAAAACATGGATGGTTCCCCTTTTGAGTGTTGGTTCCTCTCAAGGTTCCTTCCTCTTACTCTAGGGCGAGTTTTTTCTTGCCATTTGTGACACTCATGGGCGCTCGGACCTGGATTTCTTTGTAAAGCTGCTTTGTGACAACACCAGTGGTTAAAAGTGTCGTAAATAAACTTTGACTTGACCTGGCTTGACATTTTGTCCCTTATTAGCCAAACCTGTTGATCTTCTCAGTAAAAATAGGTTTACACATCCTCTGCAGAGAACACACTTCTGCACATTTTACTGAACAGTTACTGTATATTTGCTGAATTTAACATACTGGGGGGTAAAAATATCATAAAATGTGACCTGTGCAAAAGTTATGGCACCTTTTGTATTTTCTTATTTATTTTTTTCCAATTGAAAAAAGGTAAAAAGCAAATAAACAGAAACTGTGCAGTACAATTTGCATTAAAACACAACATTTAATTTGTGTCCTACAGAGAATGTGCTAATTTGACCTAGAAAATCAACATACCACTGCAGTCATTTGTTACTACAAATGAAGCATTGTACAGCCCACTTATGACCCAGGAGTGCAATAAGACACAATAAGACCCCCCGAACATCAGATAACTCATCTGTTAATGCTGCAAACGCCAAGAATGCTGCAGTTTTAAACTTGCTGTGAACCCTAATGTCACAGCAACAAGATTGTGTGTGTAGTCTCACTGTAAGACTGTGTCTAAGTTCTGTGCCTAAATAAATATTCCCCACGCTGTAGTTTCACATCGCACGACAAAACTGCACAGCGCGCTCCCGAGCCAGCTTCTAATTTAATCACTTTTATCGTGGACTGCAGCGGAATGCAAAGCGAGCTGGTTAATTTTTTAAAGTCTATTATATGCTTGAGCAAACATTATGTGCTCTTTTTTTGTCCCTGTTTTCAGCGTTTTAAATTCAGTCTCATCAAGTCTTGGATAACAAGGGAGCCCTTTACGCAGGGACGCAGGGGACGCTGGGAAAACAGAAAGCAGCCAAAATCCGACTCGCTTCGGGGGGGAAGTTTGGCGCAATTTATAACGCTTTCTTCCTGATTATCAAAGAAAGAGCCAATGCAGCAGAAACGGTGTGTGTAGACCTGAGGGAAGCTGCGAGGTTCAGCTGAGCAGAAGGAAAATAAACCAGCTGCTTCGGCCTCCTGCGCAAACCGTGCGCATCTATTCACATCCATCCGGAGTACAGGATGCGTAGCTTTTATTCTATCTGCATGCCTTTTTCATGCACGTTTGCTTTTGGTGAGTCCTCAAACACTTCACCCGTACACACACACACACACACACACACACACACACACACACAGCTAAAGGCCTCCTCTTGCGCGAGCCCTTCGCCGCTTCACATCTCACTGAGATTAATTCTGTGCAGAGACTCAACTTGGTGACATCTTTGTTATAGATATGTCTTTTATTTTTGCCTAACCTGGTTTCCAGATGCTTCACTCATGAATATGTACATTATAAAGCCATATGAATTTCTGTTTTCTTCTTCTTCTCCTCGTCTCGATAGGTACAGTCAGTGTTTCATCCTGTTCTTCAGGTGATTCATGCAGCCTCAGGGCGTCATGTGAGGTGAATCTCTTGAATCCGTCTTGTCTGCCACCACCTTCTGGTTTCTGTGGTGCTTTGCCAAGTCAAAAGTTTGAGGACTCCTTGCCTTCTTGTAAAAGGGATATACTAAACGCACCTGTTGGTCATGGATGCCCTCGAAACACTGCATGTACGGTCAGAGCCGAGTTGAGCTGAACGAAGCTGCCATCTAGTGCAGAAGCTATTGACAAGCTATTGACAAGCTCTGACATCTGACAAGCTACTCAGCAGTGACCCACGAAAACATAACATTAACATTACTGTAATGTTTTCTGAATTATTCTACGAATTGGTACCTCGCCTGTACCTTAGTTATGTTTATTTTATTTAAACAAATGAAATAATCTATTTTGTCACTACCAAAACAATTATAACACTACAGAATATTTACCAAATGTTTCACTAGTGACTGTTTCAGTAGTGAGAGTTTAAATTCATTTTGAGCAGAACTTTAGAAAAACACTAATACATGACTAGAAAACGCTGTGAACAGTTAACACATAAAATCATCATATTTTTCAGCAAAATACAAAAAAAGTGTTTCGGTAGTGACAATTCTTAATGATACACATTGATATTCAGACTGTGGGACAGATTCACATCAAAAGAATGAGATCTAACTGTTCACCATGTGGCCGTGAGGGACAGGGATGCAGTCTCACTTCCTGCTCTAAAATACAGGGACGTGGCTAAAATAAGGTTCAACCTATGGGATAAAACTCGTTGTGTTTCGGTAGTGACATGAAAACCTGGGACATTTTTGAACAAAGTTTTTTATTTAAAAATTAAAATAAAAAAAAAACACAAAATGTTTATTATTTATTACAAGTTATATTATTTTCACAAGTTGAAATATAGGCGCTAGGGTTTGGGACAGAAACCTCCCGATAGAAAGATTTTATGTCAATTAATGTCTTGACTTTAAATAGATCATAACATAATTCTTGCAAATATCTAAGCTCTAAATACTTGATTGTTTTTTATTTATTTATTTATTTTTTACTGTGAAATTGCAGTAATTTCTCAAAATGTTGAGAAATAGTAACTTAGGAACTCGTACTGGTGACTCACTTTGTGTAAATAATTAGTAAGAGCCTCATAATAACGAATTATCTGGAAGTTACTTTCTTGAAATTTAAAAAAATAATTATTTTGACGCAGTATATCAGAATATCATCTTAATACTCTCCAAAATTAAATCAAAAAAAAAGTAAGTTATAAAATCTCAAGAAAATAAGTACTATAAGTAATTACATGCACTATTTTGACAATGTTGAAGTCAACATTTCTAGAATATAAGCCTAAGAATTATTTTGAGACATCAAGTCAGTATGAATAAGTAACTATTTTGAGACATTAAGTCAACATTTTGAGAAAATAATTCATTATTTGTTTGAGATATTAAGTCAATATTTTGAGAAGATAATTCATTATTTGTTTGAGATATTAAGTCAGTGTTTTGAGAAAATAAGTCATTATTTTTAAGATATTAAGTCAATGTGAATAAGTAATTATTTGAAGACACTGAGTCAATATATTCATATAATAAGTCATATTTCAAGATACTAAGTCTATATTTTGACATACTGCTGTCAGAAATAAAAGAGAAGATAAAAACAGCTGATATTTTCTCTTCTACCTGGCAGGAATGTTCTTCCATACTTTGAGATGGGAAGTGTGAAATTCCTAGTTGTCATGAAAAGCAGCTTTTGCCTAAATAATCATTTGACATTTTTCGTTTTCAGACTATTCTCAAAAGAACATGTTCTAATCCTGAAAGGTTTGAATGCTGACATCACAACAAGGGGACAAAATGCATACAGCATTACCCCCCACAGTAACTCTGCCACTAATATTGGCATAAATCTACATGTGATGTTGCTTTTTTTCTAAATAAACTAGCTTAGGCTTTAATCTGTTAACCTACGAAGAAAACAATCAATTTGAAAAGCAAGATGTCCCCAAACTTTTGATGGACAGAGCACCTCTAAGCCACAGCCATGTATACCACATCTTTTTAAGCTGCACTGCCCTCAGTGGACGCAGATTAATTCCACATGTCTTGCTGAGTCTCTCCTGAAGGCCGGTAAAAGACTCTGGCTGCAGGCCCTCGCCGCTGATTGACATGTTTTTCCTTTCTGACAGCGGCTGAACAGACGCCAATGCCAGCAGGACTGACCCGAACACACTTCCTCTACACGCCGGGTTCAGACCAGTCGTGCCCTTCAAAATGAGCTCTCTGATTCCCCACATCTGTCAAACTGATGGAGCTAAATGACTGTGCAGACTGTGTGTAATGTCATACTTGTTTAGAGCAGGGTTGGTGTTTATGCTAACATGGTATATAGATGCAGTTCACACTGTAGATTTACAGCAAAACAGAAAAATTAGAACCATGAAACTTTGCAGGATCGTAGGTTCTATACCCACGGAGTGTGCTTGTGCTTTTCTAAGCGCATTTTAAGGTGGAACTGCATTTAAGGTGGAATTGCACTTAGGTAGCACTGAATTTAAGATGGAACTGCATTTAAGTTTGTATTGAATTTGAGGTGGAACCGCAATTAACATAGCACTAAATTTAATGTGGCACAGAATTTAAGATGGGATTTCATTTAAGGTAGCACTAAATTTAAGGTGGCACAGAATTTAAGGTAGAACTCCATTTGAAGGAAGCACTAAAATTAAGTTGGCACAGAATTTAAAGTGGAACTTCATTTAAGGTGGCACAGAAAAAGGAAAAATGCTGTTCAGCCCTACCAGGCCCTATGTGAAAAAGTAATTGCCTCCTCAGCTACTAAATCAAACAGTTAACTAAATTCAGCTGACTGCTGAGTTCAGTTTTACTATGCACACCCAGGCATAATTACTGCCTGGAACCTGTCTGGTGATGTGAAGCAGGCTAGAAGGTCTCAAAAAGCTGTATATGATGCCACGTTCTAAAGAGATTCAAATTCAGATGCAAAATGAAGTCATTGAACTCTACTAGTCTGGAAAGGGTTGCAAAGCCATTGCTAAGGCTCTGGGACTCCAGCGAACCACAGTGAGAGCCATTATCCACAAATGGAGAAACAGTGGAACGGTGGTGAATCTTCCCAGGAGTGGCCAGCCTACCAAAATTTCACCAACAGCACACTGATCACTCATGCAGGAGGTCACAAAAGAACCCAGACGAATATCTAAAGAACCGAAGGCCTCACTTGCCTCAGTTAAGGTCAATGTAAATGATTCCACGATAAGAAAGACACTAGACTAAAATGGTATCCGTGGGAGCGCAAACCACTGCTGACCAAAAGTACACAAAGGCCCGTCTCGCATTTGCCAAAAAACATCTAAGTGACCCCCAAGACTTTTTGGATAATGTTCTGTGGACTGATTAATCAAAGGTGGAACTTTTTGAAGACGTGTCTCGTTACATCTGGCTTTAAGCTAACACCACATTCAACCATAAGAACGTCATACCAACAGTGAAACATGGTGGTGGTAGTGTGATGCTCTGGAGTCATAACTGATGGAACCAAAAATTCTGCTCTCTATCATAAAATCCTGAAGAAGAATGTCTAGTGGTTTGTGACCTAAAGCTCAAGTGCAGCTGGGTTATGCAGCACGACAGTGATCTAAAGCACACAGGCAAGTCCATTTCTGAATGGCTCAAGAGAAACAAATTAAGGTTTGGAGTGACTCTCGACTTGAATCCCACTGAGATGCTGTGGCAAGACCTTAAACAGGCACTTTATGCTCAGAAACCCTCTAATGAAGCCGAAATACTGAACTTTGCTTCAAAGACCTGCAATGTGCAGAATAGTGCATGATTCCTTTTACAGCAGCTCGTCAAATACACTGAATTTTTACCACCTCGGTTATCATTAAAACCGTGATGTCACTTAATAAGTGTGATGTAAATCTAGCCCAATGTACTAATTAGCTTCTCCTTCACCATGCGGCTACATGGGACACGTCTCAGTCTCTTTCTTACCTATAGGGCAGGGGTGAGAATACAGGCCTGCTGTCCCCCATGTGGTATAGAACCGAGAGTGTCTACATTATCCTTCATGGCAGCATGAAGGATGTATCACTTTCCAAAGAGCGCCTCCATATTTATCCCTGTTGCTGTGGGTTTTCCTGTATGGCTTTAATATTTAATATTTCCACAGAGATGCTCGCACGCCTCTTGATGGCAGCATCTCCCTTACCCACGGTGCCTCGCTGTAGGGGCCCTGGGGTGGTTGTGGCGCTGTAGAGGAAGCGGATCTACACCACCAGGGCAAAAAAAGAGTCCAGGAACAGTAGAGGAAGCAGGAGAAATGCAAACGCTGTCCGTTCCTGCTGATGCCAGACACTTTCCACCACAGCAGCCCACAGCACTGATTAGATCAGAGACGAGTAACACGAGCCGTTGGATCAGAGCAGTTTTACACGCAAAAAAAATCTGTTGCTCTATTGTTGGTTTTAATCAGTTTCCTCTTGCTGATATTGCTTAACAAATGTATGTGAAGCTCTGCTGGAGCTGGATTAGTTTGTATCCTGGGAGGTGCTGTAATGTGAGTGATTACCAAGGAGATTCGTGATTTTAATCCAGTATAATCTGCAATGTCTGTAGTTTTTGTAGGTCTGCTAAGTAATAAATCTAGCATTATGCAACAGGCACCACATTTCAATAACAACACACACACACACCATCTAAACCGCTTATCCTTCTGGGTCGTGGTGGGGTGCTGGAGTTTATCCCAGCTGTCATTGGGCGGAAGGCAAGAAACAACCTAGACAGGTCACCAGTCCATCGCAGGGCAGACAGACAGACATACACGTTCACACACACACACACCTAGGGGCAATTTTCACATGTCCAATTGGCCTGACTGCATGTTTTTGGACTGTGGGAGGAAACCGGAGTACCCGGAGGAAACCCACGCAGACACGGGGAGAAACTCCACACAGAAAGGACCCTGGTCATCCGGCCGAGAATCGAACCCAGGCCCTTCTTGCTGTGAGGTGATATCGCTGCCCACTGTGCCATGTCATGAACTTGAGGATTTAAGGAATCGGGTGAAATCAATATCCATTTAGCTCTTAGCCGTGTCTTCAGGTTGCAGAAATAGAAAGAAACTGCTGATACACTTTTCTGTTACCCTATCTTGTTATTAGATTACTTTGATGTTGATTTAAACAGGATTACTCTTACTGAGGAAGCTCTGAGGTCAGCGAACTATAAGCCATATTCAAGCTGGACTAGTTTTAGCAGAAGAGGTCCAGTAATGTAAGCTGTGCATGATGTGGCTGGCCGATTTGTATGGGATAAAGGATCTGTCGGGGGTGGGGGGGGCTGTGGTTATTATTTTCTGTTTATTTTGTTTTGGCGATAATTGTAATGTAATTTACAGTTGTATAAAAGTTTGGGCGCCGCTGGTCAAATTCCATGTTTTGTTGATTTTCTTTGTGTAAGCAAGTCAAAACATACTCTACAGAGAACACACATCTGCACATTTTAATACACAATTACTGTTTATTTGCTAAATTTACCATATTGGGAAAAATAAGACATGTGGTCTGTTCACACTTTATGTTTAATATACACTATATGGACAAAAGTATTGGGACACCCACACATTACACCTACAGGAGCTTTTATGACGTCTCAATCTAAATCCATAGGCATTCACTTCAGCTTCCACTCTTCTGGGACGTTTTCTACAAGATTTTAGAGAGTGTCTGTGGATTTTTGCCCATTCATCCAGAAGAGCATTTGTGAGGTCAGACACTGATGTTGGACGAGAGGGTCTGGCTCACAATCTCCATTCTGGTTCCTCCCAAAGGTGTTTGATGGGGTTGAGGTCAGGACTCTGTGAGGGCCAGTCACGTTCTTCCACACTAAACTCACCCAGTCAGGCCTTTATGGAGCTGCTTTGTGCACTGGGGCTCAGTCATGCTGGAACAGAAAAGGTTCTTCCCCAAACTGTTCCACAAAGTTGGAAGCATAGAAATGTCCAAAATGTCTTGGTGCTAAAGCATTAAGATTTCCCTTCACTGGAACTAAGGGTTCTAGATCAACCCCTGAAAAACAACCCCATATCATCATCCCTCCTCCACCAAACTCTACAGCTGGCACAGTGCAGTCAGGGAGGTAACGTTCTCCTGGCATTCACCAAACCCAGACTCAGCCATCAGACTGACAGAGAAGCGTGATTATGCACGAAAAATATGCAGAAAAAATGTCAACATTAAGTTTGTTCTTTGTAGAGGATGAAAAGAAAAATGGAATTTGACAATGGCGCCAACACTTTTGCATATGACCATATTTAATTAACGTGGGAATGATGTACACGTTCGAATTGAGGTAACACTTTTTTTATTGTGGCACAGGAGAACAATTTTCTATCCTTGCTTGGAATTTTCTAAGACAGAGAGCAACGCGCTGAGAGCAAGAGATTGAAATGAAATGAAGGATGAGGTGCTTCTCCACAGCATATTGATCATGGTGGAGGAGGGAAAAACTAAATTCATACTGGTTCCGCTTATAGGAACCATAGAAATGGGAACATTTTTCATAGCATGATATATGAAAACCCCCTCTCCACGACAGCTCTCTTGTTTAATGAAGCCACGGCCAACCTTTGCCTCAGAAAGCTGAGATACATAAGAAGGCACTGTTCAGTGAACTATATGTTCACTGTAAAATTACAGTACATTACTGGCTACTAGGTGCATTACGTTCATAGTAATTTGCTGCACCATTATTAACAGTAATAACAGGAAAATAGGAACTGTATGCTGTGAGTCCACAGATAAGATCACTGTGGTATTACTGTTATTCTGCTGTACAGGTACAGTAATTAAAATACAGTAATCTATTATAAAGGTAATGCAACTCAATAGACAGTAATTTACTGTAAATTTGCATATGAAAATTTAGATTTTTCATTTTACCAGACCAATAAATGTTATTTTTTAAAATATTAAAATAGAATAATAGATAAAATAAAATAAAATCAAAAACAATATTAATGAACATATCATCGCTGTCCAAAGACAAACGTGTTTATCCATTTTTGTCCGCTTTATTTTCCTACATCATTTGAGCTTGACATGTTCTTCACACTGTGTGTGAATTACATCTCTTTACATGAACTTACATTGAAATGAAAGAATGTTTTTTGTCTTCTCCTGTAAACATACGTTTTTCTTTGAACAGCGACAATATTTATTCAACATCTATATATATGACAATCTTTTTATTCAAATGGAAATAAACAACAGAAAGGTCTACAATTAAAAAAAAACATAAAACAAAGAAAAGTTATGACAATTTAAATGAAGAAATATTCTCTTATTATTAATAATTATTCACCAAATGTATAAACGTTATGTCCAAAATTCTCAAAAAACAGTTTGCACTACAAATTGTGCATGCCTAGTTAATTAGCACACAGAGGATAACCTAGCTGAGGGCTGAGTGGCATAGTAAGGTAGGTGTGACGCACTTCTGAGTGGTGTGTCAAAGTTGGTGAGGGCACGTTAAAACCAGTTCTAAAACAGGGGCTTAGTCTATTAGAGATTAAACAGCAACTTGGCAGTCATTTGTTAGCCACATTAGCCTTGTAGCCCCAGTGCAGAACTAAAGAAGAACCAAACACGCCTTAGCTGATCAATAACGTAATTAGATTTTTCTCCAAACTCTTCCTTACAACATAGATTACACAAATTCCTCACGACAGTCATGTGGAACAAATCTGATGCTTCCTTTCATTGATTAGTAGCCTAATACTTGCTTGAGGCGGACCGTCCGTCTGATGTGAAAGCCGTCAGAGGTGGACTCCAAATGACAGTATGATATTAGCCTGAGGCCAAACTCATAGATTTTTTCCCCACTACAGCATATTTATCTGTCTCTGCAATCCATGTACAGAAAGGAGGGTGCAGGGTGAAGCCGTTCTCTTTGTCTATCAAAATGTGGGGACATCTAGCCTTTTTCAATACCACATTCTTTCAGAGGAAAATCAGTATAAGACATGTAAATACTTTTGACAGTTCTTGCGACAGTCTGTCCATTGGGAATAATGCCAAAGCTCATCCATTTCCTAGTTGTGGTGTTGGCGCTCATCAGCTCTCAGAGTTTTCAGGTGTACAAACCACCTTTAGGCCAAAAGAGTTTCAGTATGTGCTTTTAATAATAGTTTGGAAGTTGTTATCTACACACTTGCTCAAGTTGAGGAAAGTGTTGCTGGGCCTTTTTGACAATGTGTGATGTGCTGAATGACTAGGTGAGATGCTCGGCTGTATGAATATCCGAGAGACTTGCTTAAAAGGTACTTCCAGAGTGATGGCAGCGATGATGGCCCCCTTTGTAACGCTGCTTCTTGAGCACCTGTTAAAACCAGCCCCATCTGAGCATGGCCTGTTATTGCTACCCAATGTGGCCTTGCCTTCAAAGCAAAATACACTCAATGGATTAGCTGTTTTTTTTTTTACTTAACTGAAAATGTGTTAAAAATTAAATAAAATATAGAATGAATCATAGCCACCCTTCTGGCCACCCCTTGGCTATGCCTCTGCACTTTTGGGAAAGACTTGGGTTCGAAATTTTGTCAGTATAGTCCAGTAAAGTATTTTAAGAATTGCACTTCTAGAAACAGAACTGCGAAACGAGCATAACGGCACTAAAAATTCAGCTGTCATAACATATTATGTCATTTCAATTCAGCTAAATGCGGAATGCTGTCTAATGTGGACCTGAAGACATTGCACTGGAGCTGATGTGGCAGGTTGACTCTGTTCAGCCTCCTGAGGAACTGAAGGTGTTGTTGGGCTTTTCTGACAGCGTGTGATGTGTTGAATGACTAGCTGAGATCCTCAGCTATATTAATACTGATGATGGCGTTAATATTTCCCATTACGAGCCACCACGATTACTCAGATCACAGAGTGCTGACTTTTTAATAGTTCCCAGAATTCAGAAGGCTTCAGCTAGGGGAAGAGCCTTTTCTTATGAAGCCCCCAAACTCTGGAATGATCTTCCAGAAAATGTTCGGGACTCAGACTCAGTCGCAATATTCAAATCTAGGCTGAAAACTCATTTGTTTAGTTTAGCTTTTGGTAGTTAATGTTCCCCCTTAGATAAAGGCAGCAGATCCAGGGGTCCATGGACGCAGGGAATTATAGTAAACTGAGACTGGTGCTGTCGTCCCACCAAATTTGGGATGCCAAATTGTTTCAGGGTGCTCCCGTGTCTGTGTGCCCTTTTGGTTCTCTCCTTTTAGTTAAGCTGTTATAGTCAGATCTGCTGGAGTCGTTAGCCACAATCTGGAAATGTTATACATATTATTATACATACAGCCATACAGAACTAAACTAACTCCATCTCCCTACGTTTTTCCGAGTAAACGACTGCCCACCTGTCTGGCCGGACACTGATGGATGATTGTCTGTCGGGCTCTTCTGCTACCCGCTTCAGACCAGTTGCCCACGCCCCAGTCACCGCCACTTGCCCAGCTACCGCCACCTGCCTTGGACTAGCTGCCCACCCTACACTGAAGTGGACTCCTAACTATTACTACTCCTACTACTATTAATATTAGTAGTATAATAATTTTGTAGGTAGTTTGACCAGAGGAGGATGGGTCCCCCCTTGTGAGCCTTGGTTCCTCCCAAGGTTTCTTCCTCAGCTCTGAGGGAGTTTTTCCTGGCCACTGTCGCCCCTGGCTTGCTCACCTGGAGGATTTACATTTCATGTTAAAACTTTGTCTCTTAATGGATTTCTGTGAAGCTGCTTTGTGACAACATCAGTTGTAAAAAGCGCTATACAAATACATTTGACTTGACTAGACTTCATGGACTCAGGTTTCTCTCTTGGTGCTGGTGCTATAAGAAAATGCTTTCCTTTACACACTATTCAGTTCTCATTGCAAAACTACCTTGGTGTAGGATGGCCATTTGTGTCATCTTTGCAGGGCCATAGCTAAAACCTTTAGAATGCTGTGGCCAGGGAAGCCCAAGGGAATTTATTGGGGTGGCACACTGCTATGAAAAAACACAGCCATACTGCATTAAAATGACATAAGATGATAATAATGTATTAGTTTTTTCTGTACATGACTAAATCTGTCCACTATTTCCACATAAATAAAATATTACATCAATACAGCTGTTGCTGAAAGTAAACTGAAAGACAAAACTGTGTAATCTATTATAGTCATTCATGAGGAAATTCTGTATTTGAATGAATTAAGTGAAATCAAATCCCTTATTTCAGTGCACAAAGCTAACTTTCAGAAAGACGTTTAATATAGTTATTCATTTAGACTGGCCTTACCTCATACAGCCTGACAGTGCTGTCGAAGGTAAACAACACATGCATGAATTTAACTGTAAAAGGTGATTAGCAGGATAAATAATTACAGCTTACTCATTTTTGATAGTTCATTGATATTACCATTGCTAAGCCTACTTCATAATGTAGCTCAGTGCTGCACATTCACTCACCTGTTTACCGGGAATCAGCCTATAACAGCAAAGTAATTATTAAATACAGCATCGCGAGACTCTTATAACTGACTGGTAACTACCCTGATGGGAGATTTTCACCATAAAGCATAATTGTTGCTTTATTAGTGATGGCTGACTGTCTCACTTTCACTACCTGGGGTGGCCAGAAGGGTGGGCAGTGCTATCCTAGCCTCCCCTTGGCTACAACTTTGGGAAAGACTTTGGTTGCATCTGCGTTTGAAGACGGCGAGAGAGTCTGCTGTTCGGACAGCCAGTGGAGGTTTGTTCAGCCACCTGTGTGACAAGACAGAGGAAAGTCTTGATGCTTGTCCTCAATGTGTCTTGAAAGATGGCTGGTCAAGCCGAGCTGTACTTGAAGCTCGGGCACATTGAGTTGTGACCGTTGCCATGAGGCAGGGAGGGTCTGGTCCATTTTTGGCTTTGTAGGCAAGCAGGCAGTGGAGTGACATGAGTGTAAGACAAGCCATGCTGCTGCATTCTGGGTCAGCCGTCCACCTAGGACGACCGGTAAAGAGAGCTGCAGCGGTCAAGCCTTGAGATGACGAAATTTTGAACTAGCACCTGCATGACCGAGGAGTCAGGTTCACAATATGAGCTGAGAATAATAACTGGTCATTCAGAATCACACCAAGACGTCTCGTCCTCCGATGGAATGACCAAGGAGTTCTTGAATTAGGTGGCGAGATCATGGTAAAAGAGCCAACCAGCTGGCTGGTAAAGGTTCAAGCCGGAAAAGCTCCGCCTTGTTGTGGACATATGGGCATGTTTTTTGATCCAAGTGCTACAAACTATTTATGCTGTTTTTGTCAGATTTTACTGGTGACTTTAAATATGTCTAGATTTGGATTTATAGGTTTCCCACCACTAAAAGAGATAGGAGCCTCGTATGACTGGAAACAACCCCTGCTGCAAAAACAGCACAGACCAGCATGAATTCTGGCTTATGCTGGTCTGGTGCTGGTTTAGCTGGTCACCCAGCATAATCATGCTGGCAGCATACAAAACACAACATTAGCTGGTTTCAGTGGTGATCAACATATTGACTTACAATGACAGTAAAGACTGTTTGACCAGGTGTGTGGGTCTTTGCTTGTTTTTCTAGCAGGGATGGCCCAGGGGTGTTAACAAGATGGCCAATGAGTGGACAGACTTTCCAACACCGTCTTTGGTCTCTATCATTTTATATATCACTTTATAGATGCTGACTTTTTGTCTGACGTGTATACCTCTCACCTAGTTTATGGATCCACCGTAACATGTTCACGCTAGATAAACTGCAACACCTTTCCCCTGTAGCAGGCTGACACAGGCTCTATTACATACCGGAGAATAATTGCGCTCTGGTGATAAGTGTCTGTGTGGGTGGTATTTTTAAGCTCTCCCTAATATTAATGCCTGATTATTAGCGAGATGTGCATCACTTAGCACTTATGCTTTTATTAAAGACGTGCAAACTTGGCACCAAAGGGATTTAGGTAGCACCATGCTCGCATTAAAGAAAAAAAAAACGCAGGCACTTTTTCTAGGCAAAGTCTTTTAAGCTTTCTTTCTCCTGCTTTTCAAAGTGCCTTATGCTAATAACGCTGCATTGCTCGGTCAGTAAAGGCAACCTTCTCTCTCCCGGAGAAAGGAATAAAAGGTTCCTGGTCCACAATCAGCATTGATTTGTGATCCATCATCGCTGCCGTCACTCTGGAAGTCCCCCAATCAGCCCTCTTTGTCCCGCTGCTTCTTGAGCACCTGTTAAAACCGGGCCCGCTTGAGCATATCCTGTCATGACTACTCAATGCGACCTCTGACCCCCGAGAAGCCATTTCTGTCCAGCACAAGCGCGTGCCAGATGACATTGAGCACAGTGGGGTGAGCAGTCATTGCGGATTTCATCTCTTTGGCTGGTTCACTTTGACATTTCTGTGTCAGGAGAAAATAGACAGAAACATTCTGGTCTTTAGGAAACTTAAAGAAATTTGATCTCCTTAGAAAAACATTGCTAATAGAGCGGGACGATCTGGAGCAGCAGCAGCACATGAGCCTAAGGTCTCCATGCCCAATGTCACGCATGGGCTAGAGGGGTATAAAGCCCCCCAGCACTGGGCTGTGGAGCAGTGGAGCTGTGTTCTCTGGAGAGATGGAGCTCCAATACCTTTGGGATGAGTTGGAGTGATCCAGAACTGATCATCCAATATCAGTAGCTGTTCTCACTAATGCTCAATCAAATCCTCACAGCAATGTTGCAACATTTAGTGCTCTTCACAGAAGAGCAGAGGTTGTGGAAGAAATGTGGTATCTATGAACAGGAGGAAAAGAAGAACAGTCAACAGGCCTCAGTAAAGCAATAAGCCATGAGAGGTCATGCGTTACTGTGATTTTATCACAGGAAAGGGTGTTTTTAGGACCAACGCGAAGCTTTTGCAAATGTAATGACATTTGACCGCCTCAAGAACCTCCTCTGAGTTTCGATTATATAAATAAAAATGTTAAAAATAATAATAACTAACAATATCATGTTTCACCCCCCCCCCACCCCCACCTATCATTGAAAGAAACCACTCAACCAGCTCAGAGACTCTCCCTGATACCATGTTTCACTTGGAAATATGTCACGGTTTGGAAAGAAAATGCATTATGATTTCTGATTCTCACTGACTTTTTAAAAATGTTTTAATATTTAATACTAAATTTTCTTCTTATCTTTATTTTTATTTTTATATTTTAGATTCCTCTTACATTTACTCTTGTAATTACATAACTTACATATTAGTTTCATGAAAGTCATGATTAATTCATACTGGTTACTGAATCATTCATACTAGTTATCGATTAATACAATACAATATAGATAGCAATTATTAATTCATACCAGTTACAGAAATATTCACAGGAGTAATGATTTACTCATACTAGTTGCTGAGTCACTCATGTAAGTGGTTAATGATTCATTGTAGTTATTTAATGAATAATTCATACAAGTCGTAGAATAAATACGTGTTAATGCTACATTCATACTATTTACTGAATAATTCATATTAGTTACTGGAAAATCCATACTAGTTAATGCCTAATTCATTCTGTTTACACTCTTAAAAACATTGATTCTTCTTGGGTTCTTCAGTAAAGAAAATGGTTCTATATAGAACCATGAACCCACAAAGAACACTTTACATGATTATGTTCTTCAGATTGATGGAGAATGTGTAGGTGGTTCTGTATAGAACCTTTTTGAAAATGGTTTTAAATAGCACTAAAAAGGGTTCTTCTACTGTAACAAGCTTCTATTCTAACAACAGCAGAACCCTGTATACCATACATTCTCCACCAATCTAAAGAACGCTTTCACAATGCAAAGAACCATTTAATCACGCAAAGGGTTCTTTCAGTGTTCGTGGTTCTATATAGAACCATTTTCTTTACTTAAGTACCCTCGAAGAGCCAATGTTTTTAGGAGTGTAGTTGAAGATTTATTCATATTGGTTACTGATTTATTTCTTCTACTTACTTAAAATTCATACTAGTTTATGATTCATACTCGTTACAGACACAGTTACAAACTGTGAGAAGATATAGAGACCTCAGATCTAAACTCCAGCAGTGGAGCTCATCTCTGCACTTTTAGCAGGTGCGGTTAGACCCCTGTGCACCGTCTCTAAACTCTGTCTGCTTGGCAGCTCAGTACAGAGGCTGCATGAAAGGCTCTTGCTCTAATAGGGGAAGGTAATTATGCCTTCCCACAGTAACTGTCTGCTCACTGCAGCCTTCAACAGATCCAACCACAACAGCCCACAACTCTGTCAGCTAAACTAGGTGGGTAAGAAAAGAGACAATAAAGCAAAGTGTGTGACATCAATTAGCCCAGCCAACGAAACGCACAGCCACCCCGTCTGAAGCTATACTGACACTAATTAGACCAGCGATTAATCATCTGAGAATCTGTGCAAAAACACAAACGCAGAGAGAAGCGCACACACTCCTGTGGTTTTATTTTCCAATAACATGATTGGTTAGTTAGCCAGATGACTTAAACTTGAGGGACGTTTATAGTGGGTATTTTACTTTGCCATTAAGTTATTCAACTCACTGGAAAGTGCTTCTCTGTATAATTGTTATATAGAACACTCTTTGTGGCCTTATAAGCATGAAGTGAAAATATTTTTCTAAATAAATAAAATATAGTACTGATATGAATGTAGGTGTTAAATATTCAGAACTGTATGGCTCTCATTGGACCACTGGTCACCTGAAATGGCCTGTTGTTGAACAATATAATAAATGGATGGATGAATAATTCGGTGCAGTGGTAGAGCAGCCATCATAATGTCATCATACTGCGAGACACAAGATCATCAAATTTCTGTTCTAAACATAACATTTTTGTTCCTCACAGGCTGTCACATCTATCATATCAGGGCATCGGAGTGGAAATGAGCTGCTGCCTGCATGTATAAGTAAACGGATTAAATGGCACTATGTATCACTAATTACACGGATTTCATCAGGAGTATAAGAGTTGATCTAGAATCAGTTTGTCTGACCATGACTGTCATAAATACAAAAGAATATTTGTTAATAATATCCCAATAATAACCACAAGAGATGGTCGTTTTGGCTTAAGTTATGTGGCTAGCTACCACACACACACACACACACACACACAGACACACACACAGACACACACACACACACACACACACACACGATAATGCATTTACACATATTATCACATCATATATGTGCCACTGCATAAACATTAGGTGAACTTTATTTATTTATTTATTTATTTTGTTTGTTTGTTTGTTTGTTTGAGTTCAGGGGGCCTCCAAAGATGCTTGGGCGTTACAAAACCATGATTTGTCCCTGTTCCAGTCAGTGTACTATAGCAAAGGCAAGCAGCCCATGAACACTGACCTGTAATTCAATACTAAAACACAGCCTGTTATAATGTTCCCATCAGTAAAGCTGTAACACCGCTGATTGTAACACCATTGACCAAAAAACTAAATCTGAGCTTTTCTAAATATATTCCAGTGCCACTTTAGTTACGTGTGTAGAAAATTTCAAATATTGCGTTCATGATGTTCAATTTTACAATCACTTACTGTTCCACAGGTAACACCGCTGAAGCCGCACAGGTAACACCGCTGACAACCTTTTTGTGACACATGAAGCCGTCGTCAGTGTTTGACCCAAATTTATCAGAAATAAAAAAGTCATTTCACTTCTCAGAATTAGTCTTTTTTCTTTTTTTATCCACAAGTGATTAAAAAAAACATTTTTTTACTGTTTCTATAACACCACTGACAATAATTAAAGACAGAATTTTCAAGTTTGGTCAAGAAAATATATATATATATATATATATATATATATATATATATATATATATATATATATATATATATGTATGTATGTATGTATTATTGTTTTAACGTGAATCTGAAAAAACCAAGCATCAAAATTGTTGCTTCACACAAAAAGTGTCATTCTGTTTTTGATGCAACATTACTAAAAGTCATCCAAATAGCACTACAGGATGTAAAAAAATTGAGAGAAGAGTTCTCAGTTTCTTTCGGGGTGGCGGGGTGGGTAGCGCTGTTGCCTCACAGCAAGAATGGCCTGGGTTCGATTCCCGGCCGGGCAACCAGGGTCATTTCTGTGTGGAGTTTGCCTGTTCTCCCCGTGTCTGCGTGGGTTTCCTCCGGGTACTCCGGTTTCCTCCCACGGTCCAAAAACATGCAGTCAGGGTGATTGGACATGTTACATTGCCCCTAGGTGTGAATGTGTATGTCTGTCTGTCTGCCCTGCGATGGACTGGCGACCTGTCCAGGGTGTATCCTGCCTTCCGCCCAATGACAGCTGGGATAGGCTCCAGCACCCCACCGCGACCCAGAAGGATAAGCGGTTTAGATGATGTATGTTCTCAGTTTCTGTCGGTCAATTTTGTAACAAAAAAAACACACAGAACTCGTTTTTCTTATTTTGAGTAATATATTTGCCGTTGCTATGGCAGAATGACTCCTTCACCAGAGACAGATCATCAAACACAGCTAACTGAAGGAAAACAATCGAGTTCTACGGAGCCCTGCTGGTGACATCCTGTATAAATAAAAATAATGCGTGGCCACGACTTAGTAAGGCGTGGGAATGAGATGATTAAGTCGTGGCCACAACTTAGTAAGCCGCGATCTCATTCCCACGCTTTCCTAAGTCGTGGCCACGACTTAATCATCTCATTCCCACGCCTTACTAAGTCGTGGCCATGCATTAGGATCTCGTTCCCACGCATTAATAAGGTGTGGTCACGCATTATTTTTATTTATACAGGATGTCACCAGCGGGGCTCCGTAGGAAAACCTTTTAAACAAGACATTTAGTAGCACTTGCGCGATAAACATCCTGAATTACTCAACTTTATTTTCTACTATATCCACAAACGGTGCAGGACGGAGCCCCGGAGGGGACGGAGGTAGAAAAAAAAATAATTCGAGCGAACGTTTTGTAGTTCGTACGCACGTTTTCTCTTATTCATGGTCACGATTTTCTAATTCGTTCCCTCGTTTTCTTTTAACCGTGGTCATGTTTTATTTTTAACTGAACGCTCGTTGTTTGTGTTTTGATAACAGCTCCCTGAGACCGTCTGACGGGTTTTGACGTGTTAGATTGATGAGATGATGAACAGAGAAGCTCATCAGGTCTGATTCTGATTTGGGGGGTTATGAGAAACTGCAGCTCCTCTTCACAGCGAACGGCCCACAGTGTTTCTGCTCCCGGTCAAGCTGCGGTGTTAGGGACCATCACACAATTACAAGACGAAATGATCAGCGTTTCAACATCCTCACATTAATATATCTATATATAATCCATAGATCTGTTAAACTCTCTCGTCATTTGACCTCATCGCCCATGAGTGTGTCTGTGTGTGTTTAATTTGAGTTTGTTGAAACGTTGACGCTGATCATTTCTTCATGTAATTGTGTGATGATCTCTAACACCGCAGCTTGCCGGGGAGCAGAAACAGCGCTAAGCGTCTCTCTCTCTCTGTTAAATACGATCATTTCAGTGCAGTTTAGTGAAGATTGTGGTTGTAGTTTGTTGTCTTCCTTCATTTCACCACCAAACTGCAGCTGCACTGATGAATCCGAGGGCCGTTTTCTGTGAAGAGGAGCTGCAGTTTCCTCATGATGAGCATCATGATGACCTGATGAGCATCTCTGTCCACTATCTCATCAGTCTAACACGTCAAAACCCGTCAGACAGTCTCAGGGAGCTGTTATTTACTTCTGCCCTGGACAAAAAGCACGACCTGTATCTACAACACTGATTTTGCGCGCGAATCAAAATATATATATATATAATAACAACAACGTGCGTTCAGTTAAAAATAAAGCATGACAACGATTAGAAGAAAACGAGAGAACGAATTAGAAAATCGTGATCACGAATAAACAAAAACGTACCCACGGAAGTAAAGAAAACGTGCGCACGATTTAAAAGACAACGAGGGAACGATTTAAGAAATCGTAAGGAAAACGTGCGTACTAACTGCAAAACGTTCGCTCGAATTAATTATTATTTTTTTTTCTATCATCATTTTTACCTTTGGATTTTCGTTTCGGTCCTAAACTCGCCTCGGCGGCCGCCGTAGTGACGTGACAGGCTTCGGGCTCAGCGCTTACTCCCATGATGCAACAGCAAACAAAGGGGGAGCGGAGGACGGAGCACAAAAAGTTTTAAACGCTTCATATTTCCCCCAAAAAAGCAGCCTAAAGCCGATATATCAACACCAGCCGCCTGAACGGAGCGCTGAAGAGTGAATTCAGCAGCGCTCGTTAAGGAAACACAGCCCGTCAAGGCGATTTGTGCTGTGAAGTGGGATGTGGTAGCCGTTAGCACAGCAGGCTAAATGTTATTGAATTAAAGTCCGGTTAATGTTCGGATCGCCGCTCTGCGCGGCGGCATGAGGGCGATTAGTTGACCTCGTTAGGAGACGAAAGGTAACGTTAATCTGCTTTTCACACTTATTTCCCTCTTGTTTCGTTGCCAGGTTGTCGTAGTCGGGTGTTATTGTTGTGTTGGTCTGGTTTCCTGAATAATAAGGCCTTATATCTTAGCTTGTCTGCAGTCTTCCACGTCTGATAACCTTTACAGATGAAAACAAACAAGTACATTTGGAAGAAATGGATGTAAACGATTTAATATTAGTTCATGATGTCCGGGTTTTAAAGTGGTCTAGGTTGTGTGAAAACATTCAGTGCACATTTTATGTTGTCATTAAACAGTTCTGACATCTGATGTTTCACAGTTTTACAAGTATTTTCCCCCCCTTCTCTCTTTCTCTCCTAGACACGGCACTCGTGGCTATATGTGACTAGCTATGAGCAAGCATTCTCGTTTGCCTTCCTCTTTCCTGGAACCTTCTGCGTGAGTCATCCTCTTCCAACGTATTGGAGGGAATATTCAGGATGAAGAAAATTAGTCTCAAGACAATAAGGAAGTCATTAAACATAAAAGGGAAAGACGAGAAGGCCGTAGAGTATGCTGTGTCCCAGCCAGACCTGTCTGCCGGTTTCCCTGCCGAGGATGCTCTTTACGGAGGCTGCTATGGCAGGGAGCTCATGGGCAGGGACTTGGACAGTGAAGAGGTGAAGGGATCCAAAAGCCGCTCCAAAAGTGAGAGCCTCATGGGTACGCTGAAAAGGAGGTTGTCTACGAAACAGAAACCAAAGGTCAAAGGGAGTTCGCCGTCCGTTTGCTCCATAGATGACGACACGTTCTCCTCGTCGTCTGCGCCCGTCACTTTCGGCGACCTCAAATCGCAGCATTCTTCCCGCTCAACGTCTCTTCGAAGCCACCATTACAGCCCCACGCCGTGGCCCCTCAGACCAACAAACTCGGAGGAAACATGCATCAAAATGGGCGCCAAGGTAAAGGCGCTGATCCACTCCTCGGGGTCCAGCCCAGTGCTCAATGGCATCCGGAAAGACTTCCTGGAACTCCAGAGAGAAGGGCTGTTTGAAGAGTCCAGTGGCCCCTTCAAAGATTCCACGCCACAGAATGGTGATGTGCATCTCGAGATGGATGATCATGTGCCTGTAGTCATTGGTCTCGCAGCTCAGGATTACATACAGTACACGATGCCTTTAGACGATGGACTTTACCCTGAGGAAGGGTCACGCTCTTTCTGCTTGGATGGCACTTCACCCATGGACGTGGTGCCGCAGACGGAAGGATGTTCCCTTCAGGTGGATGAGGAACCCATTGACCATGATCTCCTTTCATCGGATATTTTTATGGAGCCTTCAGTCAATAGGCTTCTTTTGAACACTGCAAATGCCTTGCTGCAAGGTTCCAGGCTTGAAACCCCTCTTCCCCCATTGCTACCTCAGGTTCCTCGGGGCCAGCTCCCCAGGAGCCTTTCTGGATTGGACGGTACGCACGCTCAAGTGGCAGAATCGGTCATTCACCATCTTAGCTTTGACCCCAGCTCGGCCCCAGGGGTCCGGCGGGTTTACGATGCCGTCCAGAACAGCGGGCCGATGGTGGTGACCAGCCTCACAGTGGAGCTCAAGAAATTGGCCAAGCAGGGATGGTATTGGGGCCCCATCACTCGATGGGAAGCTGAAGAGAAATTAGCCAACCTTCCGGACGGTTCCTTCCTGGTTCGAGACAGCTCCGACGACAGGTATCTCCTCAGCCTGAGCTTTCGCTCGCAGGGCAAAACGCTCCACACGCGGATAGAACACTCCAACGGCAGCTTCAGCTTCTACGAGCAGCCAGATGTCGAAGGCCACACGTCCATTGTGGATCTTATCGACAATTCCATCCGAGATTCAGAAAATGGAGCCTTCTGCTACTCCAGGTCACGCTTACCTGGGTCAGCCACTTACCCTGTCAGACTGACCAATCCCGTTTCGCGGTTTATGCAAGTGCGATCGCTCCAGTACTCGTGCCGTTTTGTCATTCGCCAGTACACGCGGATAGACTTGATCCAGAAATTGCCTTTACCGAACAAAATGAAAGATTACTTACAAGAAAAACACTACTGAACTGATTGGAAGCCGACCCCTTGTTGCTTCTTGCACTTTTTTGGGATGACGACACAATGAATAAGGTTTTACAGACGTTGCGGGGGGCTCATTGGGTGCCATTAACCTACACGTTTTACATTTTTGTCAGAAGCAGAGGGTGATATTTGTTCAGTGTTTGTTTAGTATAGATAGTTCCGAAGTTATTGCTAAGAATGTGGTTAGAATGATCAGAGCGTATTACTGAAGTATCTGCATGCTTGTTAGAACTTAGTATTTTTTTAACCCAGGTTTTGGTTTCTGGAACAAAGCATTTCATGGAACAAAATGATTTTTTTAATGTACCACATTAGCAAACATTAGTAACATGTTAACAAGCAAGACTCCAAGTGTTTAGGGTTTTTTTGAGCGGCGCACAGTGATATTTTGCCTTAATGGTGTCGATTTCTGAGAGGTTTAGTTGGGTGCGGTAATTTTGGGCAGATTGAATGAAGAATGGCTTCAATTGTCTAATATAAATAGCACTGTTCAATCAAACTTAGCAGTGGTCTCGTATTGCACTATAGAAATCTAGGCTAACACATCGAATCTGTCCTGTCATATTGAAGAGCTGTTTGCACCTCCATGGAGTTACACTAATAAGCTATATTAGCTGGTGACATGTTTCAGAGATTACTATCTCCGCCCTTCTAAACTGTTTGTTTTTTTTTGTTTGTTTTAATTTATCTTGTTTAGTTAAATTCTATAGCACACATGAAGCCAAGGACAGAGTGGACTAAACTTCTCCTGTCACCGAATCTGCGTATGTTTTTTTTCTATTTTTTGTTTTGTTTTATAAGAAGACTTTCCATTTGGAATTATTTACGTTGTAATCGTTCCTATGCTATTTTGCTCCTATGTCTTGATTCTCTTAGTGTGCAGGAAGTGAAGGATTGTATAAACAAAGTTAACGGTACATTTTATTTCTATAATTGACTTAAGCATATAGCAAATGGTTCTCCATTTCAAAATAATTTCGTATTATCTTATTTTTGTTGGTATTAATTATTAAAAAATTTGGTCATCAGTCCTGGAATAATATATCGGTCTAGATCGATTGTTTACTGTGAGATATCTTGGTTCTTTGGCACACTTTCTGGTCTTAGCCTGACATAATACAACCAGACGTCATGCACAGCTTTTACAGGAATGATTAATTGCAATTCTTGCCTGATCTTGTTGTCTTTAACGGAAGATATGTTTCACTGCATACTCCCCTTTTACTCTGTGGGAATACCTGTGTTTCATCATAACATTCAACAGACGTTTATGCTCTAATTAGTAGCGCTGTTCCGTCCCAGAAACCGTTTGGTTTCAGCAGGCCTGTGACTAAATGCAATGCATTAATTGTGGCCTTTTGTGTTTAGTTGATTGCAGAGGCCCAAATTGCGATAAATGATTCATATTCCATGACATATCCAGCCTTACAACGAAGCCAGCAGGCGGTTAGCTTTGAATAGTAAAAGGACAAAGCTTAATAGTGAACAGATAGTGAAAGCACCCACTGCTGTTTTTGTGGGACTGTGATTGTTTTTGTTTTTTTTTTCTTTCTCTCTAGTCTCGTATTTACACCAGTCACCAGTGCTTGCCTTTTAAATGACCAACATGTGGTGTTTACCCACAAATGAAAACTATAGTAAGTCTCTCTTCTTGAATTGTATCCCCTCCAGACCACTTAGACTTCGAGTGACGTTCTTGGATCGGCCCCACTCTGGATCCTAGAACAGCACCAAAAGTCCAGGTGTGGAAATGGTAGGCCCGTGCTTGGACATGCACTGAGTTTACAATCTATACCTCGTACCTACACTAGCCATTTTATCAGAAACAGCCATTCAGCTACACTTTGTAGGTTCACAAGTACTGCCTGTAGCCTATTGCTGCACATTCTCAGCTTGTCAGCTTTCTTCTGCTATGGACCACCGTATGCTCACAATTGACCAGATATAATTTGGGTGGTGGTCCATTCTTACCACAGCAGTGACACTGACATGGTAGTGGTGCTGCTATGTGTGTATCAGGCTCGGTAGTGTTGCTGGGGTTTTTACATGCTGTGTACTGACCACTTTATCAGAAACCCCACCATTGTATCTCCACATTGCTGGTGAACAGTTAAAGCCTGTAGCCCATCATGCACTATTTGTATTATCCTTCCTCTCGCCTTTAATCAGTGGTCAGTGATAGTCCACCATGACGCTACTGTCTGTCCATGCTGTGCTAATTTTGAGTTTCTTAAAACATTCTGCCTTATAATTTAATGATTGAATTATTCTGATTATATCACTCAATAATACCTGATCAGTGGTGGTCATATGGTGGTCCCTTTCCATTGATTGATGGGGTCGAGGGGTGCTGATAAGTGCAGTAACAGATGGGTTACAGCCTGTAACTAAACCTACAAAATGTACCTACAGTGGAGTTCAGCTGTCAGAAACTACTACTAAAAATACTTATTTTTTCCATTCTTTTCTAATTAAATACATTTTATTACAAATTATATTATCTGTGTAAACGTTTGAGTAAAAATTGGAAACTTTGAAGTTTTAACACAAATTTCAGAATTTCTTAGCAGATCAAATCCACAGAGAATCATCTGATAGTGAGCTTCAGTGGAAGAGATAAGACCAAAAAAGAACTGACCTTTTTGTACGAAGGCCATAACGGTCAGTGTTAGTGACTGTTAGTCAGTTAGTGACCAACAAAGAGTGCAGAATCGTGAATAATCTTTCTTCATTAAATGTATCACTTCATTATGTAATTTTTTTTGAAAACAGTTTATGTCTGGGTTTAAATAAAAAAAAATCCTAAACTTTCAGTGTGACTTTTTGATCCCACTGTGTTTCTGATAAAATGGCCAGTTGTAGGTGCAAAGGAGGTCTACCTAATAAACTGGAAACTCTGTGTACGTCCTGCAGTATTGCATTGGGAAGACGTGATTCAGTGGCTTTTTCTGATTACTTGAATTGTTGCATTGAACTTCACTTTAAAGGCTGTGTGGATGAACTAAGTTTTGAGGTATGTGATTTCTTTAAATGGGAGGATTATTTCCTGTGTTTCCGAGGGACTCATTTGTGCTGCCGTTCGTATTGTGACTTTGAGGTCGTGTGTTAGTTCTGAAACGTCTGTTGCAAAATGGCTCACGAGTTTTGTAATCGATGGCTGTGGTAAGAATGACATGGTTTTGTCTACTTTAGGCCGCAGTTCCTTTTTCATATGCATTTCCTCGCTTGTTCAGATCAGCGTCAGTGTGTGGTTTGCCTTGATGAACATATGAAGAAAGTAAGGGATTGTCTTTGATATGTGGCGTGCTCACTCGTGTTGTAAGTGATTTAAGGTCGATAGCTATCAGCCCTGATGTCTCTCTTCAGGGATGGGAGTATTTTTGCGATTTCTTTCGTCATTGTTGGTACGTTTTAATTTCCGTGCTTGAATTTATGGCCTTTTGTTCTTTTATTCTGGCCTTCTGGTTTATTCATAAACAAGTAGGACAGAGTATTGGTCTGAAATGTTGGACGGGCTCTTCACTGGGAGATCTGTAGGTGCGAGCGTTTTTCAGGTTTGAGTTGATTTTGCTGTTGTGCTGTTTGTTCCATTGACGTGTGGCTGCGATTCGGGGGGAAAAAATGCCCTTTTCTCTTCCTTTTTCAGATTTTCAGTAGAACTTTGGTGGAAGTTCTAGAGTATTTTGGATCTTGAAAGGGAAAGCTGTGTACTGATTTATTGCACATTTTGAACTAAATGTTTCTTTTTATATCTGCTCTAAAAATGTAAATAAAAGACTTATTCTCAAATTCTTTGTGTTTTTAATTTTTAAAATGGGAGTCATTTTTACAGCTGGACAGAATGCCACTACTACTAATAAAGAGATAATAAATCAATACAAAAACATAAATAAACAATATTTTGGTAATTAGTTCAACAATAAATACATAGAAATAATTTTTTTCACAATACATAATAATGATAATAATATATATATATATATATATATATATATATATATATATATTATATATATACACCGATCAGGCATAACATTATGACCACCTCCTTGTTTTTACACTCATTGTCCATTTTATCAGCTCCACTTACTCTATAGGTGCCCTTTGTAGTTCTACAGTTACAGACTGTAGTCCATCTGTTTCTCTGCATACTTTGTTAGCCCCCTTTTACCCTGTTCTTCAGTGGTCAGGACCCCCATGGACCCTCACAGAGCAGGTACTGTTTGGGTGGTGGATCATTCTCAGCACTGCAGTGACACTGACATGGTGGTGGTGTGTTAGTGTGTGTTGCGCTGGTACGAGTTGATCAGACACAGCAGTGCTGCTGGAGTTTTTAAACACTGTGTCCACTCCCTGTCCACTCTATTAGACACTCCTACCTTGTCAGTCCACCTTGTAGATGTGAAGTCAGAGACGATAGCTCATCTGCTGCTGCAGTTTGTGTTGGTCATCCTCTAGTCCTTCATCAGTGCCCACAGGACGCTGCCCACAGGACGCTATTGACTGGATATTTTTGGTTGGTGGACTATTCTCAGTCCAGCAGTGACACTGAGGGGTTTAAAAACTCCAGCAGCGCTGCTGTGTCTGATCCACTCAGACCAGCACAACACACACTAACACACCACCACCACCACGTCAGTGTTACTGCAGGGCTGAGAATGACCCAGCCCCCCAAATAGTACCTGCTCTGTGGGGGTCCATGGGGGTCCTGACCACTGAAGAACAGGGTAAAAGGGGGCTAACAAAGTATCAGAGAAACAGATGGACTACAGTCTGTAACTGTAGAACTACAAAGTGCACCTATATAGTAAGTGGAGCTGATTAAATAGACAATGAGCGCAGAAACGAGGAGGTACTAATAATGCTATGCCTGATTGGTGTATATATATTATATAATATAATATTATTATTATTATTACACTGTATTGTGAAAAAAAATATTTTTTTAGAAATTATTTCTATTTATTGTTGAGCTAATTACCAAAATATTATGTTTTTATATTGATTTATTATCTCTTTATTAGTAGTAGTATGAACACATAATATTTATTATTATTATTACATAAGAAATAACAATAACACTAATATTTCTGCAATTTTTTGTTACCTGTTTTCATTGTTTTTATCTGTGGTGGGCAGCTGTTGGTCCAGTGGAGGGTTTTCTGGCTTGCTGCCTTTAAACAGCTCTCCTGTCCCTCCAGCAGGCTGCACTGACTCTGGAGATCACTTTATTACACATGACGAATCATCATTTGGATGTGAATCTCCTCCCTCTGTGCTCATTTAATTGGTTTCTGTGGAAGCTGGCGTCTGTAATGCTCTCCTATGAGATTCCTCTCAGCAGTCTGGCTCCGCCCAGGAGGACGAAACCCCCCTCTGTTCAGCTGTAATCACAGCAGATGCTGCTGTTCAGGTGAACAGTGAGATGTGGGTGTGCAGGACCAGGTTTACCAGCTCAATAAAAGTAATCAGTCTCATTTTCCAGGTTCTTTCCTCATCAGTTTGTAGATAGATGTACTTTTTGGAGTGCTGAGATCAAAACTAGTGCTGAAGTGTCAGTCATGTTTATTTACTCTGTAAAATAATTCTTCACAGTTTGTGTTCTCAGCTTGGAGCAGTGCTACACTCCAGAATGATAATGTTGCTAATAATGAACAGAAGCTAATAGGAATTAATTAGCATTCCTAATCATAAAGGGTGACTTAAGAAGCTTTGATGTGATTTGTCTTTGGATTTTAGCACCTAGAGGTCCAACACAATCAATTCCAACTTCCTGACCAGCACTGTGAATAGCGCTGGACAGTGCAGTTCCCAGAGAAGTGTATCTGTTCTTAATATACAGTGAGGTCCTACAGTGGCTGTGTGTTGTTGTAAATACCCACAACCTGTAAACATGGGTTCAAAAATATGCTGCAGGAAATTTATTTACCAGTGTTGTGTTCAAGAAATATATATATATGAGTACATTTTAATAGTAAATAAATACTATTTTGAGCTGCAGCCTGCTCTTAACTATGGGTGTGTCAGAATGCAAAATGATTGACAGTGGTCTCCCAGGCAACGGTTCAGCCCTACACATTTAAGCCCTGCCCCTGCAGAAAAAAAGGCCACTTCACTCTACTTGACTGCTCTCTGATTGGTGCAAAACAGACAACAAGCTGTCTAATAGTCACTTTAGACAGTAATTACATTAATTACATTAATTACATGAATGTAATTAATTACACTAATTACATTTTTTCTGCTAGTTTTCAGAAGCTCGTGCTTTTATCTTATGAGGGTAGGTCACAGATACTTGAACGCATAGCAGTGACGTTATATCAGAGAACTTGTAGAGAGGAGAATTTCCCCTCTAATGTATTCCGGGTTTCTCAAACACTAGGGGGCGCTCCCGAGCGAGTCCAAAATTAAAGAGTTAATATGGAGCTAATATTTGAGAAAAATCATAGACTATAAATAATTATAAATGACTGCACTGATATATATTTAAGAGAGTTGTAGGAGTTTAAAACGGCGCCTCATGTACGTTCATGACGTCAGTGAGTGCAAACAGCCAATGAGCTGCTCCGCTCGCCAACCAATCAGCTCTCAGTAGCAGTAATGCCAACGTCCTGCTGCCTAAAACCAGTTTGCTGTAGAAAATGAGAAACATACAGGTGAGTTTTCTGAGGTTTTTTAGTGAAAAACATCCTTCTACTTTCTAAAATTAAAGGAAAGTAGAATCCCTTAAGAAAATGAAGAAGATTAAATTACAAGATGAAAACCACAAGACATTCATCATCTAAACCACTTATCCTTCTGGGTCGCAGTGGGGTGCTGGAGCCTATCCCAGCTGTCATTGGGCAGAAGGCAGGATACACCCTGGACAGATCACCAGTCCATCGCAGGGCAGACATATACAATCACACACACATTCACACCTAGGGGCAATTCAGCATCTCCCATTGGCCTGACTGCATGTTTTTGGACTGTGGGAGGAAACCGGAGTACCCGGAGGAAACCCACACAGACACGGGGAGAACAGGCAAACTCCACACAGAAAGGACCCCCGGCCAGGAATTGAACCCAGGCCCTTCTTGCTGTGAGGCGACAGCGCTACCCACTGCGCCACTGTGCCGCCCTTACGAGCCATTCAGTTTTAGTTAAATGCTAATTTAAAGAGATACGTTTTTAGGCGCTTCTTAAAAGTGAGCACTGAGCTTGACTGTCTGATAAAAGGTGGAACTGAGTTCCGCAGTTTAGAGGCAGAATAACTGAAAGAGCCTCTCCATGTTTCCTGTATTTTACAGAGGGGTTCTGTAGAAGGCCACTATCTGCAGATCTTAGATTATGTGCCGGAACAGTTTAGTCTTCAATAAAAGGATGCTTTTAGAGAAATAGTAGATTTTATGGTACTCCATAACCACCAAATACCTCACTTAAAAAATGCTCCTGCTAGGATCGTCACCTTTTCAAAGATGAATAATCATATCACCCCGGTCCTTCAGAGTCTTCACTGGTTACCTTACATTCTGTGTTCAGTACAAGGTTTGTAAAGCTTTGCGTGGTCTGGCTCCTCGATTTTTTTCCATTATTGAAGCAATTTCAAATAAAAAAAACACATGAAAACATTTTAATCATGTTTAAGTAATAAATAATGCAATAGTGATTGTATTATTTGTTTACTCTTTGTATTCTGTATTGCCGATTTACAAAGGCATCATTTCCATCAAGTAATTGTACTTGGCTTAAGTGATTCTGACTCTGAAGAAGCACCATTAGGTACAGCCAGACCAGAGTCTGCCATCCATGAGCATGTCTGAATATTTTGTAGAGGAGAAGAAAGTGGCGGATAAAGGGCCGCTTTTGAGAACCTTTTTTATTTCTCTGGCCTTGAAGCAAAGGTATTGGAGTGGCCTGTCTTTTCCCTGGCTCAAATCTACCACTTGATGTTGAAAACACACGAGGCGGTCCACAGTGAATACTGTGGTCTATTAATATTCATTATACCTCCATCTAGCCTGGGGAAGGGGATGGGAAGGAAAAAAAAAAACAGACGCTGTATTCTCTATTATATCTCTAGCTTTAAATATTAAAGGCAGTTACAGTTTATTAAAATGTGCACGTGTCTGTTTTTGGCTCGTAGGCCAACTACTCCTGTTATTGTCACTGCTGTTTGGATTTAGTTTTTGCTTTTTCTTTTTATTTCAGTGCCAGATCTGGATTGCAGGAGAAAAATGGGGCCACCCTGTTTTACTCAGAATGTTTTTGAGCCGTCATCAACAACTGCAGTCACGTTTTTTTGCCCACTCCTGAAAAGTCTCACTGCCTGCAGCACAAACTGACTCAAAGGTAGAGCACTGTTAGGGGAGAGAAGCCTTTAAGTGATCACTATGGTTACAAACATTTTGTATGCAGTTTTGGTCAACTGTGGTGCGAAAAGTGACACTATTATAGCTCTGTGAGAAAAGACTGCATATATTACATATATTATTTTCACTGGTTCGAGGTTATTTGATAAATCTGTTCTCTATTGTTTTATTTCCGATCCGTAGCACTTTAAAGGGGCTAAGCATTACTGCCACAGCACATTCGGCTTCTCCTGTAGAGGTAAACTATGCCTGAATCTATTTAAAGGTGATGTATTTACTATATTTTAATGCAACGTAGTTTACTGAACTAAACCATGAGGAGTATTAAACAGCTGAAACATTAATTCAGTCTTATTTTGATTTGTATGGTGTATTTAATCCTGCACTCTTAAAAAAACGGGTCCTTATGGGCTCTTTAGTAAAGAAAATGGTTCTATGTAGAACCATGAACACTCAAGGAACCCTTTGCATGAGTAAGGTTCTTTACATCGTGAAAGGGTTTTTCAGATTGACGGAAAATGTACATGAATGTGCTATAGACGGTTCTACATAGCACCCAAAAGGGTTCTTTTCTTGCTACAAGCTTGGCACTGTAACCCTTTTTGGTGCTATATGGAACCCTTTTCAAAAGGGTTCTACATCAAACCATCTACAGCACATTCTCCATCAATCTGAGGAACTTTCATAATTTAAAGAATCCCTTAATCATGCAGTGGGTTCGTTGGTTCTATATCACTAAAGAACCCTTGAAGAACCGTCTTTTTTAGGAGTGTGTCATTTATTCCTCTGTGAAGTAAAGGTTATTTTCTGGGTATTGATTTTGTGTATTAATGGCTCCTGCTCTCATTGGCTGTCGCAGTGGAGGGGGCGGGGTAAAGGGAGTGGACAGTGTGCTGTGGTAAAGAGAGCCCTATAGTGGCTGCTGCAGAGCGCTGTGGTCTCCAACCCTGGTCCTGGAGATCTACCTTCCTGCGGAATTTAGCTCCAGCCACAGTTTGCCACACCTGCTCCAGCTAATCGACCTCATCCCAAGTCCCTGATTGGCTGGATGTATTAGAGTTTAGTAAGGGGCTGGGGCTTCAAAAAAGCTTTGATTTCCAATATCTTGGTTGAATCATTCTCAGGATTAGTACACAATCCTGTTAAACCAATGCAGCACTACCTGTGTTATCCACCTGGAAGTAAGTTCTGTGCTGTGTGTTGTGACGTAATGCTAATTTGTCCTATACAGACTGTACATGTTCAGGCTTGTTTACGCTGGAGGCCTGATACAGTCACTAAATCATGAGCATGTGCCAGCCAAGCGCATCATTACAGATCAGTGCAGACACTGTACTGCAGGTTTATATATATATATATAATTCCTTTTTTTATTCCTTCCTTATATAAATTCCTTTTAATCATTGGTAATCTTTTACATTTATGAGCTTGTATTTAATTATTTAGGCCAGACTGTCAGAAAAAAAGCTGCTGTGCAGGTCTGTGTTTCATTCATCAAAGTACAAACAATGTAAACGTAACTGTTTCCATCGTGTACCTTAAATAGTTTTTTTCGCAGGGAAAAAATACATTTTTGTACCTTTTCAAAACCCAATGTTTTAAAACAGAACAACACAATAAAGAGGCTGAGGACGGGTCAGGGTGCGTGGAGTCAAAACTACTCGAAAAATATAATTCCCATAGAACATGGTACAATTAAGTTCCCTAACTAAAGGTATTGAAGATGTACCTTTGACGGTGCAACCTCAGTGACGGTTAAGTACCTTTTTTTCTAGTGGTATACGTTCGTACTTGTGCACAGTGAAATTAGTGTGTTACCAGCCGAAGTTTGTAACTCATAGTGATAATATCACAATGATCTGCGAAAGTGGTTTAACGACATTTAGGATGCTTTCATGTTCACTACGTCCGTTTATCATTGGCTTCGCCACTGTCTAGTTTAAAATCAAATCGACTCCAGTGGCAGGAGTTGAGAGTCATATTCGACTCGAAAAAACCTGGAGTTGTGCATCAACATTGTGAAGCTATCCACGCCCCCCTATCCTGAGACAGCCAGTTAGAGCAGGGCTCATTAACATACAAAACCAACATTCAGAAAATGACCTTGTGTTAAAGCATTATTTGTTTATACTCCATATATATATATATACAACCATATATATGGTTGTCTTTCAAAGAGCACAAGGAGCTTAAATTGGAAAAAAGACGTATATGTAAAATGCAAAATATGAGGCACAATACAGGGCGAATCAGAGGTCACTTACATATCAGTCTTAAAGGCACAGTATCAGAAAACGGCCTGTTTAAGTTTAAGGGATAAATAGATGTTTAAAAAGATGTAAAAATGAATTCTGTTTATTTTTGGTGCATAAAACCCTGCAAAGGAATATAAAATGCAAGTGAAAAGTAGGATATGAGCCCTTTAATTCTGTGTGTGCCCCAGTAGAACGTTCAGTCTAGAAATGCCCCTGGCAAACTCCAAGTGCTCTTTTTTGTGCCGGAGAAGCTGGAGATGGCGGAGGGGCTTGGTGCAGCTTTGCTCAGGCTCTGAGTCTCTGACGGAGAGGCCCGTGGAGCTGCGCTTTTTTGTCGCACTCACGCTGTCTTTATGTGAGAACCGTGCCATCTGCCATTGAAGCCCCAGAAGACCTCTTTCTGCGCGCACCATGTGTCTGCACATTAAAGGGAGGTTTATGCAGGCGGCGCTTGCGAGGCGCTGCGTGTCTCACCCCACTCCAAGATTCATCGCTCTCAGAGATTTACCTTGAAGAGTTTAGAATGGGCCTATCCAGATGTGGCTCAGAGTTGCATGTGATTAACATTCAGGAGGAGCGTTCTGGAGGATACTGTACTGTTTTCTGCCGCTGTGCAGGTGTGATTTATAACGTTTCGCACTTCATTATCAATTTTTACTTTATTTAGGCCAGTTTTTTTCTAAGAGAGACAAATAGCAGAATTGACGCATGGACCAGTGGTGTGTACCTTGAGGGTGGGGGGCCTGGAACCTTTTTAATTTTTTTATCTACCCCAGAAATATATTCTTGGTGTGAATTTATTATCCTACCCATTCTGTTGGATGAAAATAGAGACACTTAACACACACTTAACATTCAGACCTACGTTCTTAAAAAGGATGGTGCTTCAAGGGTTCTTTAGTAAAGAGTATGGTTTTATATGAAACCAGGAACACTCAAAGAACCCTTTGCCTGATTGAAGAGTTCTTTGCATCATGAAATGCTTTTTCGGGTTGTGCTATAGACGATTCTTTATAGAACCTTTTTTAAAAGGTTTCTATACAGCACCCAAAAAGGTTCTATATAGAACCATGTACAGCATATTCACCATCAATCTGAAGAACCATTTCATGATGCAAAGAACCATTTAATAATACGAAGAGTTCTTTAAGTGTTCATGGTTCTTTATAGAACCATTTTCTTTACTGAAAAACCATCTTTTTAACAGTGTCCACTTTTATCATAACCAATGTAATTGATTGATTGGTTTAAGTCTGCACTGATTTGAATTTAATCAATCAAATCAGGTCACTCTCTGCAAAAAGTGCCAAACTGTAATAGGATTTCAGGTAGCAGATTAAATGCAATGTCTCTGCCTTTACATTGCAAAAAGTGACACTTCCAAATTTGGCTTTGTGACTAAAATCAGTCTTAAATCTTAAAGAGCAAAAACATCTTAATGGCATTGAAGGGAAAGTATTTACTAGGATTTCTAGTCAATAGAGTTTATAAATACCCTTTAAACTAAGATGATGTGTCGGATCCCAGGTGATGTCACAGCCACCTGTCACTGGGAGTCCAAGAGGGCATAATTGGCCTCACACTCCTGGGTGGTGGGACCCTCCCTCTCCCCCCATCACTTAGCTTAGTACTAGCCAATGCATGTGTCTGATAGCTGAGGTAACAGAATTCTCCTACAAGCACATCGAGCTGTCAATAAGGTTGCACTAGTTTGAAAAGATGTGGTGGTTGGTTGCACATGTCACATGCCAGCCTCACCCTCCCAGCTAGATAGCATATCAGTAACATAGTTATTATGGTTAAAGGTTGTGTGGTTTGAAGCTAAACACATGTAGGTAGAAACACTGCCACGGAAGGTGAAACCCAATGTTCTCCAGGACTGAAAACCTTACAACCAAAACTACCAACTTTGGTGGGGGGTGGCTGTAGTGGGCAATCGTACAACCTGGAAGGATGTTCATGAGGTGCCTCATGGTGGGAAAGCAGACTTTGGTAATGTTATGAGGGGATGGCTGAAAGCTTTATTGTTTGTTGCCTGTTATTCTCACTATCTAAAGATTTCTCCTTGACTGGCTCAACTCAGCTTTGCTCTCTCGTTCTTGTTAACTAACAGCATGCAAACTGTGGCTCTATGAGCGCCACTGTCATCGTCACATTGTCAGCAGTGTGGTGGCAGCAAAAAGTGTGACGTCAGTTGAATACTATCTATTAGGTTAAATGTAGTTAGGCTAGCTATCAAGTATGCAAACCACTAGTTCAGGGGTCGCAACCCAAATGTTAAGAAGATCCATTTTGTCCTTTCAACAAAAATCAACATGTTATGTCCATTTTACCATCTTGGCTGTAAATATGTCTCAGTATGTGATTATGTCCTAGTATAGACTGAAAAGTATAATATAAAGGAAAACAACTTACTTTGCACTGCTTTAAGCTTTAGCTCAGCTATAGCCGCTTTTCTCGCATCTCCGGCAGGAAACTTTTCCACAAAAGTAGAACAGTTTCTTGTAAAAAGTCTCAACATTTGTTTTTTTACAAGGCTGAATTCAGCTTCTCATTTGCCAACTTCTTGTTTGAATTTCCCCATTCCACCTTAAATGGTGCCTGAGGAGCCAGAGTGTAACTGCTGCACCATTTAAGGTGGAATGGGAAAATTCAAACAAGAAGCTGGCGAATGTGAAGCTGAATTCAGCCTCGCGACTTTTTAGTGTTTGAGGTTCTCGTTGCAGATTAAACATATCAGGAAACCAGCTGGAGTGATTATAAACACAAATAAGTCCATTCATCTTCAAATTATCGATGTTTCGATATTGATTTTCGTTAGCTACTAGCTAGGTGAGATGTTGTCTGTGTTGCTATGGTGACCAGCAGTCTGCGCTGATCTTCAGGGTTAAAGGGTGAATTAGCAGTTCTACATTAACTCCAGAGTTTAAGACCATTTATTGTTAAACTGTGTTGAACGATCAGCAGAGCTTTATTTTACTGTAAAGGAGGATTATTTTATTTTATTATTTTATTAAAAATGATTCGGTTTTTACACTTTCCACACAGCACACTTTCTTCAGCAAGTCTCATATTACGTGTATGTGATGGCTGTGAAGGGAGTCAATGAGAAAAACATCAGCTACAGTGAGCGACTGAAACAGAAGACTGAAAATCCATTAAACAATAACTGGTTTTCCTGGCTCCATCAAAAATACATCAAAAACATATGTTGAGAAGTGCTGTAAAAGATGATGTAAAGCATGGCTGTACCGGAGGCTCTTTCTTGTTTCAGGGAGTTTTTTCCTTTTTTTTTGTTGGTGCGGAGCATGTCAAATTAGCGGAAAGCCTAGGGGCTCTCCCAGGAGGACACACACTCTAACGCTGGGCTTGGCTGCGGTCATACCAGCAGCACTCTGCTTTAGAGAGCACTCCTAATTAATTGACATTTCTGTCGATGGAGAAAGAGTCCAGATTACATTAAGAAAAACATGCTAGCAATTAAAAAAGCCAGCGCTTCAAGCGAAGCAGCCCAGTTCCCCACAGCAGCAAAGTCCTGTATACTGGACAGCATCTCTAGTCATTAAAAAATGTAAGTTAGTGACCTTCTGGACTGAGATATTTCTATATATCGGTATATACACTGATCAGCCATAACTTTAAAACCTGACATGGTGGTGGTGTGTTGTGCTGGTACGAGTGGATCAGACACAGCAGTGCTGCTAAAGTTTCACACTCAGTGTCCACTCTATTGGACACACCTACCTTATTGGTCCACCTTGTAGATGTAAAGTCAGAGACGACAGCTCATCTGCTGCTGCCAAGTTTGTGTTGCTCGTCTTCTTGTTTTTCATCAGTGGCCACAGGACGCTGCCCACAGGACGCTGCCCACAGGACGCTGCCCACAGGACGCTGCCAGCTGGAAGTGCAGTGCTGAGAATGATCCACCACCCAATAATACCTGCTTTGTGGTGGTCCTCTGGAGGTCCTGACCACTGAAGAACAAGGTAACAAATGACGCAGAGAAACAGATGGACTACAGTCAGTAACTGTAGAACTACACAGTGCTCTTATGTGGTCTGTGGAGCTGATAAAATAGACAGTGGGGTTTTAATGTTAAGGCTGATTGGTGAAAGCAGTGATTCCTGGTAAGTTATTCCTTAAACTACTCTACAATAGCAAGATTTTCATCTTTCAAGCATCCAGAAGAGTCTGTTCAGAGTATTTACAGAGGACCTGGTGAATAAATAGTACGAATATATAAATATAAACAGTATCAACTGTAAAATGCAGTGCAGTGTGTAAACGACAGCATGCATGCAAGTAAGATTGACTATTCCCGGTCAGATGAGTGATGCAGGGGTGACCAATTCGACAGCCCAAGAAGCTTTGTAGTCTGGTGATTCAAGCTCTGATGCTGTAATGCTTTCTGGAACAGGCTGTGACTCAGGGGTGTGGAGTCTGAGCTGATGATGCTGGGTTTCTGCAGGCACCTCTTATGGTAAGTGTTCTGTATGGGTGGCAGCTCTGGTGATGGACTGGGCAGCTTTCACCTCCCTGTGGAGAGACTTGCAGTCTGTAACAGTGAAGCTGAAATATCAGAGCATGATGCAGCTCATGAGAGGGATGTACTGCATTGTAGGTAATGTATTGTAATGTCAGCAATACTTTATTTGAAGGCGACCTGCATAAGGACTTTATAACGCGTATAAACATACAGTGGGGTGCGAAAGTTTGGGCAGCCTTGTTAATTTTCCTGATTTACCTTTATAAATCATTGATTGTTTGGATAAAAAAATTCCGTTAAATATATCATATAGGGGACAAACACAGTGATACTTGAGAAGTGAAACGAAGTTTATATGATTTACAGAAAGTGTGCAATAATTGGTTAAACAAAAGTAGGCAGGTGCATAAATTTGGGCACTGTTGTCATTTTATTGATTTCAAAACCTTTAGAACTAATTATTGGAACTCAAATTTGGTTTGGTAAGTTCAGTGACCCTTGACCTCCATACACAGGTGACTCCAATTATGAGAAAGGGTATTTAAGGGGGGCAATTGTAAGTTTTTCTCCTCTTTGCATCTTCTCTGAAGAGTCGCAGCATGGGAGTCTCAAAACAACTTTCAAATGACCTGAAAACAAAGATTGTTCACCGTCATGGTTTAGGGGAAGGACACAGAAAGCTATCTCAGAGATTTCAGCTTTCAGTCTCCACTGTGAGAAACATTGTGAGAAAATGGAAGACCACAGGCACAGTTCAAGTCAAGGCTCGAAGTGGCAGACCAAGAAAAATCTCGAATAAACAGAAGCGAAGGATGTTGAGAACAGTCAGAGTCAACCCACAGACCAGCACCAAAGACCTACAACATGATCTTGCTGCTGATGGAGTCACTGTGCATCGTTCAACTATTCGGGGCACTTTACACAAGGAGATGCTGTATGGGAGAGTGATGCAGAGGAAGGCTTTTCTCCGCCCACATCACAAACAGAGCTGCCTGAGGTATGCTAAAGCACACTTGGACAAGCCAGCTTCATTTTGGAATAAGGTGCTGTGGACTGATGAAACTAAAATAGAGTTATTTGGGCATAATAAGGGTCGTTATGCATGGAGGAAAAAGAACACAGCACTCCAAGAAAAACACCTGCTACCTACAGTAAAATTTGGTGGTGGTTCCATCATGCTGTGGGGCTGTGTGGCCAGTACAGGGACTGGGAATCTTGTTAAAGTTGAGGGACGCATGGATTCCAATCAATATCAGCAGATTCTGGAGATCAATGCCTAGGAATCAGTGACAAAGCTGAAGCTGCGCCGGGGCTGGATCTTCCAACAAGACAACAACCCTAAACACTGCTCAAAATCTACTACGGTATTCATGCAGAGGAACAAGTACAACGTTCTGGAATGGCCATCTCAGTCCCCAGACCTGAATATTATTGAAAATCTGTGGTGTCACTTAAAGAGAGCTGTCCATGCTCGGAAACCATCAAACCTGAATGAACTAGAGATGTTTTGTAAAGAAGAATGGTCTAAAATACCTTCAGCCACAATCCAGACTCTCATTAGAAGCTATAGGAAGCGTTTAGAGGCTCTACTAAATATTGAGTTAAGGTTTTTTTTTGGTGCCCAAATTTATGCACCTGCCTAATTTTGTTTAGACAATTATTGCACACTTTCTGTAATTCATATAAACTTCGTTTCACTTCTCAAGTATCACTGTGTTTGTCCCCTATATGATATATTTAACGGAATTTTTTTATCCAAACAATCAATGATTTATAAAGGTAAATCAGGAAAATTAACAAGGCTGCCCAAACTTTCGCACCCCACTGTATGTATAAAGTACTATTTGAGCATTTATGAACAGATCATGTTAAATGCAAGATGATACAAGGTGTTTGATGAAGTAAATGACATTGTACTGATATTAGAAATTTTAAACTACAGTGACAGACATTTGTTCGACTTATAACACTCTTATGAAGCATCATTCCCAAGTAATGGAATGAAAGGCTTAGTTAAGAACACCATATAACAGTTCTGTTAGTGACTGACTTCAATATGAGTGATAATTTACGTGTATTTTGCCATAAACTACATGGCCAAAAGTAGTTTATGCCTCCATTCTTCTGGAAAAGCTTTTCACACGATATTGGAGTGTGACTGTGGGAATCTGTGTCCAGTCAAAAGAGCATTTATGAGGTCAGGCACTGACACTGCATGAGAAGGTCTGGCTCACAGTGGACAGTCCAGTTCATCCCAAAGGTGTTCAGTGAGGTTGAGGTCAGAACTGCACAGGCCACTGGAGTTCTTTCGCAAAATAACTGATCAAAAAAAATTAAATCATGTTTTTATGGATCTCACTTTGTGTACAGGAGTACATTATGCTGAAACAAGAAAGGGTCTTCTCCAAACTGTTTCCACAATTGTCTAAAATGTCTGTAGCATTAACATCACCGTTCACTGGAGCTAAGGGGCCCAAACCCTGAAAAACAGCCCAGCCCATTGTCCCTCCTCCACCAAACTTTACTGTTGGTACATTCTGGTAGGTAGTGTTCTCCTGGCATCCACCAAACAATTTATCCATCAGACTGCCAGGTGGTGAAGTGTGGTTCATCACTCCAGAGAACATGTGTCCACTGCTCCAGAATCCAGTGGCGGCATGCTTTACCGTGCTCCAGCCGACGCTCGGGCATCCTTTAAACATGGCATCCTACGACAGTATACAACCTTCTACTGCCAGTGTTTGTCGGTGAAGATGCTTGATTTTATACACCTGTTAGCTGTGGTTGTGCCTGAAACATGTCAACTTCATATTTTTTATGTTAAACTCAATAAATAAATTAAAATTGTGTACTAACATTTTTAGAAAAAGCCATATTTAAGTGTGTCTTCTTTTGCAGAATGTGTTAATGTATTTTCAAACATGTAATTTGACCAGGGCTGTCCAAACTTTTGCAACCGCACATGTACGTACAAAAATTATGCACTTGAGTAAAAGTAGAAGTGCCTAGGTAAAATATTACTTGAGTAAAAAGCAGAAGTTCCCAGTCTTTCTACTAAAAGTATTTGTATAAAGTCACAAAACTGCTTGTGAATGTACTTAAGCATCAAAAGCCGAAGTACTGTGAGTTATTACAGCTAAATTATTAAAATATCATATCGTTGCTGTCCAAAGAAAAACAGGTATCTCCAAAAATAGCAACTTTACAGAAGAGGGCAAAAACTTTCTTCACTTTCAATGTAAGTTAATGGAAAGAGATCTTCCATCCATCCATCTATCATCTAAACCGCTTATCCTTCTGGGTCGCGGTGGGGTGCTGGAGCCTATCCCAGCTGTCATTGGGCGGAAGGCAGGATACACCCTGGACAGGTCGCCAGTCCATCACAGGGCAGACAGACAGACATACACTTTCACACCTAGGGGCAATTTAGCACGTCCAATTGGCCTGACTGCATGTTTTTAGGCTGTGGGAGGAAACCGGAGTACCCGGAGGAAACCCACGCAGACACGGGGAGAACAGGAAAGAGATCTTATTCTAAGCAATTTTGGAGAATGTCTGTTGGTCCAATCATCATGAAATTTTCACACAGCGTAAAGGACATCTGCTGAGCTCAAATGATGCAGAAAAGCAAAAATCACAAAAAATGGAGATACATGTTTTTCATTGGACAGCGATGATATATATGAGGGGACCTGTGTGGCTGCAGACATGAAAGACTGTATATAAAACATGAAATATGATAGATGTTCATGTTTGCAGCCTATTGAAGGTCTTTTTAATTCAAGCTGTACTTTGTACTTCACCTCCGGTAGAATCATATCCACTGTTATATGGTGTTTTAACTAGGCCTCAGTCTTTCAAGCTCCGTTCCTTGGGAATAATGCTTTGTTACAGTGTTATAAAGGGTACAAATGTGTGTCACTTTAGTTTAAGACCACTTATGTCAATACCATAGTCTTTCAATTCAGAAAACATCTAATGTCATCATGTGATTACTTTTAAAAGCTGTTCATGAACTCAAGTATTGGGTTATTAATATGCTAATCAGTGCTAATGCATGTGTTATAAGTCCCTTTGAATTCAGCCTTTAAATAAAGTATTTCCATAATATACACAGTTCTAATAATAATGCCCTACACAATAGCGATGGTGTATGTTGGCATTATTTAAGATTCTCATGTTGATGCTGCATTCAGTTTTGATGTATTCTTTGTTTAAATGTAATATTTAGTTGGGGCCGTACGATTCTTAAATAAATGAACTCCAAAGCCCTTGCTTTCATACTTTTAGACGAGCTGCTGCTTGAATTGCATGCTGCTTTCAGAGAGGATATTAAAAGCAGTAATGTACACTCAGGATCATTACAATAGCTTCAGCATCCGTTTCATGTTCAATCTTTTATTGCCTGGATCTTTCCTCTGAAGTCTCGCTGTATTTTGAGGCCTTGCCTGTGGGCTTGATGAAATTAAAATGTGAACCCTCCTCATCGCACCACAGACGGTGAACTGCTTTCATTTCATTGAGTAAGAAGATTCATTTCAATCAGTAATGATCAGGACAGGTAAATAGGTAATGGCCCTAGTGTGCCCTGAATTGAACTTCAGTATAAAACCCTCAAATAATGCAGACATATATCATTTCTAGCTTGGTAAATAAATATAATTACAGTTGTGTGATATTTAAAGCCCTTTTCATCATTCTAGTAGGGTTGTTAACAGATTCTTCTAGCATAAGATGCAGAAAAAGAGCTTCACAATGATCAGTTTTCATGAAAGGCCAAAAGTAACTGTGGAGGTCTGTTGATATAGAGGCAATACTTTTCTTGAAGGGTGTCTACGTAACACACTCATAACCAGTGGTGGACAGTAACGAAGCTAATGTAATTCGTTACTGTACCTAAGTAGTTTTTTCGTGTATCTGTACTTTACTGAAGTTTTTCCATTTTGGGCGACTTTTTACTTTCACTCCACCACATTTCAAAGCCAATTATCTCACTTTTTACTCCACTACATTATGAGAAATCTGTCGCTCCTTTTGGCTTATGTGGGCATAAAAACGTAACATGTCAAAATGAAGGAAGCGCAATGCAAACACACCAATCAGGCCACAGCGCGCTTTGTTTAGACCTGTTGGTCATACCGACCCAGTGCAGCACACGGTTCAACGTCAGTGCAGCAGCGTAAAATTTTGGGTCTATTCAACATAAATGATGAACTAACCTAACTTTGTGTAAACAGACCACAATATAGAAATATGTACACATATGCAGTTGTGACTGACGTGTCTTTTTTCTGAATTTATACAAACACTATTTCATTTTATAGTAAATTTGTTTTGTCTAGTTTATGTTTATGAACGGAGACCTACAGATGCAGTTTAGTAAAGGAAACTCATTTGTGAATCTGAGTTTAAAGTTTTCATTAAACTTAAACTTGTAACTAAGTTCAAATAAATCTTACACTGAAACTTTGCTTGTTTGTAAAAAGTGATTTCAGAGCCACTCAGTTCTACCTGATGGAAACTGTTTACCTTTAGTGTTTTGTGCTTATGATAATTTTAATAGACATCAGCGTCACTAATTAATGACATTCTATTAAAAGACTGGTTTACCAAGAGAGACGCTGGAGTATTTTCACCTAAATTAGTTAATGAAGCGAGTCTTGTTATAAAACGATAATAGGACATTAAAGTCATAATTAATCTTTTAGTGCTTTTACTTTCGATACTTAAGTACATTTAAAGGCAAACACTTTTGTACGTTTGCTCAAGTGGAGGTCTAAAGGGAGGAACTTCTACTTTTACTGGAGTAATATTTTACCTTGGGTGTCTCTACTTTAACTCAGGTACATGATTTGTGTATTTCATCCACCACTGCTCATAACATCTTACATAAATACTTCCTAACATAACATGAACGTTTAAATCAGTATTCATAAAATACACGTTTTACATGATATTGATATGGACTACTGTGACATTTTACTGAGAGACACTTTTCAAAATAAAAGTCATCATTTTTTTAATTTGGAGAAATATATTATTTTTACTGAAGTGCCTCATTTCTGGACAGCCAAAATAAAAATGACTTTGCTTTACCCCTTTGGTCATTAAGTGCCTATACTTTCTCCTATACTTTGTTTCTTATTAAGCTTTTGTATTTTGCCTTTTTATTCTTTCTCCTTTTTTCCTACATCTTTAAAATGTAAATGTGCTGAAGGGTTTAACTCTCTTGGGGTTAAATGCTAGCACTGTTAGTGATGCTCTTCCTCACTTATGGTTTTGAGGAAGGCACAAGTGTAACTGTTTATCGGTTATCTTAAATTTTCTATTTATCTTTAATTTTCACTATTTGAGGCTAAACGTTGCACTGTTATCTCAAAGGATTCATAAGTTCTGTTCTGCCTTTACCTCAAAAGTGAAGGTAGTTGACCAGACTGAAATGCATGTTATGTGGATCTTTAAATTGCAATACAAAGTAGTCTACTTACATTCATGTGGCTATCCAACATCTACAGGATCTATCTATATTTAATTGAAAAATAATGTAGTTTTTTAAAATAAAAAATTCGGACTTTTATTTTGGAAAAAAAAGTTATCTCAGTAAAATGACACACTAGTCCATATTTATGTCAAATAAAACATGTATACTTTGTAAAGGTTGATTTAAACATTCATGAACATGTTATGAAGTGTTTATGTAAGATGTCATGAATATGTTGTGTAGACACCCTTCAGGTAAAGTGTTACCAATATACACTGACGTTCCACAGGGGGTGTATGTAGAACCATGACAACTCAAAGAGGCATTTGAATGCTTAAATGGTTCTTTCCCTGGTTCTGATAAAGAACCTCTTCTTTGAAGAACATTTTTGAAGGATGGTTCTATTTAGTACTACAAAGAGTTCCATTATTGTTAAGAACCCTTTTAGTGTGTAAAATAAAATACTTATAGTTATATGATTAAAGTGCTTTCCATGACTCTATATGCCTTAAACATGTAGATATAGATTGATTATGATGAAATGCCAAGTTTAAAGTCCATCTTCATGAAAAAGGCACTCATTAGTAGCTTCCACTTCTGAAGGTGTTTGAGATTCACACTTGCAGGCAGGAATAAATGTGTGGTCTCATTAATTTTACGCATCCCCTGCGGAGGCTCTTCCAGAGGAGCGCTAAAGCACCTAACTCAGCCCAGCTAGAGCCAACACGTGCGCTTTAAAAACCACTCCACTTCGTGTTTCTGGAACCTTTGGGCTGGTCCCCTGTAACAGGCTGCGATTCATTATTGATTAGTTTAGGTTTCTCCGGCGCTCCTGCGACGTTCCAGCGCGCTCTTAGTGTATGGCGCTGCTTGACAATGAGCAGAAGTGAGCAGAAGAAGGCTCCGTACTCAGGCTCATTGACTTAATGAGAAGAAAGGCAAAGGCTACAAAACAGGAACCAGCAGATGCGCTTATTTATTATTTACGCCGAGCCTCTGACATCCTTTAGAGAGAGATTCTCAGAGCTGTTGGCATCAAGGTCTACAGCTTAGCAGATGAGCTTCCACCGAGGGGGGCCACCACTGAGAACAGGGAGTGATGGAAAGAACACACACAGAGACATAATACACTCAGGTCACCAGTGTAAACTGATAAAGGCTCCATAAAGTCTCTGTAGACACCCAGAAAACGTACTGAGTTAAATTAAACAGGGTAAATTACATAATAGTGTATACTGTGCAGTGTATACGGTGTATAGTGTATCCTGTGTAGTGTATACTGTATAGTATAGTACATATGGTATAGTATATATAATGTAGTATGTACTGTGTGCTGTATATACTCTGCAGTGTATTCTATGTATAGTGTATCCTGTGTAGTGTATGTTGTGCATAGTATATACTATAGTGTGAGGTGTTTAGTATCTAATGTGTAGGCTATACTAAATAGTGTATAATGTATACTGTATAGTGTACACTGTATAGTATATACTGAGTAGCATATAGTGCGTATTGTATAGTTTATACTGTACAGTCAGTACTGAGTAGTGTATGGTGTATACTGCATAATATGCGCTGAGTAGTGTATAGTGTATACTGTGTAGTCTATACTGTATACTGTAACGTGCATACTGAGTGGCGTATAGTGTATCGTGTATAGTACGTAGTCTATCCTGAGTAGTGTATAGCGTACACCGCATAGTCTATACTGAGTTGTGTATACTGTATACTGTAAAGTGAGTTCTGAGTAGTGTATAGTGTTTGTAGTCTATACTGAGTAGTGTGTAGTGTATGCTGTAGAGTTTATACTGAGCAGCAAATACTGTATACTGTATAGTATATACTATGTAGTATTTACTGTGTTGTATATACTGTGCAGTGAATTTTTTTGTATTGTACATACAGAGTGGTGTATAGTGTGTAGTCTGTACTGAATAGCGTATACTGTATACTGTTAAGAGTATACTGTATAGCTTATAGTGTATACTGTATAGTCTGTACTGAGTAGTGTACACTGTATGGTCTTTACGGAGTAGCATATAGTTTATAGTGTGATGTCAATCTACTGTTATTCATTAAAAAATCAAGTTTGTTGATATGCTCAGCCGTCACTAGTGTGTAAAATACAATATTTAAAATTGTGCATTATAAGAAAATATACTTTTACAATATTGCAATACAAAATGTGTTGAAGATAAATGCTTCAAATGATCCTGATATACATCATCAGTGTAATAATTACAGAGTGTCTGATCAAACAACATAACCCAATAAATGCATTAATTAGTTATTGTCATTGTAATTAAAGCTCTTTTTTATAACTGTAGTGGGATCGTTAGGAAATATTCCCATCTTAAACAGTAATAATTTAGACACTTTAGAACTGGGGGTTATCATTGTAACTGATCTAGTGCCACTCTAGTCTGTTATTCTCACTTCGTCCCACAAAGTAATATGTCACTTTACTCTTAAAAGCTATTTTAAAAGTGCCAACCTGTAAAACCTGGAGCAAAGACTTTTGGCACAAATTGCACATAAATTTTATGACGACACACCGCGTACATTCAATTAAGTGCTCAGAATATCACAGCAGATGGGCTCTATAAAATTGCTCTAGACGGAGTAAAAGTGAAGGAGGAAAGTCAATATGGTCCTGCCAAGTTTTTCTCTTTTTTTTTGATCAAAAACAATTGTCTGTCAATGAGCCAGTATGCAAATGGCAGAGCTGAATTTAAACGCCCCATTAAATGGGCCATAAACTGTAATTACATACCGAGACAAAGGAGGGAAGATAGAGGTTTTGGTCATTAATCTGCTGGAGAGGAGTGCAGGGAAAAATCTCATCAGAAGAGTGAGGCGCACCGATGCTAATAAGACGCAAAAGGGCTGTTCACATGTTCACAGATTGGAACAAAAAGGAAATTAAGCCTTCCTTGTTATATTTCATAAATTGTAACTACTACTGACCATCAGATCTTATCACAAGACCAAATATACACTGTTGTACTGATTTAGTCAACTAGGTTTGCTGGATCCTTGAGTAAAGTGAGGATAAAAAGCCAGGCCCAATGACGTGTTGATTTTCTAAGTGAAAGTTAGATCCTTTACAGTGAACGCTACGTGCTTCTATCTCTATTTTTCATTTATATTTCAGTTTTTATATTTTAACCTATTTTCACTTAGAAAATCAACAAAACATGTCATTTTACCAGGGGCTCCCAAACATTTGCATACACCTGTATTACAAACTTGAGACGTATCTTGAAAATATATGGAAACATATTTCCTTTGCATGTGGGCTAATATTTTTGTTTCCCATGCTTCACGCAAAAAATGTGAACGTGCATCTAAAAATGCCTGTAAAAATGTCTGGTAACACTTTCTATGAATGTCACCTTTGTAAGCATCTATAAACACATTCATAACATGTTATAATGCATTCATAAGACATTATAAACATTGATATAAATATTTATAAAAATGCATTATATGTTATAGCCATGTTTATTATGCATTATGAATTGTTAACATAATACATTATAAGTACTGATCATAACAAATTATAAGAGCTCATAAGTCGTATTTGTCCGCTCTAAGTAAAGTGAAGCGTACTGTACTAAAGCCTCCTCCAGTGTTCAGAGTGAGGCTTCAAGTTGAAGTATTTACTGAAGGATTTACTGAAACACTAAAACATTCACAGTAAAGCACATTACAGGCTTCAAATGTCAGAGTTTAAACTAGAGCTGCAGTCAGTGTTTTACCCAATGTGGGAAAGGTAATGTACACCACCGTTAGCTTGGTATTTGTCTTTACTTTACGCTCTCCAAGCTGGGACTGACTTCTTTGGCACTGACATTATAACATGTTATTAACACTATTTATAATGCATTATATTAACAATTCATAATGTATAATCAACATGGCTATAAAGTGTAATTCAGTGTAATTCTTTTTTATAAATATTTATAACCAAATGTCTGTGGTTGCAGAAACATCCAGTTACTGAATAATAAGGCTAAAGATCAAGAAATGAATAATGAGCCTGTGCTTTATAGGGTTGAACTTTAAAGGGACCCTGACTGATACAAAATTTCAATGCAGAGCTCTATGGATAGGCTAACTTACATTAGTCTAGGTTCTAGATTGTACGTCTACAGATCAGTGAATGGATAAAGGCCTGTTGCTGGAGGATTTTGAGAGCAGTCAGAGCTAGCATTATTCGTAGCATTGTACAATTGCCCTTCACATCATGGAGCATATTAAGCTAACTTTATAGTTGCAAATACAGTTACGAATCCCATTTTGAGCTACAAGACCGATTCATAATCTGCGCAGATAAATGTCAGCGTGAGAAATGGGAGTCTAGCAGTTTAGCGAGGCGTTAGCGCCGCAGCGCTGGGGCTCCTTTGGTGAATTAACCTGTCTTCTGTGTGTAACGGAGATTGATGTTAGCGATCCAGGTGTGTGAGGGGCACAGATGAACCAAGCAGCTAATTATGACCTAATTATAATCCTAGTGTGCAGTTCCCAGCGCTGCTGTAGCTACATCTCTGTCTTAGCTGTCAGCAGTCTCACCTCTGGACCTTCGTGATGCAGCTAATGTAGCCGTAGCTGTTGATTAAGCGGCTTTTGACTGTGAAAATTCAGGGCCTGCTGATAGTTTTGTGGTAATCTCTTAAGTAAAGATGATATAAAAGCTCAGCACCATTGCTTTTCTAAGGGCTCTATTGCTAAACCCCTGCACCAAACTAACAGGAAGCAGCAGGATTAGCCCACTTGCTCTGGGAGCTAAATGCCCTGCCTGGGAGCTTGCTGTGGATTTTTTTCTGGATAGCATGCTGTCCTTTTCTCTTGTAAAGGGCAACTCTACATGAGTCTGCAGGACCTGGGCCGAATTTGGAGCCGTGTGCCTTGTGTGTTTGGGTCACAGATTGGGCTAGTTCTGCTGGCCCAGCGTGGCTCCAGCGCAGGGGGACGGACATCAAAGAGCTCAGAATGAGAGAGGAGAGGAGACACTGCTATCAACCATCTGAACACACACAGGACTGAGGGCATGCAGGTGCTGACGCACACACCACACACACAGAGACACACACTCACAATCACACACACACACACACACACACACACACACACACACACCACACACACAGAGATACACACTCACAATCACACACACACACACACACAGACACACACACACACACACAGAGATACACACTCACAATCACACACACACACACACACACACACAGACACACCATTGCAGCAAGAGGGATGCTAGCATGGAAAGTGAGAGAGATTCTACAGAGATTCCTTTCAATAAAGTCCTAAAAATAAAACAAATTACAGATGATGCCAGAGAATTAAGCCTCCATTTCACAATGAGCCCAGTTCTTCACGCTAAAAGAAGCTTCGTCTATTACTACTCTGCCAGAAACACCAGTACAGACCAGCATTATGCTGGTCACCAGCCAAATCAGTATATGTTGTGTTTTGCATCCTGGTATGCTGGTCACCCGCAATTGAAACTGATGAGCGGGTCACCAGCAAAACCAGCATATGACGTGTTTTATGTGCTGGTATGCTGATCAACCAGCCTGGCCGTGCTGAGTGACCAGATAAAACTGCACCAGACCAGCACCAGACTAGCAAAACCAGTTTGGACCAGTGTGGAATTAATGCTGGTCTGTGCTGTTCTTTCAACAAGGTAGGCAAAGTCTACTTTCTTTCATTGACCCATCCAGTAATGGATCTTGGAGCATAATAAGTATAAATATCCTGTAGTATGTAAATATATAGTTCAGCAAAAAAAAAAAAAAGTTACACAAGTTGTCCCCTAGCCAAACGTACACACCTAAAAATGATGGTTCTTCTGATTCTTTAGTAAAATTATGGTTCTATATAGAACCATGAACACTCAAAGAACCCTATGCATGATGAAAGGGTTCTTTGGACTGTGAAAGTTCTTCAGATTGATGGAGAATATGCTGTAACAATAGAAGAACCCTTTTTGGTTCTATATAGAACCCTTTTGAAAAGCATACAGAATATTCTCTATCAATCTGAAGGAAGCTTTCACAGTCCAAAGAACGCTTTAGTCATGCAAAGGGTTCTCTGAGTGTTCAAGGTTCTATATAGAGTTTTACACTGATGCTATGATGCTAATTTAGCTAACAAGTAATGGAAGCTTATGCAGTGAATTAGCATTGTGCAAACTTGCCTACATGTCTTTCCAGGCCTTAAACTTTGATGAGTTGAACATCTTACTTACTCCTAAAATCCAGCCAAGACCAGCCTTTACTGGTAGCTTGTTTTGTTAGAGCTGGACTTTGATGGTCAGATGATTGACAAGCTGGAAATACTCTACTATGCTATGTTGGCCAACTAGCTGGTTAAGCTGGCAGAGCAGCCTGGATATGCATAGGATATGTTTTCATTTAAGTTTGATGGTTCAGCTTGTCTACCAGCATGACCAACTTGATCAAACCGCATGGACAACATGCTGTTGGACCAGCTAAACCTTTAAATTCAAACACAAACATATCCTATGCTAGTCAACCATATAACCCTGCTGAAAGAAAAACAGCAAAGCTGGATTATACTGGTCTAATGTTGGTTTAGCTGGATACTCAACATGGTCATGCTAGTTGACCAGCCTACCAGCATCCAAAACACAACAGTTTTCTGGTGGCCAGCCATGCTGGTCTCTGCTGATTTTTCTGACAGGGAAGCTGATTAAGCTTATGTTTTGAATTGGATGCTTGAATTTTATGGTTTAGCTGGTCTATATCAGCACGACTAACTCAATCAAACAGCATGACCAGATTAGTCTGCTGGTTTACCGTCTTAACCAGCTTGAGCTGGCCAAGATGTTTTTTTCAGCAGTGTAATCTGGAACAGACTTACTTATGTGGTTTCTGACACTGCATGACTCTGTTATCTATAAACACTGGCCAATAGGGGTGCGGGAAAAAAATAGATTCTTAGATGCATCACGATGCGGACGTGAACGAATCTGAATCGATTCACAAATGTCAAAAATCGATTTTCTAAATATTTAATTTATAGCGTAATGTTGACGGAACGCAAAAGGCGGAACTTGGAAGTGGGTAAGTGCAGCGCCCGGACAGTCTGTGGCGGCACATAACAAAAACACAACTGGATGAGTGAGAAATCCGACCGGCTCTCTCTGCATTAAAGCCAGGTTAGGTCAGGAGTCACAACACAAATGATAAGAAGAGCCATTTTGTCCTTTCAACAAAAATCAAACCACCATGGGAGCCACAACATTTAATGTCCAGTATGTGTCAGTGTGTGATAATGTCCCAGTATAGGTTAAACAATATAAATGAGAGCGCAGATTTACTTCGCTCTGCTTTAAGCTTCGCCTACAGCTGCTTTCCTCCCGTCTCCGCCAGAAAACTTTTCCTCAGAAGTTGATCAGTTAAATGTCTCTCAGCGTTCGACTGTTTTACGAGGCTGAAGTCGCTTCTTATTCTCCAGCTTCTTGTTCGAATATACCCGTTCCACCTTAAAATCTGACTGAGGTGCCGAATGTAAATGCAGCACCATTTAAGGTGGAACGGGAGAATTCGAAAGAGAAGCGACTTCATCTTCACCACTTTTTAGTGTTTGACGGTCTCTCATTGCAGATTTATGTACCAGGAAACCAACTGCGCTGCTTATGAATGCGAATAATGCATCGCTGCTATGTGACCTGCAGTCTGCACGCCGGTTCTTAGTCGCTGCGAAACAGGGCTTTCGCGCTATGCTGCACACGACCCGTTTCAAAGATACTTTACTGACACAGCGACCCCCCCCCGCCTCCGTCTCTACAACGAGACCAAAACTGAAATTATAAAATCAACTAAAGAAAACGGGTAGAATAGCTGTAACGTGCTGCGTGGACGTCCATCACCACTGGATCTTATTTCACCGTAACTGCGCATTTTATCACAGATGAGTAGCAGCAGCTTCTCGTTCTCTAAACAAGAGCAGTGAATCAGAGACTTCCAGTTCACTGCCACATCACTTCCATTTGATTTATTAATAAAAGATATTGGAAGTAAATTCATTATGGATCATTACAAATACTTTGCTTTAAAAGTACCAAGTCACTTTAAATAACAATAACACAGAGTCACTTAGTCACTTTAAAATGTATATTGTCTTTATATTCTGTGTATATTTTGTGTATATTTAATATATTTCAGTTGTTTTTTCTTGTATTTTTATTTTTACTTATTTACTTTCTGTAGAGTGATTATCTGAGCCTCACCACAAGCATTTCAATGCATAAATGTCCTGACATGTTGTATAAGCGACAAATAAACTTGAAACTGGAGCTCACACAGTGAGAGAATATAAATACTATATAGAAAAAAAAGATGCATCGATAATCGTTTTATAATCACATCGCAGCCTCTGAATCGTAATCGAATTCGTGAGGTGCCTAGAGATTCCCACCCCTACTGGCCAAAGTACGGACAAAATTCAGCTTCGAGACGACTGTTACTACTATACTTGTTTTTGTCCATTGTTATAGACAACAGTATATCACCGTGTCTTAAACCTCATGAGCAGCTCTATTTGAGAATACGTCACAACTCGACGTGATTTGAAGCAAACATGTGATGATTTACGCAGGCAATTTTCCCAATGCTAATTATAAACTTTGCCTCTTAGCTACATTAGCCTTGTAGCTCCAGCGAAAACTAAAGAAGTGAACTTCAGACACCAAATATGTCTCGGCTGATTGACGACATTTGGGATGAGGGGAAAAACGTGTAAATTACTTTTTCAACAAACAATCACTTCAAGCCAGGTCCCTGACTAATAACAATTCTCAGTGCAAGATCCCTATAAATAAGGTGATTTACACTAGGCTGGAGTCTGTAGCACACTGTCTGGAGAAGCAGCCTTCAGAGCACAGGAACATTTATTAGCACAGCAGGACCTTTCTCTCCCACTGCTGCTACATTTCACTTTCCCTTGTCTTGCAGCGTAGATGCTAACGCAATAACGGCTGCTCTTCCCTCTGCTTTGAGTCATCGCTGCCACCTGATCAAACTCATTAAGGTCATAAAAAGCAGAGAGAGAGTGTGTACCAGCGCATTCAGACGTACACGCTAATAATATTAAACCTGTTTTGTTGGAGATACGTGTGTCCATGTAAATCACTAAAATCTTAACTTTGTCCAGGATGATGAAGCTAGTTCTCGAGAGCATCGAGAATGAACTGATAATTATTATCCAGAAGGCCTCATATTTGCTCACAGTTCGACCCCTGCTGGTCTTCACACTACAGAAGCGTAGGCTTTCTGTGTTTTGCCCAAAGAATGAGTGAAATATGAAAATGCTGCAATGTAAGTTTTTGCCTGCAATCAGTGTGAGATCATCACTGAGGATAAGAAAAAGTGTGAGTTGGTACAGATTTCTCTGATTGATTTTTATGCAAATGGTATCTATAGTTAAAAGCACATACTGAAACTCTTTTGGGCCCGAATGTGGTTTCTGAAAGATTGTGGTTCTGATGAGTGCTACCATCACAACAGTACGTACTCCACTGAAACTCTGAAAGACTGTTCGAACCCTGCCTACAACCATCAGTCAAGCATGGTGGGGTTTGAGCCCCAGCAAGTTTAGTGGTGTATCACTGGAGTTTGGAGTGATTTGGTTTAATTGAAGGCATCAAGAACACTGATAAGTACAAACACAGTTTAATACATTGTGCAAAACCCTCTGAAAAACGTTTGACTGGGAAGAATTTTATGCTACAAGCACAATGATGGGAAGATCAAGACATACTTATCAAACAAAGAAACTGCTGGTGTTCTCAGAATGATGGACTGGCCACCCCAGAGTCCAGACATCATTGGGATTACATGGAAAGTATGTTTTTTTGTGACAACATAAAATGCAACCAACCTCTGAGACTGAACTTTGGAGGTGTGGAAAATTAACCCTGCAGATTTCTTTAAATAGACTGAAAGCAAGTTTCACAGAAAGAATGGAAGATTTAATGAGGGCAAATGGTGGGCACTGAAAGCTGAACTCTGAAACATTTGATATTATATTTATATTTGATAAGGCTCCTGTTTAAATTTCTGTTAAATATATGTTTTCTGCTTTATCCTGATGACTGGATGGCTGATCTTGTGTAATGTCAGGTGCCTCCAACATTTTAATATCTTTCGAATCTTTGCTTGATTCTGCATGTTGGGTTCATAATTTTTTTGTTGCTCTGTACAAAAACTCATTTAGTATGATGTATGCAGGCTCACCTCATGCCGCTCCTGCATTCAGGCAGCATACATCACTTTAAGCACAGGTTCACAGGACACTGGTTTTGATGTGTCTGCACTGTGCGAGGGCTATAACAGCTCCAACATGCATAAAAAAGGGATAAACTGAGGGCATAACTACTGGTAGGAAAGGGACTGGGGCCCTTTGTGCAAGGGGGCTGTGGCAACCAGACCCCCTGAAATCTTCATTGGACCCCTAATATAGATACTGACATAACTTTACACCCTTCACTCACAGAAAGATTCAGTTTCTTAACGGCGTACCTCACCAGTTAGCTTCATTCATAAGAACTGACATCTATTTACCTCCCTTTTATTTATAATGCATCTCATGCATGATAACTTTCAAACAGATCCTTCACAACCTGCAAACAGATAAATTAATTATTTGTAAATCTAAAATGATCAAAATGATTCCATTCAAGTCAAACATGAAAACATGTAAGCGGCTAACCTCGGCTCTTAGAGCTAGGCCTTTCATTTGAGCCATAAATATCAAACCGCTGTCAAAACATGAGGAAAAAAAACACTTCTACGATAAAGCTAACATCTGCTAGCATTCCTATGAGATTGTATTAGTTTGTTAGCCCTAAGATAACAGAGATTGACGTGAATTTTTTTGGCAGTTCTATCTTAAACACAGATTGTGACTTGTAGCAGTTTCACGCTGGTTCAGTAGAGAGGCCTGGTATAGAGCTGTTGGCACTGTTTTCCTTTTCTAGCAACCAACTGATGACGCTGACACTGTTATTCACAGTTAGTGAAGTATCTAGGACTTCCAGAAGGCCTAGAGTGACATATTTGGTCCTCGCAAATCAACTACGTACTATCAACGTAAACATACTATCAACTAAATCAAACCAACTATTGTAAACCAAAACGTGATTGGTCGATTTCCCATGTCAGTTTGCAATTAGGCTGATTATCTAATGTGTTAGGACTTCTCTTCAACTCTTGAAGTCCCAACCAATAGGAGAGCTTGCTTAGCTCATTGGCCAATTTACCAGTGGAGGTTTAACCCTTTTGATTCCATCCAGAACTCTGCCTCACTCACTTATCAGCCATTCTATCCTCCAGTACTCAATGGGCAGAATGCAGGAAACACCCTGTACAGGTTGCCAGTCCATTTCAGGCCAGACACACAGACATACACATTCCACACACACCTAGGGGCAATTTAGCATCTCCAGTTGGCCTGACTGCATGTCTTTGGACAGTCCAAAGAGATGCAGTCAGGCCAAGGAGACATGGCAATAACAAGCAACCTCCACCCTAGTTACCCAGCCAGGGAATCAAACCCAGACTCTTTTTGCTGTTAGGTAACAGCATTACCCACTGCACCACCTGCTGCCCTACCCATGTAGAACTGACACATTCAGAACTTATTGAATACTTGCAAAGTTTGAATACCTGTTGTCCTCCACGCAGCAGACTAGGGTTGATTCCCTGGGCAACCACACCAAGCTATACCAATATAATCCCTGGACAAGACTGAATTGTAATTTGCTCTGGATTAGAGCATCTGCCAAATGCTGTGGATGTAAGTTAATACAAATATGTATTTTGCACTGCATGGTTCTTGGGAATCTATGTAACCTGTTTATTTGGCCAGTGGCACCCCAGGCAGCAAATATGAGGTATAACTAATGTGACTGTCAATAAACTATCAATTAACAAAATAGTTAGTAGTCTAATGTAACCATTAAGGTTAATGATAAATGTTAGTGAGTTGGAGTGTTCTTGCTGTAATTTGAGGCTAATGTTCATGTTCACACTTGCTGGGTTGGTACTCTATCAGAGCGAAGAAGGGAAGAGTTAACATAGCTTAAGTCTTTCTGACAGACACCAGCATTGCTGTATACGCTAACATGCTAACTGGTCCACACTGATTTGCTGATTTCCTTATTGGTAAGTTTGAAACTCCACATGATATTCTGCACAAATGTAAACGGTTTTGCCGCTTATTCCAAAGATGAGGATTAAATGGGAAGGATGGAACAGGCCTCAGATGAGTGAAAAATGTGAAGAATTCTGATCTGTGTCTTATTCCCCAAAGGCAAAACTTGTGTTTGGTGACCGAGCAGTTTCGTGTCCTGCTTGAGTCACGGTCTCACTCTTCATCATCTGTAGGAAAAAGAAAGGTCAGGAGAGGGATTTTGACAGCTTCTGGGCTCTGGGCCATGTTTACCTCCAGAAGCAGACCAGGACACACAAGCAGAGCCCACAGCCACTGCACAAGAAGACAGAAGAAATGTTTTTGAATGTACACGAGAATGCACAATAACAGAAGAACGAAGCAGAGACCTTTCCAAATGAACTCCAACACAATAGTTTGGCCAAAATCCTCCTTACCTTAAACGGAGTCAGCCAAGACATGTTTGATGTTCTTTACTTTTGCACTTTACCTAATTTAGCTATCAAATAATCCAAATTCAATTTAACTTTGTCATTTATTGTCATTATACATGTACAGTGTATAGCGTTCGGCGTACAGTATAACGAAACATTTGGGGTGCTTCTCTGGTGCATAAACATTGAGACATGCACTGTAAAAAATGGCTCATCAAATTAACCTAAATAAATGTGGTAGCAAGCAAATTTACCAGTTTTATTCAACCTAAATAAATACTTTGAATGAACGTTTTTTTTTCAATCAATGTAATTTTATTAGTTCAATTGTTTATTACTACACGAAGCAATTTTTAGGTTGAATTGATGAGCTATTTTTTTGGCAGACACTCTTATTCAAGCGACTCACAATTTGATCATTTTACACAGGTAGGCGAAGGTATTGTTAGGAGTCTTGCCCAAGGACTCGTATGTGTAGAATGTAGGATGCTGGCCTAGGCAGGGTTGAACCCAAGTTTACAGCGCAGAAGGCAGAGGTGTTACCCACTACACTATACCAACCCATTCAGTACAGTATTAGTACTAGTAGGAAGATATTATGTATACCTAAAAAAAAAAAGTACAAAAGCAATCAACAATAAATAGACAATGGACAATAAATGCAGAATAAACTGAAGGCACAAAAAAGTACAGTAACACTTTCTATGAATGTCACCCTTGTAAGCATCTATAAACACATTCATAACATGTTATAATGCATTCATAAGACATTATAAACATAGCTATAAATATTTATAAAAATGCATTATGCATTATAGCCATGTTTATTATGCATTATGAATTGTTAACATAATACATTATAAGTACTGATCATAACAAATTATAAGAGCTCATAAGTCGTATTTGTCCGCTCTAAGTAAAGTGAAGCGTACTGTACTAAAGCCTCCTCCAGTGTTCAGAGTGAGGCTTCAAGTTGAAGTATTTACTGAAGGATTTACTGAAACACAAACATTCACAGTAAAGCACATTACAGGCTTCAAATGTCAGAGTTTAAACTAGTGCTGCCATCAGTGTTTTACCCAATGTGGGAAAGGTAATGTACACCACCGTTAGCTTGGTATTTGTCTTTACTTTACGCTCTCCAAGCTGGGACTGACTTCTTTGGCACTGACATTATAACATGTTATTAACACTATTTACAATGCATTATATTAACAATTCATAATGTATAATAAACATGGCTATAAGGTCTAATTCAGTGTAATTCTTTTTTATAAATATTTATAACCATGTTTATAATGCCTTATGAATACATTATAACATGTTATTAATGTGTTTATAGATGCTTACAAATGTGACATTCATAGAAAGTGTTACCAAAAGTACTGGTACATACACCGTAAAAAATGATCGGTCAGTTCAACCTAAAAAATGTTAGCGTTTTTACCATTGTTTGTAAACACTACCTCTAAAATTGCCACATACATAAACACACTTCTACACTGTAAAAAATAGCTCAACAGTTCAACCTGAAAAAATGTACTTCATTTAGTAACAAGCAACTGAACTGGTTTTATTCAACTCAAATTATTAGCTTGCTTGACAGAATCATTTATTTTAAGCATTTATTCAGGCTGAATAAAACTAGTTTGTTACCACATCAAGTAACTTTTTCAGGTTGAACCGACGATCCATGTTTTACAGGGTAGAAGTGTGTATCTGTGCAAAATGTGTGCAGCAGTTTCAGAGGTAGGAAATCAGTAAATTATGGTAAAAATGCAAATTTAGTATTAGTAAACGTGCCTAAACAGACTCTAACATTGTACACGTCGTACTACTGTCCAACTTTATCATACAGTGTCAGAAACCACATAAGTTTATATCAGATTACTGAGCGGCTTGAAGCCGTTTGAGGCAACTGTGTGATGAGTCAGGTATGGAATTAGCACAATGCTAACTGGTAGACTTTAAGCCTCCATCATCCTCATAGCTCAAACCTAAAGAAGCAAACTTTGAATACAATCAGCTATGAGACTATTGCTTTAAGCATCATAACCTAATCTGAAGGAAAACATATTTTTATCTTTCTGTATTTTTAACTTTCTGTGTGCTGTTTTCGGAATTAGCTTTTGTTTTTTCTTAACACTGTTCAGATTTGACACTAGACACCCACATCGTTCCTGTGGCTGTTCCAAACCGCGTCTCTCCTCCAAACAGTGCTGTCCTGGCAGTTTTTAATTGTGCCCATGGTGATAATCTTCCTCACTTTCATGCAGATTCTCATCCATGCCTCAGTAAAAACAAAAAGCTCTAAATGTTCAGAGCCTCAAAGGCCCACGGTTTTAACTGAGGGTAATGTAGCAGGCATATAAACCCCACTATGCTGTCATACCCAGTAATAGCACCACTTAGCAATGCAGTGGTGCACCATAACACTCGGGTGTGGCTTTACAGATGTGTTTGTGCCATCTGTGATTGGTGATCCCTCAGCGTTCAGCTGATCATGTTTTCTGTGGGAGAAATGATAGCGTAGCTCTTTCATCACAGCCCAAAGTGACTAACCAGTCAGCTGGCCTGCACTTAAATGATTAGAGTCAAGGAGAAAACATAATGAATTCCTACTAATAAGAAGAGCATGACAGCTTTGTCTAAGCTGGTCTAGTCCTGGTTTAGCTGGTTACCCAACATGGTCATGCTGGTTGACCAGCATACACTACATACAACATTAAGCAAATATTTTACATAAAACGTACTCAAAAAATATAAAAATATACTTTACGTATTTATATTCATTAGAAGCAACCCGATTTGGATAAATCCAAACCTGATTTAATTGAACTGTGTAAGACCTGTTAGATTTGTCCACTGAATCTTACTAGGAGGCAGTGCAGATGTGCGATAGTGACAGGTAACGCATCATCAACCAGGAAACTGCTTCAGCTGTGTTTTTTATCTCCTGCCATCCTTTGTTATTCAGTGCAACTGCAATGAAATAGTAAAGCGCATTAACTTAATTGGTAACACTTTCTATGAATGTCGCATTTTTAAGCATCTATAAACACATTTATAACATGTTATAATGCCTTCATATGGCATTATAAACATGGTTATAAATATTTATAAAAAAGAATTACACTGAATTACACTTTATAGCCATGTTTATTATACATTATGAATTGTTAATATAATGCATTATAAATAGTGTTAATAACATGTTATAATGTCAGTGCCAAAGAAGTCAGTCCCAGCTTGGAGAGCATAAAGACAAATACCAAGCTAACGGTGGTTATAATGTCTTATGAATGCATTATAACATGTTATGAATGTGTTTATAGATGCTTACAAAGGTGACATTCATAGAAAGTGTTACCACTTAATTTGTGTTCTTAATGTTTTTGACCATATATTAATGTTTCATTTTGCTCAATTTGAGAGAAACTCTAGACAACACCAGCAAACTAGCTAGGTAGCGTCCTTGCTACCTTACAAAAGGTAGATTAAATAAACAGTGGGAGGGATTTATTGTGAAGCAGTATATAAAGATGTATTCCATTAAAATGCAAATCAACAGTTGATGTTTTTTGTAAGTGTAGGTGACCTCGACATATTAGGGTGGCATGACGTGACTGATAGCGTTAGCTGAGAGCTGCACCTCAACAGGAATGTTGTGCACGTAAACATTTGCTTTAATTAGCAGTTCAGTTCTGAGTGAATAGAAATTCTAAACCAGGGAATTTGATCACAGCTGAAATATATAAAGTTATGTTCATTTCTTTCACTTTAGACTTTAAAGTTTACATGTGTCGTGTAATGAACCTCAGAAAATACTGCTTAATACAGTTTGGACTAAAATAAATGTTTGTGAATTTACTATGCATTGTTATTTAATACATTTACACAGTCTAAGTAATCGTGTTGTGAATACAGAAGGTACTATTAACTCTTTAGAAATATGTAAATGTTATGTAAACGGATTGCATAAATCCTACAAGCACTTCTAATTTAAATGTTATTTAATTCATTCAGGTTTATTGAACATGATGGAGAAACATAAATTATAATACCATTTTTGCATGGATTTATGCATTTAAATTGAATGGAAAATTGGTGTGTAATTAAAATACATAAGTTTTAACTTTTGGGCTTAAATATTTTTTTGAGTGCACCGTTACCCATAACATAACATATGCTGGCTTTGCTGTGCTGGTCTATGCTGTTGTTTTCTAGCAAGGATTTTCTTTACATACTATAAGAGAGTGAAATCAGGGAGTGCCAGCTGAGCATTTCACTTGATGATAGGTGTTTGGAGGTAAAACATGAAACCTTAGGTTAATATTATTTTCTTTTGCATGGTGATCAAAAATAAGAAGACATTTTAGAGAGACTTCAGTCAAAGGTTACAGGAAAACAGGAATTTTGTCTTTAAAATAGCATGAACTGTGCTTACTGTGACCAGGATTATCAACAAACAAGATAAACATTTCAGTCTCAGGTTGATTTCAGCCTTTAGACAGAGCACATTTTCATCATAGATGGTCAAAAATCAAGCTCATCATTGTCTTACATCCTGGTAATCATTGTTCTAGTTCTGGCTAATCATTGTCCAGCTAATTATTTCTCGTTTGAAACCAGTTAATCATTGTTTTGGATGCAGCTAATCATCTTGGATCCTGCTAATTGTTGTCCTAGATCTAACAAATGATTGTCATAGATGCAGCTAATCATTGTTCTATATCTGACTAATCATTGTCGTGCAAACCTAATTCCAAAAGGTTGGTACAGTAGGAAAAATGCAAACACAAACAAAAAAGCAGAGATTTATAAATCCACATTTACCTGTTTTAAATGAAGACTACCTATACAATGTTTCACCTTCAACTTCTTCGTTTTTTTGGTAACACTTTCTTTTTTTTGTGATCAATATTATATTAAAGTAAGTAAGTAAGTAAGTAAGTAAAAAAAATAAAAAATAAATAAAAAAACACGAGAACTATGTTCAAAAAGCCCAGGACATGCCCACAGAGCTTCCCACAACAAACATAGTACGGAGACAACAATCATCGCTAGACATCAAAGTAGCAACACCGACGACGACGGCAGTGATGGTCAGTGGCAGAACCACACAACAGGAAAAGACATACACACCAAAGCAAAAGACATATAAACAAATTAATACCTAAATAGATGAATGAATAAACTCAGTATACTGAAGTTTACACCCTCATATCAGTTAGAAAAGGTTACTATGCTCTCATTACTTTTAACAGCTCTTTCTCAGTATTTGACCAGGACACAATTGTTCTTATTTTGGCCTTATTGATCCTGGCTGTACATTCCAAAGGAGCGATGTCCCGAAAATAAGTAAGCCAAACAAGATGCATAGGAACGGAGGGTTCAAACCATATTTTCAGTATTGTCTTTTTGGCTGCTGTGAGGCCAGCCAAAAAAAATCCTTTTTTGATGAGTAGAAAACAGTTCTGAGTCATCAAGTAGGAGGAAAGTCCAGGGATCTTTGTGTACAGATTTTCCCAAAATATTGGAGAGAGTATTTTGAACATATGACTTGGTAACACTTTCTATGAATGTCGCATTTGTAAGCATCTATAAACAAATTTATAACATGTTATAATGTATTCATAAATTTATAAAAAAGAATTACACTGAATTACACTTTATAGCCATGTTTATTATACATTATGAATTGTTAATATAACGCATTATAAATAGTTTTAATAACATGTTATAATGTCAGTGCCAAAGAAGTCAGTCCCAGCTTGGAGAGCGTAAAGTAAAGACAAATACCAAGCTAACGGTGGTGAACATTACCTTTCCCACATTGGGTAAAACACTGATGGCAGCCCTAGTTTAAACTCTGACATTTGAAGCCTGTAATGAGCTTTACTGTGAATGTTTTAGTGTTTCAGTAAATCCTTCAGTAAATACTTCAACTTGAAGCCTCACTCTGAACACTGGAGGAGGCTTTAGTACAGTACGCTTCACTTTACTTAGAGCGGACAAATACCACTTATGAGCTCTTATAATTTGTTATGATCAGTACTTATAATGTATTATGTTAACAATTCATAATGCATAATAAACATGGCTATAATGTATAATGCATTTTTATAAATATTTATAGCTATGTTTATAATGTCTTATGAATGCATTATAACATGTTATGAATGTGTTTATAGATGCTTACAAGGGTGACATTCATAGAAAGTGTTACCGTATGTATATTGTATATATATATATGTATAAATAAATATATGTCCAATCTGAAATTGATGCCTGTAGCACCTTCTAAAAAGTCTTTGTCATTGCAGATCTGTCTAATCATTGTCCTCAGCCAGGTGTAGAACGTGGTATGGTTGAAACGAAACTCTGGGTTTCCAACTCTGAGTAGCTCTGGCGCTAGACTCTGCAGGAAGGTAGATCCTGAGGAGCAGAGTTTGAAATAAAACTCTGCAGGGGATGAAAAAAAAGACTCTGCAGTCTGGTAGATCTCCAGCAGCAGTGCTTGGCAGTCCTGCTTTAGGGAGACCCACATGGTGTCCAGCTCTTTCTGTTCTGTATCCATCTTCATCTCGGTAGGAGATGAAAACTTTTTATCTCATCTCTCTGTTTCTGGCTCTCTTGTTCAGACAACACTACTGCAGTGACTGGAGACTCAGTTCACTAGTGTTAGCATGAAGTATGGAAACGTGAGGAGATTGTATTGGAATTAAGACTTAATTGTAAAGTCTTCTTACTGTATTTGTTCAGCAGCCGTGCTGAAGCGATGTCTAAATACACTACATGTCCTAAATGATTGTAGATCTGCTCATACAACATTTCGTCCGAAATCAAGTGGTATTAATAGTTAGTTTGTGAACCTTTGCAGCATTAACAGCCTCTACTTTTCAGGGAAGACTTTACAGTAGTTGTCGGAAAGTTGATTTGATGCTCCCCCAGAGCTGTGGGGTTTATACCCCTCTAGTTGATTGACATTGGGCACAGCTAAACACTTACTCTGTTCAGCAATAACACTAAAACCACCTCCTTGTTTCTACACTCACTGTCCATTTTATCAGCTCCACTGACCATATAGGAGCACCATATAGCTCTACACTTACTGTTTCTCTGCATACTTTGTTACCCTGTTCTTCGATGGTCAGGACCCACACAGGACCCTCACAGAGCAGGTATTGTTTGGGTGGTGGGTCATTCTCAGCTCTGTAGTGACACTGACATGGTGGTGGTGGTGTGTTAGTGTGTGTTGTCCTGGTGCAAGTGGATCACAGCAGTGCTGCTGGAGTTTTTTAACACCTCAGCGTCGCTGCTGGACTGAGAACCAAAAACATCCAGCCAACAGCGTCCTGTGACCACCAATGAAGGACTACAGAATGACCAACACAAACTGTGTTTTTACCTTAAAAAATCTAATTCTGCTGTGGAGCCGCAACAGGGCAGTAAAAGAGCCGCAGCTCCGGAGCCACATGTTGCCGACTCCATGCTGGTAACCTGAACAAGCTGGTCAGATTCCAGGGTGGGCAGGAGTGTTGAGTTTCAGAGATCAGTAGGTTCAAGAGTCCTTTGTTAGCCTAGAGCCGTGGGTAGATCAGAACCACTTTGGTGAAGCAGAATGTTCATCAGTTTAAATAGCCCAAATATTTTAAATAAACCTCTGATGCGTTCCATTTTTCATGGTACACTCTTAAAAAGATGGTTCTTCAATGGTTCTTTAGTAAGGACGATGGTTCTATATTGTGCTGTGAACTCAAAGAACGACTTGCATGCGTAAAGGCTTCTATATAGAACCATATACAACACATCCTGCATCAATGAAAATTTCACCATGGAAAGGGTTCTTTGAGTGTTCATGCTTGTATATAGAACCATTGTCTTTACTAAAGAACCCTCAAAGATCCATCTTTTTAAGTGTGTACTTGGTGTTTAAAGGGACACTCTGGCCTCTTAAAAATGATGTTTTTTTAAGGGTTCCTTAGTAAAGAAAATGCGGTAACACTTTCTATGAATGTCACCTTTGTTAGCATCTATAAACACATTCATAACATGTTATAATGCATTCATAAGACATTATAAACATAGCTATAAATATTTATAAAAATGCATTATACATTATAGCCATGTTTATTATGCATTATGAATTGTTAACATAATACATTATAAGTACTGATCATAACTAAATAATTAGAGCTCATAAGTGGTATTTGTCCGCTCTAAGTAAAGTGAAGCGTACTGTACTAAAGCCTCCTCCAGTGTTCAGAGTGAGGCTTCAAGTTGAAGTATTTACTGAAGGATTTACTGAAACACTAAAACATTCACAGTAAAGCACATTACAGGCTTCAAATGACAGAGTTTAAACTAGTGCTGCCATCAGTGTTTTACCCAATGTGGGAAAGGTAATGTACACCACCGTTAGCTTGGTATTTGTCTTTACTTTACGCTCTCCAAGCTGGGACTGACTTCTTTGGCACTGACAGTATAACATGTTATTAACACTATTTATAATGCATTATATTAACAATTCATAATGTATAATAAACATGGCTATAAAGTGTAATTCAGTGTAATTCTTTTTTATAAATATTTATAACCACATTTATAATGCCTTATGAATACATTATAACATGTTATAAATGTGTTTATAGATGCTTACAAATGCAACATTCATAGAAAGTGTTACCGAAAATGCTTCTCTATGGAACCTTGAACACTCAAAGAACGCTTTGTATGATTAAAGGGTTCTTTGCATCATAAGAAGGCTCTTCAGATTGGTGGAGGATGTGCTGTAGATGGTTCTATATAGAACCTTTTTCAAAAGGGTTCTATATAGCACCAAACAGGGTTATTCTATTGTAAAAATCCTAACATTGTAACAACAGAAGAAGCCTTTTTTGGTGATGTTCAGAACCTTTTTTTAAAAAGATTCTATATAAAACCATCTACAGCGCATTCTCCACCAGTCTGATAAACGCTTTCATGATGCAAAGAACCATTTAATCATGAAAGGGTTCTTTGAGTGTTCATGGTTCTATATAGAATTATTAGAGCCATCATTTTTAAGTGTACTTTTTAAGTGTACTAACCTCCTAAAGTGGTGCAGCAGGAGCCTCTAGAGTGAGATTTTCAGGTTTACAGACTACAGAACCCCCGTCTGATGATGTGTCTTTAAGGTGGGAGGAACATTTGGAAAACTACAAACTCATTTGTGGTGCATTTTCGCTGTTTGAAATAATTTTTTCCTCACGTCTGTGTTTATTAGCCTGTACGTCAGTGGATTTCTTTATGGATATGAGGTGAATGGTTCCCAATTGTTGTATGATGCATTTGCATAATGTATGCTGGGTAATGTAGTGAGAGAACATTGATGGATGAAAACACAAGGATGCAAAATCATGAATTCTGTCAAATCGATGAGACTGAGGGATGCAATGCTGCACTAATAAATGACATGACAAATAACACATTAAGTGCTAATTTTAGGTCAAATTGCCCCTTTAACGTCTCAAGATTACTCTGAAATTAATCTCCGGGGGTCGATATGCAACCCAAGAGCCCTAAAGTCTCATTTCTTCACTTTCTGTCATTTTCACTCCACACTGAAAGAGAGTTGGTCGATGGAAGTTTATTTTCCAAATGAAGGTAAAAGACTGTTTGAAGTGAATGTTTCTGTTTTGTGTTTACACTCCCCGGCCACTTTATTAGAAACCTCTCCCTTGTAGCTTCACCTCCTATTGTACAGGTAGAGACTATAGCTCTGGACACCAGTGGTCCTGTGGTCAGAAAGTGAGTAATAATGAATAGGGTACAGGACAGATGATAATGATGATTAGTATAGTGAACCTACAATACTGTGCAAAAGTCGGAGACCACCCTTCATTTTCGCTCAAAACGGCCATTAATTACTAACCCAACTCCAAAAAACCTGGGACAGTGCTAATAAAGACAGACAGCAGTGATCAGTAAAGTCTGTTCTACTTGTATTAAATTGAAAACAGAACAAAAACACCATCTGATGTTTTACTTTATTGTTTTTTGTAAATGTTTGCTCGTTCCTCATTTGTTGTCAACACCTTGTTCCTAGAAAGTTGGGAGAGGAGCATGTTTACCACTATATTACATAAGCTTTGCTTTAAACAACATTTAATGATCATTTGGGGACTAAAGACACCCAGTGATCCAGTTTTGAAAGTTTAGTTTAGTGCTATTCTTGTTATACAAGTATTCAGCTGTGCAGCCGTACAGGGCCTTTGTTTTCATATTTTGAACTGAATAATGCACCACATTTTCAAAGGGAGTCAGCTCTGAACTGCAGGAAGGCCAGTGGTGAATAGTGTTCATTGAACACATTTTGTCTAGTATTTATTTGTCAAGTATTTATGAGCTCATATGGTGAAATTCATCATAGAAGTATGCTGGTTTTTCATGCAGTGCTGTCTGAGGCTCATTCCATTGTGGTTTCTGGCCTTGCCCTTTACACGCAGAGATTTCTCTGGATTATTTGAATTTTGGATGTTATTATGCACCATAGAGGGTAAAATGCCTAAAATCCTTGCTATCGTTCGTCAAGAAACATTATTTTTTCATCTGTTGGATTTTTTGCTGATGCATATTTGACCAAGTAATAAGCCTCGACCCATCCTAGCTCATAGAGGACGAGATCTTTCCTGGATGATCCTTTAATACCCAAGCATGATTGCATCACCTGTTCAAGCTGTTTCACAATGTTCTATGTTTAAAACATCCCCTGTCCCAACTTTTTTTGGAATGTGTTGTAGGCATCAGTTTCATAATGAGCTTACATTCACAAAAAAACAACAAAGTCGATCAGGTAAAACATTAAATGTCTTGTCTTTGTACTGTTTTGGTCAAATACAGGTCAAAGCAGATTTACACATCTCTGTTTTCAGTTGCATTTCACCTGCTGTCCCGACTGTTTCGGGACTGGGTTTGTACATTTTTCATGAGGTATTTCTAAGATAATCCACTTGCACAAGGAAGGGGAAAGTCAAAGGAAAACAGGAGTTTCCCCAAACTTGAGTGAGATTCCTAACAACCATGGTAGACCAAGAGCTGGTAGACACCAAAACTGCCCCCATCAGATAAACAGCACTTAAAGCTTTCATCTCTGAGAGAGAGGAGAAAATCAAGCAGCTTCAGATCTGAAAACATCCACAGGTGTTTCTGTCCATCCTTCCACTGTGAGAAGACGACTCAGCGCTGTGAGTGTGGCTGTCAAACAAAGAAGCTGCTGGTGTTCTCAGAACAGTGGACTGGCCACCCCAGAGTCCCGGCCTCAATCTCCTTGAAGGTGTTTGGGATTACTTGGATCATGGGAGGCAGAGGTGCAACCAACTCCTAGGACTGAACTTTGGAGGTGTGGAAAAATATCCTTTCTTTGAAAAACTGAAAGCAAGACTATCGAAAAGAATGGAAGCTGTAATCAAAGCAACCGAGGACAAACTAAATATTGAAAAATTGATATTATACTTGATGTCAGAGGCTTTTGTGGAACCTTCTCTTAAGTCCATGTTTTATGCTTTTTTTCTGATGCTAAAAAATGAATAACTGGCTGGAAATTAAACAAATGAAGGGTGGTCCCTGACTTTGAACAGTACTATATAAGGTAGGTAGAGCTCATAAAGTGACCAGTAATAAAATGGCCAGTGACTGTAAGCTTCAAATATATTATTTTCCTGCCCTGTAAAATGTTTGGACAAATAAACCTAAGAAAATGGTTACATTCCTTGTGTTTATGGCATGATACTCATATTTACATTCAAGTGATTCAAAAATGCAAGATATTGCTATAGGCGGAAGAACAGCGATAAAAAGAAACCATTTGTGCTACTGAACATGTACGTTTGTAGACTATTATAGAGAGTAAACGTCAAGCACTATACAAATCACAACCCGTGCAAAATATGCTCTTGTATACAGTATTTAAAAACTATAACCTACAGCTACATTGCATTTGTCATTTAACACGGTTCTTTTACAACACTTTACACACAGTTTGGGCTCCTTGGGTGGAAAAAAATTCTGAATGCAAAACACAAATATTACATACTGGTTAGAATCTCGACAAACAGCAGAATACGAATCCCTTTGGAGTAAGTCCTCTGGTTACATGTCCTCTTCTCAGGCTCCTCGCTTCTCAACCTTTGTGGTCTGGAGTTTTCAGTCCTGTCCTCAGTGACCCTCAGCCAGACCACACTTCATTTCTGAGCCACGTAATTAGCATCAACAGCCTGGGCTCACCAGGATCTGTGTCTGAAGCTCAAACTAAACAAAAGCGTGGACTGTATGGGGGTCAATCAGGACTTGATTGAAAACTGCTGATCTAGAGCAGTGGTCACTAATCCCTCACTTTGAGATCCACTATTATGCAGAGCTTTAGCTCCAACCCCAATTTACCACACCTAAGTACCACACCAAGGTCTGCCAGTTGTAGTGTACACCAGTCATTCTGCAGGATTTATTTAAATATACCCAATTTTAGCACTTAAAACAGGTGCAGCGTAGAATCTCAGACAAACTAAGATTTCACATTTGTGATTGTTGTGGACCAAAATGCTTGATTTTCCTGTGGCATTTCTAACAATTTGAGGCAAATTTAGAAGATTATGAGCCTAATATTTATTTAACTTGTTTTAAATAAAGAAATGGACATTTTTTGTGATAGTCGCAGACCAGAATGCTTGATATTGCAGCAGCATTTCTCAATATTTGTGTTAAATTTTGAAGATTATGAGCCTGATATTTATTCAAGATGTTTTAATGTAGCCTAGATAGTTTCAACACTATGTAGAATTTGGGGATTTGGTGGAAATATGTAATTGCACTCAACATGCGGAAGAACATTACGTAACATCTTAATGAAGGACGCGTCTTCTGAAGACGTATATAAATGATCTACTATTGTCATCACATCTTTATCAGTATCATGTTGATTCTGCATTTATTACCTAAACATTGAGTCGGACCTTCTGTTTGACGCTAGTTATGTTAATACGTAAAGACGTATGATGTGGTCTGAAAACCTCCCGCCAAATCCGACCCTATCTCTGACTTTTAAGTGACTATTTCAGGCTTTACAGGGCGACTCGCAGCCGCGCACTCTCACTATATTTTAGTGTGATCTTTGTTCTCAGTAATGCTGCGTCTTTCAGTTTGAACAAAAAATATTACATACAACAGGAAATGAAGTGTAGCTCTTAGCCCTGTTTTTAGCTGAAATGTTTGTTGGTAAACGTGACCAGGACTTCAATGTCTTCACACTCACAAGCAACGCTTCTGCCTTAATGTGGCCAAGGACCGCCTACTTTGACGGGAAAGGGAAAAGAATAACCAATAACTGATCAGTGTTTTTTGTAAGCATCAGCCAATCTTGCGTAAAGCTAAGTGCTTCAAATGCAACTACTAAATAACTTTTAAAGATGTTATTCTGTGAACCTTGCAAACCTCTTCCAATCTAGTATCTATATTGGTAGAAAAGGCTCAGCCACAAAGCATGAAACCAAGATAATCATGATAGCTGTGGGCAGCTTAGTTTAGATATTATACATAATATACTACACATAGTACATAATATGTACTATATACTGCATGTAAAATCAAATAATAATGTATATTTAAAAAATCCAACTTGCTCCCTTAAAATCAGCTGATTTTTGAGTACATTGTTGATGGACAGTGCTGTCCCATAATGCAATGCATAGCGAAAGCTCCTATGATGGCTTCAAAAATGAATTCTATGACAAAACTGAGGAATAAGTTTTCAGATTAATATGAGGTTTGTTGGCATAGCAACGTCACCACATCACTACCTGTATAAAAAAGGCCTAACACTTTAAAATTTTGCTATTATACTAATATACCAAAGAATACTTTTCTTGTAATAATAGTTTAGTAAATGATTGGAAAAGTGTATATTTATATTTAGATGGCCTTTTTTAGTCGAATCAGCTGACATGAAACAGAGATAGCAACTTGCTGCATGCTTGCTAACATCATTGAATTGTGGGTAGGCTAGCAGTTAGCAAGCTAAAGTTGTAACTGTAATATAGTAACTAGTTTCCATGATAACATTTTGAAATCCGTAGCTGCGCTTTGCAAATATCCCAACTAGGACTGTCAACGTTACACTTCAGTTATTAACACTAATGTATGTTAGTACTATAGCAGTGCAGGCTGAAGCCCAGCTGCCCATAGATGGAATCTGAGATTTCGTTCAAACACAGCTTTTAAATGGCTTTTAAAGCGAAATCTGCGCAGGCTACGCTGATGCTCGTGGGAGACTGATGGATCAATCGGTAAAATAAACTGTAAATCTCTCTTATTCTCCTCCACTAAAACAAAATCCATGAGCTGTATGAACAAGAACGAGAGGCTACAATCAAGAAGGAGCTGTAATCAGTAACTCACGTATGACAATTGCAGGCAAAAGCTTGGGCACCCCTGGTCAAATGATACTTTTTGATTAGTTTTGTTGATTTTCTAAGTGAAAATAAGTTAAAACATTCTCTACAGAGAACACACGGTAACACTTTCTATGAATGTCACCTTTGTAAGCATCTATAAACACATTCATATGTTATAATGCATTCATAAGACATTATGAACATAGATATAAATATTTATAAAAATGCATTATACGTTATAGCCATGTTTATTATGCATTATGAATTGTTAACATAATACATTATAAGTACTGATCATAACAAATTATAAGAGCTCATAAGTCGTATTTGTCCGCTCTAAGTAAAGTGAAGCGTACTGTACTAAAGCCTCCTCCAGTGTTCAGAGTGAGGCTTCAAGTTGAAGTATTTACTGAAGGATTTACTGAAACACTAAAACATTCACAGTAAAGCACATTACAGGCTTCAAATGTCAGAGTTTAAACTAGAGCTGCCATCAGTGTTTTACCCAATGTGGGAAAGGTAATGTACACCACCGTTAGCTTGGTACTTGTCTTTACTTTACGCTCTCCAAGCTGGGACTGACTTCTTTGGCACTGACATTATAACATGTTATTAACACTATTTATAATGCATTATATTAACAATTCATAATGTATAATAAACATGGCTATAAAGTGTAATTCAGTGTAATTCTTTTTTCTAAATATTTATAACCATGTTTATAATGCCTTATGAATACATTATAACATGTAATAAATGTGTTTATAGATGCTTACAAAGGCGACATTCATAGAAAGTGTTACCGAACACACTTGAATATGGAATTTTCAGCTACATTTCGTGCACAATTTCTATTTTTTGGATAAATTTGCCATATAATAAAAAAGAAAGCAAAATATTTAATGTTTTATTATTTTACAATATTTCCAGCAAATAAATAGTAATTGTGCTTTTAAACTGTGCAGAGATGTGTCTGTATTTATTTTTACTTAGGAAAATCAGCAAAAACTGTCGTTTTAATCCTGTGTTCACATGGTGAAAATAGTGTTATAGAACTGATTAATAAATACAATATTATGAAGCCTTTTTTGTCCACTAATATAGCCATAACAAGATGCACTGCTTTTTAAATGAAAAAACTGAGCTAATAAGATAAATGTAATTTATTGGGATTAACTACATTAAACAATGCAATTAATTATGATTAATTATTTTAATCGCTTGACAGCACTGATTCTAATGTAAATAAGGTTGCGTAAAAATACAAGTAGGACAAAGACGCCTAACTCACTTTCAATGCTGAAAATCTCAAGCAGAACCTTCTGATTGCTCCCCTTCGTCTCCGTATGGAGTTCACTGTGTAACACTTTACTTTGCAGCACATCATCTGAGTATCAACACTACACCCTGCTTAATTTCCCGCTATGAACACAGCACTTGCTCTAAAAGCAGGTAGTACCTTACAGAGCTACTCAATTTGATACAGAGTTGGGGTTGGAGGTGAAACGTGCAGGAACGTGGATGTCCAGGTGTAGGGTCATTCCCTACTGCTCCTGAGAGTGTGGAAACTAGAGTGGAAACACCAGAAAGCCGGAGAACGTGGAGTATTTCCATCCGCCCATCAGGTTCCCTCGCTCCAGCTTCAGATAAAGCCGGTCCTCGCGCTCCAGGTGCAGCAGCACGCCGTTACTCGCCGCCTCGCGTGTCACGTCCTGATCGCCCGCAAAGGCGGAGATTATCGGGTATTCGTTGTGCATCAGGTTCACCTAATGATAAAAAACAGAACAACATAAATAGGTTTTAATACCAGACTCAAGCCTGATCAGTGCCTGATCAGTGCATGGGCAGGTTAATCTTGTACTTGCAGGACCAATAAATGACCAACATATTTCACCACATCTCCTCTCGACTGGGCGGTCCTAATCTTGGGCAATGCTTCCGTAAGCATTCCCCTGACCAATCACAGCATGACCAAAAGCTAGATCACCTGTCTATAGCTGCCATTCGTTTATTCGGTTATTATTACCCAATGTGGGAAAGGTAATGTACATCACCGTTAGCTTGGTATTTGTCTTTACTTTACGCTCTCCAAGCTGGGACTGACTTCTTTGGGACTGACAGTATAACATGTTATTAACACTATTTATAATGCATTATATTAACAATTCATAATGTATAATAAACATGGCTATAAAGTGTAATTCAGTGTAATTCTTTTTTATAAATATTTATAACCATGTTTATAATGCCTTATGAATTATTATTATTATTATAACATATTATAAATGTGTTTATAGATGCTTACAAAGGTGACATTCATAGAAAGTGTTACCGAACATTGTTCATGCATAACATTTATTGTCCGGTTACCGTCACCTAAAAGCTGGATAATGATTTTAGTTTTGTATGAGTGGCTAGGAGTGTTGGACAGAGAGCTGTCAATCAAGTTGCTTAATTGCCACATCTACACAGTTCTCAGATGTCTGACTGTCAGTTTTTAAGCTGTAGTTACCATATTTATATATTACAATTTTCATTCAAGCTTTGCTGAACGTTTATAACACTCAAGTTTAGTATCTTTCAACCTTTTTAACATATTATTTTGTTTTCCCTGGGAAGTTGGGCGCTTACACAGAAATACACACTGTCAGTTCATTGCATTTGTATCTCCAGTCATTTGTATCTCTGATGCTTTTAGGTTACAAAGTTTGGAAAGTATCGTAAATATTATAACAGGGACTTTTATAACAGATATGCAAGTTTAAGACATTTTAGAGTTAACAATATACAAACCCAATTCCAAAAAAAGTTTGGACAATGGGTGAAATGCCAACAGAAAGCAGTGATTAGTAAATTCTCTTTGAATTGTATTAAACTGAAAACAGTACAAAAACACAATATTATATATTTTATCTCATGCGCTGTTTTTTATAATTATATGCTCATTCTAAATATCATGTCTTTAGCTGTGCATCTGTACAGGGGCTTCTTTGTCATATTTTGCCCTTTATAATGTGCCACATGTTTTCAGTAGGTGACAGGCAGGCCAGATATGCAAGTTAACCACTAATACCCCCCCACACACCATGACAGACACTGGATTTTGAACTTTATGCTGGTAACAATCTGGATGGTCCTTTTCTTCTTTGGCCTGGAGAACATCCATTATTTCCATAAACTGTCTGAAAGGTTGACATGTTAGATTACAATACATGTCTCCACTGTGCATCAGTCCACTTCACATGAGCCCAGAGAAGTCGGCGGTGTTTCTGGATGTTGCTGACATAAGGCTTCCACTTTGCATAATACAGCCTTAACCTGGATTTGTGGAATTTTTGGTTTATCAAAGTGTTCCTGAGCAGTGAGGAAGCCTGAGTGGTGATATCCATCACAGAAGCATGCCTGCTTTTAAAGCAGTGCCATCTGAGGGGGTCAAAGGTCATGGGCATTCAGTTGTGATTTTTGGCCTTGACCTTTACGCAGACATTTTTTTGGATTCCATTAATCTCTTGATAATATAATGAACCATAGAGGATTAAATATCTAAAATGCTTGCAATCACACATTAAGGAACATTCTTGGACAACAACCTATATTTGCTCACAAACAGCTGGGCCTGGATTCTCCTTTTATAGTCAAGCATGATTACATCACCTCTTTTAACCTAGTCTTAAATTGCTTCAACTTTTTTGGAGCATGCTGCAGGCATCAACATACTGGTCCAACTTTTTGGAACTGGATTTGTAAAAATGAATGAAGAACCAACACAGGACAGCCAATCCAAAAAGAAAGCTTATTTACATATGTCAGTCCTAAAGGTTCAGTCACAAACAGCCTGTTCAAGCATAAGAGCTAAAGAGTTGTTGGAAAATAATCATGTAAAAAATGAATTATGACTGTTTTGGTACATGAAACCAAACAAACATCATACCAAGATCTCAAGAAAAAGATAATTACAAGAAAAACTTAGAATAAAGGCCAAAGACTGCAACATATAGGAAAAGGAAAATTCAAAGAAAAACTAATACAGTTTTGTCTCTCTCTTCCTGGTATCTCATTCCTTCTTTAAAGGGCCGGTATCAAAACCAAATTTCCTCACTTTTCTGAAATAAAGAGTTAGATGTAGTATGTATACACTTCAGTTTTCAAAACATACCATTCACTACTCAGTACATACAGCGCAAAAACAGCCTGTATTTGAATTTGCTGTTTTTGTAATGTGACACATTTACACACATCTAACTATTCAGCCTACAAGTGAAGTTATAAGCAGCATTTCAGCCTGGACTGCTTTTTAAATGACAGCGAATCAGAACAGAGCTAATTTAAATATATCAATCTTAAAGGTACAGTGACAAAAACAACCCGTTTGATTCTGAGAGATGAGAGAGGTTGGAAAATGATCATGGAAAAATGAGTTATGACTGCTTTTGGTAAATAAAATACACAAACATTTAAAGTGGACCTCAAGGAAAAAGATAAATGATAAGATACAAGATGAAGTGTCATATATATATATATATATATATATATATATATTAGAATAGAGAGATAGAGAGAAAGAAATAGGTGACAGAAATTGGGATAAAGAAAAAAAAACAGGCCAAATAGAACATATTCTTTTTTGTCATTGCATAAAATATTAACAGTTCTATTTTTATATTTTTACTGGTTCTAAATCATTCGTCTTATTATTTAATATTCCCAAACTTTGTAGGGATATATACAAATCAGCCGTTATGTCTTATGTGTTGTACATCATCAGGTTATAAATAAGGGATTCTGGAAGTCTGACCTGGATAGTCTGTCTGTTATAGACCTTCACCACGTGGAAGCTGAAGCTGTAGATTCCTCTCCGTGGCGCCGTGAACACGCTGGCCTTCAGGTCGAAATGGTTCCCGATGTTGACGAGCACCTGCACAAGAAAAAAAAAAACATGCCTTCAGGAAAGCAACGCAGAGAGTTCAGCATCGTTACACGCATTTTAGACCAGCATGCTTTGATGTGAAATGCTTCATTCTAGAAAAACTAAGGTGAAATAATGGTTCACAGTGGTGCTGAGAGGATCTAAACACCTGAAGCACTTAATGCCTCTAAAAGCTCCTTGACTAAAAGTTACTACATGAACTTCTGAATATGGCGCCCCCTGCCTGAGACACTGATTTACAATTGATGTGCTCAATGAGGGGTGATGTAGAAGAGAAGAGAACACCCTGCTGTGAATATCTTCTGCTTGGTATCACAAATAAGTGCACAACTGTCACAATAAACAGCACTTAAACGCTATAAAACACTACTACACAATCATCATCATCATCATCATGATCATCTTTAACTGCTTAGTCCAAATAGGGTCGCGGTATCAGTTGGGAAGGCAGAGAATCCCAGATGACCCTGTCCCCAGCAACTTCCTCCAGCTCATTCCGGGGGGGACCGACTGGAACGACTCCGGGGTCTCGTCCCAGTTGGTCGTGCCTGGTAAACACCCACCGGGAGGCGTCCAGGAGGCATCCTGATCAGATGCCCGAACCAGCTCAACTGGCTCTTCCCATTGTGGAGGAGCAGCAGCTGTTCTCTGAGCTCCTCCCGGATGTCTGAGCTCCTCACCCTATCAGGTGCAGCCCACCACCATGCAAAGAAAGCTGATTTCCGCCGCTTGTATTCGCGATCTCATTCTTTCGGTCATCACCCAAAGCTCCACAGGTGAAGGTGGGGATGACCAACCAGTAAACAGAGAGCGTTGCCTTATAGCTCAGCTCCCTCTTCACCACTGCAGTCCGGTACAGTGGCTGCATTACTGCTGTCATCTGTCCCAGCCTGCGGCCGATCTCACGATCCCACTGGGTGTCAGGGACTGGGATGTAAGTGAACAGCAGGTTCTTGTAGCTGACGTGTTGGATGTGGGAGAACTGGGCAGGCGTGAGATCCTGAGTGACTTGGACAAGGGCCAAATCATTGTGGCCAGACAACTGAGCATCTCAGAAATGGCAAGGGTCAAGCGACAAGTGTGTTGGGATGCCCAAGGCTCATCGATGTGTGAGGGCAACAAAAGGCTATCCTGCCTGACCTGTAGCAACATATGAGCTACTGTGGCACAAGTCACTGAAAATTTTAAAGATTACATGTGGAGCATGTCACAACACTCAGTGCCTCGCTGCATGTGGAGCTTGTAGCCACAGACCACTCAGTGTACTGCACCCAGTGGTCGCCTGGTTTGATGGGTCCTGTTTTCTTTTACATCACGTGAAGGGCTGCTTACTTTCCTGGGAAAGTGATGGCACCAGGATGCACTGTGGGAAGAGGACGAGCCAGTGGAGGGAGTGTGATGCTCTGGGCATCATTCTGCCAGGAAACCCTGGGTCCAGGCATTCATGTGGATGCCAGTTTGACATGTGCCACCTATAAACATTGTTGCAAACCCTAAATGGCAATGGTTTTCCTCTTTCAGCAGGACGATGTGCCCTGCCACACGGCACATTGAGGAATGGTTTGATGAACATGATGAAGAGCTCAAGGGCAACCAAATTCCCCAGATCACAATCCGACCAAGCATCTGTGGAATGTGCACAACAGATCGGATCCGCATTGGCTTAACCTTGCAACATAAAGGACTTCAGGGATCTGCTGCTAACGTCTTGGTGTCAGATACTAGGGAGCCCCGCAGATGACATCCTGTATAAATAAAAAAAAAATGTGTGGCCAGGACTTAGTAAGGCATGGGAACAAGATCCTAATGCATGCATTAATAAGGCGTGGCCATGCATTATTTTTATTTATATGGGATGTCACCATAAGATACCAAAGAGCACCCTCAGAGGTCTTGTAGAGTCCCTGCCTCAGCGGGTCGGAGCATTTTTGGCAGCAAACGAAGGACCAACGGCATATTAGGCAGGTGGCCATAGTGTTTTGGCTCATTGGAGTAAATGTTGCTTAACTTGCTCGCCTAAGAAGATGAACAACAGCCAATTTATGGCTACTGTGAAAAGAAGTTAATACGCCAACAACATTGTATTTGATATTCAAAACAAACGGACATTGCACAGTTTTGCATGCTTGTGTTATCTAACTAACACCAACCGATGACGCAAAAACCAAACCACACCACTGGCATGAACTTGTTTAGTCTCACATTAATTCACATGTTTATGTGTGAAACTAAAATGCAGGCAGCAGTGAAACAGAGAGGAGTGAAAGAAGACGCAGAACAGAGGGACGAAGAAAACTGGAGGAAAAGGTTTTTTAAATGACTTGAGAGACGAATATGTTTCCAAAGCAAATAAGATTGTCTCAGCATCCACATCCGCACAAAAGAGAGCTTTTAAACCGAGATTGATAGGACGACTTTTCCTGGTTAGAGTATTCAATCAAAAAAGACACAGCTTTCTGTTTTTAATGCAGACTGTTTTGACAAGCACAGAGGTTGGGCTTCTTTGAGCCCCAACTGTGAACGTCTGGGCATGAACATAACAGATCATGATAATGATATCATATCGTCATATCGCCCATCTCTAACAGCTCATACAGTTAATAACTAATCTCATATATTGTCTGGATCTGCTTTAATTGATCTTTTATGCGTGTTGACACATGCATGATTGCACTAATGTGACCTGGTTAAAGGGGATCTCCACCAATTTTTCAAAATAAGATGTAAACACAGTCATTCAGAGTGGTTTGATGTGAAACGCTCTGTTCTAGAGAGACTTACTGAGTCAGAATTGTTCACAGTGGTGGTGATAGGAACCAGACGTCCACCTCTAAAAGCTCCCTCACAGAAAGTTATTACATGAAATGGTCATGAATGTTCAGCCTGATGACTGAGACACTGTTTTATGGTAGTTTAGCGATACATTTTTTGACTTAAAATATATTTTAATCAATTTCGTTTAATCTATTCATGTGTGGACGGGTAAATGAAGGGTGTTCGGAGCCCAAATAAGCCCCGAAAAACCTCTTTTTTTCAGATGTTCCACTATTTTCCATCATCATCATTCCATATAAACTCAGAAGACTCGTGTAGGTTCACTGGCGGTTTTGGATGGTAAATCAATTGGCTATATTTGAGCTGAAGACATCTCGGTTTACTCTCTCTTTCCTCTCTCTCTGTTTATCTGTCTTCCCTTGTTTCAGTCTTTCCTCCCTCTGTTTATCTCTCTCCTTGTTTAACTCTCTCTTTCCTTTCCATCTCTCCTTGTTCCACTCTCTTTCCTCCTTGTTTACCTACCACTTCTTGTTTCACTCTTTCCTCCCTCTCTGTTTATCTCTCTCCTTGTTTTATTCTCTCTGTCTCTCCTTGTTTCACTCTTTTCCTCTCTCTTATCTCTCGTTTACCCTCTTTCCTCTCTCTGTTTATCTCTCGTCCCTTGTTTCAGTCTTTCCTCCCTCTCTCCTTTTTTAAACCTCTCTTTCCTCTCTCTC